>NC_135543.1:4789406-5537739 GCF_045843805.1 Urocitellus parryii | reverse complement strand
ATAAAATAATTTGAAGAATAATTAATATTAATTAAACAATTATAACCTGCCACACTATATCTTAAAGAACTTTATATAATATTGCAACATGTTTCTCTTCCCTGGGATTCCTGTTATAAGTGGTGTTGGGTGTTGAACCCAGGGCCTTGCGTGTGCTGGGCAAGTGCTCTACCACTGAGCTACATCCCCAGCTCTTTTTGGTTTATTTTTAGATAGTTCCCAAGTTACCCAGGCGGATCTTGAAGTTGTGAACCTCCTGTCTTAGTCTTCCAAGTAGCTGGTATCACATGTGTGCACCACCGCAGTGAATTCCCTGGATTCTCTTAACTGAAACTCTCCTTGTGTACAATTGGTAGAATCACATGTCTAGGTGGCCATTCTGAGCATCTCATTTCTCTGCTCACTTACCTTTTCCTGGATTCCAATATGCTCAAAAGATTAGTGCTCATTGCCTAGCAGCTGATGGACTCCCCCACTGCCCACTCTCTGGTCCCCTCTGCTCCTGGGGCACAAGCTTGTTCCTCAACTGGAGCCATGTGCTGCCTTGACCTATATTTTCTGCTCTCCTGATGTTACACCTCCATTCATGTGACCTCTACCTGGACATCCTTTCCATGTCTTTCCTGGCTCTCTGTCAGAGGGACTGCTTTGAACCCTACGGCCCTCTTTCAACCCTCTTTACTAGCTCTAATACAGATGATCCCATTGCACAGGCAAGTGCCATTTTCACCCCTCAGACGGAATCAAGCATACAGGGGTTTTCAGGGTGTTCTGTTTTGTCTGCTTCTCACATCCACAAATTACCCCAAAGCTTTCCCAGGATGAGGAGGGGTTTTCTCTTCCTCCTATAAAGCATATGCTCTTTCCAGTTTGACACCATGATGCCCCTGTTTCTGTAGGGTCTTTGCTTGCAGCCTTCCTTCTCCTGAGATCAGCAAAGAGGCAGAAGATTCCACCCAAAGAGAACATGGGCTGAAATACATAGTCCCAGGTCAGTTTTTGAGCCTCAGAGAGGTTGAATCCTATGCTCACAGTAATCTTGAAAGCCATGCTTTGTTAAAACACAACTCTTGGCTTTAAGAAAGGAAAACCTCATCCAGGAGTGAGGAGGAGATAGAAAGCCTACTACTCTCAGATCCTGGGTGGCTGGGGCAGAAATTGATAGGAAGGAGCAGCACAGAGGCAGAGGTCCTGTCCTCCCGGGCTAGCTCATCTGCTAGGGGGAAAGAAAAGAGATCAAGACACTGGACTTACTCTAGTTACTGTCAGTTAGTGTCTCATGAGGTCCGCTCTTCAGCTTAGGCTAGCTCTCTCCACACTGTGTTTCCTCAGGTGACTAAACGGGAGTAGGAATCATGTCTAGGCTCCTTCCTCAGCTGCTGGTTCACAGGGCCCAAGTCCAGGTGCCTGGACAGGGAAGACTGACGGCTGGAGCTGGAAGGGCAGGTGCTCCTCAGTGTCTCTTCTCTTTGTCTCTCAATCTGATGAAACCAAGGTGTCTGGACTTTGCACATGGCGGCTCACTGACCAAAGTGGGCATGGCCAGGGAGAGAGGAGAGGGAGAGTCTGGCCAGTCTGAGCAGTGGGCATCAGCCCATTAGCTGCGGTTGTTAGGGGTGGCTCATATTCAGAGGGCTCGGGGCCATAATTTGTGGAAAGAGTCTTAAAGAATCTGTGCACACACTTAGCACTTAGCAATCACCACGCCAGGTCTGGAAATAGAACAGAAATGTGCAAACACAGAAATACCCTTGGTCTTTGCCCAGTTAGGAGTCCTGAGGAGAGGCCACCTACACCAAACTTGCCCTGATGTCCAGGAGATGGCCTCCATACAGGAGTGGTGGTGCAGAATTAAATCCCACCCAGCTCCCTGGGGCAGGAGGGATCCTGAAGTTCCAGCTAGTCCTTCCACTGCTGCTCCACGTAGCTGAAGAGATAGGAACACAAGGCTCCGGGTTGCAGGCAGAGACCACAGGAGAGCTCTAAGCACTTGGTGCCACCCGTCGGAGGCAAGGAGCACAGGGTCACAACAAGGAGGACCTGTGACAGCTCGTGACATGGACTTGCTGAATTGCAGTCCTTATCAGAGGATACCTGCAGAACTCAACGAAGGTGTCAGAGGCTGCTGGGTGAGTCCTCTCTGGCACCCACCCAGGATAAGCAGCAGGACTTCTCCCTCCGCATCCCATACTGTGAGCACGTAGTCACAAGCACTCTTCTACCTGGACCCACCATGGGGAAAAGGTGCTGAGACAGAGCTCTGAACCGCTGAGCATGTGTGGAAAGGAAGTCATTGGACTCACTTCAGCCCGAACAGAAACTAAGCTTAGGCTGGTTGGAAATTATTTAAGGAACAGAAACTGTCAAAACCAGAAGAAACTGAGAAGCTGACTTCAAGTCCCTGGTACCCCGTGGGATGGGGCTTCTAGGGTGGGCCTGATCGGATACAGAATATAAAAAGTTACACTGTGTTTCCTCTGCACATCTTAATGTAGGAGATTTTTGACACTGGTATGATTTATTCATATTATAATATGTGAAGAATGTCTTGCATATAGAATAGATGCAATAAATATGTATTAAGCTGGTCCATCAAGGACTTTGAAAATTTCAGAGTATTACAAGAGTGAACAGCTATTAGGAGTGACCAGCATCAAGATGTGATTGGATAGGTCAACAGACAGGCTTTGCCCATGTCACATGACACAAATGCCCCTGTGTTGGGAAGTTGCAGGGCGGTGTGCAGGGGGCAGCAGGGTCACCTGCTCTTCACTGCCTGGACTCAGGCTCCACAATGCTGCTCCTGCCATTCACTCCCTCCTTCTGCAGTATTTTGCCTCCTCAGTCATTTGGTGACAAGAATCCCAGCTGCAAATGCCAGGCTGAGGTCCTCAGCTTCTTCAGCCCAAATCCCAGCTGACCCACTTCCAAATCGATGATGTGTTCTTCACTCTCATACAGGAAGGCTTGGTCTTTGCAACGGAGGACCCTCAAGTCAGTCAGAGGTGGAGTTCAAAATCATCAGTGCTCTGACGTTGGCAGGCCTTGTGTCCCCAGAGGGGAAGTAGTTTTAGCAATATCTAGCTTTGGAGATAGTTCTTAGATTTCTGGGAAAAATTCTTCCTGTAGAATCTTGAATCAACCACTTCCTGAGTATGTTAGGTCTCCTCTTCCTTTTGAGGATTCTAGTCATCAGTTCAAATCTCCTCCCCTCCCCGCCCCTTGAGAAACATTTCAGATAAGATTGCTGCTCATTTTCAGGTACACGGATCCTATTGGCCTGTGAATGGGGCAAGAAGACGAAGACCTGGGCAGTTCTGAAAGATGGGCAGAAGTGACAATCCTGTCTAAGCCCCTCCTGCTTTTGTTCACATCAGTGAAAATGGCAATGACAAGGGGTTGCTCTCCAGAGGCCGGTGCACTGAATCCTGGCCCTCTCCATGTTCATCTCTGGGGCTACGTGGAGAACTGACTCCTAGTTCAGGGGAGGTGGTAATTCCCTTTTCACCGGGGCTCCGGGACCACACCAGCCACCTGGAGCAGACTTCCTGCAGGACCCTAGGTAAGTTCTTTCAGGTGTACCATAATGACTTACCAATGGCTGGCACATTTGTGTCTTCTCAGTCATGGTGTCAGGGCTGATGACAGAATTCCTGACATGTAGAACGCTCAGATTTCACCTGATTTACTCAATTTGTGTCTTAAACATAGCCATAAACATCAGGAAGGAGATTCATTTGCAAGATAGTTTTCTATAATCTTTGAAGTCAAAGTGGACATAAGAGACTGGAGATTGGCAGAAAGAGGGAAGGAAAATCGGAACATCTCCTAGGATGTCTGAGGCGAAGAATCAATTACCTAAAGAATGCTTAAAAAAATGTGGAGACTTCGCTTCCCAAGAATGACATGTGGAAGAGAAGACATGTGAACTAAGGGAATGCCACCAAATGTGCAAGGCCAAGGAAAAAGAGCTTGAGGCTCTGAGCCCATAACCAGAAAGAAGCCCGAGGAGAAGACAAGCTTTCCTGGTGGGGGAATTTAGCGCAGTACTGAAGTTGAGGCTGAAATCCAGATTGGGGCTGGACCATCTTGCCCTCCCAGGCATGCTGGGCCTTGTAAAAAGTTTCTCGTAAGACCAGAGGTAGGGTGTGGACCAAATGACAGAAAGTCAATCACAAAATAGGAGAGTGGAAGAAAGTGGAAATTATTCTCTGAAAAAATGTCTTCATGCTTGAGGCCTAGAAATGAACCACACAGAACAAGAGCATACAGACGCCACAGGAAAAACAGCACAGGGTTCATCGCAAATGTAAGATCCATGCATAGACGAGGAACACGGTGGTGTTTCTATCTCACTGGATCCTCAAACTTAATTCCTTTTCTTTTATTTCAGATCTAATAATAGATATCAAGCAGTCCCTAGAGTCACATGGTTATCCTCTGAATGGTTGTCTCCTGACAATAGTTTTATTACCTCTTTATCGGCCAATAAATTTTTACAAACTAGAATTTAAGGTCTTTGCGGGCAGGGACTTCTGATTTGTGTGTACCCACAGGGCAAGAAAGGTGCCTTAAAATATACATAATAATAGTCAGTTGATTTTCCTTGAAGTAATAGTGTCAGGCAGAGTTTAGTACCTGCCATTTTTGAAAAAAAAAAAATTGAAGGATGATTGTGCATAATGAAGGTCATCCCCCTACCACTCACTTCAGGCAGGGAAAGAGGGAAGAGCCAGACTTGGCAAATGTTTAATTTGTGTCAGAATCGGGGAGCCTCTATCAATGCAATTTAATGCAAAGTCAGATTGGTGTCTGAACACTGAATAATTCATATGTAACTTACATAAATATATTTCCACTTGTGTTACATTTTGCACATTTTAGGTTAACTTGAGTTTAAGGCCTTAACCCTTAAAAAGACACTTATTAAATTAAGCACAAATGTGTTCTTTAAAAATGGAATTGTTATCCCATAGGAAAAGATATCCTGGCATTTTGTGACTGTGCATTTAGTCAGGCTGTTTAATTTAGATGGCTCAATGTAGTCATCTGTGTCATTGCTTTACAGTCACGTGATACAGTCTTCACACAACAAGAAGCGATTCATTGCTGATACGGAGAAAAATAATGTTGATTTCAGGATGTTCATCTTGCATTACTCTAAAATAACTTCTATTTTCCCCAATTTTAATGGCTTTATTATAAAAGATTCACGTAGTATAAGACGCACTTAAAATCATTTTAAAAATGTAAAATATCATGCTTTTTAGTATTCTCAGAATCAAGCAACCATCACTACAATCCAAGTTTAGAATATTTTCACCACCCTAAAATGAAATGTTGTCCATTTTACATGTGTCTCTATGGCCTTCCAGATGCCCAGCCCCACACAACCTCACATCCAGTCCTCCTTGTCTCCAGTCCACCTGAGGGAAATGAGCAAAGACGCTGCCTGAACCCTCTCATCTGGCTTCCCTCATTCAGCACCCGGGTTCACAACTCATCCATGCCGCAACATGAATCCCTGCTCATTCCATTTATTACCAACGACAGACCCATGTCGATCATTCACTAATTCATCAGTTGATGGACATTTGGTTTCCACTTTTTTGTCTGTTTTGCAGTACTTCAAAGAGATGCACTTTCAAAAATTTTCAAAACCCACTTTTGCTTGGTAGTGTAGAAGAGTGAAAACTAACCTCTTCCCCCTTTCCCAGCTGGTTGGCAAAGCCACCACTCCAGCCCCCAGGGCATTTGCCATCAAAGATGGATTCCAGTTTCCTATCCAAAACATGGTTTTATTTTTTCTTTCACTCTTTCATTCACCAGCTGGGTCCGATTCACCAACGTCGTTTTCATCATGTAACAGGATAAAAATAGACGTTTCCCAAAATTTAACACATATGGTAGTTGGAATGATCTGCTTTTCCCTTCGATTCTGCCATTTCCTGTTGAGGAAAATGAATGAGTGCGGTCCTAAGTTCTCGACACTTAGGTATAGCAGAGTGGTCGGGCCCTAAGGTGCTGGGAACTAGATAAGGAGCAGCTCCTGAGGTACAGACAGGCATAGGACCAACCTAATGAAAAGTAGAACCAAAGCAGAAGGATCAAAAAGTCAGGAACACTCCTCACTGCGTATTTTGTTGGTTGACTTGCTTTGCTTTGTAAACTTCTTAATTGCTAGCAGTTTCTTTACATAGAGATGAAATTTTAACACACACACTTGCACCTAAAAAGCACACAATTCAGCTAAAGTAAATTGTGTATGTTTTTCCCTCCTTCTTTTCCTCCTCTTCTCTTAGAGCCAGTTCCCACAGACAGTGTGAGAATCCTAGGCGGGGTATGGATGGTCTCTCACTGGGCTCTATGGGTTCTTTTCATGGAACTGGATGAGAGGACAAACTTTGAGAGACTTCAGGGAAATCAGGAACACACTATGGACCTGCATAGGATGGATTTATAAAGAATTGCTTGAGTGACCCTTTAACACTCACTATGCAGAAAATTGGAGAGAGAGGCAGATTCTACTAGTGTTAATTCCTGTTGCACTTATTAGGAAAATAATCTAGAATAAAGTGGCACCATATAAAATAAATCTAGAAGTTGGTCATCTGTGGCCACCTGTGTGGAGGTTCCCCTGTGTCCTTTAGGACCAGCTGGGATTGTGCCATTCACCCATCCCAACATCTATTCACATCATTCATATCACCTTACAGCATAAATGGCTGTCAGATTTCAAATCGTTTTATCTTTATTCCCAGAAGTAGGAATGAGAAAGACAGTGGGCAGATAGTAGCATACACAATCACCATGCTCTGTTGCCCCACCTAAAAATGTTTTGTTTTAAATCTGTTTCTTCCACAGTCTATGCTTAATGAGGGCCACCTCTGTCATTTTGGTTCCTTACTAATACTCAGTGTCTTGCAAATGCCTGAGGTTCAATAAACTCGGTATCATTATTCTCAGAACGCATACATTTTGGTTCTATTGGCATGAACTTTTCCATTATGGAACTAGCTGCTCCCAGCAGTCAGCGCCTATCATTGTCATCTACCCAGCTAAGTTATCTCCATTGTTCCCCATTCACACCAACCAAGGAAATCTCTACTTATGATTTCCCTTCTCTGGAAGAAAAGCATGCACTGGACATGCCCACACTAGAAACTGGACCACATAAGGGTGACGACACTCCTGCTCAGTTAATAAAACAGTCATTTGTTATTATCCATGTGTCCAGAGACGTTGGCCAAAAATCACCCTCCAATATGGGTCTCCTTGCCTAAAAGAAAGAAGACCAACCTCTGACAAGGTAAGCCCCTCGGAGGCTTCTGAGCATGACCTATGCACTGTCTTGTGGCAGCCTCTTCCTGCCGGGCTGCACAAGCTCGTGGTGCTGTGGTCAGCCAGGAGGCTCGTCCTCTCTGAGCCTCAGTAGACAACTCACAGTAGCTTGCCGCAGGCTGCCCGGCCCCGGGCCGGCTGAGTTCCGCTCCTGCCGCCGAGCACTGCCTGCCGCACCCCTGCTGAGCGATTCCCTGCTGGGCTGTCAGTGCACGCCGGTTTGCAATCTTGCAACCCGGTTGGGCACAAAAACACAAGCCAGTCAAACTGAGACAAAGTTTTATTTAGTGAGAGGCCGTGTGCGTCCCCTCACAAGTGGGTACACCACGTGTGTGTTCTACCTGAGCGGGGGGGGGGGGCCTCCACTTCCCCCGGAACACCCTCCTACCATCCTTTCCCAACCAATGGGAACTCTCCCATTACAAGAGTGACATGAGTAACCTGAGTCCCAAAGGGGCCCAGATAAACAGCAGGAGTCCAATTACCATATGAATGTGAATTGCTGGCTGTCAGTCACTAAATCCAAAGGTGCCTGTATCAATATTTTTGCTGTGGCTCCTAACAGTAGCTCTGCTGGTCTAGCAGGGGACCCAGGGATGAGCACGTGGAGAGAGGCCACAGAGGGCTCAGGGGCAAGGCTGGGCACTTCATCTCTGGGAGGGTCCTTGGAAAAGGGTCTCTGGAAAGAGAGATGCCAGGTGGCGAAAAGGACCCAACTCACCCTCTCCTGCCATTTGATCCGTGTCCCTCTGCTCTCTGTCCTTTCCTGTTCCTGCTTCACATGAAGCGACCCTGCTGGAAGGGGAGGGAGAATGGATTCAGAGGCCTGGGGCAGACTAAAGATGTTGATAATTACCTGGTGTCTCCTCCTCCCTCTTCATCTCCCTCCTCACTACCTTTTTCAGTTGTGTGAGGGGGCTGGGAAAATGGGGTTAGCATAGGGTGATCTCAGCAGGGGTGGAGAGGGAGCCAAGAGCTATCAAAGAGTTGGAGCATCCTCTTTTATCTATGCATTTATCAAGTCTGCATTAGATTCTGGCCTATGATCAGCCTTGGCACGCTATGAATTTTTGAGAAATGAGGATGGATTTTGGTGATCACATAGCAGTTTAATCCTATAATCATGCACAGTATTGATTTGCCTTTAAAGTCATGGGAGACTTCCGTCAAGTGAGTGAAAGCTTCATTTCACTTGGAATTAAAGACACAGGTGGAGCTTTACCTGCCCCTTCCCCTCCCGTGTCCCACTTCAATCTTTCTACTCCAGCTTGGGGCGCATCAGGCGAGCACCACAGGGTCACACTGAAAGCACAGCCAACAGGGACTGAAGACAACTTGGGCCTATTACTTGTCACTCAACTTTCCCAGAGAGATAGCCTGCGGAAGCTTAGAGAAAACAGCGTTCCTTTGATTCTGCTCTTCAGTTCACAAGGCCCACGTGAAGTTCAAGGATGGCTTTTTTTTTTTTAACAGTAGATAAACTTTAAAGGGATACCCTGAGGAAGAGCAATTACATCAGAATTGATTCTGCTGTTCAAGTGGCTTTTCACTTTAGAGAAACAACTAAAAGTTTTCCACTTCTAGGCCCCAGATTCTGGAATAATCAGGTATCAACATTCCTCAGGAAACACTTAAGGGACACATGCAGATCAGCGGGGTACAAACACCTCCTCTATGCCACTCTGCAGTACCTCTGCAGCAGACTCTAAATTACAGGTGTCTTGTGTCCCGGAACCCTGCTGGCTTTGATGTGACATACACATTCCATCTGGTTGGTCATTTCTTATGGCAACATACACTTGATGTCCGCCAATCCATGAGCACCCACATCAGGCTGAAAGTACGCAGAGCAGAACAGGGAGCAGAGGGACTTCCCGTTCTGAGGAATGCACTAGCAACAGACTGACATGGACTCTGCAGAGCAGGAGGGCCAATGGGAGTCAGAAATCAAGGGAAGTGAATCCCGAACCCATCGATTTGGAAATACCTGGTCATTGATTCCTCTCTGTGTTGCTTCTTCCTAGGATACACAGGCAACTTACACCCCAATCAGGAAACCCTTCCCCATGGGACACATGCTAATGGGTCCATTATGGTAACACCGCATCATCAGAGGTTGGAATCGCTCCTGTGTAGCAGAGGAAGGCATCCACAGCACGTGTCTTCATGAGAGGAAATCACGCTGTTTGAATTACTGAATGCGGTGGAACTGCTTAATCTCTCTCTCTGGGGTTTGGCTTAAATCCTACTAGAAAGAGTTACTTTGGTGAGTTGTTTACTTTAGGTTTCTAATAAAAGCCCATAGTGACATTTTTGTTATTTACAACACTACGTCCACTACTGTCACCCCTGGAGAGCCTCCATGTCAGTGCTTAGACTGTGGCAGCCTCTGCCCCGCACTGTGTGACATGCACACTGCCTGCCAAGTCAGGGGTACTAAACCAAGAGTTACGGAGTCACAGCCCCCATAACATGGAGGCATAAAGTGTGAATGCACGGCTGTCACCAACCATGATGGGCTCAAGTGATCTGCTTGCTCCTCTCCCCTTCTCTGTGGGCGACACCCCGGGAGGGTCCACCTAGCTTCAGCATTGCAGGCCTCATTAAAGGAAGATAAAGGCCTTGATGAATCAAGAGGGCAGTGGCCTTCCTGGACAGGAAACCCAGCATCTCCGCATCAGCTCAGGAAACAAAGGAGCCAAAATGTGCAGCTCCCAGCTGGGAGGACAATCAGGGACTCGCAGACGAATCCCCAATGGCACGTTGAAGAAGCCAACATCACGTCATGCTTCTTGGAGAGAGAATACAGAAAGGGCTTGGGCCTCATCACATGGTGCATGGAAGCTGCTCAGAGCCTTGGCCGCTGCTGTGGTCCCAGCTCCAGCTCCTCTGCAGCCTCAGCCTCCTCTGGCCCTTCAGCCCCGCTCAGTAGGGACGCACCTCCTTCCTGTGGCCACTCCTTGACTCTGCCCCTGGAGGCACCTGAGTTTCGGGGCTTGTCTGCCTCAGTCTCCAGCTTCAGTCGGTCTCCAGTCATCCACACCCGAAGCCCTTGAGGTGGAGAGTGAAAACCAGCCAGCAAGTCGAGCCATCTCCCCACGTCAGGGGGACTTCCATCCACGTCCCAAGCTGTCACCATTTCGCTCATTCTTCTAAGTCACGGGATTAAGAAGATGAAAACCCCATTGATTTCCCCTCCTCTTTTTCACAGTTTGTCAATATGGAGATTCCTTTTCTAGTCCCTGACCCCTGTGCAGTGGAGAGGATGTGCTGGGCTCTTTCCAGGTTTCTTTATTCGTCGAATGTTGTTTTTTGGACACTTTTCCGGGACCCAGGATCACCCGTTCCTGTCTCAAACGGAGGGCGGATACCACCTTAGTAAAAAGCCGGTTGCTGCCCGTCTTTGGCTTTCAAAGTCGTGTTCAGAAATCCACAGCAGTGGGGACAGCCTTTCCAACCTGTGTGTCTGCTGGGAGGGGCGGGACAGTTATGTACAGGAGCCATGGAGGATCGCGCAGAGCGAGACTACAAGGAAGTCCCTTGCAGGTGACCCCTGTAGAGCCCAGCCGTGGCTTCCTGCCCGACCAGAAGGAAGCAAAGTCCTTCCAGAACTGAGGGGAGAGACCCAAGTGCTGAGATGAAAGGAGCCAGGCCCCAGAGAGGGGCGTGTCCTTGTTGGGCCCTCGAGGACCAGGGTGGGAACCGGGGCAGATAACAGAAGGAATAGTTGACTCCCACATGGAGCCCTGTCTACACAGTGGGGACCGTGCCCGGGGACCATGCCCTCTTCCTGACTGGTCCCCTGAGAAGACACCACTTACCTGTCTCAAGCCAACATACAGTGGCTACTCTTGGTTGGACATAGTTGGAGCCTGGGGACTGAATCCACAGAGGACCATGGAGGTGGTGGAGGGGCTCTGAGTCTATGGAGGGGATGCAGATGCTAAGCAAACAGATGGCGCAGCAGCTGGGCCTCTCGGCTCCCACACAGGCCTCCAACTACCAGGCCCAACCTGTGAGGACCAGCACTCAACTGGGCCCAGGTGAGAGGGAATTGGGGTCAGACAGGTGCATGTGGAAATTCCCCAGAGCTGAGCAGCGAGTAGAGCCCAAAGCTCTAGTCTGGAGGGAGGAGGATCCCATGGAGTCTCGTGATGCTGACCTCGAAGTCTACATCAGAAGAGCAAGAGACCACAAATGGACACACCCAGAGTCCAGCAAACAGGATGCAATTCTGCAGGTGCTGGGAGGTCTCTGTGAACCTTGCCCACAGATGCCCCTCAGGAAGGGGAAAGGAAAGAGCATCTGAGAGGTGAGGGAGACCAGAAAGGAAGTTGATACTTTCTCTTAATTGAACCTAAATAAGAAATGGCTGAGACAATTGCAACAGACTGTGAATGCTCAGAAAAGTCAAACTAAACATTATCTGCAACCCAGTAGAAAGAGATTTACGAGGAAGATGATTTCATCTTTTGAAAATCAGAAGCAGACATTAAAATATAATGTGTACTTTTGAAACCAATCCCTCTCCGTGCTTGTGTACATTTGCAAGGATCCTTGTATCTGTGACAAAACCTGGTTACAAAGCCCAGATCAAATCGGAATTGTCTTGGGCAGCCTCTGCCTGATGATATCTAACCCACGTACTTTCAGGCATCATCAATCTGAATGCACTTTGAATAAATGTTTTTATGTTAAATCCAGAAAACACTCATTGGCTGTTGTTGACTATTTGTAGATTATTTCCTTCTTCTATAAAATCTCCCTAACTTTGGCAAAATAATTTTGAAATCCCACACTTCAAAAAAGAATGAAGATTTTTGGAGATTATTTGCATGGTTCTTTCTCAGACCATTGAGAAATCCTCAGGACAAAACAAATTCACATACAATGTGGACACCAAGATTACAGCTGCCACTTTTATTTTCATCTCTGAATTGCCAGAGGCCAGCTCTCAAAAGATATCTTGAAAATAAAGATAAATTCTTGGAAGCTCACCACTTGAAATTTTTAAGATTAAAGAACCAACACTATTCACCTGGGTTTGGTAGTACTATTTCAAGGATAATGCTTCCAATGTGAAGATAAGAACAAAGATGTGGGGAAGGTAACTTGAACCAGGAATTGTCCCTCCCTACGGAGAATGTGACCTGGGCTGCTCCATCAGGCCCTTCCCATCTGCTTCTCACCCTGTGGCCACCCCACTGAGCACCTCCTGGGCCTAGTCACCTATGCAGGAAGGAGAGAGGTGAGGGGAAGAGGCAGGAGAACAATGGAAGCCAAGGACACATAGAAAATGCCCTCACTTCTGGGGACACCAGGACACCAGCCATGGCCCCCTTCTCCCTCCCGGGAGAAGTCTCTGTCACCCCTTTTAAAATAAACCCTGCTTTATAGGCTTGCCTCCGCGTGCTTCTCTAATGTCATACCTCACCAAGTGAGGAGGCAGGACGCGGCACCAGTAACCCGCAGTGTCAACAGGATAGAACGTTCTGTGCAGTAGGAGGTAGATAATGGGTTGGCTTCATGGAGAGGTGAGTCTGGCCTTGGGGTAGCATCTTTATCTTTTTTTATTTTTTAAATTCTAATTTGTTATCCATGACAACAGAATACATTACAATTCATATTACACATATAGAGCACAGGTTTTCATATCTCTGGTTGTATATAAAGTATATTCACACCCTTCATGTCTTCATACATGTACTCAGGGTGATGATGTCCATCTCATTCCACCATCTTTTTAACCCCCCTGTCCCCTCCCTTCCCTCCCTCCCCTCTGCCCTATCTAGAGTTGGTCTATTCCTCCATGCTCGCCCTCCCAACCCCACTATGAGTCAGCCTCCTTATATCAGAGAAAACATTCAGCCTTTGGTTTTTTGGGATTGCCTATCTTCACTTAGCATTATATTCTTTAACTGCATCCAATTCCCTGCAAAAGCCATGGTTTTATTCTCTTTTACTGCTGAGTAATATTCCATTGTGTATATATACCACATTTTCTTTGTTAATTCATCTACCAAAGGACATCTGGGTTGGCTCCACAGTTTAGCTACTGTGAATTGTGCTGTAATAAACATTGATGTGGCTGTGTCCCTGTAGTATGCTGTTTTTAAGTCATTTTGGGTATAGACCAAGGAATGGGATAGCTGGGTCAAAAGGTGGTTCCATTCCCAGTTTTCCAAGGAATCTCCATACTGCTTTCCATGTTGGCTGTACCAATTTGCAGACCCACCAGCAATGTATGAGTGTACCTTTTCCCCCAAATCCTCATCAACACTTGTTGTTCGTATTCTTAATAGCTGCCAAGCTAAATGGAGTGAGATAAAATCTTAGAGTAGTTTTGATTTGCATTTCTCTAGATTCTCTAGTATATCAAATATATTTTTTTCATATATTTGTTGATTGGTTGAATATTATCTTCTGAGAAGTGTTTGATCATTTCTTTGGCCCATTTATTAATTGGGTTATTTGGGTTTTTTTGGTGTTTAGCTTTTTGAATTCTTTATATACCCTAGAGATCAGTGCTCTGTCTGATGTGCAAGTGGTAAAAATTTGGTCCCATTCTGTAGGCTATTTACCTCATTCATTGTTTCTTTTGATGAGAAGATTTTTAATTTGAATGCATACCATTTATTGATTTTTTAATTTCATTTCTTGCACTAAATGAGCCTTATTAAGGAACTCAGGGCCTAAACGGGTATGATGGAGATTTTGGCCTACTTTTTCTTTTAATAGGCACAGGGTTTCTGGTTTAATTCCTAGGTCCTTGATCCACTTTGAGTTGAGTTTTGTGCATGGTGAGAGAGAGGGGTTTAATTTCATTTTGTTGCATATGGATTTCCAGTTTTCCCTACATCATTTGTTGAAGAGGCTATCTTTTCTCCAATGTATGTTTTTGGCACCTTTGTCTAAGATAAGATAACTGTCATTATGCTGGTTATCCTATACCATTGGTCTACCAGTATATTTCGGTGCCAATACCATGTTAGTTTTTTGTTTGTTTTTTGTTTTGTTTTTAACTATTGCTCTGTAGTATAGTTTAAGGTCTGTAGTATAGTTTAAGGTATAGTGATGCCACTTGCTTCAGTCTTTTTGGTAAGGATTGCTCACCTATTCTGGATCTTTTATTTTTCTAGATGAATTTCATGTCTTCTTTTTCTCTTTCTATGAGGAATGTCATTGGTATTTTGATTGTAATTGCATTAAATCTGTATAGTGCTTTTGGCAGTGTGGTCATTTTGACAATATTAATTCTGCCTATCCAAGTACAAGGTCGATCTTTCCGTCTTCTAAGGTCTTCTTCAATTTCTTTCTTTAGCATGTAGGTTTTGTTGTAGAAGTCTTTCACCTCTTTTGTTAGGTTGATTCCCAAGTATTTAATTTTTATTTAGCATCATTATCTTTTAACACAGCAGGAAAAGGCCCTAACTCCTAGAACAAATCTTGCTTTACTGCTATGTCTTCATGATTCTCTGATTTGGGCCCTATGAGTCTGACTTCTTTCAACAGTTATCTGTGGATCTGCAATGACATTTCAGAAAAAATGAGTTGAGGCCCAGACACAGCCACCATGATCCTAATGTTTTCTCAGAGACACAGAAAGATTCTTTTTATCACTCGCGGATCCTCCTAAATCCCCATTTCTTTTTAATTTTCAGAAGTTTTCCCTTCCCTCAGCAGACCCCACTTTCTTCTTTCTCTCTCAAGTTCTTTAGCTGTTCCTTAAACACACCAACCTGTCTCTTGCCTGGATGCTTTCCTGAAATCCTGCCTACTCATAAGGAGCTGCTTTCTGAAAAGTAAAATCTGTCCTAAAGAAGAGCTGGGACCATGTCTTGTTGCTTTTAAGGGGACATTATTTGTGCTATTGTATTGTACAGAACAATACAAAATAAAATCACTATGTTGATAAAACACAAAATAATGTAGCTTTTAGCACGTCTGTACGGCTGGTAATGACGCCTTACTATCCTGGAGATGCTGGGCTCAGGTGTCAGTTCCGGACAAGAGGATGGTGTATACACTGCTTTCTCGGTAGCTCACAAATCTAAACACAGTGGGGGAAGGAAACAGGAGAAAGGAGAAAACTAATGGCCAAAGAGTAGTGGCATTCTGCATCTTGTCCAAGGTACAAGTCATGATTTTCTAGAGAAAAATCAATATGTGTGTGTGTGTGTGTGTATATGTGTGTGTGTGTGTGTGTTTGTGTTTGTGTGTGGGGAGAGAGAGAGAGAGAGAGAGAGAGAGAGAGAGAGAGAGAGAAATTTATAATAAGAAATTTATTTAAGAAATCTGCAGAAGGAAGCCTGAGTCCAGGGAGCCAATGTCTCAGATGATACTGGATTGTAATTTTCATAAGATCAACTGGATCAAACTTCAGTAATGGGTCTGAAACTCAAAGCAAGACTCTGGCCTATAATGAAAGATTCACAAATGGATGTACTTGTGTGTCTCATGCTTAAATAGGATGTTTGCAATGCATAAGTATCACATCTGTCCAAGACAGAAGGCAGGAAAAGAAAAGAAAGAAAGCCAATGGGCAGAAGAAATCCCCTAATACTGGGAAGAACTGGCTTTTGTTCTCTTCTGGCCTTCAACTAACTCAATGAGGCCCAACCACATTAGGGAGAGCAAACTGCTATTTGGTAGAAATGTAAATCTCATTCATAAACACATTTAGAGCCACAGAGTCACAATAGATCAAAAAATCTGGATACTCTGTAGTCAACCCCTGTCCAGGGAAATATACCAACTCCCCCAAGGGCTGGGAGATATAAACGGGGGAGGTGGTAGCTGAGCTACTGACCTTGTCACATCTGCCAGTCTCATCTTAGCAGTGACCAGGGTCTTGGCTGGTGCCTTTGACCAGCAGGTCAGCAGGGATGGTGTGGGCTCAAGGGTTCCCTGTGCATCTGGGGACAACTATTTCAACTCCCAGGATGGCAGAAGTCTACGTTTGCCCACTCCTCTCAGAAGCACAGCCTTGGGACCCTAGGACACACAGGAAGCAACCTTCCTTGCCCAAACCCCAGCCAGGATTCCCTTCCTTTCTCAGCCCATGTCCCCAGGACGGACGAGGCTTAGGCTGTGACTGAGGACTGGTTCTCTTTTCCAACAAGCTTGCTCCTTAGCCTGAGTCAGGGCCTGTTGTCCCGGTTGCCCCAAAGGGATCCACAATTTCTTTCACACATGTGTCTGCCTTGCTCCTTGGCACTGCCTCTTAGAAACGTTGAAGGAAGCAAATTTGACACTCTGCAGTTCTTCCAGTCCAAAAGAAGTTAATGGTTGATCAGTGAATAAAAATGCAGTTTACATCCATGAGTCAGAGCGAAATGTGATACTTAGGCATTATAAACATCCTATTTAAGCATGAAACACACAAGTACATCCATTTGTCAATCTTTCAATACAGGCCAGAGTCTTGCTTTGAGTTTCAGACCCATTATTGAAGTTTGATACAGTTTATCTTAAGAAAATTACAATCCAGTATCATCTTTTTTTTTTAATTGTAGAAAAGGAGTCTACAGACTTGGAAAGTAATTTGATTTCAGATTCACTCTTGAATTTTTCCATATTTTCTTTGATATTTAAATGTCTATATAAATAGTGAATTTCTTTTCACTTACTCTTATAATGGTTTTTAGATTTATTTCATATTTTTAGGTTAAAAAACCCTCTGGATTTGTCTTCGAGTTGATCGTATTAGATGATACTTTATTATATCACATGGTGAAAAAAATAAGCTCAGCCCCTACAAATGGTATTTCGAAGAAACAAAAGCCTATCTTTATGAGCACACAGTTAACTGCAGGAAGCAGAAAGTCTAAGATCTGGAGAGAATGCTGCTGGCCAGTTCCAGCACTAAGTCATGGCCTGATAGGAGCATGTCAAAGAGGCAAAATGAATAGAGGAACCAGGCATTCTGGGTTAAATGACAAAGCATTAAGAGACCATCTCCATTAGCTCCAATTAACTTCTGAAATAATTATTGCCTTAAATTCTTCCAAGAAGCATGAAAGAAGTTCATAACCACAAGAACCTGCTCACTACATAAATACACTCAGGGATAGAGGCCCCAGAGCTAGGGACACAGCTTTCCCCCTCAGGCCTGCACACACCCACATCCCTGAGTGTTGCTCCTCTGTCCAGTCCTGAGTGTAGGTTTGCTTAGGAAGGCACCAAGAACAAACAGCGAGTCCTCTCTTCTCAGTCCTCTCCTCCCATTGGCCTATGCGCAAAGAGGCAAGTTAATTACAAAGAGAATATTTTTTTTCTTTTTGGTTACAGAGGATTGAACTCAGGGGCACTCCACCACTAAGCCTGGTCCCCAGCCTTATTTTATATTTTATAGAGAGTCAGGGTCTCACTGAGTTGCTTAGCACCTCACCATTGTGGAGGCTGGATTTGAACTCATGATCCTCCTGTCTCAGCTTTAACACCAAGAAGTTAATATGTCAACAAACTAAAAGTTAACATGAATTTTAAACCTGATTTGGAAGTAGGATGTCAAGCAGTATTTGGCAATTAATGCTGCATATTACTTTAAGTCTGGTTGATACTTTGAGGGGCGCATGCATGGGTACCGAGTATGCCTGGGTATGCATGTGTAAGCACATGAGGGTTTTTCCTTCTGTCTCAATCCTTATCCCAATCTCTTGCTTCTGAAGCAAGAGGAAGGAGTGTCTCAGTCAGCATTTTTGTGGGGGTGACCAAAAGGACTGCAAAGAACAATTACAGGAGGAAAAGTTTATTGGGGGCTCACAGTTTCAGAGGTCTGAGTCCCTAGGTGGTGACTCCATTGCTCTGAGCCTTAGGTGAGGCAGAGCGTCGGGGCACAGTGTGAGACAGAGGAAACCTGACTGGCACATGGCACCAGGAAGCTGAGAGCCAGCTCCAATCCCCAGAGAGGAAATTCCTGCCCCAAAGGCACAGCCCGGTGAAATACCTACTCCAGCCACACCCTACCTGCCTCTAGTAACCAACTTCTGATCCTTACCAGCAGATTAACACATGGATTAGGTTAACGTTCTCATCACCAAATCATTTCACCTCTGAACTTTCTTGCATTGTCTCACACATGAGGTTTTTAAAACACATTTTTATAAAAAATCAATACACCAATTTAGAATTTTTTAATTAATTTCTTTCTTTATTCTGGTACTGGGGTTGGAACCCAGAGGTGCCTTACCACTGAGCTACATACACCCTCTCTCCTTTTTATTTTTTGTTAGGAGAAAGGGTCTTGCTAAGTCGCTGAGTTTTGAAATCACAATCCTCCTGCCTCAGCCTCCTGAGTCGCTGGGAATACAGAGATGAGCCACCCTTACCGGCCCACTTTAGAATTTTAATTTGCTGGATGAGATCCAGAAATCAAAGATATTAGAACCTCTGTTTATGGAGTTTCCTGTATTTCCCTGAACGATTAAGAATAGCCCATGTGAAAGTCCTTGGCGCCCTCTTGCGGCGACCTGGGGACATTACCTCCATGCAGCTGCCTATGGATTTTAGTTGTCCCTTGGTTTTCGTGAGAACAGAGTAATATGAAAGACTAGAGAATCCGCCTTTGTTTCCACAACTAAGCTTATTTTAGAATTTCACAAACGATTTATATGTATGCGAGTTTTGAAAATAAACGATACATTCTTGAATCCCCATAAATGCGCCGATGGATCCTGTTAATCTGTCTACCCTGAGCAGACCTTGCTGCAAATGCAGGAGTAAGTCAGCTGCGGGGGCTGACGCGGAGAGACACGAGTCCCGCTTTGCTGGCTCCCGCAGTCAAGCGGAAGATTGTGTAAGTCCCCCCCAAGCGCTGGCCGAGGGAAAGGGCAGAACGCACACACTTCACAGGCTGCAGCACCCAGGGCGCACGGGCCAGCTCTGACCAGACCCGAGGCACGGGCTCCCCGAGCCTGCAGTGAGGCATGGCGATTCACAATGTTGAGAATGTCACGGCTGTCACCCTGAGCGACGCAGGTGCACAGAGCAGCGGTGGGCACGAAGGCCTTGCCCCAGGTGAGGCTCACCAAGGTCACGTCCACGCATGGACAGCAGGCGGTGATGTGGCACCACTAGGCGAGGTGTTAAACCTGGTGTCAGGTTTCCGATGAAGTGTCTTTGAGTGGTAATGGCTCCCAACTGGAACACCACCACCAAAGCGGGCCGTGGAAGCTTCTGGAGCGATTTCGTTTTAAAATAACTTACATGTCTTTTTATATATTATTTTAAGAGATGTCCACCTCACTTGAGGATACAGAAATAAATCACATGCCAGAGAGATTTCTTTTCCTTTTTCTTTATTTTTTGTACTGGGATTGAACCCGCGCCCGGCATGTGCTAGGCAAGCTCTTCTGCTGAGTACACCCCAGCCCGAAGCCCTAGCGGTCTCATTCACTAACTGCACAGAACGGCAGGGACCTGGGTGTTGCCTTCCCTGGGCTGGCCTGGCCTCTGCTCCCTTCCTCTTTCTTAGGACCAAGTGTATCAAATGGGCTCAGCCTCAGAGTGCTGGGGGAAGTCCCAGCTCTGTCAAAAATAAGCTTTCTGTCAGTGTTCCCTACCTAGATGCCATATGCAATTATTGTATTATGCAATTAATATGTAGTTATATGAGAGAATTAATATGTACGTATTATGTAATCAATGTCTACTGCATATAGAAAAAACAGTGCATATTTAATATGTGCATGTGCACATATATCCTCACATATGCATAGAAATAGCGTCTTCCAGGTTGGGCCAGGACTGGGGAAAGGTCCACCTCACTGTGCACATTCTCCCACACCTGTAGCATGTATTCCTGACTCACGCAGCCAATGGTACAGTTCCTAAATCTACCTGAAGTGTGCTGACGTGGTGGCCGCGGTAGCCTGTGTCTGTCTAAGCAGCTTTTCTTCTGCTAGCCGCTCCACAGAGCTCCTTGCCACCACGGAGAGTTCTACCACAGGTGGAAAGGACGTGTGTTTTGCTGTACCTCTGACTTTTGTCATCTGGCTTTTCCTATTCCAGACTAACTTATGGAAGTATCTGCTCTTGGTACATGAGCACAAGGCCCTCCATTGTCTTAAATTAATCCAGCATTAGCCTGGCAGCACCTTCATCCGAGGACCAAGGCAGGACTCTGGGCAGTGTGTCCTCTAGCTCCTAGACAAGGCAGAAGATCTCTCTTTCAGCAGTTATTTTTAGCCTAGTGGACTTGGTAGGTTCAGAAATTGGCAGTTTTCCTACCTGTCTTTGTTCCTTAGAAGTCATTAGGAATTCTCCCAGGGGAAGAGAACACTCTTCCTGCCCTGAAAGGTTTTAATCTTGGGTTGTTTTTATTTTCCTTTCTCCTTATCAGACTCTCTTGCATCTTCTCCGTTTGACAGCTACTCAGCCACAAACCGAGACATAGTTAAAGGTTTGGCTCAAAGACAGGATTTCCACTAACTGAACAAAAACAACCAAGCACAGATATGGGGCTTGTCAGCTCTGAAGGGATCTCATCATCGCTTTCAAAGCAAGTGTATTCCGTGGCCCTTTATGAGTCATTTACAATAACCCATGTTTTTTCCATAAACCATTTTATTAAAAGACTTTGCTCCCTTTTATATGCTGAAGTTTGCTTATTAAAACTTGTTCATCTTCTGCAATAGTGTGACAGAAATATTGAGGCCTAATTTTATTTCAAAAGTATATTGAGTCCCCATTCCTCCAAGTTCCAGCAAAGATGGAATAACCTCCATTCCTCCCAGTTTCTCCGCCTTAAAACTGAAATATCTAAAGTACACAGTAAGAAGTACAGAAAGACTCGGGAAGGAGGAAGGAGGAGGCAGGACATCTGGAAACTTGAGGACATGAAAAATGACCTGGCACTGAGTTCCCTGGCTCTCCTTATCACTTTCCACCAATCTTAGGATGGTCAACAAGGACAATCATGTACAGATCCCAGAAAAGTCCACTTATTCTTGCAGGACCAGTAATAAAGTGGTCTAAAGCACTGTCTACCTTGTGCCAGCTAAATACCAATAGGAACACCATATCTTTTTTTGGTACCAGGGTTTGAATTCAGAGGTACTTGATCTCTGAGCCACATCCTCAGCCCTATTTTGTATTTCATTTAGATATTTAGAGATAGGGTCTCACTAAGTTGCTTAGCCCCTTGCTTTTTCTGAGACTGGCTTTGAACTCACAATCCTCCTGTCTCAGCCTCTAAAGCCACAGGGATTACACAAATATGCCACCATACCCGGCCGTATCATCTTTCTGTAAGGTTTCAGTTGGGGGAATGAGCAGACCTCTCACTGACATGGGGCCAGCAATCAGAGGCCTCCCAGAGTGGCCCTGGTGACTGAGGAGAAAGCTGCTTTCTTTCCCTCCTGTGGAAGCAGGGGTGCTCTGATTCCTCAGTCTTCTGTGGTCTACAGGTACACAGATGAACTCAGTTTCATTCCCACCCTCACTGAGACCAAGAAAGGAGAGAGAAACAGGGTTTGTCAGAACTGCAGAACCATCCCTGGGAGTCCACTGGGAAGCTGAGCCTCATCTAATCAGCATCCACAGGTGGAAGGAGATGCTCAGGGGCAGGGCTGGTTTTCAATAAGCTTCTCCCACTCCTTCTCTGAGTCTAGGGGCCTATGGGGAGAGAACTGAGCTTCCTGTTATGCATCTGGAACCAGCACTCCATGGCTGCTAAGTACTTTTTCAAAAACATATTTAACTCAAAGTCTAATAGTGCAAAGAGAAGATCCCCAGCAGGAAGCCTGGCATAAATGAAGACCAGGGCCTGTTACACCTCAAGAGAGGGAGAGCTTGATGAAAACAAAAATTTAAAAGGGTTAGATACTCATATTACAATATCCAAAACTTGCATACAATAAAAATTCACTTATCATACCAAGAACCAGGAAAATCACAGTGTGGATGAGAAATGATAATCCACAGATGCTAACAGATGCTAATAGAAATTTTAAAATTGTCTGGAAAATGTTTTAAAACTTTAGTCATAAAAAGCACAAACAATTACAAATTCTGTTAAAACAAATGGCAAAAAATCTGCAATGTCATAGAAAATATTTTTAAAAAAATGAATCAAGTGGGAATTATAGAACTGAAAAATATAACTGCAATAAAAATCTCACCAGATGGTCTCAATAGTGAATCGTAGAGAATGGAATCATTGAACTTGGTGGGAGATCAAGATGATTTAACTATATTAACTAACCAGATAACCTAGACTGAAGAGCAAATAAATAGTTCCAGAGGCTTTGAAAAAATGATGAATGAATGAGTTGATGTTGATATTAAAATCTCAGGAGATAAAATAGAAGAATTGAAAAGCTAAGGACTAGAAATTTATCACATTTAGCCAAAGAAATAAACTTTGAATTGTGAAACTCACAAGTAAAATAATTCCACAGAAATCAGCACTCAGACGCCTCATTTCTGAAACAAATTTCTGAAAATGAAAGATGAAAAGCCAAGGAAAATGGGGTATTCCCTTGACAGCAGACTTCTTATCTAAAACTATGGGACTCGGGAGGAAATGGATAACTCCTGACATTCTGAAAGAAAAGGACTGTTAAGACTAATTCCATAGCTGACAAAATTATCTCTCAAGAGACTGTATAGGAAATAAAAGGATTCTCAAACAAAGAAAAATTAAATGAATTTATTCAGAAATTCATTTTAGAAGACCTACTGCTAAAGAAAGGAAACTAGCTAAAAATAAAGCATATGACCAGAAACTTCAGAAAAGGAAAAGAAAGAATAATTAAATGGTTACAAATAGAAAAAATATATACACTATTTTTCTTATTAGATATTTAAATCATCTTTTATGGTAGGAAGAAAAATTATAGCATCATCTCATGCAGTATTCAATGTATTATAATAAAAATTTTGGACATTTTTATTCTAAAAGTGGAAAGAATAAAGAAATCAAGATGAAAGCAAGGTTTTGATCTTCACTTGAGTGGGTAAAAATACCAGTTGATGGTGGTTAATTACCTAAAGCAAACACTAAGAAAACTGTATGAAGCTCTATTTGGTCCTATGGTCCTGTGTTGCATAATGGCATTTCAGTCTTGACAGGACACATGTACCGTGTGGTCCCATGAGACCACGACTGTGTGGCCATCTTAGCCTGTAGGAGTATAGGGTCTGATGTTTATGTGATGATGAAATCACCTAATCATGCATTTTTCAGAATGTATTTCCATTGTTAAGTGATGCATGACTCTCTCAAAGACACTACAAATTAATCAAGATAAAGTCCTAACTATATTCAAGTAGCTCACAGGCAGGTTAGAGCAGAGAAACTGGGAAAGAAAAGAGAGAAAATAAACTGAAAACAAATATTGACGGGACAGAATTAAGCCATAGTGGAAAAGGAGGTTTGGGAGACTCAGAAAACCATGGCAAAAGTCAGGGCAGATGACTTTGGAGACAAGAGAGAGAAATAAGCTGAAGGAGGCACAAACAGGCAGATCTGCCTCAGACCCCGAAGGACAGCTGAGGGACAGACAGTGTCAGGCAGGAGGATTCTGAAAGGCAGAGTTCTCTAGCATAAGCTCAAACACTAGCCCTTCACTTATTTGGTGGGTGAACTGGGCAGGCTTTTCCTCCCCTGGAGCTCAGCCTCTCTGTAAGAAGACAGTCATCCATTTCAAGGTTGGTCATAGGGTTAACTAAGAGTTCAAATGCAGTTCTGGTCAGCGCCTGGCCCTTAACACCCAATCAGAGTTACTGACCATTCTGCAGAACAGGGAGAGGATCTAGAGTTCAGGGTTTTGTTGACAGAGAGCTCAGCATTTTATGGCTGTTGCTAGTGCAGCCTGCAATCCTATAAGCATGGAGTGAATACTGAGGGAGGTGGCCATCCTCCATGCCCGTCACTGCTCTGAGGCTACCTTCAGTAGTGCATTAGGGAGCATGTTCTCATAGGAACCTGGACCCATGGTTCTTAAACTCTCGTTTCTAGACCAGCAGCACCTGAAAAAAATGCTAGAATTTGAAATTATTGAGCCCCCTCGGTCTGCTGAGTCATAAACTTTGGGATTAGATTTATAAAGCTGTTCCTGAGGACCACTGACCTTACAGACAATGTTCTGGAGCTAGGTAGAGGATTAAAATGTCTCTATGGAAAGTTGAAGTGAGTTTAGGCCAGGGAAAGGTGATTGATCTCAAGAGAGGTCGGAAGCCAGAGAGGGCTGGTTTAATTTTGTCTTTCCCAGGATACTGGAAACAACCAGTGGGAAACAGGGGGATGTGGCATGGAGGATTAACCAGTCCCTCTGGGCTGTAATGGACAGCCTTCACAAATGTCCTAACTGGTAAGAGGTTTATTAATAACAGGAATCCAGGGGTAGGGATAATTTGTTGTTGGTTATTAACCAGCTCAAGTGCATTCTGAAGAGGAGGATTTCCCCATCATTCTGCTCTGCCATTCCAAGTGGGTCAGCAAAGAGAAAAATGACAACACAGTGGTGTGCATAGTTGCACTGCAAATTGGTCAGCAACGCTGTCCTTGTGCCTTGCACAAGTGGTGCAAGTATGGTGACCCTCCACCATACACCACCTCTTTCCTTTTACTTACAGACCAGCAAACAGTGGGGTAGAGAGTCTGTCTCTGCCTACCACTTTTTAAATTGAGATGAATTTCACATAACATAAAATCAACTGTTTTAAAATGTAGTTTGGTGGCATTTAGTTAATTCACCATGTTGTACGACCAGTACCTCTACTAAATTTCAAAACATTTTCATCACTTTAAAAGAAAACCCCATACCCATTAGCCAGCAGCTACCTGTTCCTTCCCTTCCTCTGTCTCTGGGGAATCACCAAAATGTTCTCTGTGACTGTGAATTTACCTATTCTGGATATTTCATATAAATGGAATTTCACAACATGAAATCATTTGTGTCTGGCTTCTCTCACTCTATTAAAGTGTATATTAGTCAGTTTTCATCACTGTTACAAAATACCTGACAAAGACAAAGTAGAGGAAGAAAAGTTTATTTGGTTCATGGTTTCAGAGGTCTCAGCCCATAGACGGCTGACTCACTCCACTGCTCAGGGCCCAAGGTGAGCCAAAACATCAGGGTGGAAGGGTGTGACAGATGGAAACTTCTTGGCTCTCAGCAGCCAGGAAGCAGAGAGAGGGGGAAGCAAAGAGAGGGGGAAGGGTCACAGGAAGGCGCTCCCTCCTAGAGCATGTCCACAGTGGCCCACTTCCTCCAGCCATGCCCTCCTGCCTTCAATGACAACCAAGTCGTTCCATCCAAACCAGAATGGGCTGATTAGGTCCCAGCTCACTTTATCCCTGCACCTCCTTGCATTCACAGGAGTCTGGACACCCCGCATACAGACCACAGCCAGGTGTGTCAGGGTGGAGACCTGGTTCCACACTCGGATCCTTTCCACAGCTGACAGTGTTCCAGTGCATGAGTCGGCACACTCTGCTCATCCTGCTCTGCACTGATGGGCATTGTGGTCATCCCTACCTTTTGAAGATGGCAGAGGGTTCTAGGATCATCATCTGTGCACATGTTTTTATTGGGGCATGTGGTTTCAATTGCCTCAGGCATGCAGGCAAGAGAAGCATCCCTGGGTCATGTGTGACTCTATGGGTGGCCTCTACAAGGCCACCAGACCAGTTCCTGAGGCTGATGCTTCAGCTCACAGTTCACACTCTTCCTACCAGTGGACCAGGGCCGACTTGTCCTGGTGAGGCCGAAGGTCGCTTCCTCTGCTTGCCCACCACTTGTGTATCAGGTATTCTCACGTAGGAAATATCCATTCAATCCTCTCTTTTTATCATTTATTCATTAAAAATAATTAATTATTTAGTATGAGGGATTGATTCAGGGGTGCCTATCACTGAGCTACATCTCCAGCCCTTTTTATTTTTAATTTTGAGACAGGATCTTTCTTACTTGGACAGTCTGGCCTCAAATCTGTGATCCTCCTGCCTCAGCCTCCTGGGCATAAAGTTTATAGGTATCTGGCACCATACACCACCTCGTTCCTTTTACTTTTCTTTTTCTTTTCTTTTTTTTTAAATGAAGTTGCTTGTCCTATTTTTTTTTGTTGTTGTTTTGTTTTTTGTTTTGTTTTTTTGTTTTTAATTTTAAGGGTTCTCTATGTATTCTGGATACTAGAATTTTATCCTATGAATGATTTGCAATTTTTTTTAAATTTTGTAACTGTCTGTCTTGACAATCTCTTGATGCAGAATATGTTCAGTTTTGATTGACACAAAGATGGGGACTAGGGGCTGTTGGAAGGTTTGATCTCTCTCAAAAACACTAGGCTGGGATTAGGACATACTTTGTATTCTTTGCAAAGGCAAAATATTCATTTTTGGAGAAACACACCTTGGCTCTATTGAAACGTGCCATCTCATGTGATTATTTTCAGATTTTGTGGTACAGCGTTGACATGTGTATTGAGACTATTATAGTGCAATATGTTTTCTTTTTCCTGATGAATCTAAAACATAGTCGAGAAAGCTTGGTTTGGAACCTGTTAAATTACGTCAGTTATTCTAACCTCGTAGCCTAGAGCTGATTTCATTTCTCTGGTAAACTGCCTCCTGGAGGACTCTGGAACCTGGAGACAGGCGTGGACATGTGCTCGGGGTCTGCAGAAGTCGGCGTGGGAGGCGCTTGGCCTGTGTGGACTCCCCCAGCTTCTCTCTCACTCTCTGGGAAGGAGCCCAGTGCTCTTTGCTCTGAGGCCTGCCTTGCTGGCTCCAGCTGCCCCGTGGAGCCCAGTAAGTAAGGAACAGGACAGAACTGGCTGTCTCCTTGCTCCTCCCCTCCCTTGCCGTCAGTTTGCTCTTACTCTTTCTCTGTCTTCTGTAGGTTTATCAACAGCTGGCACAAAAACTGAGAGTAGTTTCCTTGAGAAGACACCTGCAAGGAGAGGTGAAATTCATAGGGCCTGATGGCTCTGTCACCAAGGGCAATGACCATGGCTTCTCTGGTGATAAGTAAGGACTACTGTCCTGACACACCGACAGCAGCTGCTTATGACTCAGCTGCAAAGGGGCAGAGCCACACCCAGGCACAGACTTCTCTACACAACCCCGCCCCCCAAGAACCAAACACCTGCCTACCACTGAGTTCACAGGAAGAGTCACTCTTTGATAACCATCTCACAGAATCATGAAGCTGGTGGGGACCGAGAACCTCATCCATCAGCTGGCTGTGTCCCCTTCAGTCAAAACAGGCTCATATCAAACATTTCTTCTCTGACATTCACTAAAGAGAACAGGGATGTCCCAGTTTTTACAAAGATATTAAATAACTCTCCATAGACTCCAGTAAAACTGTTTCCACCCATAAAGGTTCTTGATCTTTGAAACAGCAGGTTCTTCTTTAGATGGGAGAAGGAAGGGTGCGGGCAGCAGGAGGAGAGCTTTCTTCTGGGTCAAATGTCGTAATGGATCAGCGATTGGCTTCAAAACCACATTTGGGGTTATGCCTGGAGTTACTTGTGACAAACACTAAAGCTAATGTTTCTTGACTGGTTAGTGCACATCTGTCTCATGTGCATTGCACAAGGCTACACCGCAGAGCAGAGCCTGAGACCGTGTAGTCCCTGAGGTGTGGTACTCCCCAAGGCTGGTACCCCAGGTCAGTGGTGATGGGCAGTTCTGAACGCTCAAGGGAGGAACTTAGACTCACTAGGGCCAGGAAACAGAAGCATGGAGAAATCAACCCACAAGGCCACCTGTTACCTCTGATTCTGTGTACACATGTGTAAGTATCTGAGACATATTACTGAACATCACTTCACAGTCTACTACCTACATTCTGAAAGATCCCCCTGAGCAAAATAAAAACAATGAATTTCTTTCTAGGTACTATTGCTTTAATCCTAAGTGTTTTAAGTCAAATGTCTTGTTCTTTGGTTTGCTTTGGCTCACATATCTTATGTAGGTAGCTTTGGACCCTTTCCCTCATTCTGGCCCTACCTCCCCTGGTTTAAATTCTTTTTTTTTTTTTTGAAAATGGCTATAATGTCTTCAAATCTTTGCTGCTCCTTCTGTATGACCTTTGATGTTGATCTGTCTGTGTAGACAGATCTGGTAGAAAATCAATTTCTCGAGCTTTTCCACTTCTTCCTACAACTTGTCGTTGGTTCTGGCAATCTGCATATGCTATATAACCACTGAGAAATCCATTTTAAATGTCACCCTCCTTATTCCATAGACATATGAAACATGCATAGATCATACAAAGTGAATCTGATCTTGATTTTGCAAATGAGGAAACCAAGAGAGGGAGATAGCAGAACCCAGTCATAGTTAACTTAAACTGGCAAGCTGACCTGTGACTGGCAAGCTGACCCCAGGTGACACCCTTGTCTGCACTCACTGCTCTGTGCTCAGCTGCTTTGGGTCAGAGCCCTGCCATAGAAGTACCAGCTTGGAGCAAATCCTCCTTGTACTAAAAGTACTTCCAAACTCCTCACCCTTTCTTCTATGTAGATTGTGTCTGATACTCTATTCGATGGCTTGTTAAAGTCTTGAAAGTTATGGTATGCTCGTCTATAAAGTCGATGCCGGTTTAATATCGTGGGTGAGTGCCGATGGACCTCACCTTCATGTCTGTGGTCTAGTGGAAGAGTTAGTCAGACAATCCCATGCCTGTGTTTATAAAGACAGACCTTGCAAAGTGCTCTGTGGGTAATCCTGGGTGTGATGGGAGGGGACACAGGGAATCTGATTTAGACTGATTAGTCAGGGAAACGTTACTTGGTCTGAAATTTGAAGAGAAGGAGTTGCTTTGGAACTAGGAGGCTCCAGGAGGAGGTAAGCTTAGGGTAGGTCACGCAGAGACCAGTGAGCATGACAACCAGAGGGAATGAAAGAAAGCATGTGTTAGCCAGGGTTCTCCAGAGAAAGGGAGCCGTAGGGCAGATGGACAGATGGTTGGTAAATATATGACAGAGAGAGAGACAGAAGAGTATCATGTGTGGATAAAGAACAATTCATCATAAGCCATTGGCTCATGTGCAGAGATGGACAAACCTGCCACTCGTGGGCAGATGATACAATCTGCAGACGTGATTTTTTTTCTGAAGATCTTGTGATGGAGCGTCCTGAGTCAAGGACTGAGGACCGAAGAGGACCCTTGTCCCAGTTAAAACAGATGACATGCCCACCCTCCTGCAGCTCTACTCAGGCTCCAGCAGGTCACACGTGGTGCCACCGGCATTGGAGAGGCCATCTAATCTCCCCAGTTCTCCAGCCAAATTCCAATCTCTTCCAGAAGCACCCTCAGAGGTAGCTGGGCATCCTCTGGTCTGCTCAGGGTGACACAGAAGCACCTGTCACAGGCATGAATTTTATGTGGTACCTGTAACCACCTGTCACTGGCATACGTTGCTGTACAGGGTCTGTGCCCTCAGGTCCTGTCAGGACAGGTTTATTCCACCCAGTTTAAGAAAGTCTGCAAGGAATGACTATGCTACATGCACCCGTGAAGCTTTGTAACTTCCCTGTTTCCTAGTACATGCAGAGGACACGCTGTTTTAATCCAACCCCCACCCACCCCATGAAGGAAAATTGTCTATTTTGGCCAAAACCATAGTTCATGGTGTTGATCAATGGTTCTCTAGGAGCACAAGAGGGGGAATGTAGGCCTGGGAGCACAGTGGTGGACTGTGCTCTGGAAGGACAGATTTTTTTTTTTTAATGTAGTTTTATCTTGAAGTTTTCCAGTCAGTCCAGCATGTGAAAAATCAAACTTCAGTGGGTACGGAAAGTAATGGAGTGTTTGCAGAAAGAAATTTATTCATCATGTTTTATGACTCCAAATGATGAATTTGAAAGGAAGCAATGAAATGTGTTAGTATTTTTTATGAAGTTTGCTCATTTTAAATGGGCTTATTCACTAGGTAATTTACAAATGGAACTCATGAATCCTTTACTGAAAAAAATATAATAATGAAAAGCTAGAATTTAGTGTTCTTTCTGCTAAAATGATGTATTAGTTATGGAGCATTTAGTTTGCTTTTAACTAGGCATAATATTTGCTGCAAAAGATGCCGCTTACCAGATGTTCCATGTCTTATCCCCCAATTTTTCTCTGCTCTATCCTGACTTTTTCATGCCTTTGATTGTAAGAGTTAAAATTTCTTATGATTATGTTTCTTGATTGGTGTGCTCATTCTAAGCTACTTTACTATTATTTTGATTAAGAGATGTAAGGATGGCCTTAGGCCTCAGCCTAATCAACTCCATTTTAAAACTCCAGTTTGAAACCTGCAGTCTCACCATGCACATCTAGGGAGCCCTCCAGTTTGGCTCTCAGGTAAAACAAGTCACTTCTCCCCACCTTGACAAACTTGAGTGAAGTCTCTGGCCTGTTGCCCTCACTCTGATAAGAGTGAGAAGCAAGAAAATCAGGGTGGGGACCACCAGACAAGATGCTTTAACCTGGAGGAATGACGTCACTAGAAATCTGGCAGCAGCTGATAAGGATTGAAAGGGTGGTATAAATGAAGGAGCAAATGAACAGACACTTAGCCAGCTGACACGGATGCCCTCATGCTGGAGAGCCTGATGAGAACCTGGACTGACATTCCAAGTCTTCTCATTGTTTGCCTGATCCTCTGCATCCTCCTCACCGCTCTCAAACTCTACATCCACATCTTGACCCTGGTGAGAGCCACGACTTCTCCCTATGACCTTATCCTCAACTGGCCGTCACCTCCACCCCAGGAGAAGCCTGCCTTGGTCCCTGACCTGATCACCGTGGTCTGAGTGAGTGGGTATCTGCTGGACTTAAAGCCTAAGGCTTGACACTTTTGATCTGACACTTGAACTTAGCACCCAGAGGGAATGCCTACCCTGAGCTTATCATGATTAAGTGTGTTTGCAGTGCTTAGAATTAATCTAGAATTGTTTGCTGTGAATTGATTATGTCTATTGCAGTGCCTAGCATTAAGGATTGTCATTTTCTTGATTAAGAACCTACAGAGTAAAATTGCATTGAGTGATTTGAGTGAATAAAGCATTGAAAAGGACAGAAGCATGTAGGTATTTATTTCTCCCCCTCAACTGAATACATTGCACATTTTGCCCATCACAACAGTAGGTAACCAAGTTTTCTTTTTTTTCTTCTTCTTAGTTTTACATGACTTCATCTTTTTGAATGTCTAAATCTCTAGTTCACTTTTAATTTTTGGCCTTTCAAAGTAAGAAACTAGTAGAAATATAATTACTACAGTCATTATTAAAAACAATGTGGAGCTCCCTTAAAAACCTAACAATAGAACCTAAAAATATGATCTGGTAATTCTAGTATTGGGTGTGTATCCAAAGGGGGCGCAGTCTTGATGCCAGAGATACCTGCCGTCTTCCCTCCATCCCTCTTCATTACAGCTGAGATAGGCAATCAACTCAGCTCCTCAGGGGATGGCTGCAAGAGGAAAATGTGGGGTCTACCCAAAGGGATGTCACTGAGGCACCAAACATGATGCAGTCTGCCTTTGGCAGCTGCATGAATGGAACTGGAGGCCATTTTGCTAATTGAAGTAATCCAGATGTGGAAAAAATACATATTCTCACTTATTATGAAAAAATAAAACTCAATCTCATAGAAGAACAGATGGAGATTGGGAAGGGCAGCAGGGAGCACAGAGGACGCAGGAAGAAAGTAGATGAGAGCACTAAAACGGAAGGAATTGGGGCTGGCTTCTTCAGCACAGCAGGGTAAGTGCTGGTGAAAACATCTGTGATATATTTAAATGACTACAAGAGTACAGTATTCACAAAACACAAAAATGATCGATCTTTGAAGAAATAGAAGTGTTTAGTACCCTGATTTGGTGATCATCCAGCGCATATATGTATCCTAATGCACCCCACAAAGATGTCCAAATATCATGTCTCGATACAAGGATACTAAGCTCAAACTAAAATATTTCTTATGCCAAAACTTTCAGAGCCAAGGGTCCTTAGAAAAGCACAAATTTTTTCTTTCACCATATATTTTTTAAAGTCTTGGAAATAGTTGTTTGTTGAATGCATTTTATAATTCTCATTTGGATCTACTGTCCCAAGGGCTACATGGGAAGAAATGATATATTAGAAGGAGCATCTTACTTCTAGAGCTTAAGATTGTTAGACAAAATGTCACTGATGCGAAGACTTCAAAAATCCTGTATTTCATGGGAAGGCCCCAAGGGTGTGCTCATGTCCTCGCTGTTGGTCACATCTTCCAGGAGGCACCCAAGACAGCTCCTGTAGTGCCCCACCGTGGGACCCGGAGGACAATTTCACTTCCCCCTGTTTTAATACTGTTGGATACAGTGACGTATTAAGCAGAGCACTTAGCAATTTTCATCTGTGGGTCATTTTGTTACATTCTGAAGCTTCCCTGAAGCATGTGGAAGCCACAAGCAGGAACTGACATTGTCACAAAGAAGACCAGAGCCAATGCAGGGGAAAAGTTGCACCAGAACTCTCAACCACAGGCATCCACCATGTTCTTCTGAAAATCTTTCAGATGTATTTTTTTTAATAGCCTTAAAACCATGATCTTATACGATATTCAAAACTTCAGAATGTAATGGGTCAAATCTTGCTCTCTTTGTATATGAATAAAACAGAGTGAATTCCATCTTTATGTATACCAATAATGCTCCAATTAAAAAAAACAATAAATAAGCCAAAGGAAGACCCTCAGAGTAGAAGAAGAGGAGCAGGAGAGGGAGCAGGAAGGGAAAGGGGAAGAACTGGGGACCGAAGTAGAGCAAATTATATACATTCCATGTACGACTATGTCAGAACGAACCCCTCTGATATGTGCAACTATGACGCAGTCATAAAAACACTCTGAAACATTCTTCAACTGTCCACCTTAGATTTTTAAAAACCGTGACTAGAACTCATGCATGAGTTGGATAACTTGCCACTTGGCCCTCAGGGACAGCAGACTCCCAGCACCCACGTCAACATGCTGAAGCCTGCTTTGCTCAAGGCACAGAAAAGTCCGAGTCCCAGGGGGCACACACAACCATATCCATCATCCTTTCCAAAGTGGGGACAGGGAGGGTCACATGGGTTAACTGGGCGAATGGGGGAGAGCGTTAAGGAAGATCTGCAGAGAGCAGGCCCAGCCTCCACCAGCAGTGGCTTCTGTGATCCCCTGGTGTTCCGAAACCTGTCTCAGCGCCGTTCAACAGAGAGCCTGAATTGGACATATTGAGACTCGGTGTGATGCGGTCAGGGAAGTTCTAAGTACTAGTAGACATTTAAGAAGCACTTATTGAATAAACAGTATCTTCCAAGTTTTAAAAAAGATCCTTTTCCACACAGACCTCCTCTGGGCTTCATAAACTCTGGAGTGAGTCCCACATACCAGAGGGGAATGCATCCCCAGAAGGTGTGTGGGGGGGAGGGGGGTGCTCCTGCTTTTCTAAGCCTTCTGTCCCTGTCCCTCAGGGTAATGATTCTTGCAGGACCTGGGCTGAGCTCTTCTCTCTCCACCCTTTGCAATACACTTCTGCTTGGCTGTGGCCTTGCAGTCTGGTGGGGACGGAAGCGTTGAAACCGTCTAGAAAACCTGGATCAGTCCTGCTCTTCCCTTGGTGTTGAAGGTTGAACACCTGAGAGACACCAAGGCAAGAGCAAAAGGTTTTATTTAGAGGACAGAACAGAGAGAGAGAGACTCCTCCAGAGGGGCCCAGAGCTGCGGCCCCAGAGCGTGGGAGGCCCCCCTTTGGTGGATTTCAGGTTTCCTGTCTTCTCCTGCCCCCTCCTCCCATTCTGCCCATGTGGTGACCAAAAGCCCAGAGGGGAGCTGCCCAGGAGGTACCTCTCCCCATTTTCCACACCTTCTCAGAAGGAATGGGAGCCACCCGGGGCAGTCATTGACAATCCTGCAGGGAGGAACAGTTCCCAGGAGGAAGATGGCCTTGGCAACCGGGAGGAAAGGGAAGTGCTCTGGAAATATTAGCATTTTATTTCCTTTTGAATCAGCCTCCACCCCCTGATCTGATCGTTCATTGTCTACACTGACTGTCCTGTACCCCGTCTCAGTAGCAGGGAAATGGCTGTTCTCCTTCCAGAGTCTGCTAGTCCCTTTGTTTGGTCTGGGGCTGTCTTGGGCTTTCGGGTGACGCCCCCTCCCCACCTCCCCCACCTTCTGCCCCCTACGGGGTGACTCCCGGCACACCTCATCTCTATCCACATCTCCTTGCTTCCCCTCATGAAACTGAAATTCTTTACACAGACCTAAATGTTCAATTTGTATCACATAAAATATTTTGAAAATCTATCTTCTTGTTCTAAGCCATCCAGTAGTGTTGCATCCTTATTCCATTATTCTGTTTCTTCCCCATATGAGCCAAAGAATGGATAAGATCTCAGTATCATTTCAAAATCATTAATGAACACGTGGAAAAGGAAAAGGATGAGGTCAAACACCTGGGAGCCACGAGAGCAGGCATCTTCCCTCAAGGTCGATGAGATGGTCAAATGGCTCCTGGAGTCCACACATGGGCCAGGTCCACACTTTTTAAATCAGGCCATTGCACACGAAAAGAACCACCACCACGTCAGAGTAGAGACTGAAGAATTTTCAGAAATGAAATCCATGTGGAGCCCAGCCCAAGGTCGCTTGCAGCCTGCAGCCTGCCTTCCTCCTCAGGCTGGTACAGGGGGTGACGGAGCTGGGAACGGGGAACAGCAGAAGGCGGCAGCCACCCAAGCCAGAGCCTGTGGTGGAGTGAAGCAGGTGGAGGTTCAGAGGAGAGCCTGAGCTTGCCCGGACAGAAAACGCACAGGGATCTACCTGGCAGCGCGGGGACAGCTAAGGAAGCGAGGGGTCAAGGCCTCCAGAAAGAACTGGTTTGCAGGTCAGAGCAGAGCTCTTCTCCCTTGCTCTCTAGGGGACAGGAGCCAGTGTGACAACCAGGAGATGCCGTGACTCACAGTCCCACATGGTCCCTGTTCTGCAGTCCGCCTATCCATCCAACCCCAGGTGAATTTGTTGACTTGTAAGAAAGGCAAATGTCTCAGATCTTCACAGCTTTTAACTTAACACTCGTAACGCTTGGTTGTCATGCATTCAAGCAGACTTTTCAGAAAAATTCAATAAGATTTATTATATTAATTAGAGCACACATGGTCTCATTGGTCATTCAAGTGCATGGAGCCTCCTTTTCCACCCAATTAAAAAATAAGAATTATAATTAACATCATCATTTAAACATATTGTTTGGAAGGATAAATGAAAAGTTGAAGCTTGAACGCTTGACAATGGCACACCAAGGCAGGTGTTCTGTGTGACGGCTGCATCTGCTCTCAAGAATAGATGGCCATGGTGAACACCTGGACTCCCACAGCTGACCACGTTAGATAGAAGTCAGTACTCAGACATAAATAAACACACATGACTGGAGAGTTCTGAATAAGACTGACGGACTCTGTAATGTCAATATCCTGGCTGTGGTATTAAATACAGTGTTCAAGTGTTATCCCTGGGGAGCCAGGAATGTGCACAGGAGATCTGTGTTATTTCCTATAATTGCACATGATTCTCTAGTTATCTCAATAAGAATTTCAATTGAGAACTAATAAGATCACTTTAACTAAGGCCTTTGAATTTAAAGACATCATACACCTTATTATCCTAAGATTATCACCTATGTTCTATATTTATATAATTTCCATTTTGAAAATTCCAGAAATGCTGGGTACTATTAGCCCCGTCCCATATAGGTTGGTACAAATGACCTTTATTTGATTTCTAAATATCAACATAAAGAGAATATGTGAACCAGGTTTGTCCACGTGAGCTGACTTGAGAGCAAGCTTTGAGGACATGGGCACCCTGGTGTGGGTTGTAACAGCATCACACCTTGTACCTCTGCAAGACTGAATGTCCTCACCCTTATCCAGACCACCTACACAAAGAATTATTTCAAGTTTATGTATATGAAATGGCAGTTAAATATTGGTGTAACCTAGAAAGTTCTAAGTTAAATTTCTATGATTATCAGTCACCAAATTATTCAATCACAGCTCTTCTAATTAATGGGGAATCTCAAGTATTTGTAATCTCTACTTCCAAGACATTTAAAGGGAGGAGGCTAAATCTTCTCTGTTCTGGGAAGGCATGCGAAATGTTCTGTTGAGGTCACAGCAATATCTAAAATTTCTGTTCCATTCAGGAAGATGCTCCACAGTTAGCTGGGTATGACAGCTGCCCCTTTTCTGTATCATTTAGATAGGCAACACTTGTCTGATTTACCAAAGTGATTTCTGTATTTAGCTTTTGAATCAGAAATAGAATCTCCAGACAGTGGGCCACGTGGTGGCCACACATTTTCATAGACAGATCTTTGGATCTTCGCAACTGTGATAATATTTTGGTCTCTGGGGTATAGCATATAAAATCGTGGAGCAATGGAAGTCTGTTTATTTTATCTCCTTGGAACTGAAAACACATCTGATAACAAGACGTGTTCGTTTCCCCCAGTAGATGTCGCTCTTACACTTCTCCAAGAACCTAGAAAATAACATTAGGCAATGATTTTTTAACAAGTGTTTTCTATAGATGTTTAGTGATATGTTCCCCTTTCTCAGCTTCATGTGCTTTTGGAAAAATCAATGTCAATTCATGTTATTGTTAGAAAAATGTTTTTCTACTGTTTACACACAAATAAAATTTGATTATGATTCTTATGATTCCAAAGACTAGAGGAGTTTCAGTTATTATCGACCCTGACCCAAACCTCAAAAGAGCTGCTCTGCAGGCTGTAGTGTGCAACCTCTATTCCCACAACATTGAAGGGCAAGAGGGCAAATCCCTTAGGTTCTGGGAAGGTGTGCAGAAGGTGCCGTTTGGGTAACATTGAGTCTGAGATCATAACTCAGTGGTGCTGCAGCACTGGGGGGAAAGCATGTGTTGGCAGCCTCAGAGTAACAACGTAGTCTCCCTGCAGTGGAGCAAGCCTGTCCTGAGTTAAGGGCTTTCTCTCTCCTTCTCTAGAGGAAAGATGGGCGGCTTGCTCAGCTGCATCCTATAAATTCTGAGATTCATAATTACCTATTTCCTCTCTAGTGGTACAAATCTCTGGTACACACAGGGTGCATCTGGCTCTGTCCATGTACCCAGGGCAGGGGTAGGGGATGTGGGGAACTGATAATAAGATTACAATGTAAGCAAATAATTTCTTACAATGTAAGAAACTGTTAGGGATAATTAGAGATATAAACATTGAGTGATTACTTCTTGATTTTGTACTCTTGATAGAGTAGCATTTCTTTGAAGGACTTCTTTGGCTGCCAATTCTGCTCTCTGAAATGAATTTGCAAACAATGATAAAAAGGGACAACAGGAATCAAAATGAATCAAATGTCCCTAGATAGTGGAGACTGAATGTTAAACTATAAAGCCCAAAAATTCCACTGCTCCCTGTGAAACAAACATGTCTCTAAAATAAAGAGGCTGTCCTCTTCCACCCTGCTTCCTTGATGTTAGTTTGCACTAAATGCTGACGGAGACCATGTTGAAAGACAATGCCTCAAGGTACTCTTCCCCCAAGCAAGGCTATTCCTAATCCCACAAATCTGCAAAATTCATGATTGCTCCCATCATTTTACAAGACAGGCCACAAATTTGATGGAGGTTAAGGGAGACAATGAAAATCCAGCATCTACAACTGTAAACGTAAAATGGGGTCTGCATCGCTTCAAAGTCAAGCTCCTTACCTTACAAAATGAAACCCTGTTCCTAAACGCAATGTGAAACCAGCTTCCATATCTGAGTTATTGGTGGCCTTCATGTTGGTTTTCATTGAATATGCCTGGGCTCAGAAGCCAAGTAATTTGTATGACATCTGCCTCAATAGTTTATCTTGATTTAATAAACCATTTTTTACTAATAAATTTTGGAAACATTTTTTTCAGGAAGTCAATATGAGAACAGAATATGGTAATCTATCTCATCTCCCAGAAAGGGTTTAGATCCCATAAGATCTCCTGAAATCTAAAACAGTCTTTAAAAAGTGCAACTTGACTTCTCACATGTCTTTCAAGTTAGATAAATAGAGTAGCATTTCTTTGAAGGGCTTCTTCGGCTGCCAATTCTGCTCTCTGAAATGATTTTGTAAACAGTGATAAAAAGGGACAACAGGAATCAAAGTGAATCAAATGTCCCTAGATAATGCAGACTGAATGTTAAACTATAAAGCCCAAATATTCCACTGCTCTCTGTGAAACAAAGGTGTCTCTAAAATAAAATGATGCTAAAGGATCCAAATTATATTGTTTTGTATGATGAAGGAAGAGAGCTAATATTTTTATGCTAAGCAAATTGCACTCTTCTGCTGTAAAGTATGAAATAACACAAATGAAATCCTTATCTCAGCAAGAATGGCACAACAAATCATGAGTTGTAAAGATTATGAAAACCGGATGGGTTTTAGGGATACAACTTTGTTTTGATGCTACGTGAAGTTATAGTAAGTAAGTCAGAGGTAGTTGTGAAAAGTTCACAGTAACAATATTAATGTCTTGGTCCAAAAGTATTCACTCCCTGTGGGCGGGCCATCCTGGTAGGGCAGTGGTCCCTGTATACTGCAGAGCCAGTGGAGACCACAGGGGAAGCCTGCTACCCTCTCCCAGCGGCATTGAGACGCCCCTCTGCCTCCATGCTGGGGCAGTGTCTAGAGGAACTGGGACAATAAGGAATCACCAGTAGCCAACAGTCTGGCATTAGTGAGGCCAACACGCCCCCCTCACGAGAGGCCAAGTGAATAAAGCCCCTTGTTGCTCCCAAGTGAGCCACGACTTTCACACCACCCAACAATAGAAGCAGCCCCCACACACATACACACACAGAAACTATGTAGGGAACTGGCCCTCTGTTCCCAATGGGCAGTAATGTGGTGCACCCTCTTCTGCTTGAGGGTATAGGAGGAGCCTGGCTGAAAATAAGTCAGATACAGAGTGTCCTGCTTGGCTTGTCACCTGAAAATCCTCCTCAAATCAAGGACTCAGGGGAAAAAAATCCTCCTTTGAACCATAAAATCCACCTAACAGGCTACAAATCCTGAGATGATGCAGATGCTAGACCCATCTGATAGCCACAACGAGGTGCTTTGGCAAGTGGAAAAAGCTTTCTCAAGACAAAAAAAAAAAGTGTTAATCAGGAACACAATAAAGCTGAAATGAAAAACCCAGTGGGTAGGCTCAATAAAGAGTGAGGACTAGAAGGATCTGGGAACCTGAAGATAGGAAAACAGATGTTATACAACACAAAAAAAGACAGATATTGAATTAAAAAATGTACAAAGCCACCCAGGCTTGGTGATTATAACCTGAGATTTCCAATACTGAGTAGATCTTCCTAATTCTGAGTGGACAGAGGAAAGAGGAAAGAATTGGGGGGAAAGGCTTGGAAAACTTAATAGCCAAATTCTTTCCAAAGTTGGCACAAGAAAACAAAATCAAAAACAAACCCCCATAATTCTAAATGTTCAAGGAACTGCAGACTACAAGCTAGAGAAATGCAGAGAAATCTCCAATGAGTCATTTCATAGTCAAGTTTATGAAAACCTAGGACTCTGCAAAAACCAGGAAGACTGAGGTCGATGCTTACCCTCTCAGGGGAAAAACTGTTCTAGCAGGAGATTCCTCATTAAAAAGCACAAACCAGAGGCTTCACAAAAGTCTTTGAAGTGACAAAAGAGAAGTACTACCCAGCCCCAAATCAGTATCCAGCAAATGTGTCCTTCAGTAATGAGGCGGGGGCAGATGGAGACATTCTCAGGTGGAAGAACCCACGAGTTCTCTCCCAGCACATTCACCCTGTGGACGGCTCGTGGTCCTCCTCTAGACAGGAAGGAACGGAAGATGGCCCATCAGAAAGACTGCAAGAGCTCGGTGAGCACGGACATGGCTAAGAGTGCCGGCCACCCTCTGCATTTGAGTTTCTAAGTTGAATCAGTAGTAGAAGCAGAAAAGCAAGAAGGCAGCACTATCTGATGTGCAAATGGAACACTTTAGACAATTCTAAAACATGGTAATGGAGATGGTAGGGAAGGTGCCCACGTCTCATTCACGCTGGTAAAACGTTGGCAGGAGAAGACTGTTAGCTCTATATAATCCCAGAGCAACCACTGGAGGTATTCAAAAGACCAACCCAAAACACATGGACAGGCCAAAGTAATCTCAGAATAACCTTCACAAAACCATAAGAAGTCAGAGAAATGAAAAACACAGAACAAACTAAACCCCCCCCCAAAAAAATGGAAAAGTTCATCCCTAACGTATCAGCAATGACTTTATATTTAAATGTTCCAAGCACCCCAATTAAAACTCTCAGATTTGCAGAATGGACCAAAACATACAAACAAACAACGCCTGATCCAGTTATAAGAAGTTTTTAAGAATCTCAGTTCAAATATAAGGATGAGTGGGTTGAAAATGAAAGGCTGAGCAAAGCTCTGCCACATGAACACCAACAGAAAGACGTTTCTCTATTACAGCTAGAGAGAACTTCAGAGCAAAGAAAATCACCTGGGACAAAAAAGGAATCACATAGTGACCCACCTTAAGAAGTACTCAGGGCAGACCTGTGCCAAACACGAGATCTGCAAAATTCCTGAGGCAAAAATGGTGGAAATGAGAGGAAGGTGGGCAAGTTCACTTCTGCAGTCGGAGACGCAATGCAGCTGTCACACCAACCCATGGAACAAATAGGAAACCAATAAGGACCCCACGCTCAGCACCACCAGCCACCGACCAGAGCTGATCAGTGATTTCAGAACACTTATGAGAGCTGAATACCCAGCAATTTCAATGCTCTTGGCCCATTTACCATGGTGGACAGTACCCTTGGTCATGGAGAAAACATCAATAAACTTCAACAATTGACACTGTGTAGAATGAGTTCCTAGATACAGTGGAACCAAACAAAAAGCAAAAACCAGAAAAGTCACAGGAAACTTAGAAACTAGCAATGTATTTCTGAAAAAAATCTGTGAGTCAACGAGGAAGTCTCAAGGGAAATGAAAAAAATAAAAAGCTTTTAACTAAGTGAAAACCCACTGAACTGATATATTCATAGGATTCTGAGTGATTCCTATAGGATTGTATAAGACAACGAACCAGGATGTTTAGCAGAAAACTAAGACTGAATCAGTATCGTTGTCACATAATATTAGTTCCTTAAAATTATGTGATAATACAATATTTTTAATTATCTTTTTTCAGTAATTAGTAGTAATTGCTGTGGAGTCCTAGCTTTGTGGTGGCTTGAATTTTGTTGTTGTTGTTGTTATTATGTGTATGAAGCAGTATCTATGGACAGACACCAAGTACGGATCCTACTTGAGAGGTCATTGCCCTGGTCAGCCCTTGTTGGGCAGTCTAGTGACAGAGGTGCCCACTGTTAGGTTTTAGGAGAACCAGGCTTCTTCTGGGAAGGATTTTATTCTTCAAATAAACACCAGCAATTAATCCCGAATCTTTGATGGCAAGAAGAACAATTTAACTTCAAAGAAGAAAGGAATGCCATTGAAGTGTGTTTGAAGCATCTATCAAGACCTTTTAAGACACTGTGCTGACATGTTGGGTGGGGTGTGTAGATATTGTCCTTTTCGTATGTCATATCAGAGGGAATAACTATGAGGTGATTTCCTTTTGGAAACAAAATCTCTAACAAGTTGGTGTGATGGAGAGTTCTGAATTCCCCATTGACGTTTACTCATGGCATAGGAGCCTTAAAATTCTGCAAGTAATTGTTATATAAGAAAAAGGCAAAACAAAGCCCTATCTGCTATTCCTAATGAAAAAATGAACACCATGAGCCCTAGTTAATGCCGTTGACTTAAAACATGAGGTATGTTACAAAGCTGCTCCCTGACAGGTATAAACACACTTCAAAATGCAAGTGAGATCAATCAGCACAATGCACCCCCTTCACCAGCCAGCTGCTCTGCTTAGATAAGACAACTGCACAGGCCTTGAGCCCGGCTAACCAGACGCCCTTTCCTCCAGCCCTGATGCCCACCGCCCACCAATGAGAGCTCACCCAAATCTAGATGAGAAATTAGGAAACCAGCAGAACGATTCTGAATTGTGCGACCAATGCAGTCAGAAGTCAGTGCAAAAGGTAGGATAATTAGTGCATAATTAATCTAATGTGAGGGAATGGGGAAGGAGAAAGATGGAGAGAGAGAGAGAGAGAGAGAGAGAGAGAGAGAGAGAGAGAGAGGTTATTATTTAAGTGGCCTTAGGCAGTTTATTTATTGGAAAGTAGTTTGTTGGAAAATTGAGCAATATATTAATGCCTTAAGGCAGAGACTTTCCATTTGAAATATAAACTGAATCTCGGAGTGAGAGGGATCTGGGAAATCATCTAGCCCTTTATTTTACACATGGGGAAATCGGGGAATTAAGTGATTTACTCAAGGTCAGGGCAAGTCAGCAGCAGAGCTGGAGACAGAAACTGCTTCCACTCTACTCAGAGTGCTTATCCTTCTCTCTAGGCTGCCGCCCCCAAAACCTCAGGCTGTCGGGCTCCAAGTTTTGAGGTGCGGCTGACACACAAGCCAGGACTCAGTGAGGAGCCTGCAGCTGGCGGAAGCTGCACCTGGGTGAGGACAGGAGAGCCAGCTTCCTTGGCCTTGGACCCCTAGGGTTCCCTGGCTCTGAGAACAGGCACTGCCCTGCTGGGAGCCGGAGGTGGGCAGGGCCTTTGCTGTCCCTCAGCAGGCATGGCAAGAAGACCCTGCAGAAGGAGCACACAGGAACAGAGAATGCCGGCCTCCAGCTCCCTCTGCACAGACCAGGAAGCCCAGGAGAACTCAGCTGCAGTCTCAATCTGTATGAATAATCCTTTCACCACCTACCACTGATTCCTTGGGATTTAAGATGAAGAGTTTGATTGATGGGTTTGTTCTGGTATCTGTTGCTTACCTTTGAAAACTCAAGTCAGCACTGAGCTTCATGCAGCTATGGACAGGAAACAGTGACCTACGACATAGAAGGCAGCTGATAAAATAGAGCCTTGGCAGCAGGGGAGAAAACTGCGAGCTCCCTGGAGTCACGAGACTTGGTGTGCAGACAGGTCTTCCATGCTCGCGGCACGGACCCCTGGGGACATGGTTTGTATACGATGCACGGTGTAAAATGTTGTATGCCATGTGCCTGTGTATTTATTCACCAGTCATCTTGTGAGTTTACCGTGTCAGGCACTGTCCTCTCCACTGGGGACAGACAATGACTACAACAGGTCACGACTCTGCAGGAAAGGACCTCACATTCCATGGCAGTGAGAGAGACACACATAAATCCCAGAGCCAGTTCCAGAAAGCAAACCGGCTGTGATGGACCAAAGCTCTAGATGGAGGCTGGGAGCCACCTCTCTGAGGAGCTGTTGAGCAGGCATAGCCACGAGACAGAGATCTGGGCAAGACACTTCCAGGTAGCTGACTGCACGTGTCCAAAGAGTTCAGTTTATGAAATTATGCTTTCTTCAATATTCAGTGTGAAATATTACACCTGAAGTTGGTGGCTTAATGTGTGCAACATGGGCATTGTGGGTTGTTTGGTGGCTCCTAAGACTTGCATGTTAACTCCCAGACCCTCAGAATGTGACCCTGTGTGGATATAGGGTCCTTACAGAGGTAACTAAATTGGAATGAGTGCATTAGATAGGCACTAACCTCATAAGACTGCAGTCCTCATAAAATGGGAAAGTTGGAGACAGAGACAGACATGCACCAGGAAGGACAACGTGGAGAGACATAGGGGACAGCCATATAGGCGGGAGGACTGGAGCAGAAGCTTCTCTCAAAAGCCCTCAGAAGGACCGACCCTGGACTCACCTCCTCCTTGAGCTTCTAGCTGCCAGAACTCCTAGGCAGTAAATTTCTATTACTTAAGCCACCAGTTTTGTGGCACTTTGTTACAGCAGCCCTTGCAACCTAATCCCATAGGTAAGCCAGCTACAAAAAATGACCTCCTCTCAATCTGTTTTTTATACCAACCACCGTGCATTACACTGGTGAGAAAGAAAAAAAAATGTACTAGGTTAAATGAATGTGAGAAAGCTGTGAGGCAGTGAGGTGCTGACCCCCTTACACACCAGCTAGCTCCTGCTGAACCTGGCCTGGGGGTGGTGCAGGCTGGAGAAGAGGAGCTGGTGGACAGGCCCTGACCCACAAGGTGTGAGTGTGCTGTGTGCCCCTACACTAGCGAAGGCCTGACCAGCTACATGTAACAGAAAGTTGGACTCCCACTTGGCGGCAAGTTCTTGTGGGTGGGTAGTGCAGAGTTGACTCCCTCTGGCTAGGAGCTCTTCCAACTTTGCTTCCACATTCACCTTCTGCCAACAGATCCGGGGACAGGGGGTGTGTCTGGGAGGGTTTAGAGCCCTCTCACCCAAAGAACAGCAATCTAGCAGAAAGATTAAGTACTGATGCCGGATTTCAGGCCTCCATTCTAATCCCAGCACCGGGGCTTAGGAACTGTGGCCTCTTGCAAGGGTTTCAGAACATCTCTGGCCTGTTTTCCCAGTGATAGAATGCCACAGTAATTAAACTCTGTAACTGGTGGCAATGTGTCAAGGCAATGAAGCAGGAAATATAGAGCTGGTCTGATTCTCACTGTGAGTTCCAGTGGGTTCCCACACAGCTAAGTCTTCAGTTCCAACTGTATTATAAGTGTGGCAGAATAATCCTCTTAAATCACAGCCCTGACACTCTGACCTCACCGCCCTTCTCTTGCACCTCCCCCCTCACCTTCTAATTGCCTACAAATGGAATCTAAATTCCCTGACACAGCTGGCAAGACCCTCTGCCTCAGGGCCAGGCACTCTGTGTTGCAGGACAAGAACACAGTCCCTCCCCATCAGCTGTACCTTTCTGCACATCTCTGTGATCAGATGCTCCTCACCATCTTTGTTCACTGCACCAAGCTGCCCACCTCCAGTGCCAACTTCCTCCTGCCTCTTGCATGAAGACTTGCTGAACATCACTGCGCTGGCGACCCCGGACCGTGACACAGGTGCCATGGGACATCCCACTCAGACACTGTGTTAGGCAAAGAGTTTGTCATCAAAATGCATTTGACACACTAGTTTTTCACCATTCACTAAATGCCGGAGCACAGTTTTCTACTATATTGAATATATTCTGCAGGCTGAAAACAACCATCCTCTCCAGGATAATATCATATACTACTTGGAATTACCCTGATAGAAAACTCAAGGTTTCACCAAACCAAAATTTAAGTGAGGACATAACTCAGAGAGCAAGAGCTGTATGAAAAGGAAACTTGTCATTTGCTTCTTGTAAACTGATCCCCCCAAGTGCCTTTAAAATATTGTTTTGTGGATATTGGAAGGTCCAGGGCGTCAAATAAAGCAATGAACAGATTGTTGATTTCATTTCTTAGAGAGGAGAATCCAGTTTTTAGAGCTGTCATGGAAGAACTAAATTTCTTAGAAACTAGGGTAGTCGTAACAAATCGATATTTCATGGAAAAATGAAATTTTCTCAGTAGTTTGGCACAGTTTTTACTTTTAAATAGAAAGCTATATTTTTATAATATAAAACACTCAGTTTTGTGGGTAGTGCAACTAAGTTAGCTAGATAACTCAATAACACTCTAAAGTATTTCCACCCTACAACAGTTACTAATAGGGCATTATGTAAAATTGCGGATGTGTAACCGACGTGATTCTGCAATCTGCATTTGGGGTAAAAATTGGGAGTTCATAACCCACTTGAATCTAATGTATGAAATATGATATGTCAAGAGCTTTGTAATGTTGTGAACAACCAATAAAAAAACTTTTAAAATAATAACTAGTAAATATACCTAGGAGTAATGAGAACCTATGGCTATAGCTTTTATTGATTATAAAGAAAATAGATAGACACGTAGGTAGGAGATAGATAGATAGATAGATAGATAGATAGATAGATAGATAGATCCATCAATCTACAAATAGGAAGCCGCATGTGATGACCCTCACCTATAATCTCAGCTGCTTGGGAGGCTGAGACAGGAGGATCTCGAGTTCAAAGCCAGTCTCAGCAAAAAAGCAAGGTGCTAAGTAATCAGTGAGACCCTGTCTCTAAATAAAATAAAAAGTAGGGATGGGGATATAGCTCAGTGGTTGAGTACCCCTGAGTTCAATCCCTAGTAACCACCCTTCCAAAAAATCAATGTACAGATAGATAAATGCAGAAATATCCCAATGTATTGCACATAGAACATCATCCTAGTGACACTATGACCAACGAGACAGTCCAGGTCATCCTATATGCAAGTACACTGGTATTGGTTGTAGGTTAATGTCATGGGGTCAAGGCAGACCCCATGCCCATTGGGTGTCAGTAACCAATTTATAAGTCAACTGTCTTCTGACTGTAATAATTATAGCACACTGCTTGTATTCAATAAGTCTCAGAACACAATTTCAAAGCAGGGTTCATTAATGTTGCCCAATACATTGGGATATTTCTGCATTTATGGGCAATCTCCCAGACACCCTGAGCAGTAGCAAGACAGATGCATACGAAAGAAAGTTGGCTTTGCCACCACGAGGTGGAGAAATATATTGAGAACAAACCAGTGAACAGATGACCATGCTTAGAGCAGCTACGAGAGAGAAGACTGCTGGGCAGGAAGACACAGCACTGCAGGGAGGGTGTGTTTGCTAAGAGAAGCGCGTTTCATGAAATTTAATGAGAGCTGAGATGGCTGCAGCCAGCAAGCTGACGGCTTCTTCAGCCAGGACCGTGCAGTGAGGTGGTTTTTGATGGTACAAGGCAAGGACAATCCTGCCACCCACATGCTGGAAGGGGCATCTGTGAGCACATTGCAAAATTTCCACATGAAATTATATTATTTCTCCAACATAGAAGCATTTGTTATTAAATAAGTTTTGCAATTCTCATATCTACTATGGTAAGTGGAAGACATAGAAAATGAAAGGGAAATACTGAGATGGGATGAAAGATAAAAGATTCATGAAAAAAATGTAATTAATCTAAAGGCAAATATTTTTATTGCTTTTAACTTATTTATATACTTATTAATTTATTAACATTTAAAACATTTTGAAAATATAGTAATATTTGAAAGACTAAATAGATGATATGCCCAGCTATACATATTTATTTACTTATTTTTGCAGAGTTAAGGATTGAACCCAGGGATATTCCACTACTGAGTTATATTCCCAACCCCTCTCCCATTTTTTAAAATTTTTTTGGTACTGTGGATTGAACTCAGGGCCACTCCACCACTGAGCCACACCCCCAGCCCTATTTGTATTTTATTTAGAGACTCACTGAGTTGCTTAGCACCTCACTTTGGTTGAGTTTGGCTTTGAACTCACAATCTTCCTACTTCAGGCATGTGCCACCATGCCTGGCCCACATTATATTTTTATACTTCCACTTGTTATTGATTATTTCATGCTGTTATCCTTATATTTATCCTTTTCTGTCCCAAAATTATGACAAGTAAGTAAAAATTAGTAGTAAGTTAAAAAGCAGGTATCGTAAAGGGAAAAGCATTTGATCTCTCACTGTAAGGGTAGTGCACCAAGGCTGATGTGTCCTAACCCTTGGGTGTATGTTCTTCCTTTTCTCTATGCAGTTACGCAAACACAAAGACCTACAGATATGTCTGCACTTAACGTGAGCTCCATTCATTCATTTTACTAATGTATGATCTTACCCTATAGATTAGTTTCCAATTTAATGCAGAAAAAACATCTTTCTAGTGAATAAAATATAAATAGGCATTATATTTTTTTTAAATATTTATCTTTTAGTTGTAGTTGAACACAATACCTTTATTTATTGATTTTAATGTGGTGCTGAGGATGAAACCCAGGGCTTTGCACATGCTAGGTGAGCACTCTTCTGCTGAGCCACAACCCCAGCCCTATGCATCATAATTTTAATGGTAACATTGTATTTCCATATAGGTAAGCAACAATCGAACTGATTTATTGAGTTGGAATTAGTACCTTAAAAGGAAGAAAACTATTCTCTTTAACCTCTGCCTTTAACTTGTGTTCGCTGTCTTCCCGTGGAGGGAAGACGTCAGTACTTCTCTAGCTAACTGCCAGCTGAGTTGTTCAAAGCTGCTGGAACATTCAGTGTGATGATAATAGGTGATTCTCAGTGTTACCCACGGAAAACGGGCATCTTGCCTCTGCTTCCAGCTCGTATCCCAGGGATGGAGCAGAGGAGGGCCTCTTCTTTATAACCCTTACATTCATTCCTTTCCAACTCCCTGCCTTCCAGTGCTGGTCTGGCCCTCCTACGCCCCAGGGCCAGCTGGAGAAGAAGGATGAGTGTGACCCTGGCCATTCGCTGAGCAAGCCCACACCATCTGCAAGATGGCCCCTTTCTTGACTTGTTACCAATCCTGTGGTGGTGGGCCCACCTCATGACTGCCTTCTCGGCTTCTATAAGGGGAATGCAAAGAGTCTAAGGGTAAGCCCTGGGTCCTAGAGGTGAGACAGGGCATAAGATAAAGGGGACCTGGATATTGGGGGGGGTGTGCATGGTGTGCTGAGGTCCTTCTGGGGGACTTGCCAGGACTGTGGTAAGATTGCAGACTCCTGTGACCGCAGTCAACTGACCTTTGCTAAAAACCAAAGGCAAAGGTTCAAAGGCCAAATTACTTACCTATTCCTGTCTGCACATTTGAAAGCAAATACAGTTTCAGCTACTGCCCAAAATGCTTGCTGTTTTGAGATGAATTTTATTTTTGTGGTAGGTTATCTTTTATGTGTTATTCTACTTCATTTTTATATTCATAATGAAAGGAGAATTCTGGGTTTTTATCCCCAAATTATTCATCTCCATCTCTGTATAAGTAATTGCTGAAAGCCACAGCTTAAATTAGACTGCATGAGTCACTCTTAATTCCTCTGTTTTCCTCACCCTCACATTAACTCCTTCAGCCTGTTCTATCCATTCTAGCTTCAAAATATATCTGAAGCCCTCTTCTTCGAAGGCATTTGTCCTGTGCTTTGTGGACAGTGGCTCTGGCCTTCCATCTGCTCTCGGTGCTCCCAGAAGCTCACTATAATCTGTCATGGACTCGGAATGTGGTGGTGACAGTGCCAGCCTGGAGACTGGGCTGCCATCCTCTCACTTGTTTTCCCAAAGGGGAACCTGACTGTCCTTTTCCCAAGGGGCCAGTGCACACCAGGGATGTCATGGTCCTGCTCCCTCCCACTCCTCAGATATATTCTCCATGACACAGCCACACTGAACTTTGAGAAACACAAATCTCTGCCAGGCATGGTGACACCTGTCTGTAATCCAGTGGCCTTGGAGGCTGAGCTAGGAGGATCATGAGCTCAAAGCTAGTCTCACCAACTTAGTGAGGCCCTAGGGAACTTATTGAGACCCTGAGAATGTATCTGAAAATAAAAAATAAAAAGGGTTGGGGGTGTGACTCAGTGAGAATGAGTGTGAGAATGAGAAGCACACAGTGCAGTTTACGTTGCTGCGTAGCACACAGTGGCTTTGTACTTAGCACTTAGAAAAATTACAGCCTCTGTTTAAAGTCATTTTGAAACAATCTCAAACTAACAGAGAAACTCTAAGTACAGTTGCCCCCTCAACATTCCAGAAAAGTTATCAATTTGGGTCCCATCGTCCTAAATCCCATCCTGTGTATTTCCACCAGACAAGAGCCTTCCACAGGATCACAGTGTTCAGGAAATCACAGTGGAGAAGTCACTACAGTGCACTCCTCAGCCCCCTTGAGCCTTGCCAGCTGTCCCCAAAAGCACTCTTTACAGCCAAACAACCCTGATCACACCTTGAAATAGGTTGCCACATCTGTTTCTCAGTATTTCCTGACTATCTTGGCCTAGACACTTTAAAAAATCATAATCCAGTTCCTTTCTTAGTGTCTTTCATTTGGATTGGCCTGTTTCTATGTGATTTAAATGGAGTTTTGCATCACCTTTTGATAGGCTGTCCTCTCCTCATTCTGAACGTGATTTCCCGCCTCTGCTGATGTTAACGGATTCCCAGCTGAAGCAGAAGCTGCAGGCTTGTCTGTAGTTCCTCATCTGCATGAGCAACACCACGTTGGAGAGCAGGCTTCCACATCCCTCTCCATGCCCTGCTGTGGCTGCCAGGTTAGAGAGGAGCCTGGGAGTCAGAGTCCCCTGCCCCTCCACCCCTTGAGCTTACCTGTTCCCATCTAGATGTTGAGCAAATGCATTGAGAAGGAGAATTCTGCTGGGGAGCAAAGGTTGGACTGCTTTTTAACTTCATCAAAGGCCTCGACGCAGCGTAGTCCAGGCATGATTGAACACGGAGCCTGGGCCTAATGCTGGCTCGGTGAGCATTAGCAGTTTGGAGTGAAAACAAACGCAGGAATGAAATCACTTGTGGAAAATTTATGGCATAAGGAGAGCAAGGAGACAAGAAAAGAGTCCTTAGAAAAATTAGTATTGATGGTATTGTTGTAGGAAAGAAAGCTCCAGAGCAAATAAGGAAATGACTACTGAAGTATAAAAACAGCCACAAGAGTGAGGAAGTACCTGGCCAGAGAAAGCCGCTACAGCTTCAGCAGCAGCAAAGTCATCCAAGGGTGATTCAGCCAGTTTAAAGAAGAAAAATTAGGATTTTGGATGCTTTTCTTGTTTCCAGGATAAATTTTATAGATAATTTGCTATTAGAGAAAGAAAGCTAATGTATAGTGGACAATCTGTACCTCTCATTTTGCTGGAAGTGCTAATATGATCTTATTTAATAAATCATCATTAAGAAAACTAAGTAGGCATTACCATACCCTGAATAATGGTTCACACAAAATTTAGTTGTCAAATGGCTTCTTCAGATTGAAACCCAGGTCCGTCTGAACCTCAATCTGTGCTAACCCAAGGGGAGTTTAAAATAAACGCAGGTTTTATAAACAAACATGATATTTATAATAAATAATTATAATTATAATAATTATATAATAATAATAATAAATATTTATTTATATTTGTATTTTAAATATAAATATTTATAAACACGATATTTATTTATAAATAAATATGATAAAAATTGTTGGGTTAAAGACACATATTTGTATTGTGCTTATCAGGCATTTTTACAGTGAATTCAAATGTAGTGTTCTTGAATCACAGTTATTTTGTGAGACTATCTGAAAGCCAAGACTTTTTTCTGTCTTCTAAGTATAGACTGCAAACGTGGAGCTGATCAGTGATTATTGGATGCACAAACCTGTGGAATAGCCCCTGTGGGATGCACACTGCAGAATCATGTGCACTTGCTCATTCTGTCGGTCCACTGGTGTTCAGTGAACATCTGTGACGTGACCAGCAACTGTGGGTACTGAGAACACATTGGTGAGAAAATGCTCTCACAGGACTTACCTGGACTCGGTGTGGTGCTAGGTAACCCACATCTAAAACATGGTGATCAGGGATTATGATCAGGGTGAAAACACAAAGTCAAGTGCTGAGTGGTAACAGAGGGGCATAGGAGGGCAGGCTCCTGCTGCAGTGGACAGAGTGACCTTGGAGGCTCAGCCAGGAGGATGGTTGCATACAAACCTGACATGAGGAGTGCCGCAGTCTGGCTGGGCACAAAATCAGGAGCCACTCAAGCAGGAACAAACTTTATTTCTGAAACTCCTGCCAATGCCATGCACGCTCCTGGGAAATATGCCGAACCACACACGCGGTGTTCTCCTGGGCCACACTACCCCAACAGGACAATCCCTCCTCCTGAAATCCCTCCTACCGTACTTCCACAACCAATGGGAACGCTCCCGGAGTCCCGCTAGAGCTCCAAAGTAGCAGGCCGAGGCATACAGCAGGGGTCTAATATCCAATTGAATGCAGATCTTAACATAATCATATCATCTCAATGGCTTGCTGGCGTCACCTTTCAACCAAAAATGCCATGTGTCATTTCTACTTGGCTGTGGCTCTCAGCAGAGCAGACCAGCATGTGGCTGTCTTATGGGAAGCAGACCAGATGAGTGACAGTGCTCAGTCCCATAGCCTCAAGAAACCCATTGGGGCTGCAGATGGAGGGTCAGAAGCTGGGAAGATTGTGTGAAAGCTAGTCTAATTATGATGTCATGTAAATGAGTGATACCCAATAGCCAGCAGCTGTTGAATAGTCTTTTTTAATTTTTGTAACATGTTCCATTCATCTGCTACTGCAGATGACCTCTTTAAACATCAAGTTGTTAGAATGAAGAGATCCTCCTGCTCATCCCCTCCACCCCACTGGCAGTGAAGGGCAGAGGTTAAAAGGGTCTTAACACTTACTATAATTTCAATGACCTAATCCTTATAAGGAATCATTCACAACATCTCACTGTGGTGCATCTAAATATCATAATTTCCTTTTGCAGATGGAGAAGCTGAGCCTGTGTTTTCAAACAGAGCTTAAATTTTATGCTCACTGTCTAGTGACAAGATGCTGCACTGGAAAGCCCCAAGTCATCAATTGGGATAAATGCAAATCCCCTGTTTCCCATTGTGCACAAAAGCACTTGGCAGCTTATATGTCAGAGAACAGTTGCAAGCACAGACCCCTCCTGGCTTTTTCTGTGCAACCAGATGGACATGTAAGGACTTAAGACAGAAGGGTCAGCCTTGCCACAGCAGGACTTCCACAGTAGGCTGGGCACAGTGATGCACAGCTTGAATACCAGCTACTTAGGAGGCTGAGGCTGGAAGACTGCAAGTTCAAGGCCAGCGTGGGCAGCAGAATGAGACCATGTTGTATATATGTGCTAGTTATATTAAGGACATTTTAAATACAAAATTTCTTTCTAAAGCAATATATACTCCTCAAATATGGGTCAACTCTATATCTTATGTCAAAATAACTGAGTATAAAAGGGAAAAATGGCCTTACCTACTCAGAAAAAGAATATATATGACCTTCCCTACAAGAAGAATCTCTTTCTCACATAGGTTAATAATCATGAAGAACATTTACCAATTTTTATCCTCTTATTTGGTTGTCTATTATTTCTGGAAATTAAAAAAATAAAGCAAGTGTATTTTTCCATTCAGGTAATAAACAGACTTTTAATGCTCGATCTGAAATATAAAAAAAGCTTGTTAGTTCCAGAGGGCCCAAGTATAAATATTCACGCCACATGTTGTGTAGAGTCTGAAGTCTAAACAGGGAGCTTCCTGGCCTCCTTCTGCTCGTGCCTCTGTGGGCTGGTGAGGACCCAGTCCAACTGCCCTCACCATTGACCTCTGCATTTGCTTCCTCTTACTTTACCCATCTGCAGCTATTACACATGCAAGGAAAAAGAGGCCTTTGAGATGAGTCACCAGGAGGCACAGCCTCAGCAGGGTGCTGGTGGCCCTGCAAGGGGCATGGGTTTCACCAGGTGAGAAAGCTCTACTTGTGGTCTTCCTTTGAGAGCAATCTTTGCCTTTTGTGTTGTTTTCTAGCAGTCATGATAGGTTAGTAATATGCTATTTAACGGTGTAATTACCCCTCTCTGCAATAACAAACTCATTCCTGAAGTAATAGCCCAGAGAGTATATAGTGAAGTTGAAATTTAAGAAAAAGTGTAAATATAGAATAAAAACTATGCTCTAGACTTGGTTAAAGATATGGTCTTTCAATCTTCAAATTACAGCCTGTCATCTTTCTCCATGGAAAAATCATCATCAACCACAGCTCTACAATTTTATGGCATTTTTTTGTTGTGTTAGGCAGCCTGAATTTGTGGTTTCATGAATATTTGAAGAAATACAATGACTACAGTGTTCTTGTTTTCCAGGAGAAGAAAAATCAAACTGATCCAAGAGCCAACCAAGTGAATGGTCTGCAAGCCTCTGCCTCACCCACTGTGCAACACTCCCTGGCTCTTCACACTCTCTGAGAGTCTCCTGGTATTTCAGGAGCCTTTTTGAAAGAATGGTTATCAGCCCTTTGAAGTAGACATTTAACTACTGAGGTTCCCATAGAACAAATGCTTTATAGGCCAACATCTTCACACACACACACACACACACACACATTTTGTTTATTTATTTATAATAAAGTGAAAACAATCCTATGGCTTAGGAACTAGTACCAACCTTACTCTTAGTCAGACAAAATATTTTTGAAAGAAACAGTAAGCACTGAATCCTTAATCACAGCCGAGGTAGAAAGCCCAGGCTCCTGTTGATATGGTGGCATCAAAAAGATAAAGTGCTTCTTTGGAGACAGGGAGGGATTAGCTGCTCAGATTTCAAAGAGCCTTTTCAAAAAGACAGGAAAGCCACAGTGAGGGATGGAGAGAAGACCTTGTGGCAGGAAGGAGCCTGTCATTTCATGGAGCATTGTCATGAAAATCTGCATTTTGTGGGTCCCAGAAGACAAATAATCAAGATCTCTGCTAGGTGGCCTGTTAGGGCTCAGCATGAGGGCACCCTTCCAGAGACACCCAGCATCCAGTCCTGCACTCAGAATGCTCGTGGTGTGGATGATGGGTGCTGAATGGAATGTGAGAGGCTGGTTTCATTCACAGGTATTTTCATGACAATGGAAACCTTATCATTGGTAAGCAAAGGTGACCCATATAATGGGACTTTTTGACAAAACTGAACCTCCTGGGCATGGGGGATGACTGGGTGCTGCTCAGTCCAAGGAAGATCTGGGATCCTCCCCGCCATGCACATCTCGGTTCCCTGCAGGCACAAGGCCAGGTCTCATCTGAGTCCCCTTCTCCACTGGGCCATCCTCATCATGGGGCTTTTGTCCTTGTGAAATCAAAATAATTGCTTCTATTTTGGACACCCTATCTACAGTCCAAGTGGAAGAAGAGGAGGCAAAGGTTAAGTATCCGTTTTGTTCTGTTCTAAACAATGGCACCCTGAAGCCCCCACTCATCCTGCCAGGGGTAAGCATTGGTTCACGTGACCACACCTATCTGGGCATGCCAACACTCACCTGGATAAACCAATACTCTGAAGAAACCGGGATTCTGTTCATAAATAAAATGGTTAAATTCAGGCACCACTCTAAAGACTGGGTGAACTCTAAAGTTACTGGAATATCATTCTTACAAACAAACAAACAAACAAAAAACCACAACAAAAACAATTCTTAAACCTGATCAGTCTAATGGTGCAGAGAATTGATTTTATTATTCTTCCTAATATTAACAGCTCCCTAAATGCTCCCCTAGACATGGCAGAGAGTTAATGTAAATGGTAGTTTCCTGGAGGAGACTCATAAAATAAAACCCAAATGGACCTCAGGCTTTCATTTAGGAATAAAAGGCAGTAGGCCTGTGTATAGCTGCTGCTGCATTAATTAGGACCCATCTGGTCTCAAGAAAGGACTCCACAAGGCAAGCGGATATGTTTTATCTGCTATGACAATGGCGACACCTGAGGCTGTGCGCCAAGGAGCTGACAATTAGCATGCCAAAGTGGCTGCACACCCATCTCTAGGCTTCCTGAGGTTCTCTACCTCCAGCGGGTTCCAAGAGATCATTAAACTCCATAACACTGTTACCTAAAAGTCCTAGTATTTTTTTTAAAAGGAGACAATATTTTTTTCCCCTTCTAGATTTTGTTCGAATTGAATAAAATATAGGCTTGGAGCTGAGGTCAGCTCTGCACTGCATTGGGATCTACACTGCTTTCCCTGATGGAAAGTAGTAGACTACACAGGGCCCATAAGTGAGCAGCACCAATAGAGCACTTAGAAAAACGACACAGCCTTTCTAATCAAGTCCTGGTCAATGTGCATTTCCTGGTCACATGTTTCAATCCTACCTTTGAGACCCTATCATTTTTGCATCAAGGAATTCAGTAGTTAACATTATTAATAACCACCAACAATCGTATGTTGAGGGAAACATTTTTAATTTAAGTTTGCTCCCCTCTTGTTACTGATGAGTGTTGCCTCAGTCTGGTTCCAAAGAGACGAAGGTCCTTAGCACCTTCACCTCTTTCTTGGGAAACTTGAAACAGGAAGCAAATGGATAGAACCACTCTGCCCCTCCAAGAGCTTCAGTTCAGATGGGTCAGTGGATGAAAGGTGTTTACTCATATTTGACACATTACTTAAAAATAAATGAAGAATAATTCTTGAGTAAAATACAAAAGATCATGGAATATTTAATATGATTGTGTTTAAGACTGGGCTGGAGGAAATTTGCTCTCACTTAAGGTTTAATCATTTACTTAAAAATTTGGCAGACACTTACTGGACAAAAACGGCATCAGAAATTTGGCAAGTTTCTAGTGACAAATTATAAATGGGACAGTCCCTCCTCTCAAAGACTCAAATACTACCGAGAGGCACAATCACATAATCCTGACATTGCAATTCTGTCTTGCAAAAGCTGTGCTGGACGTGTCTACGCATACAAAACAGAAGAGTGCGACCACCAGACAAGACAGGTGCACTGACTCTGGAATGCATGACCCTGATCCCAATGAGGTGCTGCCAAGGCCCATGGTTTTAAACAGAAGCTACTGTTGTGCAAACTCTGTCTCCAAAATGCTGACCTGTCGCCATGGAAATATTTAGACCAGGGTATTTTCTATCTAAAGAAGGAGAATTAATCTAGGATGTCAGATTTTTAAAAATCAGATTATCTGGATGTCAATAATGGAGAGTTTGGGGGAAATAATGTACATAATGACCAAGAAAAAAGGGGGCAGAGAAACCAATGACAAAATAATGAGGAATTTACTTTGTTGGTAGTTGAACAGCCCTAGTCTGAATTGATGGAAACTCTAAGAAATATTAGATGAGTTTTGATGGTTGCAGAACAAGAGATGGTGGACATAAAGTAGGGGTAGCATCTGCAGAAAATGGGTAATTTGAAAATGGATCCTATAAAAGTGAGAGAAGTTGATGATATTCGCAGATTTAGAAGCCAAGGCAACACTATTGCATGGCTCCGGTTACTTACTTACTTCTGCTTTCTGGTAGCTTCTGTCATACCAACCTTCCTTAACTATGCAATAAAGGATTCATTTAGTGAAAACATCAACCATAGACTCAAGAGTAGAAGAAGCAAATCCTACAGAGAAGTGGAAAACATTGGTAAGAATCTGGCACTTGCCATTTCCCTCCAATGTGAAGATTACATCAAAATAAGGTGATGGTGGTGGGTCAGAGTTAGAATGCTCACCTACCTGAAAGAAACAGCTCTGGAGCTCCAAGCTACAGAGACTTCAGAGCTTGGTAAAGAGGAAAGGCAAAGAAGAGAGACTGATATTCAATACACCTCCTCTCTGATAACTGGATGAATCCTTCCTAAGCAGTGCTGGACTAGAAGACCAAGCAGAAAATACAAGCCACAAGATGAGATGAAAAAGCTATGTAGTAGATAGAGACAGTCTCAGAGGACAGAGATGAACCCCACCACTGCCCCAAAGAAAGCCCTGGGTGGCCTTCCCAGGATACCAGAAGCAGATCTTTAGGAGGACAAAGGCTTCTTAGTTTCCTACTGGACAAAGCAACTGTGAAAACTCTAAATTCCTGCCAGAATTAAAGTAAAATCCTTCTAGGATAAAGATGATACGAATAAAAATCTTTAATTTTATAAACAGTATCTGTAGTGCAATAAAGATATGCCAGTCATTCCAGAAAACAGAACCAAATGAATAAAAACAACAGTGAAAAGGAGGCAGCAGACACACAGTGTCTAGTAACTCGTAATCTGAGTTACAAGACATCAAGAACAAAATCCCTTTGATTTAATACATCTGACAGAATGGAGGAAATTAAAGAAAAAACTAAAGAATAACACCATGAAAACAAAATTCTAAAATAAAAGTTCTCATAGCTCAAATTGGTACTCTCTAGGTAGGTTTAATAGCAGATTAGACACATGCCAAAGAGGGAATTAGTAAATTAGAATATAGAGAAGGAAAAAAGCCAAGATTGAATGGAAACAGGGGAAAAGGGAAAACAGCCAACACAAAGGAGAACACTAAGTGGAGACAAATGGTGATGGTCAAAAATCATTACCAAACTGACCCAAGAAGTCAGAAAGCAGAGTCTAGAACTGTGACCCACACCAAGCTGAATACCAAAGAAGCTGTGCTTAGAACATCATTGAAAGTCATGAAAACTAAAGACCAAATCAAAATTATAAAAGTGGCTAGAGAAACAATATATTACTTCCCAAAGAGAAAGAATTAAATGACAGGTAACTTTTAAATGTGAATAATAAAACCCAGAATACAGCAGGAAGGGATCTAAGCTGAAGGAACATTGCCAATTTGGAGAGACAGTTATCAGAAATCAAGGTGATACAAGGACATTTTCATAAAACAAATGAAGGCTGAGAAAACCTGAGCATATGCATACAAAATAAATAATAGAAGAGATTTTTCAGACTGAAGGAAAATGATGCCAGGTTGAAGCACAGAAATGCAAGAAGGAGACAGTTCGGCAGTTCCATAAAATATTAAGCACACGCCAAACTTCAGATCCAGCAATTCCACTTTTAGGCATTTATCCAAGAGGAAAAAAACATTTATCCACAAAATACTTGCATAAGAATTTTTTTTTAATATACTCTTTAGATGTTGATTCACTTTTATTTTATTTATTTATTTATATGTGGTGCTGAGCATTGAATCCAGTGCCTCACACATTCGAGGCAATGAGCCACAACCCCAGCCCCTTGCATATGAATTTTAAAGGTAGCTTTATTCTTCCTAAAGAATATGTGAATTGCTATTGTCAGGAGAAATTGCTGCATGCTTAAGCAATGGAACATGATTATATCCCAACACAAAGGAGCTCATGTACAAGGAACAGCACAGACACATTTTGAAAACAACATGTTGAGCAAAAGAAGACATATTTTTAAAATGTGCATACAGTATGATTACATTCCAAGAAACTTCAATGGAGGAAAGTTCTTAATCTGTGGTTGACAATGCTTACCTAAGAAGGCTAGATTTCTGAGGTGACAGAAATATTATGAATCTTAAACGTAGTACTGGTAGTACAGAGGTTACTTTTATCAAACTCATGAAAGTAAACACTTAAAATCTGTGAACGCAATATAAAAGATATTATCTAGGATAATAGATAAAGGAGACTTCAAGTCAAGAAACATTAGTGGAAGTTAATAGTGATATTGCCTAATGATGAAAAGGTCAATCCACCAGAAAAACACAACAATTCCAAATTTATCTTACTAAATGCCTAGTCCTCAGAAACATAAGGAAAATCTTACAGAGCTAAAAGGAGGAGACATACACAAAAGTTAAATGTTCACAGTCATTTATTGGTAAACAATACACATAGTTTGAAAGAAAATATTGAAGATGGTGAAGAATTAAGTAAGTTATTGATTGCAATTAAATTAAATATAATAAATCATGTGGGATGTGAGTGGTTGTGTTCAAAGATCAGCCTGGAACCTAAAAGTAGGTCAGATAAAGGAGACTTCAGGAAGCCTCCAGGTGGAGAGGCCCTGCTCCTTCCCTAGTCAGTGTGGCCATGTGTAAGTTTCATTTATCATTTTATGAGTTTTGAATTCTGTGCCCTTCATGCCTACAAAGCACCAAATTTCTTGTTCATCTGTTTGTTTTATCCATAATGTTTGTTTAGATTTATTCAGGAGCACGGAAAAGGGTTGACACAGCAAGCTTGGGTGATTCAAATCCTGTACTTTCCAAAGGAAAAACTAGCCTTGACTGATACTTGGAAAATAATGTCTGAGCTCTTAGATACTCTTTTTTACAAGTGTTTTGAATGTTGCAGGCTTTGAGTCACATTGTAACCATTTGACCACTTGGTTTATGTTAACCATATGACTGTGGAAGAATATCTGTCTTGGTTTGCACAGAGTTCTTGGGTTACATTGTATAAGCTTGACCTTGGAGACCCATTGCATGCCTTCAGGACTGATACCCAATAAATCCCTGGACACTAAGGCTTGGGGGAACTTCCTTGACTGGTGCACTTTGAATACATTACCACACATTGTGCTGGAAGAATTAAGCACCATGCTTATGACTCTGCTGGAGAAGGCAGCTGGAAACCAGTGCCTAGTTTCCTCTGGACTTCTCTGTGCCTTTCCCACTGCTGATGCCGATCTGCATCTTTCTACTCCAGGCAGCCCTAGCGTGTCACAGCTGTTTCTGAGGCTAGTCCCCCAAGTGCACCACCACACAGACTGCCTACACAGCACTTACCATTTCCTCTGCTCCCGTTTTCTTTGTGGATTCCAACGCTTTCTCAGGATTATAGTTTTCCTCTTATTGAGGATAGTGCAGCTTGGTAGTTCTTTCAACCCCAAGTGTCATGATTTCTCAGCCCTTTTCTGGAAAATTCTTAACCCCCTTTTTCTTGAAAGATTGTTGATGTGAGTAGTAGAAAGTTTCCCTCCACAGCTTGGGCACTCAATCTTTGATGGTCTTCACCATCAAAGGATTCACTATCAGTCAAGGCTCGTTTTTCCTTTGGAAAGTACAGGATTTGAATCAACCAAGCTTGCCATGTCAATCCTTTTCCATGCTCTGGAAAATAGATCTGTGTGGCTCTATGGATGCAATGCAGGATGCTGAGCACTCCTTCCAGTTAATCTCTTTAGTACTCAGCACAGGGGAAGGACGTGCTTTGGCTGCATCCCATTTAAAGGAATTGGGTGAAAATCCAGCTTCCAGTTGACTGATGAGGACACACAAATCCAAGTTATTTGGTGCAAAAATTTTGCTTATGGTCAGTTGACTTTCTTAACTTTTCAAGATTATTTATTTTTGCTCTGACTCCTTTCAAGATTTCCCTATATTGTTGATTACCTGAAATCATACCCAAAGTTTATGGATGCATGTCTATTAGCTATCCTGCTCTCATTCTGAAACTTTTTAGAAATTTCATTGCAATTTGATCTTCTCTTAATTGTGACTCCCCATGCTTGATTTTTATCTATCTGTGCCTCTTAATATGTGTGTTTTGGGCAGTTTCATGTATCCTTCTATTATGGTTTAGATGTGAAGTGTCCTCCCAAGACTTGTGTGTGAGACAATGCAAGAAGGCTTACAAGTGAAATAATTGGGTTATAACAGCCTTAATAAAATCAGTGAATTAATTCCTTGATTACTGCGTGGTGACTGTAGGCAGATGGGTTGTGGCTGGAGGAGGTGGGCTGTTGGCTTCACTTAGGGGTATACATTTCATATCTGGTGAATGGAGTCTCCCTCTGTCTGTTTCCTGAACATGTCCTGAGCCACTTTCCTCCACTATACTTTTCCCCCATAATGTTCTTCTTCACTTTAAGCCCCAAGGAATGGAGCTAGCCTTCTATGGACGGAGACCTTTGAAACCCTGAGCCTCAAAATAAACATTTCCTCTTCTCAATTTGTTCTTGTTGAGTCTTTTGGTCACAGAAGCAAAAATGCTGACAAAAACACTTTCTGTCTTTTTTTTTTTTCTACTACTTTACATTTTCTCCTGTCTTTTCTAAGCTGAATTCTGGTGATTTCTTCAGGTCTTTCTTTCAGCCTATAAGTTCCTTTCTTCAGAGACTATCTAACATCTCACAAGCACACTTTTGAAAATTTAAGTAATTTTTTAAAGACCTTTGCCCCCTTACTCTTTTTATTAGTTATTTATGAGAACTTACTTTCTAATTTCCTTGCAACTGTCCTCATACTCTGACCTTTATTCTCTTGTTTATTTTCTCTTCTCCAGTTTTTATAGGATGGTTACTTAACTGAGTTTAACTCATAATTGCAAGCCCTCCCTTTCCAGGAGTTTCCCTTCGACTTGTACCACATCTTACCTGTGCCTCAGTTCCTCGGAGAGGGGTTGCCCTTGCTTCTTGTGGACTCAGGATTTTACTCATTTGGAATGATTTTTTTTTCCATTAATATCTCTTAGGATTCCACACTATATTTAGTCATCATGAATATTTATCACATATCTATGTACAGTATCTGAAACTTAGATTTCTCCAGATGTAAATACAAATATATATATATATATATACACACACACACATACATTTTTTCAGATTATTAATATATATTTATATATGATTTTCTTATATATGTTATTGAATATGTCTATAAGAAAATAATATCATAAATATGTTCTTTTTTTGTGCTGTTGGTGGAATACTCCTAACTCAATGTCCTAAAACCCTAATAATTGTGTTTGGTGGTCCATCAAAGTCCTAGCCTTACATGGAACAGATTCCTACATTTTATGGATTCAGGACAACACATTTCACTCCTATGGAGACATCGGACTCACAGTTGGGGCCTAATTACAAACTCAGTGCATACCTGGTTCTGATTCCCAGGCAGTGCATCATTTCACCATGTATGAATTTCCTCCTCATTTCCAGTGCATAGAACAATGTTTTCTGTTTATTAATTTCTGTTTTGAACAATTTAAAATAATTTTGGTTATATTATATTGATCTTTTCATTTCTTTAGGCAAGGACATTTCAACTTATTTTTCTTAAGTCAGAATGCTTTTTTTTTTTTTTTAAAAAAAAGTTTAGTTCATGAACTGCTGATAAGCTGCCTATGAATCACTATGGTATATTTAAACATACCCAATTAGCACAGTATGTTTCACTTCAATCTCAACTTGAACTTGACTTTCATAGTTGAAAAGTTTCTATATTTTTATAACGTTGGAGTCAGAGGAAAATTACATAGATAGGTAGGTAGATTGATTCCTATGTGTGCAATTTTTACTTGGGCTTATTATTTTGGCTCTGGAGCAGAAAAAATCCTATTATTATTAAATTTGGGTCTCACCCTAAAGCCTGCTGAACACCTTTCTCTGCCCCATCCCACATTGCTTAAACTGGATTCTCCCTCCCTGCATAGGCCTGCATCTGGGACATCCCCATCTAAGCTAAGTGCCCCAGGCGAGAGGCCACCAAAAGTCGTGACCTGGTCTCTAGTAGGTTCCTCTGGGGAGTCCTATCCATGGCCTCCTCCAGTTACTGGTCTAAATGAGGCGGAATCTATGTTTAGATTCCATGGTCATCTCTGAATGAAGAATAGGTATGTCTAGCTTAACTTTCCTGAACTATAAAGACCACTGTACCATCTATTTGTAATTCCTTTTCAATGTCTGAATGTCACAGATGGAAGAGTGAATGACAAGTCACCTCACTACATTACCAGAGGTTCCACTCAACAAGACCACTGAGACGGCTTACCCTCTGGTCCCCCTCCCAGGCAGAGCACCTGGGACACAGGGATCCCTCCAGCAAGCACCAGCACCCACCCTCCCCCTCGAGGCCCTTAGCTGGCTTCTCATCTGAAGTCCCTGGCTTTTCCCTTCGATTCCCAGCCTAAGAGTGCATGGGCTTAGGAGTCAGGAAATTGCCCTGCAACCCGCCTGCTCTTGGCTGCTCTGTGATCATGTGCACGAGCTTCCCTCATGAGCTCCTGTTTTTCAGGTCTAAGTGGAGAAGTCAGTGGTGTTTGTGGGGTGAAAAAGAGTCATCGTGTATAAAATACCAGGCCAATATTGGGCAGGTACCAAAATATCTTTTTAGTTTTCCTAATAGCTTCCTTCACCATATTTAGTTAATACTTACAGTATGAAATAAAAGAAATAAATACATTTTTCTCTCTCTATAGCTTGAATCTACTGCAATGATCTATTTTGTATCTTTCTCACGAGACCATGAATGTTAATATTTGCATTCCTTGATCCCAAAATAGATGCCTGGCACCATCAGCACTTCATAAATATTTATTTAATGTATGAAACCATGATTGAAGGATTACGTGGACACAGTGTAAATATTTTTTGAAATATAAAAATGAGAGACTTTTTCAGGAACAAAGTCAAGTTATTGTATTGCAAAAATATATTGTTCATGTACCATATTCACATATATAATCACACACCACTTTACATACGTACAGTAAACATACAGTACTTTTTATCATTAAATGAATGAACACTTTTGATTTTTTACCAAGAGCCTAAAAGCAATACAACAATATGTCAAATTACCATAAAGCTAAGTAAAACTTATGTGTGGAGCTTTATTTATATGTTTTTTTTTAAATTTGAAAGTTTTATTTTTTGCATTAAGTTTAGATTCATTTCAGGAGCAATCTGTCAAATTATTTCAGGTTGGGAGGCAGTAGGAACAGACACTTTATTCTAAGATGTTTTGAAAGAATGTGGGTGGGACAGAATGGAGATTCTTCTTTAAGAACAAAATTGCAAAGCTGAGTTTCCTGTTGTTGGTAACCGTAGTCTTACGTAAGTCTCCTGATACCTTTCTTATGAAGAAGGGTTCCAGAGAAGACTCCAGGAATGACAGGGAGCTAGAAGATCTCTAGAGTGAGGATGAAAAAACAAAACCACTTTTTCCTTCATATCTAACACTGTAGGTTGGGAGAATATGTTGCCCAAGGAAAGATTAAATAGAGACCCAAAGCCCCAGTACCTGCAGGCAGAGACCAAATCCCCAGCTTTCCATATCAAAATCACTTGGGGATAAGTTAGTTCCTTCTTAAAATTGCTAAGGAGAGTGAGGGATAAATGTCTGTTGCAAAGCCATTGGTCTGTTGGTCTGATCTTACTGTGGCCAGGCAGATGGTTACAGAAGAAAAGCACTGTGAGGCACAGTGGCACACACCAGTATTCCAGCCACTCCAGAAGCTGAGGCAGGAGGATCTCAAGTTCAGATCTGGCCTCCTCAACTTAGGGAGGCCCTCAGCAACTTAGTGAGACCCTGTGTCAAAAAAAAAAAAAGGGTCTGGGATGCTCAGTGCTTTAGTGCTTGAAACCACAAAGCCCAAACTGATCAACACAAATTGTGATGTTTGAAAATATTTTATCTATCTCACTTATATATTCATTCACCAAAGGTATACTGGCAGTCTGTATGTGCCTGGACCTATAAGACATCACTGAAACATCCACTCCTGTGCCTGCCCTGTAGGGAGTGAGCTGTCCAGTGAGCAAGTGCTTTCATAGCAACCATTGGTCCCTTGGAGTAGTGTTTATCTCTACAGGCAGGTGGACCAAGGACCCAGGGAGAGCACCACCCACCAGGAACACCAGGAAGGGCAGCAATGTCTGATCCAGATGACTGAGAGTTGGCTGAGGAGCAGTGACCCACGGTGTTTTGGCCAAACAAAAGGAGGACCATCACTACCCTAAGTAGGTGTATGAAGACACAAATGTAAACAACGAGATGCAATGCATTCTGCTGTCATATATGACAAATTAGAATTTTTTTTATAAAAAGGTGAACCAAAAGGATAAACAGCAAGAATGGACATTGCAAAAGCTAGAAAATAAGTAACAAAGACACACATCTCCAAAGAAATTGACAGAGTTTTATTCTGAATAATTTTTCTATTCTCTAGGCTTACAGATTAAAACTTGGCATCAGGGTGTTCCACATACGTGAAGGCCAACACCACTGCCCATACATCTCCCCTAGCTCCTGTCAGCAGGTCATCACTCAGGTTGATGCTGGGAAGGGAGGTAGTTAGACTCCAGGTAAGGCAGAGGCCGGGCGAGTTCCTGTGTGGGCACTGGTCCTAGACACAGTCTCTGTGAGGATGCTCAGGGAAGTTCCCTGATATTTACCACCTTACAGATCTAGCTCTTTTCCAGCCTATTATTAAAAAATATTATACTAAAGATCTTTTATTATAAATTTGCAGATCATTATCCACTCATGTCTAAAAAAAAACATTATTTGTACCCTGTTTCATTCACATGCTGGTAACGTGGCATATAACAGTCTTTATCAGATCATTACAAGACAAATAATTGTACACATTGACAGTAATTTGATTCAAAGATAAAATCCAAACATATTACACATAATTCTTCTATCCCTTAAAGACACATAGTAAGTACCACCTGCCACAGAGAGAGGCTGCTGATCTTTATTGAGTGGATCCTCATAGATGGGACTGGGTTTCATATTCATAATTTCACTGAGCATTGACTAGAGGCTTTGTTTTCAAAGGACTCCCTTTGCATGAAGTGTAATAACAGTACTATCATTTTATAGTCTAGGTTGTTTAATCTGCACAAAGAAGCTGGGGCTTTTCCCCACCTAAATGGCTTTATGTGCTGCCACTTGGTGCCTGGTAATACCCTATCTTTACAATCTGTGATTGAAAAATACAGAATTTTTAAGTAAGGGCTTGCATGAATGTATTTTGATATTTTTGTATCATATCATCCATCACAAAACATATAAATGTTTATATACAGTGGGCTCAAATTTTGTGTGCATTCAATGTTAACCATGTGAATTTTAAAATAATCTGATATCTTTCATGTTTTTTCCTTGATCATCTGAATAGAAATAAGTTAGCTTCTTCTCTCTCTCTCTCTCTCTCTCTCTCTCTCTCTCTCTCTCTCTCTCTCTCTCACACACACACACACACACACACACACTATATAAGGAAGATCCACTTTCCTGTAATGTGAGGCCCCACACAATTGTCTGAGGGGCGGAGAAAAGGTCCCACCTTCTGGAACTAGGATGCCCTTTCCTGCCTGTGGACATTGGAACTCATCCGATGCTCATCCACACTGGCCCATCTCTAGGGCTCAATGTATGAAGCCATTACTTTGTTAGAAAATGGGCTTATCACTAGGAGACTTAGATTACTGAGTCTTGGGCCCCCATTTATTGGCTCTGAGGACTGGATTGACTTCTGCAAGACTCAGTGTACTTACCTGTAAATAATAGTGTCTTCCTTCGGCATGACAGCCTACGGCACAATGATAACAATCACACGTGTCCAAGTCTTCTTTAGAGTTAACCTTGTTGTGAAGCAACTTGCCATTTTCACACAAATGCATATTGTCTCTCAGACATTAGAAACCTGAAAAGCCTACAGTTGGGTGGCCAGACCTCTTATCAGATGCAAGTGCTGTTTACCTCTGCAGGGACAGAGCAGCTCCCAGGCTGTAACTCCCACCTGCCTGGGTCCAGCAGTACACCAGAGAGCTATGTGGAAAGCCATGGCAGGGAGCCTCCTTCTAGAAGGACTTTCCCGTGATTGCCTGGCTCCTTTGTAATAGAGTTTCCAGATACTTTCTGGAATAGTCTGCGGATATATGCTTTCGGAACCTGACAAGAAGATTGAGCTGTCAATTTACAATTTACAAAGAGCAGCACCAAGGAGATGTAATGGCATCTGAAAAAAATTACAAGCCCATCGATTCAATTATACTGGGTAAGCCTCGAGGAGAATATAAATCTCTGACCTACTTTTTCCTTAAAGTCCATCATGAAAGTGTCTTCCGATTAAAAAATAAAAAACTAATAGAAAGAATGAAATGATCCACTCCATGTTTTACGGCAGTTTCAAGCCTGGCTGTGCCAGGCCCACACTGGTTCTGAGTCCCACTTGTGTCGTCCACGTGCCGCCTGCTCTGATACTTGCTTCCTTCACTGACTCACCAGTCCTAACCCTCCCGATGCCAGCAACACCCTCCGTGTGCATCCCTTTCACACACGTCTCCACTCGCCACTTTGATTCCTGAGCATGTTAGCATTCAATTTAACCCACGATGTCCCCCCTTGATTGGCAGTTTTTTACTGAACCAAAATGTATTCATTGTGTATCAATATATGCCATAAATAGTTCTGTATTATAAGGAATAAATAGGCAGACGTGGAAGACCAGCTAACATCTTGGAATTTCAAAAGAGCTTGACTGTAAAGGAAACTCTTTGATATGACAGTGAGAATCAGACTCTCCAATCAGACTTACAGAAATCACACGTCTTACACAGGGCCAAAATTTACCAGTAATTCAAAGGATACAGGTGACTGTGAGATGCAGGTGAAGCCTGTAGGCACATGGTATTAAACACCACTGTATTAAACATGTCTTACACAAGAGGAGATAGTTCAGTCATGGAATATTGACATTTCCAATCAGAAAATTACATACTGATGCAATATTCCTTTTTGGCAAATCTTGTCCCATAATTATAAATGAATTTACCGTTAGTAACCTAGGCAGACCAGGTACATCATGATAAAAGCATTCCACAGATAAAGACCTATAAGGAATTCCGAGGAGTGTTTTCAAGGGCAGTGACTGTGGTCTGTCTTTTGTTCCTAGTGTCTCCTCTTTCTCTGGCTTGCTGAGTAGGAGGGTGAGTTTCGGTCACAGGCTAACTAAACTTGACATCTCACGCATTCATACTGAGGAGTGTATAACCAAGAGAAACCCTAGGATGGTGGTCAAGACTGTTCATCCTGTAGCTGCCCTTCTAAGGTTAAGACACAGGCCTGTAATGTATTAGTCATGCGATCTTGGGAGGTCATTTGACTCCTTGGACTTCACATTCTCATTTGTAAAACACAGCTCATAACTACTTTACAGTGTTGTCCTGAGAATTAACCACATAAATCCCTGCCAGGTCCTTGGGACTGTGCCTCACACAAACTGAATGTCTGATTCTTGCCTTTTGTGGAGATTTCTTCATTGCAAGGCTGACTGTTGCTGGCTGTCTTTATTTTGAGATCAAGATTGTTTTTTTCTTTTTGTGCCTTCAGAATTTGCTAAATTTCCTAGATTTTCTAAGAAAATAGGAATATGTACATGTTAGTATTATGTAAGAATCCAAATTGGAGAAATGTCAGGATTTTTTTTTTTTGTATAAAATGAGTTTAATCATAAGAAGCTATAGTCTCATCTGATTAAACTAGAAAAATGAATCTTTCCCGCTGTATAATCACAGACTGTAGGGAATCACAATTTAAACAGACCACAGGCAGAGTCAAAATCATTCAACTCTATCAGCCACATCTGGTAGACTCTCTGTTGGCTTAAGATAAAAGTTCGATGGTGGTTGACTTTGAATAGATTAAAATTCTTATCACCAGGTGATTAGGTTTAAAATCATTCCCTGTGAAAGATTGAGTTTGTATATTTTTAACTTGCCAAGCTCTGTGGCTGATTACTTAGAATTCCAGTTATTAACTCTCTTAGGAAATGCTTTGAAACTTCTAATGCCAGAGTAGTTCCCAGGTCCTTCTACAAGACAACAGAGGTTCGTAGCTGGACAATCATTTTGAAAGGTATTTTGCTTTTACAGAATGAAGTCAAATTTAGAGGCACATAAGACTTACTGTGGTCTGCATTCCTGAATTAGGAAGTTATCCAAAGCTGGCTCCATGAGGAACATCAGTTGGAAAGATGCACTTCTTTCATGTCAAAGCCATTTCAATGCAAATTATATGCCCCTGCAAAATCCCTAGGAGAATTGTCTACCCTTTATAAAACTGCTCACTATAAAACATATACATTGTAGCAAAAAAACCAAACATCTCCTGGTACAGAACTAATATTCCAGAAACAATCTAAACAAATATTTCTTTCTAGTGAAAACTTTAATTAGACAAAGTTGTAAGTTTAACAAAAGTGTCTCTGGGAAGTATTTTAAATGCCCTTAGGAAGGAAAACAATTCCAATTAAAACCCACCCTCATCCTCTGCTCTGTAAGAAAGAGAACACACAAGATCCATCCACAGAGAGATTTTAATAAATGGAATCCTTTACACATTGGAGAGCTAAAAAACAAAACGAGAGAGAGAGAGAGACAGAGAGAGAGAGAGAGAGAGAGAGAGAGAGAGAGAGAGAGAGAGAGAACGTGAAGGTAACACAGAGATGAGCTTAAAACACTCTAACCCCCTTAGGCTGGAGGAAATAACAAAAGGGAAAGTGGTGCTATTAATCCAGAGGCTGGGAAACAGTATCCTGCAGAGCAGGGCTGGAGCCCCTGGGGGAGCTCTCAGGGCTGATGCTGCAGGGAAGAGCTGCAGGTGCTGCTACTGAGCTAACTGGGCAGAAAGGGCTCTGTGACCTCATTGCCCTCTGTCTGCTCTGGGAGCCACCTTCTGATGAAAGGTCCTGAGGAATCCTAACCAGGATCAGGGCATCCTAACTGGGGTCAGCTGGCAAAGGAATTGGTGGAGTCTCAGCCCTACTAATTCAAAGCACAGTGAGCTTTGAAGTGAGATGGGATGTCTTGCCACCTGGCACAATCCTTTAAAAGATCTCGCCTATATTCAAGAGACTAAAGAAGAAGCACTGATCTGATAAGTAGGAAATATCTGCATATTTTGTAAAATTCTCAAGACAGGTGGGAGAAAATGTTTTGCTATAGAAAAGGAGTCAAAAGAGGAATCATTTTCTCCCCAAAACATGAATTCTCTCTAAAGTCCTATTAATATCATCAATAAGTGTTAGACTTTTTGTAATGAATAATGATTATCCTTTCAGGAAATTAGGCAAATACAATATATGAATCATGTTGTCACAGGATATATCTTAAGGATAAGGATCAACTTAGAAATATTCTATTTTAGAGACACTTATTCGTAAATTTAGCTTATATGAGGAAAATAAAAAGACAGAATTCCCTATGGATTCTAAATATACTGAATTGATATGCACTTCAAATAATTCAGTGAAAATGTTAATCTCTAAATTTATTATGCTTTAAATCTTGCCAATTTTTGCATTTTAGCTACCAATTTTGCTTAGAAAGCAATTTTTAATTTTTAAAAAGGATTTATTATTTTAGTTAGAAGCTTAATTTACGGGCTACAGTATGATGATCAAATTGGTGTAGTTAGCCTCTTCTTATCACAGTTTTAAAATGTTTGATGAACATGTAATAATTGTAGAAAGTAATGCACATACACAATGTGTACTGACCAAATCAGGGTAGTAAATGCTTCTATCTCCTTATTACTACTTTATCTCTGCAGATTTTGAACTAGATTCTGAATACTAAACTTATTCAGAGTTTGTCTTTGCTATGGAATTATCTTTCATCCACCAAAACTGTGGATGTGCACAGCAGATGACAAGGAATGGAAAGATAAATAAGTTCAGATAAAGTGTCAATTCATATGCAAAGTGGTATCATTAATAAATCTAAGCCAGGTGTCAGGATAGAGCTCCTGTGAAAAAGAAACTTAAATATTTAATTGTTCCACTCCTTCTCCCGTTTTTCAGACACACATTGACAGCCAGCTACTTAGGGGACAGCACATTTTTGCGGGATCCTTGCAGATTGCTGGTCCTGATTTGTGCCCTCACGAGTTTGTGTTCTGGAGTCGACAGCTCTCGGTGGTGCCAGTGCCTTGGCACCATTTTCTTCATTATGCTGGACGGGGCTCGCCACGCCTGCAGGCTCCCTCTGCCGCTTCCTTCCCACCTGACCGAGCATTCACACCTCCTCTGCCTGGTCCCATCTCGAGGATCTCTCAGAAATGAAGGTGAGGTCTTTCCCTCACTGTCTAAACCCACTGGGATGTCAGAAGCAGGGCGTGATGTTTTGTGGGACTGCCTGCCTCACTGGGGTATGGGAGGCTGACGGGGAGAGACACTTTCCCATGCTGAGGCAAACTGGCAAACACAAAGGCACATGCCACCATCTTACTGCAGCTCACTGTCTCAAGCTGTTGGTTTCTGCACCCCGCTCTGGCTCCTGTGGGAACTCCTTCACGAGCTCTAGCCTGCTCTGTTTTACAGATTGGGGAGAAACTCAGAGCCTTCAAATGACTCTTTAAAGAACACATATGTATGATTCTGCAATATGTATACAGGGTAAAAATGGGAGTTCATAACCCACTTGAATCAAATGTATGAAATATGATATGTCAAGAGCTTTGTAAGGTTTTGAACAACTAATAAAAATAAAAATAAAAAAGAACACATATGTAGCATGAACTGCACTTACAATTTGGATTTGAACCACTGGCAAGCTATTTTCATGGTAGCATACCACATTTTATATCAAAATTACGTTTATGAGATTGCACTGATCTGCACAACTGTGTTTGTCTTTGCACTGATGGAATATGTGAATTTGTGCAAGACAATTTTCTGTCTTTGGGAAAAAGGATTTTCTTTCAAGTGTTGCTATCTTGCTGTGTACTTGATAACTAGGACTTGGAGGTTATTTAAGAGCTTTGGATTTCAATGTTGTTCACTGAAGATGAATAGCACCCCTATAACAGGATGCAATTTAAAAAAAAAAAAAAAACATTGCAGGAAGTGGCACTCAGGTGAATTGAGAATGGGTGGGTTCCAGAGGCCTATGTTTCACTGGAGGCAAAAGAAGCCAGAAGTTATTACTGCTCTTTATAGAGGATGTGTTTGTTCCAGGTCGATTATAAAATAAAGTGTACACATGATTTAGGAAAAATGATTTATTTTTACAATGCATTATAGGGTATAAAAAATATCTTCCAGTGCATGATAATTTGATCCTCATACCCTCTAAGGTGGAAAGTGGAAGGAAGGTGCTATAATACATGTTTTACAGATGAGGAAACACAAAACTCTGGGATTAATATGGATAACTATCAACTTCTCTCAGTGAAATGGACTGAGCTGAATATTGATGGATAGGTGTCACACATTGGGGAAGAATGTTGGCTGACTTGCAGTTAGTCAGCTTGGTTTCAGAGCTGAATTTATTTCTTATTGTACAACTTTTCTCACTTATTGAAACTTTCCTCAGTTTCCTCATCTGTACAATGGTTATTGACATATTATCAAAAATTATTATTACTACTGATGCTATTCATTGAATTACTAAAGAGACCAAAGAAAAGATGACATGTAAGACACTCAGAATGGTGATTGGCTTGTGACCCTTGATACATTCATCAGGTAGTCAACCAAGACCACAAAACAATAAAATAGGGTTCAAAATAAATAGAAAAGCCAGACAAATGCTCCGCATCCCTGTCCATTCATCATTAGCCTTTCTCATGTCTCTTTTCTCCATTGGTCTAATTGGCTATACGTTTTTCCACTCTTCACTCATTTTGGCAACAGTGTCTTCAGAGGATTCATAAACCACATTTCTCAAGAAACTTCAAAACGATCCATTTGAATAAAGGCTAAACTCCTTTGGCTAAGCATCCAACACAAGCAGAAAGCATGCTGTAAACTCCTACCTATTCTTCACACTATATTTACCACCACCCTCCAGTCTCCTCCTAAGCTCCATTCAACTGAGATAAATGAGCCTCCAAGACTATAGCTGCTCTCATTTCTCTAGGTGGAAATTCCTTGCTGCACTGCTGATTGACAATGGTGTCACTCTTTAAGTCCCCATAGAAGGCCAGTCTTCTACCACATGCCTTTTTCCATCCTGCTTAGAAGTTATTTCCCGTTTCTGCTACTAACTTCTTGATTGTGAAACATCGTCTGTACTGTAGTCTCTTGGCAGTTGAGTATGTTCTATCTTCCACAGAAGATGATATAACAGGAACTCAGGGTTTTTTTTTTTTCCAAGATGGAAAAAGTCCCTTCTACAGCTCCTCAAAGCCCCATTCCTTCTACCTGTCCTTGTCATTGTGTCCCCTACTAGAGTGCCTTCTTTGTTTTCTTTCCCCAAGTACCTAGGAGGAGGTCTGGCATGGGCATTGTATAGACTCAAAAAGTCTAGCCATATTGAGGCAAGTTTAACTCATGGGAAAGAAAATAAAGAGTACAAATTTTGCAACCTGATATGAAAGGAATTATATATTTTGTGTTCCCATAATTTAAAAACTTTATGTCAGTATCTGTGACTATTAAGAAGAGAAGGGCCAAAATGTTTATTTCAAAGAAGGAACCACTGTAAAATAGCATGCTTCAGTGGTTGGAGAGAAAGTAAGGATGAAAAGGATCAGGTTGGATGCACAATCACTTTGGATAGAAGGAGTCATTAAGGAACAGGACTTTACGGAAGGAGCAAATCAGGGGACAAGATCTCTGGAAGGAGCAAATTAGGGAGTAGAACCTTCTGGAAAACACTCAAGCAGAGGGAAGAAGTCTGAAACAGGTCAAGTTCACTTTTCCGATCCTCAAGAACTTAAAGGCCAGGTAAGAGCATTTACCTCCTTGAGAACTTCCAAGGACATATAGCACTTGAGCAGCAAGGAGACTCAGGAGTGGTTAGGAGCATGTGTCACCCGTCACCTCTACCTGCCACTTTTGCAACACTGTTCCAATTATTTGAATGATATGATCAACTTTTAAAAAGTTGTGTAGCACAATATAAACATTCATTAATAAGAACACCATGGGGGGCTGGGCTGTGGCTCAGTGGTAGAGCGCTTGCCTCATGTGTGAGGCACTGGGTTCAATTCTCAGCACCGCAAATAAATAAATGCACAAAATAAAGGTCCATCAACAACTAAAAAATATTTTAAAAAACCAATATGGTAATTTTAAATTAATTAAGGGCCTTGGATTTATTGAACTGGATTATTGATTTAAAAGATCCATGGATATTTAAAAATATATCTTTGATAGTTTATTCAGTCATTTACAGGGATGTGGGAAATATTAACTACATAAATAAGAGATTAGATTAACTACATAAATCAGGTTCTCCTTATTCCTTCATCTACTAAAAAATTTCCTGGCCAGGTCCTTTATGCCATCCTGGGAGGCACAGAAATGAGCCAATAAAGGAAAATGTAGGCAGAAAGTGACCTGTCAAACTGGGCAGACTGAAACTCACTTTCCAGTCATGTCCATTTAGGATGCAGAGAACTCAGTCTACTTTGTTAGCTTTCCTCCAGAGCTAGAGGCTGATGTGCATTTGCATCGTGCGATGCATAAGCTTTGTGATAAGCTGCTATCATTTATTTCACTACCAAAACATCTGTGCACTATTTCCATTAATAAAGGGAATGGGAACCAGGATCATATTTCATAAATTTTTGTTATATTCTGAGGCCAAGGAAAACCCATTCACTGATTTTATTAAAAAGTTATAAAATGTAAGGAAACCCTGATGTCCTAAGGGGAAAATAGAGAAAAAGGTAATGCAGTCACTTACATGAATATTCAAGGAAAGTCAAAGGTCTAACTTTAAAACATGGATCTTCAATTGTGTTTATAGCCACATTTTAATTATGTAATCAAATAAAAATCAATTATGGCAAATCAACTACCTCATATGTGAATTTTGCAGTCTGATGTATCAACTGGAATGTATGTAAAATGGATTTAAAAAGGAGATTTCCACACCAACCTTGAAGAAGAGAACAAAAAGGCATGTGTGCAGAGGTACAGAGCCTTACTCAGAGCTTCACTGGTGTTGCCTGTGAGTGTGACACACCACCAAGATTTTGCACAGTGAATCCAAACATAGAAAAACACAGAGCTTTATTACACCAACGTTGGGCTAACTTCACCCATTATTTGAAAACATTTTGTTAATAAAACACAAAATAAGAATGATCAACAAATATGTGAAAAAAATGTTCAACATCTCTAGCAATTAGAGGAATGCAAATGAAAATTACACTGAGATTCCATTTCACCCCAGTCAGAATGACAATGATCAGAATACAAGTAACAACAAACGTTGGCGAGAATGTGGGGAAAAGGGAGTGCTCATACAGAGTTAGTGGGACTGCAAATTAGTGCAACACCTCTGGAAAGCAGTAAGAAGATTCCTCAAAAAACTAGGACTGCAACTATCATTTGACACAGTTATCTCACTCTTCAGCATATACCCAAAGATTTAAAATCAGCATACTATAGTGACATGGCCACATTCATGTTCATAGCAGCATAATTCATATTAGCTAAGCTATGGAACCAACCAACCGAGACACCCATCAACAGAAGAATGGATAAAGAAATTGTGGTATTACTCGGACATAAAGAAGGATGATTTTATGACATTTGCCAGTAAATTGATGTATCTGGAGACTGTCATGCTAAGTGAAATAAACCAATCCCCCAAATCCAAAGGTCAAATGTGTTTGCTGACATGTGGAAGCTAAATTGCAATAAAGAGCAGGAGGGGAAGAAGAGAAATTCAGTAGATTAGACAGAGGGGAATGAAAGGAAGGAAGTGGGGACAGGAATAGGAAGGATAGTACAGTTAATCTAACATCATGTTCCTACATACACATATGAAAACACCTAAGTGAATCCTACCATCATTCCCACCCACAAGAATGAGGTCCTAATTAGAATAAGATATATTTCATGTTTGTATAATTTTATCAAAATCGATTCTCCTGTCATGTATAACTAAGAAGAATGAAATTTTTTAAAAAAAGATTAAAAAATAAAAAGACCCCACTCAGGTTAGCATATTTGAATTCACTTTATGAAAAAATATAATTGTTCATTAAAATAATTTGATTTAAAAGATTTGAAACATATTCTCCCTTACCTACAGGTGTCCCCATTTTGTAATATAGGCTAAAATTGATGGGGTCTGATGAAACCATGAAACAGGAGTTTTGATATAAAAAGAGATTTCAATACTGAATTTGAGACATCCAGGGGTCTCCAAGGAACATGTCCAAGCCTTGCTGGAGCCCTGCATCCCCAGGTTCAGAGCCTCAAGTTGGTGCCAGGGACAGAGGAGTGCCTCCAGGTCCCTGCCCCAGCATTACCACATCTTCTTTTCTGATGAATTGGTGCTTATGTGTGTTAAATAACTTTACCATCATCACACAGGAGGCCCATTCTTCACTTGAAATATTTTTCTTTTCCTGTGGAGCTATTGTGTTTTAAATATATGCAAGTTATCCATCTATCATTATACTTAGTTTGGTTTGACAATAAAAAATTTGAAGTACCTATTAGTGGATTCCTGTTACAAATATCTTTTAAGCAGAGAATAAGCAGATCAGTACCATTCTGCACATTTTAAAAGAAATGGAGGGAATGGATATCCTGTGAAGAGCTACAGGATTCATCCTGTAGTATAGTAAACTTCACCTACTTTATTTTCCTATCTTCATTGCTGTTGTAAATAAAAAGTCGAGATGTGTATATCATATGGTTAACATTAGTCATTTAAAGCAGATGAGGGCCTATGAAGATTCCTGAAGTGTGAAAACTATATAAAATATGGCTATTTATTTAAAAATAATCTTTGGTGCATCAACTTTGAAATAAGGGACATAAAAGTAAGTATGGTAATAAATAAATCAGCCAAGCAAAGTTTGAAAAAATGGTAATTTTTTTTTATCACAAGTAACGTGTATCAAAATAGGTAAAATAATAGTAAAAATTGATCTTTATAATGTCCAATACATTTTCTATTCACCAGTTTATCAAATTCATGGAAGTGATTATTTTTGTTAGTTTTTTTCCAATAAATATGAAGTATTCAGAATTGCTGTAATTCTTTGATTCTTCTATAAAATTACTATATTTTTCATTTACTTTTTTTTTAAACATAAACCAAATGCACTTCCTAACAGGGACATAAGACATGATTTATCTGGTAGTTGGTGAAGCCTGCCTGTGTTGCCAGGACTGAATTGTGTAGAACAGATTGCTTTTCTATTTGAAGGTCAGAATCTTTTCAGCTATAGAATCAAATAGTTTGGAAAATTTTATAAGCAGATTTATAGTAATACTGGTTCTTAAAATTCATTTTCAAAGAATATGCATTTAATATTTTTAAAATTTACCACTGAATAAATCAAATATAGAGTGTGTCTACAATTCAGCAGCAGTTACCATTACAGGTTTGACTTCCTTTGTATATAACACATCATCATCACTAGCTTTCAAGTGTTTTGTGTGCTGAGGACAAGAATGTTTCAATGATGCAGTTCAAGGTCATAAAGGCCTACGCTTTTAAAGTGCTTAAAATGATTTTCCTACCCTAAAAGGAGAACATACTCCATAAAATTCTAAAAATCAAATATTTAGGGAAGTAAACCTAAATACTAAAGGATGTCTTATGCTCTGAAAGGTGGGAAGAACTGATATAAATAAAACCTGTTCTCCTGTAAGTGAGTTTGAATCCGTCTAACAGAAGAAAACATTTCTCTTAACTCAAGTTAGGAAATAATTATACATTTTATATATCTTTATATAAAAACGTTACAAGTAGCAAGCATGTGACACAAAGAAATGGAAGAGTAACAGCAATATTTGAGAATGCATGCTTTTTACAATGTGTCTAATAAAGAGGGTATTTTTCCCAACTCAAATATCCAGTACTGACATGCAGGGTAATTTCTCAGACTGTCGATCCAGTCCTATTGCTAATTACTTAGTCAAAAACATCTCTGTGGTAGGATATGAACAGTGAAGTACCTGGTTTCAAAAGCTGTTTTGAAACTTGGTACCTCCCTTTGATAGAGAACAAAAAGAAATCAAGGGAATGTAGGAGAGAAAAAAAAATGAAATTTTTCTTATTGCAATCTAGTAATTGGACTCATAACTTTTTACTGCATTTAATCATAATAAAACAATAGGTGTGTAGTCCATAAAACCTCTAGCTGGTGTTTCCATGGTCCACATTTTCACTTTCCTCTGTAGCATGTTCAAAACCACTCAGGAACGCACTATTCTCAAGAAGTCTATATAATGAAAACAATTACATGTAACCGAAGGTTCGTCCAGGGTTGTGTTTTCCACACATCACACAATGTACAATTACATAACAAAGACAGAACCAACACAGAAACAAAAGTGAAACTGACAATAAAAATAAAGTTGGGATCGTCTTAATCAGGATCTAATTTCTTCTTCAAGTTTCCAGTAAATCTCAAAATGTATTTAAAAACTAAGGAGCACTTGGTGGCCAGCAACCAAATTACGAAATGAACATATCATTGTGCAGCGGGGATGTCTTGCCGAAGAAATAACAAATGTCTGTAATTCTTAAGTTTGGATAAAGGCAGTGGAATGAATTTAGAAATAGGTCCACTTTTCACAATTCACTATAGAATTTTCTTTTCACAGTCCCCATGTTTGTATAAATAGTTCTTTTCTGAAAATAAAACACAGTTAAAACATTTTCTCCCAGTGAAAAATGCAAGCAAATACACCGATTTATCAAGGTAGTACAGAGCATGGAAATGCATTTATCTAATTCAGGAATGGTGGATAAACTGGAAGAGTCCTGAGGAGACTAGCTGTTTAACAAATTTAAATGGACATTGATAGAGACTCTTGCAAGTTTCAAAAATAGAGCCACTGTGATATCTGGTGACAAAACAGATGTGCACACAGACAACTTATAATAATGAAACCATTTACATTATCAAGGATTCAAGTTTTATCTTATAAAATTTGACATACCATGCTGCATTTAATTTTGATGAGATGAGCTACACATTCATGCAAAACTAAGAGTGCAAAAATGTTATGAGTATCTCTGAATACTTAGTGTTTTGGTTATGAATAGAATATTGTCAAGTTATATGAGTAATTACTAGTATTATATATTCACTCCAGTTTAAAAAAAATAAATGACATTTTTTATTTCATAAAACTTGAGTTTCTTCTGTTTTTTTTTTTCTTTAAAGAAAGTTCATTGCTTTTAGTATCTTTACTTTAAAATACGTAAAATTGTCAACATCCTTTTAAATAACATTTTAGGACAATGCTTACTGGTAAGAATACTAACATTTATTTTAAAGTTAAATAGTCCAAGAATCATCCCTCCATCAGCACTGTTCCATGTTCTCCATTATGTTTCTAATTATGAAATGCCATGAAACACATATCTCAAGAAATAATGAATAAACATCACATTCCTGAAAAACTACAAGACGATAGCAACGAAACAAAACAAAACAGAATACAACAAAGTGGGAAAAGGAACCAAGGGTTTTTGCTTACCTTGAATTTTCTTTTTAGACCCTAGTTGTGTTGTATTCAGAGTCATGTTTGCTTAGAGACCCAATGAGGCAGAACCTGGAAGGTTACGGCTGTTTCATTCAACAAAGCAATATTCACACAAAAATAAACATACACATTCAAGTATTTACTGCAAAGCATTTCGAAAACTCATAAAACCATGGAAGTCCTTGTTTTACATCAGCATGCAAAAACGTATTAAATCAACTAAAATACTTTATATTTTGAGAATGTATAACAAATGGAGACGGTGCGTAAATTCATAGAACAAACTAAATGCTAGGAAACATGCAGAACATGGTTTAAGAAGACTGGATGTGTGAACTTAAAATAATAATTCCTAATTTTAGGTTCTCTGTCTCCATAACTTTTGCTCCTCTTAGGGCTGATAATAGAATACAGATAATATGGTATATATTATTTGTATAGAAAGGACAATGATAAAATATTTTAACTAACTCTTGCTGCATATAAACATCAGTGTTTCGTCTTCTAGCATATATGCTATTGTGACCAATTTGTAATATAAGCATAATGAGATATATGCAAGGAAACTTTTTTCCATTTTCATACAAAAATTAAAAATATTGCAAAATATATTATTTGTGCATTAAAATTATTCAACAAGATGAGTTAGCCATCTTGGTAAGGCAATTGTTTTCAAATATCATTTTATCTTAAAGTATATAAATGTTATCAGGGGTAACATTCATGAACTATGTGGAAATGAATCAGCAATATAAATCTGTTATTAATTTAATGTCAGAATTTTTGGAAAAATAAATATATGTATAGAAATGCTTTGGTCTGTGTGAGATATCTTGCACGTAGGGGTTTCAACAGAGTGTGGGCAGCCCTGGGAAGGAAGAGGGGGAGATGCTGAGACCCTGGCTGAAGCCTTCACTCGGGGCGGGGGTGGGGGGGACTGAAATCTGGAGACAAACTGGCACAGCACACTCTGACAGGTGGAGTCCTGGGATTATAGCATCATCAAAAAATCAATAGATACTGACCGCTGGACGGCTTTGTCGTGTCTGGACAGCCTGTGGCTCGTGGTGGGCACCTCCTCAATCTCGTCGATGTCACAGGCGTCGGCATCTTGGGAGTAGTTGTGTTTCATGACGAGGATGTTCCTTCTGCTCACGGGAGGACCGAGGGGCTTGACCGGCTGGGCAGGCATGTCTGTCAGGATGGAAGCCTCTCTTGTGCTGAGGTTGCTGCGGCTGCCTTTCGTGCTGGACAGCTGGGATCCACAGTGATGGTCGTGAATGCATTTGGAAGATGACCTCCGCAGTTTATGGTAGTTCTCAAAGTCATCTGCCACGTCTGCAAAGTCGGCAGCCGTCCCTGTCCCTCTGAGGGTGCACAGCTCATAGTGCGGAGGCTCAAACACCTCCTGGAAAGCAGTCTGGTCAAAGTCTGACTTCCTTGGGACGTATTTTTTACGGGGCTGTTTGATCTGTACAATGACAGAAATGATAATAAGGATGATCACAATGCAGGAAGTCACGCCAATCACAGTCCCGCTGGTGTTGGTGAGCTGGTCCAGCAGGCTGGCTTTCCTCTTTTCTGCAGGTAGGAGAGAGCGGAGACGACAGACAGACAACGAGAGACAACCCACCACACGTTAATGTCACGGCCAGAACATGTGCTGAAAACTTAGAAACGAGATAGGCTGAGCATCGAAATTTTGCAAGCTTAAAGCAGCAGAAGAAAATGTTTAAAATTCAACAAAATTTCTTACTTGTTAAAAGGCCCTATCTTCTAGCCTTACAGATGACCGTTCCATTGCCCAGCATCTCTGATTTCAATAAACATCCATGTGTACACGTATGTGCATGTATGTACGCATATTCATATATACATAATGCTGAAGAAATATGTACCAGGTCAAAATTGCATGACAATCAGGAATGAACTGGTGATTTTACAAATTAACTTCTTTCTTAGTTACGAGAAAGCTCAAAACTCCCATATGAGGAACATGAATGCATCTGTATCATTTTGTATTTATGTTTGACAGGGAAATTAAAGTTAAAACAACAGCAATATTGTGACACCAAAGGATAATCCATTTCAAATTCAGGACAGACATTTGGGGATGGTGGCATGAGGGCTTGCGTAGACTCCCAAATTAAGTAGCCATGACTGACAAAAATAGAGGTGAAGAGACAACGGTTTAAACTCTGTTTAATGGAACTCTGTAAAACATCCTGATGGTGTGTGGCGAATGCAGAGGCATTTCCTGGAACATATCTGCTAGATTTCTTTAGGGACAGTGAACTCCTGTGCATTTGAACCATGACCAGTTCTTTTGGCCCTCCAATCATCATCTCTAATCAGAGATGCTTCAGAAAGGAACAGAAGAGCCCTGTTCACACTGGAACACAGAGGAACAAAATCACAATATCTGAAGAAGTGGGGAAAAGAATGAGGAGAAATTAAGTGTCAGAAAAGCAGCCAATTCTCAACCATGCTGACGTGATGGGAGTGCAGAGGGGAGGGGAGCGAAACCAGAAAACCATCTGGCAATTCCAGAAACTCGACAAGAGATCTCATATGCAGGTTCAACACAGTCTAAGCAGGACAATGTAAGAGCACCACACCCAGACAATGTCAAAAATGTTACCAAGGTCAGACTGAAACATAGAAATGAACAAGGGACCACAAAGCAGCCCAGGAGAAGAGCCCCAAGAGGCCATGGTCCGATTCACCAGTGGAGGCCAGCAGGCCATGTGGGGCAGACATAAAGTCCTACAGACCAACTGAGGGTCTCCACAGCTACACACCGCAGACCAAGACCAATTGCCAAGGCAAGTACTGTCCAAATGAAATGAAGAATACCAGGTAAACAGAAATGAAGAAGGAAGTCAACACTGGAGGGAGGTTCTTTGAGCTGAAAGCATGTGACCTGAGACAATAACAAATCCAAATGAAAAAATTAGACACAGCAACTGAAATAGGAAAATGAATACATCCAATGAAGGAAATTATGTAAATAATTATGGAAGTTCAGTTGCATATTTCACCCACATTCCTTACTTAAAATTGTAAAAAGGCAAGGTCATGGGGTATATAATGGTATTGCTGAGCTTATAACTTATGGAAATGTAATGTATTTGGTGATGATGATAAAAAAGGTTGGTAGAAACTAAACTGTTATGGGAGAAAGGAAATTATACCAGAGGACAATATAAATTTATGAAAACAAATGAGGAGTCCAGAAACATTCCATTAAAGGAGTTGTCTAACAAATTACATTAATCTATATCTGCTCTCCTTTCCTCTCCCAATTTGAGATATAAAAATACATAAATTAATGACTACTGCAATGAATTTAACATATATAGATGTAATATGGAGAAAATGTGAAAAATGGAAGAGAGAATAGAACTGTACAGGAGTAATTTTTATATATCTCACTAGAATTTTTGTTATAAATCTTAAATATATCCTGAGAAATCAAGCTATATACTAAGAACCCTGAAGCAACCACTAAGAAAATAAATCAAGACTACGTTGAAAAATTACTTAAAATTAAAATGTTACTGTAGAGTATGTTAACTTATAAAGAAGAGAAAAATAAAGAAATTAAAGATAAAAAATGAGACATATAGAAAACAAAAACTATAATAGTGAATATACATCCAACTATATTAATAGTGATGAAATGGGAATAGATTAAATGACTAAAGAAAAAAGCAGAGATTGTTAGACTGGATTAAAAAAAATAAGATCCAACAATTCAGAGAAAATGCTTTATAGGCAAAGACACAGTCTGAAATTAAAAGGGTAGAATTACAGTCCAAAGAAAGGTGGTTACACCAATGTCAAAGTATATTTTTAAGACAAAAAAAAAAGTTTCTTAACATTACATCATTTTATGTTGATAAAAGGGTCAATCCATCAAGGAGACAAAATAGTTGTAAATTTTTACAGACCTTTCCACCAAGCTAAAAAATGCACGAATCAAAAGCTTTACAGAGTTGAAGAGAGAATCAGAGGATTCAAGAATGATACTTAAAGAACTGAATACTGTCTCTTAATAATGGACCAGAGGCGAGAAAATCAAAAGGAAAACAAAAATCTTGAACACCTCTGAAATAGGCCTATTAGACATAGCAGTATCTCAGATTCACCCAATATCAACAAGACATGTTCCTTTCAAGGGCATGTGGTACATTCTTTTAGGCTACATTGTAGGCTAAGCCCCAACAGCAGACCTGATCAATTAGAAATGATTGAAATGATAAGAAAGAAGTGCATTCTCCTATCACAAGAGAATGAACTGCAAACTTAAATAAGTTTTCCTCATCTGGAGAAAGGGGTTTGGTTTTCCCCCAAGCTCACAGGTACACATTCTCTCAATGCTCTTGGCTCCAATGTTCTTTACAGGTATGGCCACAAGTCCACCTTGGGCAGGAGGCTGATGGTGACTACTACTCATCTCCAGTGCTGCATAAGGGCAGGTCCGACAATATTTAACTTCTCATTTGCTCACAAGTGGTTCTTCCACAATTGTCACCAACACCCCCATGGAAGTACTTGATACCAGACCATTCTTTATAATGGACCTGCCATTCTAAATGACTCAATCAAGCAATGGCTACTCAACACTTCTGCTTGAAGAAAGCCTTTTGATAGATAACATTGGACTTTTATAAACATAATAGAATTATTTGCCTGTTTATTTTTCTTTGATAAGTGTTTAATATTGACCTTGAGTGAAAGAGTTTATATGGCACTTCGAACTTAACTAATCAATGCCACACAAACCAGCCAAGTAACTCTGTTTAAATGAAAAAAAAAAATCTGTGTGCATAGGCTAGAGAAGGGCTCAGGGACACTAGTTACTATTTTTATTGGAAAGAAAGAAAAGCATTTTGGTAGCAAAATAGAAGTGGAATTAGGTGGTTTGGTAGCAAAATAGAAGTAGAATTAGGTGGCGGGAAGCAATTGGAAGTATCAATGCCCCTGCAACATATTTTATCACCAGATGATGAGCTCAAAGAGCAACAAAGACAAACTGGAGTAAATGAGGAGTGTCACCATGGATTTAAGGGGTACCCGTTACACTAGGGAAAAAATGTGCTGTGCTGTAGGCATCCATGTAATTTCCATGGTTCTGCAGACTCTAACAAGATGTCTTTAATGGCCATTCCAGTATCAATTATCGTCCAGTATACATGCACAAATTAGGAAACTTCTGGATACAGTGCAAATCAAGGTAAAGAAAATTGCTTACAGATTGGTTATATAAAACAGATGAAGCTCATAGAAGCCACTATATGCTCAATTTTTAAGTCAGGTTCATACAGACTTCCTTCCCATTCCTTAGGAAGGGGACCTTGCATATTTCAAGATCTGATCATTACCTTTACAGTGATTTTCGTCCCAAGGATACACACAGTTCTGGAGTCCGTTGCAGACCAATGTATTGTTAATACACATGTTACTATGGCAGAAGAACGTGTTGCCTTCACAAGGAGCTAAAAACAAAGAACAAGACAAAGAAAGAGAGCTGTATCTTAGCTCAGTCATAAATCACACTGCAAAAAGATTAGATTGATAATTTGCCATTAGATCAAGGCAAAAAGTCGGCCATGCGATATTCAGAAGTATGGCTTTAGCATTCATTGTCTCTTGCGTATTTTTCTGGGGGGCTCAGCTAATAAGACGGTATGAGACTTCGGCCATGAATCCTACCATCCACAGAGGGTTCTAGCTTGTTTTTAAGTCATACATTAATTGAGCAAAACCTGTATACTGACTACTGATGTGGATTATTCTTTACAAAGAAATCCCACATGCATAAAGTTAGTTTTGCTGTACAAAACCACATAATTGCAACATTAAAATATTTTGAAAAATACGTATCAGATAATAATGAGAAAATATTCATAAATCAATTCCTGTGAAGTCACTTAGGCATATGAAAAAAAAAAATACAAGTCATGGATACTCAGAATCAAGAGGAAATTAATCCTGAACATCAGAAACAATATATTAATTCAAATTTTATATACACACACAAAAAAATAAAACTAGCCCATTATGCAAGTATTTTATACATTCTAGTGACAGACTACAATGACCATGACTTCCAAATTATTATGCATATTTAGGCACTGTGAAGTATAACTGAAACTCAAAGAAAACAAGAAAGCTAGGTTGATAATTACATGGGACAGTCAATTCAGCAAGGTAAAATGTTAGATATCATTTTAATGTTAAGAAAATGTTCCTTTTTATGATTAGAAGAATGGCATGTTTAGAACAACCTCTATAGTAACACTGCATTGTAGATTAGAGTAGGTCCAGAGTCCTTTAAGACAAACTTGTTTTTACCTCTGTAATCACTGTATACCTCATGAGTTATAATTCTTATTGTTTTAAATAGTTCTGTAATTATTATACATATAGACATCCTAGAAAAATGTATGGCCTACACAAAATGGGTAATTTGTGGTGATTAGTTGAATGAGCAATAAAAACCTATTGATCTATTTTGCTGTGATGGAATCAATCCTCAGGCAAGTACCCTACACTGAGCTAACCCTCCAGCCCAGTGAAGACTTTTTAAGGATCAAGATTTCTTAAAACTACAGTCATACATGATGACATTTTTTTTTCATTTTCAAAACTAGTGCCTGTGTTTTACAATATTAGCTTTGTTAGTGTATTTTAGATATGATTCAAAATGGTCAGGAAAATATTTTGCATAAGGCAACTTGGAATATTTTAACACTTCTAGAGAAATTCTTAAAGTAAAGTTCTCAAACCCCAAGAAGTCAAAAGCAAGACATAGCTATCTTGGATTTAGACACAGTACCTCCCCCCCACCCCCACCATTGACTTTTAAGTTCCAGGTAGAGGGTGCAAAGACTTCCTAGTCAGTTTCATATATATATGAAAAAGTAGAGAATACAGTCATTTTGAAAAGAACAGTCTCATACCTGACATTTTATTGAGTTAGTGACTTGTTAAGCACTATTAAAAACTGCTACAATGTGAAATTTAATCATCTAATACATTACTGCAAAAATCTGCTTTTTATTATGGTGCTAAATTTGAATTTCTATAGCCAACCATAATCGTTTTTGTAGAACTTATATGGTCTGTTGAGCAGATAATAAATGATGTCAAAATCTATACACAAAGCATAAGGGAGTTTTCTGCAAATTGGTTTGAATAACTGCAAAATGGTTTTGTAAAAAGCATGACTTAATTTACTGCAGTGATTTCAGAAGGCTAGTCATCTAACAAGTAAAGAATACCTGTAGAGAGACATGAATATTTATTGATCTTCCATAAAGAATTGAAAATTATTATAAAAATTTAGAATGGGTTAACTTAATACTTCTAAATATGTAAATAAAAGCATTACTATATTCTGGATTTAAGTGAAGTTCAATGCTATGTTGATAAGAGCACTGACATTTGAATTTCAAGTAGTCCACATTGATCTTACTTGTTTCTGTTTCTTATTAATTGTGAAACTGTCAATTGATGTGCTGGAACCAGTAATCAAATTTTAGTGGTTTTACTGACATTCAATAGATAATCTAGGAATACCAATAAATCAAATTCCTGATGCTTCTGGGCATTAAATAATTTTGCAAACGTGCCAGTTTAATTGGAAATCATCATCACTCTTTTTTGCATTATTTTAGGCAATGCTTCATATCTTTTCTCCTTTAGTTTCGATAATTTATAGACTTCCTGGGCAAATGACAAACAAAATACGTGCATGCTCTGTCACACACAAACACACACCAAAAATGCAATTAAACACTGCATGGCTAAAAACCAGATCTATAACATCTATAACTTTGAACAAAAATTAATCTTTGTCTTATAAATAGCAAAAAATGTAATTTTATATTGGTTTCTGAATGTAGTGAGCTTGTCTGGATACTTCTCTGATAAATACAGATAGGCAGTAGGTCCTTCAAGATTCTCATTTCTCTTCTGCTTAAGAACTCAAAGGGTACTTTCTGGTAACCAACTCAAGCCCACAGGAGTATTGGTCTCAAGGGCCTCCTGAGCATAAGCTGTGGGGGGACCCTCCTACTACAATCCCACTTCATGGGCAGAGAAAAAAGAAACTGATTTGTTAAAATGCAGTGAAATCATCTAGTTGGTCAAGAGAATGGCACACATATAAAATACCATTGCTCTTGATTTAAATAACCACTTAATAGAAAGTGAACCCCATAACATTACCAAAGGAGTCTTCCCTCACTGACCTCGTCTCCCTCATGAATCAGCCCATGTGCACAGTGAAAAGTGTACTGTTTGGGCTGTGCCATCAACTGGATTGTAAATAAAGCTCAGCCTTGTGACTCTGGCTGCAAACAGGAAGAAGGCTTATGTATTTGCTTCTTCCTTGAGCAGAAGCAGGCTTCTGAGACTGACCAGTGACTGTGGGTGTTTTCAAACTCCTTGCTCTGGAGCTGGATAACCATTCAGTTACCCAGTTACCACATCTGCCAAATAAGGGAAGGTAATGCTTACTCTAGAGATTGCATTATGTCCAGAACACAGTGTGGCTCTACAGATGCACACAGAGGCATGTTGGTGACTGTGTGAGCAGAATGTTGCACAGAGACTGTGAGTCAAAACATCTCATTTTGAACAATGGGCCCAGCACTTCTTGGTTGTGTGACTCTGAGCAAACGTATTCAAATGTTTTTGTTCCAGTTTACATCTGTCTGATGGTGACAATCTTTACCACATAGAGTCATCATGAGAATTAAATGTGATAAACTCATAAACACCATAAAACAGATACTGTCCCAGTATATATGATAAATAGAGTTTAGCTATTTTTGAACTATTCTACTATGAAACTTACCAAACATAAAATAAAACTTTTCAATGCAGAGGAGATGAATGATACAAAATTTAAGTGACTTACTGGATACTGAATTTCTTAACTTGTGAAGTAGGGACTGTCATTTATGGACCCTTGTTAGCACAGCATGAGGATGAAGAATTCAAAGATATGATTGGGGTGTCCCTGAAACTAGAGATTCCATGAGGCTTAGGTACATTTATATCCTGGAGGGTATATGTCTCTGCCACATCCTTGCCCAACATAAAATAGTATGGTTTGATTCTAAAAGGGGAGAAGGAAACAGAATTTATGCCTACTAAATATCTTGATAATTGTAAGTTTCAGCATGGGGTTGTACTATGTAATGGGAGAAAGACTTAACTGTTTTTAAGATATTTACTTTTGATATTCCATTTTTAACAGTTTCACAATCAAATTTTTAACAGTTTCACCATCAAAATAACATGCATTCTTTAACATCAAATTGTCAGGTAGATATTCATGTCTCATTTGGAAAGACATGATAAACAATATTTAGAAGAGAATGCATCTTGGTTTGTTGGCTCCGATATAAAAGGAATGATTTCTCAAAGTGTTGAGTGATCCTATACAATTGAGGCATGAATTAAAGTGACAATATTTTCTTACAATTGTAGTAACATAATTTTCAGAAATTGCATATATCCAGATTTTATATTTATAGGTATTTTAACTGCAATTTTTCAATTCAAAGTGTGTCCAGTGAATAGTTATCCACACATTTCACAACTAGTTCTTTGGAAACACAAAATTTAGTACAATGTTTAACTCCAGAAGGGAAGAAGTGAGAAAGTGAGACCAAGAAGCAGGGTTTGGGACTTGCTTAGAGTCAACTGCAAACTGAAGTTGTCAGAGAAGTTGCACGGCAAAAAAGCCTGTTCAACTTTGTTTAACATTTAATCCAAGTAGTTCTAATTTCATTTGCTCACAAAAAATATTTTTAAACTTCAGGAAGTATCACCCTTGTGTTTAAAATCATAACAAAAAAATCCTTAATTCTTAAGGAGATATAGAATAGTCTAGGATATTACAAGACATAAACTTGGGTGACAAATAAGAACATACTTTTGAAAAACTATAAAAACTCTTATGGAAATGTTATTGAAAATACATAAGTCAAAACGCAATAGTGATTTCTAGAAATTACTCCAATTACACTGTACTTAGCTCTTTTCAGATTTTTACATAGACATGTATACACAGAATTAAAAGTATATGTATAAAAACACCGAGTAGTTTCATTATTGGGGAAAATCTCATAACATTTCAGGAAAAGAATACCAAATGTTAACCAAGAAATCCAATTTTGTCTTTGGGATTTTTGAGTCTGCAAATGGTAATTTTTGCATGACATCTATACTTCACTATATTCAAGAATAAAGAATTTAAAATGTATTTCATTGTTTCTAGGTTTTGGTTGTTTTCATTTTTAATTTTTTCCTTTTGTTTTTATATTTTTTCCTTTTCTTTTAAACTTACATCTGTTCCCATTCTGACCACAAGGTGGCGGCCACACACTAAATTTCAGTGACAGTGTTTCAATCCTTCATTAGGATTGCATGCACCTGTGACTAACCACGTTTATATGCACATCCTACTGACTCTTTAGAAATAAACTATTTAGCAGGAGACAACAGAAATAATTTTGAGCACATTTTAATTATGAAGCAAGAAAGATGGATAACCAACATACAAAATTAAGGAAGTTTTACAGAGTGTGTTAAATAAGGAATCATAAAACACATGTCTTACAATGCCACAGACCTCAGAGTATAGCATCATTCTCTTGTGTGTCTGATCTGTCTGATCTGTTAGCAAGCACTGTTTTGAATTCACAATTAAAGGGCTTTATACTTATAGTTGCTACTTGAATGCTGAAGCCATTAAAGCTTATTCTACCTGGATTATTCCATTCTCTGTTTTTAAAATAAATCCAGTAATTCACTAAATAATATTCAAGAACTATTAAAATAAAATTGAAGAAAAAGGGGTAGATTTCTCTCTGAAACACTGATAATTCAAAAACCTGTATTTGTGACTAGTAAAACTATCATTTGTAGATTAATTCAAATAAATCATAATACTGCATCAAGAAAATCTGCAATTTATAATGTTTTGATGATTCCACTGATCATCTGAACTGGCACAAGTCCCAGGGTCACTGACCCTCTGGCCACGCCCACCTACCGTTCTCCCTGCAAGTCCCCCTCATTTCCTGCTTCCCTTATAATCCTGTCTTCTACCTCTGCCAGCCTGTGGGCACAGCCACATGCTCCTTCACACACATGCACACTTACCTCACATCCGCCCACACCCCAGTGCCACACCCAGTCCCTTGAGACTTCTGCTTCTTTTCTTTCTTCATTTTCATCCTTTCTTGCTAAGTTTCTTAGGGCCTTGCTGTGTTGCTGAGGCTTGCCTTGACCTTGTGATCCTCCTGCCTTGCCTCCCGAGTCACTGGGGATTGAAGGCGTGCACCCCTGCACGCAGCTTGGACCCATGTCTACGTTTATTAAAACTTTCTGAACCTCAAGATGCTATGGAGCCTCTTGCTGTATTTGGTTCAGAGATGTGAAAAAAGCTTCACATTGCTTTAATCATGTCAGCATTATATACAGTTAGGTAGTGAATTCATACTGCACAGCAAAATCTAGCACACCCGAAACTCCGTTGATTCTATTCGTAGTAATTTTGATCAATTTAGGTGTGCTCTCTGCCTTCTGAGGCCACCTTGCTGGTGTCTGCAGACGTCTGTAGTCAGACTTCCAGAGCCACCATGGGCTCCCTCTCTCCTCCCGCCTCTCGACCTTTTTGTGATGCCCTCAGCTGCACTCTGAGCCCACCCACACCCTTGACTCTGGGCTCACACCGGGCTCTGACTCATGTCTGAGAACCAGACTTGGCCTGATCATTCAAATGGCTTCTCAACATCTCCACTTGGAATTCTAGTTACTGTCTCAAGTGAAGCAGGGCTGACTGGGGCCACAGAGCATCCTTCTCCCCCTAGTCCTCTTAGTGCCCTCCTCCACCTGGATTCTTCCCCCACACAGAGTACAGGGTCCGGCCTCCCCCCAGCCCTGCAGGCTCAGGATTTTCCTGAGTCCTTTCTTCCTGGACAGCCTTGGGCAAACTGGCCATCACTTGTGCCTCAACCCCAGGCTCTTGTTAGAATCTCCACTGCTGCCACAGAGCATGGCCACCTCACCCTCTGCACAGGGTCCTTGGAGACACGGGCCACTGGGAGCTTGGCCACTGGACAGTCTCAACCAGACCGTGACTCCCCACTGCTAGAGATACTCCAGTTCCTTCCTTGTAGACTTAATTCCAAGTCCTTATCTCACAGCGGCTTCTATGCTCACAGCCGCTGACTGTCCCAGGCCTACCTGTGCCTCCGAAGCTCAGACGTCACCAGCACCAGTACAGCACATGCACCCATCCCCTCTGCCCCAAAGGTGACCCCGGGTGATTTCCTCCACAGCCCTTGTTAGGAACTGAGCTTTCTCTCTTTAATTAACTTACCTGAGCATCATTTACCTCCTCATCTAAGTCTGAATGGCAAATCCCTGTGCTGCTTCATTAGGTGCTTAATGCAGGCTTGCTGGCAGGCCACGTACCCCAGTGGAAATTCTTGTAGCAGCACCATGTATATGAAGTGCTACCCTTTCACTAGATCTGACAGTGGCTTTGATTTCTAAGAAATTTCAAGCTTTTCCTGACAGAGTTGATGGAGGAAAAGAACTGAAACATCAGAGATGGTAATGATAAGTAATCAATTCAGTATTCACTTTTGAAACTTTAAGACTGGATTGAAAATGTATATCTTGCTTTAATTGCCATTTTTAAGTGTGGTATTTTAACTATAGGAGCAAAATTGTTAGAAAGTATAAAGTATATCAGGCCTCAACATTGCCCCCAAAACAAATGTTTGGTTTTTTTCCCTAAAATAAATGGAAAAATTTCCCCTGCCACCATATTTTAACCTTAATATGGCCCCTATGCTGCCTAGATACAAGAAATGACATTCTATTTGAAAAATGCTGAAGAAATTTGAGGTCAAAAATAGATTTGTGCATCTTCTCTTCATGTCCTGTATTATTTTCATGTTTGTTTTGAAAAATCAATATCTGTTCCCAAAATGCTGTGACTAAAGTAATCATCAAAAATATTCAGCATTTTCAAGTAACTTTACATCTTACTCTCCTTTTTAAATATGGGACATTCTGTTCCTGAACTTGAGTTTAATCTCACATACAATTATTAGATTCCTCCTCAACCATGCATTCCTGCTATTTTAAAAGATATTATTTTAAGAAAACAGAAAGACATTTTATGTGAAAATTATATTCTGCAGATAGGGACAATTTCTTTCCTGTCACATGGTGTGAACCACATCACGAGTTATCTATTCCTTTTTCATTCCAAGAAATTACTGTATATTTTTATGCTATCATCTCTGCCTTGGGTCAGCTGCACAATGATTTATTCATTTTGTGCAATTAGATGCTGCAATTACAATGAGGAGATCCTGAATTGCTTTGAGTCTGCACTCTGAGTATTATTAGGCCTGGGACTCGAGGTCCAGGGTTCGTTTAGGTGGCTGTTTTATGCATGTAGGCAACACTTGGTTCATTTAGACATATTGTTTTTATAAAGGTACCCTGCTTGGTTTCATTGATAAACATGCCAAAATCCAAAAAGGGAACTTGTGGTAAATAAAGACCACAGACCCTGGAGCTGGTGATGATTCTGTACTCCATGTGATAATGCATCAAGATACTCATTTTCGGTCTCCATGGAGCAAACCGATAGTGTGTAGTTTCAGTGATGGATGTGAACTACAGCGGCTGCAGAACCTGAATCAGAGAGATTATGCATATTATCCCAATGGATCCTTCCCCAAATCACAGGAAGCCAGCTGCCTTCATGTTTGTCCACGGGGTGGCTTGATCCACCACAGCAGGCCCCACGGCCAGGGAACCTTCAGCCAAGGCCCCACAGGCTGAGCTCTCCAGGGAAGAAACACAGGAGCTAGGTTGTTTAAACTAATGCCATTGTTTTGATCCAACAAGTCACTAGAATGAATCGACTTTAATGTCATGTGATCTATTAAACTATGTGAATAAACACATAGGACTTTTTTTCAGGGATTGGAGTAACCATGTCAAAAATAAAAGTCCATCGAGAGAATACATTTCAAATTTAAAATACTTTTGACAGGTGTTTTCTTTTATGGTATGATTGGGCTGAAAGAAAAGTGTAAAAAGGTGAAAAAGAAGAAGGTAGAGGAGAGAGGGAAGAAAGGAAAGAGGGTGGTGCCTGGCAGATGATATACTTTCACCACTTTCCTTAGCTTAATAGCCTCATTGCATTTGAAAGTGAGGAGTGTTAACTATCAAGGTTTCAGGGTGCTATGATCCTGCTTACAGGGAGATATCAGCCACCTTCTATTGGCTGTTTGTTCAGTTCCCGACACATGTATTCAAAACTTTACCCATCACTGTGAGGTTTCCCCATTTTTTTGAAAAGGGATTAGAAGTCTAAAGTCTAGTCATTACATACAACAAAGGGGCAGAACTAATTGGCTGGCCCTGAGCACATGCTCATACAATTCTTGTCATCTTATTATGGATTTATTTTTAAATAACAAAACAAGTTTTTAAAAGTTAATTTGTAATTTTGTTTCTGGAAAATAGTGAGCATTAGTTTTAAACTTCTAAACACTTATTCACTTTAAAATTCCAAACACATATTCAATTTATATCAATGTAAATTATATTGATCTTTGGAGCACATTTCCATTTTGTAGATATTTCTGTAGTAATAAAATAATTAATTTAAAAATAATTTCCTAATGGTCAGGGGGCAAGAGAAGAATGGAGGTACTTTGGGTGGAGCAGAAGGGGAGTGTGTGGGAAAGAAGATGGTAGAATGAGTATGAGTATGATTACATGAAAGGTGTGACTCTGTATCATGTACAACCAGAGAAATGAAAAGTTGTGCTCCATTTGTAAAACAATAAAATTAAATAATAATAATAATAATTTCTTTATATAGATGAGAACTTAATAGTTGTGAGGTGGACATGTGTTCGGATGCACTGTTATCAATTGGCATTGTACACAATCAAGCTTCAAGATTACCTAATTAGTCTTCCCATAATTTCAGACAAACAGCTCATTAGTTAATAAAATAAGAAAAAAGTAGAAGAGAAATATCAAACCTACTGTGGTAAATTGAGCAATGCCCTCTCCCTCGGTGTCCCCATGTTAATTATCAGAGCCTTTGAAGATTACCGTCTGTGTCCAAAAACCTTCACAGGTGCAATGAAATTAAGGCCTTCCAGGTGGAGAGACTTCCCTGGATCATCCAGGTGGGGTCAGTGTAATCAGTAGATGGAGAGGGAGAGAGAAGGCGACTGAGACAGAGGTGGTGTCACAGAGAACAGAATTATGCATGGTGCTGTGCTGCTGGTCCTGAAGAAGTGGCATGGGCCAGGGATACAGCCCTGGAAAAATGTAGGGGACCTTCTTTCTCCACAACCCTCCAGAAGTGGCAGACAGTAAATGGAACTGTTGTTTGAACACTGCATTACAACTACAGTAGGAGACTGATGCACGGTGAATAGCAAGGGCCAGCAGCTCCGGTGGTCAGGGCATTGACTGGCCAGCCTTCTGCAGAGGTAGGGCTGCTGTCCACACAGCAAGGAGGGGAAGTGGCCACCAGAAATGGAAAAGTAGGAATGGACCTCCACTTGGGAGGACAGCTGCTGTCAACCAGGAGTCTCTGACAATCCACATGGGGACTGGCTGTGAAATGTGCCCAGGGTAACATCTTTCTGTCTTTACAACGTGGAGGTGAATTCAAGGGTATGTTCACTCAGAATCAAGTGGGAGGCAAGTGCGGAGGCTCTAGTGTCCTGGGAGGTTGCACATTGCAGGGCTTAACCGAGGAACTCAACCCCAGTACTTGGTTGAATGCATGTCAGAAGACAAACTGGAAAATGTCTATTGTGGTGGATTCACAGTGGTTTTTTAGTCTGAGATAATAGATCATTAGACAGCAATGACATACCCTTAGCTATCAGCATAACTAAAACTGTATTGATCGCTTGTTTTCTGAAAATATAGATGAGTATAAATCATCTCAATTTAGAAAATAGTATGTACAGTCTTATTTCCCAGACTTAATACCTCCAATTAGATCTTGATTTCATATCTATTAACAAAACAATATAAATATCCCAAAAAGCAGAAAAAAAGAAAGAATAAAGAAACCATTATAACCTAAAAATAATTACTATTGATATCTTAATTTCATTGTCCTCTGCACATGTGTTATGTGTTGAACAGGTGCTATATACTAAATATGGATCCCATATATTTACAGTATATTGGTGATGACATGTGTGTTGATTTCTACATGCTCTTAGTGGCTTGTTTCGGTACAGTTTTAGGCCAGCTTTCACCCACCCCATCACCTTAACAATGAAGTCTACATGTGCTCCTAGGACCACTGAGCCAAACCACTTAGCATTTTCCATTTTTTCCCATTATTTCAAACACACCCGTCCCATACTCTCAGAGGTTACTAGCCTAGAGGATGAGGTGAGACCCATCTTGGTCTGCTCTGTGTTCTGTAATTCTGCGGCCTAGTTTTACACCGCCCTTCAGAACACTTTCCTTTTCCTCCCAGCAGCATATTGGCTTTCACCTCGCCCTGCCTCCTACCAACTGGGCATCCCATCCCTTTGTTAATAACTCGGCACATGAACAGGCGATGGCATCATGATTTGACATTATCATGTGCATTTTTGCTTCCTAGACAACTGATCATTTGCTCTTTCTCTGTAAATCAATCTTTCACTCCATTTGCCTCATTTTCTAACAGGATGCTTATCCTTTTGTTTTGTCTTATTCAACGTTTTTCTATGGAGAATAAAAATTTACTTATTGCCTGAGTTTTATCTTGCCAACTGTTCTCTGATTCATCTTTCCCCTATTTATTGTACCTACAATGTTTTCATATTAACACATATTTTAAATTTTATATGTTTGAGTAAAGCGATATTTTCTCTTATCCATACTGTTTTTATGGGTACTTTAAGAAAACCTGCCAAACTATGACACAAGTCCAGCATTTCCCCAGCATGCTTTGTGTACACTTGAAGTTTACATCTCTACCATCTGGTATTGATGCTCCTATATGACAGACATCAGGAAATACTTCCTACACCAAAAAGTGGTCTTAATCTTATTAGGACACATCAATTCATAATCTTGAGGCATTTAGACATATGTCAAGATCAATCTACAATTTAGAAAACACTATATTTGGTCACACTGCCTTCTTTAGTACACAAAGTTTTCTTTGTTTGGAGAAAAGCAGGATAAATGCACTGCCTTTTGACTTTAGGAAGTACCACAGAGTTGTAATTGTGTTTGCCTTCACTTTTTAAAAATTTTTTTTAATATTTATTTTTTTAGTTTTCGGCAGACACAACATCTTTGTTGGTATGTGGTGCTGAGGATCGAACCCTGGACGCTCGCATGCCAGGCGAGCGTGCTACCACTTGAGCCACATCCCCAGCCCATTGCCTTCACTTTTTTAAGAGGAAAAACCATTATTGTTGAACAAATATTATTTCTGTGAAATATTGCACTGAGAAGATTCATGGTTTTTTCCCGTCTTCTCTCTTTCATTCTTTAAATAAAGAATTCTAATTTAAAAATGTGCTCGTTTACTTTTCTGTAACTAACATAAAGTCATCTTTTTTCTGTTTTGTTCTGAGAAGTGGTTACAAAGATAAACTTGAGCAGATTATTGTCAGCATATTTGGTGCATATTCTCAAAGTGTCACTGAACATGGTGAACCAACTCACTGACATTTAAAGTTATCATCTGTAATTCTTTCTTGTTTAAGATCCATCAAATTTAGTTTATTGGGTTTTACTTAGTTATTTCAAAATTAGAAACAAGCACTATCCAGGACAGAATGCCAACTTTGTAAGCAAGACCCAGATGGAAGGCTATACCATGTTCTAGACAGGAAAATATAATAAAACTGAGGGCTGAAATCATAACTCATCACCTGCAGAAGATCAAGGATCCAACTAATACAGACAAGTGCTGAGAAAAACACTCTGCTAGCAGGAATTCAGCTTTGTAGAATAAAAAGTTTTATTGGGTAATTACTAAAGTCAATGAGGAAACGTGTGGTGGGAGGTGCAGAACAGAATACCAGATATAAATGAAGATTCTGTGCAGTGAGTCACACCCTTGAGTTGAATTTGAATGAATGTGGTTCAGTAGCACGTTTAGGAAAAGCAACCATCTTACTCAGCTGTATGCATCAACTTCTGAGTGCTCAATTGTTTACACAGCAAAAGTGCAAATAGGAATAACACAATGAAAAATCACTGATGCTTAGGCTTAGAAGATAGTGGTAGTCACTCAGTTTTTAGGGTCAACTGATGTTGGAGTAGTTATTTTTCCTTGCTTTTGTATAATTATTTTTTGCCAGGGTTCATAAACTACCGAATTTAGAATTAGTAATATATTCATAATCAGTAATAAATGAGTGTTTTATGTAATATGTTAAGATTGACACTTATATCATTAAAAATCCACATCATTGCAATAGGAATATGTTGGTTTTTATGACTGAGTTCTAAAGTACCACAAAATTACTGTCTTAAAACAACAACCATTTGTTATCATGCCCTTGTTCATGTCACACGTCTGGGTGGGACTTAGATGAGTTCTTTCTTAGGGCCGTAGAGTTTAATGTCAAGGTGTGAGCTTGGGTTGGGTTCTCAGGTAAGCAGGTGGGCTTCTTCGACTTCATGGTGCTGGGGGAACTCAGTACTTTGGATTTATAGGACAGGGCTACCTGCTTTCTTGCTGCTTTCCAACTGAAGGATCCTAAGCTCTAGAATACCACCTGTAACTCCCTGCCCAGGTCTTCTATGTGACAGTTTGTTCCTCTGTGGCCTGCAGGAACAGGAGCTACAGTGCAGAATCTTTCTGATTTCTTCCATTCCTGGGTTTCAGAACTTCTTTTAAGTGGGAATATTTGATTAGGCCAGACCCAGTAAGATGGTTTCCTTTTAGATTCGTGTAAAATCAACTGATTAGGGACTTTAACTCCATGTGCCACATCACTTTTGTCATATAACATAACATGATCATGGAGAAATCACCTGTTACTTCCACAGATTCTGTGTCCAAGGGAAAGACCAAAGTTTGTACAACCAGGGTTAGAAATGTTGGAGTCCTGAGAGAATTCCCATCATTCTTCTCTGGCTGCCAGTGCTTCATCATACATTTGCCTTTGCCCAAGGTTTCCATGAATATCATTCTGTGATACATTGACTCAAAGCCCAAACTGTGATATAAAACCCATTGGCTTGAAGTTGGAAATCTTGTCATCTAAAGTATCAAAACCCTTTGATGAGATTTCTGGGTGTGATTCTTGAGGATTCTGAAAGCCCAGGGGAATTTTCTCTCCATGTGTGGGCCCAAGAAACCAGAGACAAGATCTCTGGCCCCCAAATTCCCAGCACATCATGGGGGGGCAGGTTTAAAATTCTGGTTCAAAGGGACAATAGAGGCAAAGAGGAGTAACTAGGTTACCATCCTTTTGAAATCCATGAGGGGAGATGTTGATTTTTCTTGAGTATATTTTAAGGTCCAAGAATCACCCTTCTGTAGCTCCTGGCTCTGCTGAGTTCTCTCATGCAACGTAAAATATATATGCAGTTGAGTAGTTTTATCAGATTGCTTCATTTGGGGGTTCTGACAACCTTTTCTTTTGCTTCTCTGTGCCTTTCAATCCAAGTTGACAGTATTTCTGCTGAAATGATTTTCTTAAGAACCTTGTAGGCCTTGCGTGAGATTCAGTGAGTTTTGCTGCATTAAATGAAGCCACCCCTAAAAATCACTTTGAAATGGTCCTTTCTCTGGGCTCCTGCTGTGAAGGCCAGAAGCCTGTGCCCTTCATCCTTCTGGAAGCCTGCTACTTTGATGTAGAGGCACAATTTCACCTCTTCAAAGCACAATTTTGTTGCTAAATACTGTGCGCTTTGATGCTTCCAATGGCTTAGCAAAGCCTGTACAGCCACAAATTCAGTCTTTTCTCTAAGTCATACTTTCAGCAAACACTTTTACTACCATGGATGGTGGGCGTTTTCAAAACAATTTTGTTCAAATACACTTTTGGTCTAATTGTTCTTCCTTTGATTTATTTGTCCCCTCTCACATAAGCAGCAAGAAGAACCCAGCTGACATCTTTGGCACCTTACAGGGCAGTGACTTCGCTGTGCAGTCCATGATCACAACCTTGGTTGGCAGCATCCTGGCAAGACACGATTTTCCTGAGCTTTCTGCCACTATAGACCAGGGATTCTCTTTCTTTCAGTTTCTGATAACAGATCTGAACTGCCCTCTGGGCCTCCCAGGCTCTGCGAGTCCAATTTCCCACCATCTGGGCGGGCAGTCTAGGCTTTACCCTTCAGGCTCCTTAAAACACATCTGACCACAGGAGCTCAGACTGCTCCTATGCACCCATGTTTGTTACAGCACAGCCACTGTAACAAAATGCCATGAACCAGGTGGCATATAATCCACAGAATTTCATTTCTTATAGTGTTGGGGGTTTCAAGTTCAAGATCCAGGCACGACAAATTTGGTATCAGTGAAGTGAGGGGGTGCTCTCATAGATTCCTGTCTTCTCACTCCAACCTCACATGGCAGAGGGCTAAGTGGTCTCCCTTGGGCTCTTCTGTCATGGGACAACCCCATTTCCAGGGCTCTGTCCCCCTGAAATGATCACTCACAGAGGTCCCACCATCTCAGGGGGGTGAAAGTCTCCATATATGGATTTTGAAATGACAAAAACATAGATTAAGTATTATCTATATTATTATTTGCTATATTATATTATGTATGCAATTATATATTATATAAGCACAGAATTTGTATAGTTATGTCTATGATTTGAATGGGGTTTGTGACCCCCTACAGGACTCAGGAGTTAAAACCCCACTTGGAAGTATTAAGGGGGTGGAAATTGAATCTGACTATGGATTTTAGAAGTGAGGTCTTTGAGAAATGGTTAGGAATGGATAAAATCATCAGATTAGATTAAATCCTGGTAACTGTAGAAGAGGGGAGAGACCAGAGAGTAGACATGCACACACACTGAGCCATTTCTTACCATGTGATGCCCTTTATGACCTTGGCGCTCTGCCAGCACCAGATGCAGTCCTGGACTGTTATGGTTCGGATGTGAGGTGTTCCCCAAAAGCTCACGTGTGAGATGATGCATGAAGTTTCAGAGGAGGAATGATTGATTGGGTTATAAGAATCTTAACCCCATCAGTGAATTAATTCCCTGATAGGGATTAACTGAGTGGTAACTGAAGTGGTAGGGTGTGGCTGGAGGAGGTAGAAACTGGGGTGTGGCTTTGGGTATATATTTGTTTCTGGCAAGTGGAGTCTCTCTCTACTTCCGGATACGATGTAAGCTTCTTTCCTCCGCTATGCTCTCCCGCCATGATGTTCAGCCTCACCTCAAGTCCTGAGGAATGGAGCTGGCCTGCTATGGTCTAAGACCTCTGAAACCCTGAGCCCTCAAATATCAGGAAATACCTTGATTTCAATGAATAAGGACCTGGTCTATGCCCACATAGTTTATTACCCATGATTCCATGTTTGTTATATGTAATGGTAGAATTTTGGATGATTTTAGCCAATGAAGCAGAAACAAAACATCATGATAAAAAAAAAAAAAGCACTTCAAACACCCTAATCTATACAGGATGCTACAGCTACATGCCACAGCTCATCAACAACAGAAACACGGAGCTCACAGTTCTGGGGGCTGGAGGTCCAAGATCAAGGCTCACGCAGCCTTTTGTCTGGTCAGTGCCCCTTTCCTGGCTCACAGTGGGAGCTCCTCCCTGTGCTACACAGCAAGGAAGAAGAGCCAAAGCAGCTGAGACCTTTCATCAAGGCACAAACCCCTTTCACGAGGGATCTGTCCTCATAACTGAATAGTCTCCCAAGTACCTAAAGCCTCACACTGGTGATTAGATCTCCAATATGGGCATTTGGGAAAGACAGACAGCCAGAACACAGTGGTCAGCATGACACTGGGGGGGTGTGAAGGTTGTGGTGGAGGCTTACTGTAACTGTACAAGGTGATCTCGAGAACGCCATCTAACTCTCCCCAACTCTAGTGGTCATTTATCCACTGTACAGGCACATCAAGGGTCAGGGGCTCTTTTCCCCTAGGCAGGAAGAACACAGTGGCTCACTCACCAAAACTGGATTGACTCCCAGAGACGATTTAATCTTTCAGAGCCAATAGATATATCAGAAAATGTTAATAGGGTTTCAAATACCTACTGAAATAAAGATGCACTAACTCTAACATATTACCCAGCTCCAGAAGTGAAAACATGGTTCACAACATGCTGTTGAAACCTGACGTCACATGGGGAAGGACGTTGATCACACCTACATGTAGTGTGGTATCAATTTGCCATTTCTTATATATGTAGGCCACTAAAGATTCATAGAATTTAATAATCTATTGTAGAGTTAAAAAGAACCACAGATGCTAGTGTTTTTTTTGTTGTGGTACTGAACAAAGTAGTAGACCAGTCATGCTGGATGCCAGTTGACGGTCCATTTCCAGGCTGAGTCACTATCCGCAACCTCCTTACAGGCACCCACGCAGTTCTTCTAGCTCACAGCTCACGTGACCTAGGCAGCTCCCCTCTAGTTGTGCTCAGTAGCTCCCTGTGATGGTCCAACACTGATCTGACCTTAGGCGTTGATCCACATGCCGGAGCATGCGTCTGTGTAGCTATCACACTGTGAACCACAACACAGAGCCCAAGAGGAGCACACCTTCTCTCTGGCGTTTGTCATGACCCTGCTGGTTTCCCATCTTCGTCAGCTTCCTCCAGTTGACTACTCTCCTCGAGAAAACCCAGAAAAGAACAGAGGGCACCTCTTCCATTTTGACCAGGCAACTTCCATGAGCCAACATTTTGCATAATTATTGCATTTCCTTAATACACAGCTTAATATGATTTTTGTCTATATAGTTTGGCTCATATTGAGTCTAAATGAATCTTTAAATCTTAAGAGTCAAGATTCCTCCATGCTCTTGTTTAGTTGATTTTTAAAATATAATAATATATTTTTCATTTTAAGCCTAATGCATTAAAAATACAGTTCTGATAATAATTTCAGATTTTTCATGATATTTAAAAAATCTAGAATATGTATGTCATCTAACGTATTAGATTGCCTTCCATATTTTTGTCATTTAAATTTAATTAAAATGGCATTGTCCAAAATGGGGAAAAATATTGAATAAATAAAGGACCCTATGGAGTGGCCAAATATAGCCAATCAATATCTATATCTATATCTATATCTATATCTATATCTAGATAGCTCACATAGTTTTTGTGGTAAAATCAATACTTGCTACCAGCAGTATTCAAGAACAAGATACATTACTATTAGCTAGATTGAACCTTTTCACAATGTATATATGCTTCAAACCATCATGGTGCAAATGATAAATATATACAACTGTATCTGCCACTTTAAAGAAATAAAGAAAATATTTATTAAACTTCAAAAAATGGTTAAGAAGGTATATTTTATGTGATTGTGTATCTTATCACAAATGCAAACTAAAATAATTTAAAGTAGACATAATCCTAAACCTTCACCAAAGGTACCATTAATTAAATTTGCAGAGCAATCTGTAGGAAGATATTAAACTGTTATACTGTAGGATGAACTCCTTCATATTGTAGTCCAGAAAATGTTAATACGGTTTCAAATACCTACTGAAATAAAGATGCACTAACTCTAATATATTACTCAGCTCCATGGTTTATAACATGCTGTTGGAATCTGACATCACATTTGGAATGACATTGATCAACTGGAGGGTGGTACCAAGATTTAAGAAGATTGAGTGACATTTAGTGGTTCTAACCTCATGAAGGTCTCCACTGGGCAACTAGTGGGAAATTTAAAACCAAAATTATTATTATTATTTTTTTTTTTTTGAGGCTGAGGATGTAGCTCAGTGATAGAGCACTTGCCTAGGGAATGTGAAGCTCTGGGTTGCAAAAGAAAGAAAAGAAAATGTGCTGTCCAGGGGCCATTGTGCACTGACCATAATAAAAAACTGTGAAATCTCATCAGCATTGTATTGTCTTTTTTATTTAAACAAGTGTATGGTTTTGAAATAAAAGGTAATGATTCTTGAAAGCTGAATTTATCAGGATTCTTTTTGATTTGCAGAACCTTGTAAAATATGAAATTCTCAGGGTTTCTCAGATGTTGCAAACATGTCTATTGATACAATTCACTATTTCTTAGGATATAAGTTTCTAACATTGCTGCAGAGGCTAACTTTGAGTATCACCTATGGTGTCATTGTTGACATTTTTATGAAGCTTTTTCTATTTGCTGATTTTTGAAGCAATTCCCTCTCTTTCCATGCTTTAATTGTGACTCTGTAATCACAAACCTATTTTAAATAAATGGGACTGCAAGAGAAGCTTACTAAAGTGAACCTACCAAATATTTTTATGCAGGTTTTTAAGATTTAAACTCAGACTTCATCAGAAGCTGCTGCTGCAGTTCCGCATGCTTCGAAAGAGCTAAACCAAAGACAAACAAGACCCATCATTTCCCCATTGTATAGGTAACTCTCACAAGCAAGGCCATGATGCATATGCCAAAATAAGTCATCAGAATGTAATGTGTCACTCTTTGGCCACTAGATCAAAACCAAAGAAATCTCAGTGATTTAGCCACTTCTTAGAGAACACCCTGCTGTGCTCAGACTGCGTGAAGAAAACACTATTACCGGGTTATGAGACTAGCATCATATGACATATTTGAAGGACATACAGTCAAGTGCAGAGAATCTTACGTTCTTGAAAGGATGTGAAGAGCATCTGGAATCGGCTGTTTCGACTACCCTCGTCTGCCCACATGCGGATCACCCCCAGACCAGTGCGGAGCATCACGTCATTAGCCACAGTGCTGCAGAACTTAGCTTTTAAATCCTCCACAGAACTGCTTCCATCGTACACAGCCACAAAGTTTCTTTTGCATTCATTTGAATTCTGCATCTCATAATCTAAGAACCGTAAGTAAATCTGTAAAACAAAGATAAAAACATTTCTTCATTTCAAAAATGTAGATCAGAAAGTACCAGAACTTCCTTTCTCTTTCAGGCTCACAAGACAGTCTTGATTGCAATCAGTCTTATTATTTTCCCCCAGTGGAGAGCAAGAAGATGTACAAGCAAGAACAAATTGTGTTGAATAATTTTTTTCAATATTATTATCTTTTTTTACTTAAACGTATCATTTTCCTTAACTGAGTATTTTTACCCAAATGATCCTTATCTATTTTCATAACTTATTTGGAATCACTTATTAGTTTTGCAAACTTATACACTTCTTTGCTTTGGTTAGAAAAATGCTTTAAATATTCCTGACACATTCTTGTTAAAATTCCATAGCTTCATTTTACTTCCAAAAAATATATGGAAAGAAACAATTTGTTAACTATTAAAGGAAAACAAAAATGGTATCAAAAGTCTCTGATTTTAGGGGGTTGACATTATTTAACATGACTACCCTGCTTCATTTTTGATGTGGAGTATATTGTAAATTAAAAATGGCAAAACTAGTCTACACCATTTTCACCATACTTGGAGTCAAAGCATTTAGCTAAATCCACATAAATAAATATTAATTTAACAATGAGAAAAAAGCACGTGTGACCTAAAGCACTTGTGACCTATATTGTATGCTACATTTTAAAACTCCCAACAATTCCATCAGTAGCTCCTATGCTATCTTATTCAGATGTGAAAACTCAGACTCTGAAGGTATAAACTGGAAGGTAGTAGTGAGCTCTGTCTCACACCCAGTCCACGTCCTTCCACATGCCACATTGATTCAGACACACTGATTCTTGATCTACAGACACTATTTGATTCCATACCAACATTTATTCAGAATCACAAGCAACTGTTTCAACCAGAGATAAGTCTTTAAGGAGCTGTTTGTTCATTCACCATCCATTCTGCAGTCTCAGCAGGTTGGCCTCTTACTTGGCCCCAGACACAATCCAAGGCCTTGCGCCTGCAATGGTGACCAGCAGGAGGAAAGCCAGTGCTGACCCATGTGTCCATCGGGTCATGACACCAGGAAACCACGTCAAACTGTGGGGATTGTATGAAGAAAGACAAAGCCAGACTAAAAAGCCTAGGCACAATGGGAGGGGTACTCAGATGGTTCTGGAATGAACTGCAGCCTTCACATAGGATCCCCCAAGGGCTTGGCTCTGTTTTTTAACATGCTTATCTATAGGCTACTTTGTTTTACATCTGTTTCTCTTGATGTTGCATGATGAGAAAATAAAATATGCATTACATTAAAAATGCATATCTTTCATCCTCCTGCGTTCATTTTTCTTTATTATGTAAACATTGAATCTCATGAGAACTTTCCCTCAAATCTGATATGTCCACCCTCAATTTTAAATTCCTGTATCTCAATTAATAGAGATGGTCTTTTGTACTCAATGTTCTTGTCAAATTAAGCACCAGCCCCTGCTAAGTTTACCTTCAAAACCACTGTTTTTGGTCCACAACAGATGACACCTGAATACAGCCTGCCACAGGGCCTGGATGTTTGCAGGTACAGACCCTCCAGTCTATACCCAAACCCAACTTTACCCCACTATATTTCTAAGTAATGAATCTAATAATCCCAACTCTGTAGTCAAAATCTTGAACTGGTTTAAAATAAAAATATTTAAAAACCATAAAGTGGCAAATTTGCCCTCCTTCTTATGCCCTCAAATTACATTTATTTGTTACAATGTCATCCTATTTGTACACGATGTTAGTTTATACCGTACACCACGACCTTCTGCCAGCCTCTTCCAGAGTCGTCATGGTCTAGTTCAGTTGCTGCATGTCTGGTTTGGAATTTTTTGTGATGCCTACTCCCTAACCCTAGCACAGCCTTTCTCAACACCCTCTATGCTACAGTGTGATTTTGAATGTACATTAAACTGAAATTACAGCTGATATATTCCTTCTGCTAACCTATGTGCTCATGAAAAGATGGGGCAGTGCTTTATATTTTCATGCCCTAAGCCTTCAAGCATGTTTTGAAAATATTAAGCATTCCACAAAAGTTCTGGAATCCACAGAACATAATTTGGTCAACTTTTGTTATGTGTATGGGATAATATGTAACAACGAAGTCCTATATTATGTATAATTAAAATGTACCACTTAAAAACTTTTAAGCTGGATGGGGTGGCTTAATCCCAGGGATTTAGGAAGCTGGGGCAAGAGAATGACATGTTCAAAACCAGCCTCAGCAAGTTACGAAGGCCCCAACCAATTTAGTGAGATGCTATCTCAAAAGAAAAATTCAAAAAGGGCCTGAAGATGTGGTCCAGTGGTGAAGCACCCCTGGTTCAGTGCTCAGTAATAAGCAAACAAACAAAAAAATTTTTTAATTAAAAGAGAAAAAAAATGTTTGAGAATGTACATACCTGCAAATAATTAAATAATTAGAAATCCTGTTTTCTAAACTGATTTCATTTTAGCATTAATCAACTGTTTGTTGGGAATCTATAAGCCAGATATTTGTTTTAAGTGCTAAAAATAATAATTATCTAGAATCATCATTTTATTATATAGTAGGAAATTATTTGAAATAATGATTAAAACAAGGTATGGTGCAGATCTAAAGAATAATGAAGTATATAAAAAACAAACATGTGCAGTCTTTCAGGAAGCTGGAAATGTATTTTGACATCCTAGAGAGGCTGTCATAACATAATTTTGGGAAGAAGAACAAAACAGAGAAATACAAAGAATTCAATGAAAATGAGCATCAGTGGAGAACCCTGGAGCTCCAGGGCACGCTGCCTGGCTACAAGGTTTCTGCATCTAGGCAATAAAAATACTTGGGCTGGAGGCCGTCATGAAGTTCCAATACTGTGATGATGCATTTGAATCAACTGCTACTGTGGCAGCCACGTGACACACACATGCCAAGAAAGCCCGAACTGTCCTCATGCCTGGGGTGATGCTTTATGTTATTCCATTACGAGTGCAAATATTACTCGCATGGCCCATTTATCCTCTATTTTTCCAACACGGTACTAAGCTCCTGAAACAATCTGGAGAATTCCTGCTATGTCTAGTTTAAGGAAGCATGCATCCAAAAAAATGTTAGCATCCAAGTTGTTGCCAATCACTGCCCTCTGTGTGTCAAATATCCAGGCAGATTCTTTAAAAGGAAGCCCCCCACCCTACCCGATGGATGATCTTACTAGAAACATGAAGCAAAGAAGACACAACAACTTGCACCAGATATATAAACAAAGTAACGTGAGGCCTAGAATAGGATGAATAGGATCAAAGAGAAATAAATAATCCTAGATTAAGCATTTTGCCACAATACCTTGCCTTCTTCTGACTAACTGTAAACAAATGAAAATACAATAAAAATAAAAGCTAAAGTTTAGGTATTCATCTAAGATAACAAAAATTTTAAATGAAAAATAAAGTTAAATAAATACATTACATTCTAAAATAGTATGCAACATAGTTTCTCACCTCTCAAAAGAAAACACAATTTCAACTGAAAACATACAAACTTATCACAAAGATGAACACCCACGGGTAGGAAGGCAGTCTATTCACTCTCTGATGGGCGGTACAAACTAATCATCCTCTCAATAGTTCTGAAAGTTATGAAAACCAAACACTATGCCCATAGAAGGAAAGACACTTGAAGTAATTGTTTGAAGGAAAAATTCGTAAGGAAATCATTTCACTAAATAAAGAATAAAACACACCTGATGTTTTCAAGCCTAATGTGTCTGAACAATTACCTCAAGTTTCTTATTCTGCTGTACAATACAGCTTGAAATTCTAATGTATTATTAGGAAAAGAAAGTTTGCTTGGTATGTTGGCAGCAGCTCCTGACAGTGCACCACTTTACTCAGTTCCCTAACCAATAGCTACTTAGCTTAACCATTAAGATGAAGAAAAATGAGTTTAGAAAAATTAACACATTTTTCCAAAGTGGCTCAGGCCCTTAAACAATGGCTTGATTTTAAGAACAACTCTGCCTGGCACATCACTGCTCCTGGTCTCACTATGTGAGCAGCCTCATAAAGAAGGAAGCTCAAGATGGAGATTCCAGGAAGAAAGCTAGACTCTTAAAGACAACAAGCTGCAGCGAAAATAAGTAATCAAAGAGAAATAAACAAGCAAGCAAAGCAAAGCATTTCCATTTTCCTAAAGGATCTAAGAAACATGTTGACTGTCAAAACATAAAAGAAATTCATAGATCAGAAATGTGTTCCTTCAAAATTGATGATTGTATTACAGTTCTTTAAAAATAGAATTATTTGCCAGCACAGTGGTGCAATGCCTGTAATCCCAGTAGCTCAGGAGGCTGAGGTAGGAGGATTGCAAGTTAAAAGCCAGCCTCAGCAACTTAGTGAGACCTTGTCTCTAAGTAAAATACAAAAAAAAAAAAAAAAAAAAAAAGGCCAGTAATGTAGTTCAGTGGTTAAGTGCCCCTGGGTTCAATGCTTGGTACCAAAAATAAAAATAAATAAATAAATTCTTATAAGAATATCACCATAGTTAGAAAGTCAGTTAGCATGTTTGGTTCCTGCGTCGTCACTGACAGCAATGGAGAGTCTCCATATTTTTTAGGAGGTAACTGACTGGCATTTGTACATGAAGTGCAATGACTGCATCGAAGTACTTCCTATATTTAAAGGGCATTCTTAGTAAGTAGAGCACTATTTATAGAGGACGTGAACAATTACCATCACTAGATTTTATATAATCACTTCTGAAGCATTTTATGCTTTTTCTGGACTTCAGTTTTTATATCCTATAGAAGAAGAAATAAAACAAGCTGGTAGGGTATTGGCTGTCCTTGTTCAGAGCTGTCAGAGCAAAGGCTGGATTCCATCATCCAGAAAAGGTGACCAAGTGTCCCTCACTAGCCCTCCTGTAAGTCATGTGAAATCCCTCCCCGTGCCGAGATCGGAGCAACTGTCTCCTCGGCTTAGCTCTTGTGCCATAATAATGCCAAGGGAGAGAATTATTTAAGGTAGCAGATAATAGAAGACTCTTCAATTGCTCTGCTACAGAAAAGAGAAAATGATAAACAGAATAATATATAACTCTAGTAAAATCGTCAGATTACAATCTCTTCTCAGTGAATCATTTTGATGCATTCTTCTTTTTAATCAATCAAAAAAAGTTGGAGCTGACAAGATGATGTATTGAACATGACGTGGGAAACCAGAATATTAGCCAGTTCTAGAAATATCTGTTTTTCAAGTCACACTAATATGGAAGGCAGAATACTTGCTTTTACTCACAAAGCAAATAAATCTATCCAACAATATACTAAGTAATATATTGACAAACAGAATTTAATACCAACTGCTCAGCCTGGTCCCTCCTCTCATGGTCATCATGACATGAAAATAAGAAATATTGAGGTGATTATCTAGGACCTGGAAGAGCTGCTTTATACAGAATTAAATATTCCACAGCCCGAGAAATGCTGCAAATGGCTTCAATAGCACTGGATACTTTATAAATAAAGCCATATTCTAAAAGTCACATACCTAAGACTTCTGTGGTTACTGTTTTAATTGTGATGGACATATCAGGTCTACGATCTCAGGTGAGATATCATTTGAATTTGGAGGACAACAAACCAAACTATTGTATTGTTTCCTGAAATGGGAAATATATACACCTCAACCACAGATCTTGATGCAGTAATATTAAAGTAATTTTCATGTAAGCCCAGAGTCATGTCAAAATATTTCAAGTTCATCTGAGCTTCCCCCTAAAATCTGATAATACAAAAATATTTCCTTAAAAACAAGCTGGGCCATAGCATTTTTGTTGGTAGTTATCTAACCTGCTAAGACTTTCACTTTGCCCAATTTTATTCTCATTTTTGGAAATACTGAAGGCAAACTCAATCTTCAGAACTGGTATTACTTTTCATTGTAATCCATTACAGTGATTACCCTTAGTCTATTGCATTAATTTTTTATTGCTCTATAACAAATCACCTCAAATTTAGCAGTTTAAACAACACCCATTTATTATCCCCCTGTTTTATAGCTTAGAAGTGCTCCAGGCTTGGCTGTGCTTTTCTGAGGCTAAAATCCTAGTTTCTTGAACTTCAGGAGGGAGGGCCTGTTTTCTTGATGGCTCTTTACCAGCGACTACCTTCCTCCTGGAGAACCTTCCTGAGTCACCTGGTTAGCTTCTCTTTTGCCCAAAATCAGAGAAAGCAATGTTTTTTAAAAGGCTCATATGATTTGATAAGACTCATCTAGAAATTCTCCCTCTTGATCAAAATCAACTGATTGGTAGCCTTGATGGATCACCCAAATCCCCTTGCCAGACACTTTATCATGAGCAGACATGTGGTACTCTGTCATCTTCTCAGTTCCAGGGTTGAGTCTGAAATCTTGGGTGCTCTCTTAAGATTCTGCCTCCAATATTAATGGCCATTATAAAGTCACTGTCACACAATTTTACTCTAAATGACCACAGACATATTTGTCAGGTTTTTAAGATTATTTGATTCAATTTTTTTTTTTTTTTTGTACAAGCAATTGAACTCAGGGGCACTCAACAACTGAGCCACATCCCCAGCCTTATTTTGTATTTTATTTAGAGACAAAGTCTCACTGAGTTACTTAGCACCTGGTTTTTGCTGAGGCTGGCCTTGAACTTTCAATTCTCCAACCTCAGCCTCCCTCCTGAGACGCTGGGATTACAGTTGTGTGCCACTGTATCTCGCCTCAAAATGTTTTTAATTAGGTAAAAAGTTAAAATTAATTTGAAGTATTAAAGGATGGATAAATAATAAAAATTTTATTTTCCCAAAAGGCTCTTCACTGACTTAGTTACCTCCTTACAGCATCTTTTATAAGTCTTTTGACACCATCTCCCTTTCCTGTCTCAGCAAATTTTATCATTTCCCACAATAGTGGGCTTTTGTGATATTAGACTCCACCAGGAGTTAGGAGACGTTGACCTAATGCCAGTTCTGTTATTAACTAGCCAAATATTTGAGCAAATCACTTATCATAGATTCATGGGATTTTGGTTTTGAGAAGACTTTCATATTATCTCTGCCAAAAAATTACTTGAGTTTTAATTATTATACAAAGTCCTTGCCAAACTCTGCTTGGATTTCTCCTCTGGAATCTCATTTGATCTCCATTATTAAAGCAAAAACCTTCTCTTCATTTAATTAATAGCTACATTTCTCTAGTTTCAAATATTCAAAGAAATTGCAGTACTTTCTCCATGCAGATTGTCTACTCCTCTTCATACGCCTGTCCTTCAGGTATCTGAAGGTTGCTAATGTATCTTTCTTCTGAGTGCTCATCCATTTATTCTTTCCTTGAGTTTTAACTGAATGCCAAATCTTTTGCTTGAGATTAGGGTACAACAGATACCCAAGGTCCAGCCCTCCCAGAATCAAGTTTCCAACTATTATCATGATTTATTCTCCCATTATTCCACCCTGCTGGCTTTTTTTCTGGAGAAGATTTGAAACTGGACAAAATAGTACTTTCTACCACCCTTGTTCAGCATTTGTATGTATGGGAGATAGACATTTTCTACAGGTCACCTCTTGAATGATTTCCTTGTTACTGGTTGCCAATATTCTTTCTGGCTTTAGTTTTTCAAAATCTAAGAAATCTGGACAGATTACATTCTAATTAAAGGGAATCATCTGTACTCCTTTTCCTAAATAAAGGAGATGCCAGAAATCACCTTTTTTATTTATCAAAACCTGAGAAGCATCATGTAACTCACTTGAATTTTAAGGGAATTCAAGGAAGCTATTTAGCACTTTCATTGTGCAATACGGTTCAGTCACCAGGTATTGTTGAAATATTCACAGCAAGCCATTTCAAGTTTAACTTGTGCTTTGATAGTTTATTCTCATAAACTGCTAAGAGCTCCATAAAAATAGAAAACCCACATAGGCAGTAATCTCCAGTTCTTGCTTTTCTCCACAGCATTCAAAGCCACTTCCTGTCCTCTAACCTTTAATTTAGCAGAGAAAGCCTGTCACAATAGAGCCATCTTTGTCCAGCTCTGCAGGCGGCTTCCCCTTTGGGTCACAGAATGCCAACTTCTGTAACAGACAGGTACACTTGGTATTGTTGTTCTGGGAGTGTACAAAAGACAGCCTATTTACCAGCTGGGAGAAAGAGGTGTGTATCTGCTCTCTCATGGAAACCTTCCCCGTAAGGCAGCACTGAGGGGCTAAGGCAGTGAGATGCTGCTCACATACTTCCTGCATGTGAGAAGCCTTAAAAATCTTTCATTCATAGAGGTTAGGAAAAGTGGAAAGTACTTGCATGTTAATTCATAAATCATGTAAGAAGTCATAATAAAATGCACTCTAGCTCTCTGGTAATCCAGGTAGGTATTTATGGCTTTATGATGCCAAGAGCTTTAAGTGAATAAAATTTTACAGAGGAGTAAATATTCTTTTCATAATGAAATTAACTCTTTCACAGATTTTCTCAGATGCAAATAGAACTGCAGGTGTCAAAGCAGGAAGGTGGAGAGGGGTCTGGGGATCTCTGGAGCAGAGGTGTGGGTGAAGAGTGCTGCTCTTCTCCTGCACACCCAAACCCTACAGACAGATCCCAGGGAGACTCAGGACGAGCAGGACACAGGTGTTTCCTGAGATGTCCACTCCCTCAAAGGCGACTCTTGGTTTCCCCTCAACCTGAATACCCCATCATAAATTCTTTGTCCCTGTCCTTCGTGTGTTTCTGTGGTTGTCTACCAGCAGACAGGTCTCAGCCTGGGTTCTGTCGGAGCACAGCTTCCTGCTCAGTGATGCGCCCTGTCCTGTCTTCTCCAGAAAACACTGTATTTCAAAATGTAAACCTGCTCGCAACACTTCCTTGCTTTGCCCCTCTTCCACATCACTGAGGCACCCAGATGGAGCCCAGATTCTTTGGTGGGGGTGCCCACAGAGCCCTTCCGCTTCCTGATTCACCGCCCCTCCACCATGTGCTTTGATAAGATAGCATGCTATTTCTTTAATTCATAAAAGCTCATTCTCATGATTCCATGACCTCCCGGATGCTCTTCCCTCTTCCTGAAGAGCCTGCCCTCCTGCCTGCCTGACATGCCAGGGCTCAGTGGAGACCCTGGTGCCAAGGGTTCCACCTTTGACCAGGTGTATGTGCCTCTTCCTCCTTTACTTACACTCAACTACACCTGGGCGACCTGATCTTGGGGCTTGGAATTTTTTGTCACATATTTGTTTAAGCAGGAAGGTGAACACCAGAGGACAGGTTTAGGAGGCTTTATTATTTCTCTATCATATTGGCGTTAATAAAATAATCAACTGTTTCAAACTCAATAAGTAGTCAAGTATGGATCTAATAAATCAGTATTTTTTTAATGCTTTGCTGTAACAGGAATGAGAGTAAAAGGAGGAAAGTAAATAATAAAGTTTCACACCCATGGAAGCTACCCATTCCCAATGTTTCTGAAGATAAATAGGATGAATATGGTTATCCTAAAGAAGTGTGTCCCAAGTGGCTGCCATTCTAGAATGTACTGCCAAAAATGGGGTGATCAACATTGAGTCTAGACTTTCAGCACCATGAAAAAAAATTGTAAGACTTAGTAAGATCGAGTGCACATCTTCTCTTAACCATCACAAAGAGCTTAATAGGCAATCACGGAGGGACTGTCCCTTTCCAATGGACACAAGCTCTGGAACGAGGGACCAGTGATTGATCTAACTAACTCTGTTTTTTCCTCTCTGACTCCATTTTCCTTTTTAATCATTCAGTGGGAGCAATTACCCCATGATGGAAACTGAGGCTGCCCCCTTAGCAGGAGGACACATCTCATCACGGGGACTGAATCGCCCTTCAAACAATGATGACCTTCTCAAAGCTCCACAGAACCGTCTTGAGAGGGTTACCAACCAGACCATGGCCTGACCATGGCCACCTGCTGTGCCAATGCCCCCGTCAGTCAAGTCCCCAAACCTTGCCTTTCTTCACCTTTTTACAAAGCCTTAAAGTTTCTGTCAGTTGCTTGAAGACAAGTTTTGGTCACTGTCCTCCATATCTGCCCTCACCTGGCCACACTGACCAGAGCTCTTTTCCTGCCCATCACCATTGCTAGTCCCTTTGATTGGCATATGCATGGCTCAGCCTGATCTTTTGGGACCATGAGGGCCTGAACTTTCACCTAGGGTCTGTACTAACACTCCTCAATCCCGTCACCATTGTCCTAGCCTTTTCACATCTGTATTTTATATGCCAGAGACACATGATTTTATAACCCTTGACCCTTTTCTCCACTAGTTTAAGTTAGCAAATAAACTGCAGATACTGACATTCAGAGCATAATTGTAATTATGGTTAGTACCCCAGCTCATGCCTAACACTTCAATCTAACTTTTGGAGAGGTAGACTTACTTCAGACTATTGTCTCAGTTGGGTTATCAAGTGATCCCTTCATCACCTTCTCCATATTATAAATTATGATGCAGAAAGTTACATTGGATAAGGGAAGATAGGTTGCATTTCAAAATCAAAATAAAATGGTAGCTGTGATGGCATCCTGAGACGTGTCCAGCATGTCCAGTTGCCTCAAAGAGATGTCCATTCTAGACTATTCTCAAGTCAATCTTCAGGTCTAGGTTTCCTCTTAAGACTGACCTTGGATCGTGGAGGGGCTCGGATGTACCACTTGCAATCCACGGCCTCGCTGGCAGAAGCTTTGCCTTCCTTCAAAATTTGTATGGACTCCACAATTCCTTCAGGGCCGCCCATCTCAAACTCACATGCTAAATAATAAGATGCCAAACAAACACACAGAAATGGAGCTTGAATAATAAACCAAAAGTATATTTTATAGCAGAAAACAATGGCCTCTGAACATTATTAAATATCTATTTTACCAACCTGGTAAGGGTTTCAAAACTCCAAGGTCCTTAAAGTCAGGATCTTAAAAATTGAGAAAAAGACAATTAGTCCTATTCTGCATTTATTACTAACAAAGATGTTGATTAATTTACCACCAAATCACCCGGGAATCAGCCTAAAAAACATTGTAGGGGAAATTAAATGATAAAATTAAAAGTTCATGTTAATATTAAATTTATATAATGTTGCGTGACTACTGTTTTTCCCTCAGTACAAAAGAAGCCATTAAAAAATCCTCCAATGCCATTCATACATCCAATCATGAAATACAAATCTCACTTATTCTCTGCAACACCATAATCAGACAATAGATGCTTTTGTAAGACACAGGTATGGGTAACTCAAGGTTTGGATCAGCTGCATAAATCTACACAGGATTCTTTTGTCTGATTCAAATGATTCTATAAATTGTTGAAACACAATTCTCACCTGAAATACTGGAAACACAACATTAAGATTGAAAACGCAGGAACCTCTCGTCTGGCAGCGGAACTATTCTGTGTTCATCAGATCTTCATTTGGTGCCATGCTGGCTTTCAAAGTATTCCTACTTTGTCAACTCAACATTCACCCCCTCTCTCTTCCTCCTCTCAGTGGTCCCTGCCTGGCTTAGGCATCTGTCCTTCTCTACTCATTTATGTATCTCAGAGGACTCTCACTTCAGTATGAGCCTCAGAAACATTGGTCTCATTCCCATTTCCTGGAATTGTTTTAAAGGTAGGTTTGTAGCCCAGGAAATATAAAGGCAAGCCTGTTAGACATATGAGGAAGTATTCCTCACATTGAGACAAGACACATAGTTTTTCTGACTCACATTGTAGTCACCTTACTTAGGAACCACTGAAATCAATCAGGGACAGTGCCCAACTTCTCAGCTGGAGAGGAGCCATTGGGAGAAGTGCCAACTGATGAGGAGCAGAATGGAGACATGGAACTGGGTCCTTCAGGATGCCACTGAGCACCGTATTAACCTATTCTATCTTCTCTGGGCTTTTGTTTTTGTGAAACCACACACGTCTTTATACCTTAGCCACTTTGAAATGGATTTCCTTTCACCCTGTGTGTGGCTAAAGGTGTCAATGACTATGATCTCCAGGTGGAGATACATTGTGTACAATGTAAAGATGGTGGTGAAGCAATGGGCTACTGGTATTATAGTATAAACTCACATAGAAATCTTAGACAGTTGGAGATATTGTGGGAGGCACTGCTCAGAAATGACCCAAGAATGCAATAAGAAAAGGCACCAATCTTTCTAGGTCTAGATACTGATGAGATCATACGAGTTCATATGTCCATGTAGATCTAAGTCTGCAGCTATGTGTTTCTGTGCTCACAGAGACACTAAACTTCTAAGGCATGCTGACCATGTTAGTTTAATGGTCTTCATTAAGCAATGTTCTTGCTCTTGTTTGCTTTTTGTTTTGTCAAACAGTGATGTGAACCAATCTGTACACACCTCCGGGTGGATCAGCTATGCTACAGTCTGGTTATATCAACTATTTAAACACACTTAATTACAGAGCACTTGAAATGGAATTATAAATTTGGAATCAAGAGTCAAATTCTTGAAACTAACAAATTACTTTGTATGACTATTTTGAAGAGTTATTTTACTTTAGTGAGAAAAAAAGAAGAGGAAAAAAAAAAACCTGAAAGCAATTTCCAAGGAATAGAATGCTAGTTTATTCAGAAGTGAGGACATATAGATAATATAGACCATGAAATTCCCTTATGGAAGTTTTTTAATACCCTAATCCAGTACATCATTTGTTATTCTTTCAATACATATTCATTTAATATCTACCCATGCAAGAAAAAAAATAATTTCTATAAAACTACTCCTATGTGTTGATACCATTAAGGATTTTTTTGGTTTTAAAGAGTCCATGCATTTTTCCTCATTTTAATATCGATTTTGTCCACCACAGATATCTAAATTTTGGGTATGCATTATACAATTTTACTTTTTAGAATACTGTTTAATTGCATTCATTATTAATACTCATTATCAACTATGTTATTAGAACATTTGTCTTTGTTCTAACAGCTTTCTAACAGCTGTACACGGCTGTTCCTACAATTTTTGTGAAAATGTAGTCCATATTCTATTTTCTAGTTTGAAGGCTAACATTTGTCATTTTTATGACTTATGCCAGACAATGTTGAGAGAAATGCCAGTTCTGGGAAATGAAAATTTATTTTTGTCTTTGTATTAATAGTGATAGTACTGGTAGTTTTTTTTAAATAAGGAAAAAATTGTTTTTGTAATTCCATTTATATTAACCACCAGTAATACCACAATTATAAATGGCTTATTTGACTAGCAAAAGAATCCAAAATATTTTGAAACTGCCTAAATTCAATTTAAGAATATAAAGTTTGATTGATTGTCTGGGTTATTTGGGGGCAAAGACAAATTATTATGGACATGTACAATAAAGTTGGACTTTAAAAAATAGCATTCTATCCCCTGGATGTTTCTCAAAATCAATTCTCTACAAAACTACTTTTAAAAATGCAAGTCAGTCATGGTCCTCTCTGGCTTTCCATGTCCCTTAGAATAAGACCACATCTCTTCTTGTGTCCTTGTCCCTGACCAAGGAGTCCCATGACACTGGGCCCTGTTCTCCTCTTCCATTCATACTGCCCATTTCTATTTCAAAGACACTCAAGATTGTTTCACCCATAGCACTTTGAACTTGCTCCTTCTTCTGTCTTCAAGACTTTCTGCAAGTTCTGCATAGCTGAGTCTCTTTTCCTTCTTCAGTTGACATCTCAAATACTATATTCTCAGAAAGGTTTTCCTTGATGATCCTCTCCAATCTAGTGCTGCCTCCCAGATTCTATTTTCTTCCTGGTTTTTAGTATACTTTATATTTGTTTTGCTTTTGTTTACTTTTTAACCAAGCACCCATTCCCACCAGCCAATAACAAAATTGCCTATTTCAGGGATCTTATCTCTCTTGATCCCCTCTCCTCAGGACCTGCATCATGGTAGATGCACAGTGAATACTATTGAATTCAATGTAATTCTCTGTATATAGAAAAATAGTTACTTTACTTATACTGATTTTCCTATATTTTTCTCTTTAAAAGCCAACTACTGCTTTTCCAAGGAAAAATGGGGAAGTTACTGAAATATCTTTTAGGGTAAACTATTGCATTGCTTTGGCTGAGGAGCACACACAAAGAGCTGTGAGACAGATAAGGTCATTTGCAGCTGCCATTGCTAAATGTGCACAGAAAAAATACGAACAAAAAAATCCCAGAACACTGCTCCCTTCTAACCAGACAATAATTCATGGATTGATGTTTTACTTTAATCAAGAGAACAGAATTGATATGTTTTCTCCAACCTTAACTTTTGTCTAAAAATGGATGGATGTACAGACATAGTTGGGCTTCCTTATTTTAGCTGATCTGGACCAATCACTGAAGGTCATCCTTAACGTGCATGCTGGACAACAAATACAAGTTATGCAGAAATGTTCAGATTACTGGATAAATCACAAGTCTTGTGACTTTTACTAGAATTTCTGGGTTTACATTTGCATTGATGGTGCAAAAACAATGTACTAGTGTCTTAGTAATGCATCAGGACAGCAGCACCAAGCCGAAGCAGCCCATGCCCTGGCACAAGACCATGCATTTTCAGGGTTAGAAAAGATAAAATATTGTATTTCAAATCTACTTGATGAGGCCCAACAACTATTTTAATATCTAAAGTCTTGAATATATGTCTTAATTTTATGTAGGATGAAACATTGATTATGAATAAGTCATGTTGCTGTAGGCTGAATTGGATAGTGGTTGCTTTAAGATAAAGCTCTTTTGTAATTGTTTTGATTGTGAACCAAATTGCTTGCTTTATTCAGGGAGCATCATTTCTGCTTAAAAGACAAAGTTATTCAGATTTGGGTATTTGGCAGACATATTGTTGAAAATGAATAAAACTAATCTGTTGACTTTTAAGAAAAACAACTGACAATATTTGTTGCCAATAATAAAATTCAAATGAAGAAAACGTATTTGCCAGTGTGCACTTGACAGCTTCTCAACACTTAGAACAATTTTATTGAATGAGATTGTTGTTGGTACAAGCAAACAGTATCAACAGTCGGAAGTTCTGCATCAAGTGATGAAGAATCTGCCAAGGGAATAATCTATGTCACAATCATGCATGTATAAAAGGGCATTTGAAAAGAAAAACATGCATGGCTGGATTTTAATGTAACAAACACAAAATAATTCATTGATACTGTTTCACATTTCACATTTCAACTAACCTTTAGGAAAACTATCCCTTGCTGAAGTTTAGTGTAGTATAAAAGAATTAGTTACTATCTCTGAAGACTATACCAAAATACTCTTCCCTTTACCAGCTATATAACTATATGAATTTGGATTTTCTTTATTTTCTTCTACCAAAACAACATATCATGCCAAATTCAAGGGATGAGCAGATGTGTGAATCCCCTATCTTCTAAAAAGTCAGACATGAAATTTTTAAAAATGTTCCAATCAACATTTTAATATTTATTAACATCTTAATAATAATCAATGTTTTAATAAAATGTTGTGTATTTTAACACATAATTGATATATTAGTACAATTTTATATGAATTGATAGTTATCTAAAATAATCTATTTATAATAAATAATAATATAACGTAAATAATGATAACTATTAAATAAGCCAGTTAGTCAAAGCCTTAAGAGAGCAAGGGGCGTTGAGAGCAGCCAGCTTCAGCACTCAGCCCTCCACACTCATCTCCACCCTGGAGCTTCTTCCTGGAGAACCTGTTGCAATCCCATCACTGTGGCCAAGTCCATGCACTGATTTCAAAATTCAAAGAAGTTTCCATACAGCTAACCACAAGATAGATGGACTATCTGGAAATTACTGTTGTATTGACTGACCATGACTGAATCCTATCAGAGGTATGTTGGTTTTAAAAGTGGAAAAGACTTGGGAGCTTAACAACTTTATAAAAATTCAAATTGTTTTTAACCTAAGATTAAAGTAGCTTCAATGTTGTTTCTAGAACATTGAACAAATCACTGGATCTGTCTAGGGGTGTGGCTTTGTTTGTTTGTTTGTTTGTTTACTAGGTTAAAAGGAGGATCTTTTCGGGTTAGGCTTTTACAACCCAGAGTGCTACTCTATCACAGAACCCAGTGCTGTTCCTGCAATACGACAACAGTTCATGAGCAAACACAGGGGCCTGAATGGGCCATGGAGCTAGCTAGAACCTCTCCTGGTAAACATGGGTTCTGATGTTTCAATGCACAGGTCAACCATCTGACATAGCAGGAAAAGTTAGTTAATAATGTCCTCGACTGTCCACAGTCTCAGTTGGCCTGAATCATGTCATTTATCTTTACCCCATCCACCTTACCAACAAGCAAATGTTGAAAGCAAGATTAGGTGAAATCCTTTCTCCTTACAGAGTTTCCAATGTCTCTTTGTTTGGCTTTGGATAGCGGAACAGGAATTGATGATCTTTAAAGGGTTAAATATTTATCAAATAAATCCCAAGGCAAATGTGAAGGCACTAAAATTTTGCTAGTTTTTGATCTTGTTAATTTTGATCTTCTTAAAATATTATGAAGTAAACTAGCATCAATGTTTACTTGAAAAGCATTTACTGACTGGTCAAAGGAAAATAAACCCAATATTTTACAGATATTAACACATATATTATAATGGAGAATGAAGACTTTAGAGTCAATTTATGTTTTTTAGGACATTTCTCAATTTTGTTTCTAACTACAGTCTCCTAGAAATTTTCAAAAGTAGTAATAACTTTACAAACAGTCAAAGTTTTATGAGGTACAATGTTTCTATAATATTCTATACAATTAAAAAGAATAAGATTTTAAAATATGCCTATGTAATTAAAATGTTTTGTTTTAACATTTTAATTCCTGTTATTTTAATTTAGCAAGGTTTGTGAAAATGGTTAACATCACAATAATTAATATGTATGGGGTATTATTCTAATTACTTCAAATGCAGTAATCCTTTATTCTGTGATATTATAATATGAGGCATATAAAACATTATGCCTAATTTCCAGATAAGGCAAACAGGCTCAGAGAGACTGAACAGCAGCTAGAGAACACACAGCTATGGGGGGATAAGGTTGGAATCTGCACCAGGCCGTCAGCTCCAGATTTCCTGTTGTCAATCTATAGGTGGATTCATAAGAATGATTAATGGATTCATTAGGACATCCCCAAATTGGTAAATAAATGTGACTTTTGATGACAGACTTGCTAATGCTCACGGTGCCCTTGGTCGACCCACCAGGTCTGTCTGGACTCTCCACCTAGCTGCTCTCCGCTTTCCCTTGAATGAAAGTGAGATGACTTGAAACCACTTTATTTAGAAATACATTGTGAAATACAATGTGTTTTTTTTTTTGTCATGGTAAAAATAAGTTTGAAGATGATATTAGAAGTAGGATTTAAAAATACAAATATGTTTAAAACTTTTAAATTAATTATGTCAAAAATCAAGATCCACAGAGGAAAGTGGATATTTCCCATTTGTTCTACAAAAGATTAGACTCCAAGAGAACAGACTGTGTGTGAAACAGTGAGACCTAAATGTTGCCTTGGAAAATGCGCAGGTATGCATGCTAGGCAGCAGGGAAGGGCAGGTGGGGGCTCAACAGCTGCTGATGTCCTTTCCACCCCAGAAAACAGTGATTCTGGGAGCAGTTCTTCTAGCATGTGACATCTCTGGGTCTACAGCAAATTTGGTCAAATTTACAACCTGCAGTAAATCTACAAAGAGCGATGGTTTTGTATTTGCTGATAGCAATGAGTGTGGGAAGTGAATGAAAGAGGAAAAACCCCGGGGGAAATGCTCAGTCCTCTAATTTGAATGAGCACAGATGCCCTGACTCGGGAAGTCACTCAGCTCCCCACCTGTGACCTCAACTGGACCCACTCCTATCCTCTATCTTCAGCACTGGATTCTGGAGGAATCCCCTTTCTAAATCTGACCACTTGTCCCTGGACTCCCTACTCACTACTACCTCACAGCAATTATCTTCTTATCCACCCATTTTCAACTTACCTTCTGTCATCTACACCCTTTCAGTGAATAAATCTGCGTAAATTTAAATACAAAACAAAAGCTCCTTTGATTTTTTCCCCATGATCTGCACATTCTTGCCTGTCCACATTCAATTCCAGGTTACGTCACTTCCAAGTCTCCTACCCACCATTGAAAGCTCTGCAGTCTGGGAACCTAACTTCACTGAAGCGTCTCTTACACCCCAACTAACTGCACACTTCAATGACCAGCTTCCTATTTCCACTCTTATTTTTCTGTTGGCAACATGCCACGGTGGAGATTGCGCTTCACATTCAAGATTAAAAATTATGGTGTTTGTAGTTTTTGAAATCAGTTAACTAAATTCAAAGTATTGTTTTAAAAACCAAGTGCAAAAAAATCTTGATGGCCCAGTAATAAAACAGCTTGCATGATGATATTATTTTAATAATCTAATCTCATTCAACTCTAGAAATAGCACCATTCTAGTATCAAATACCATTCTAGTATCAATCTCATACTCCCGCGTTTAAACTGCTTTTGAGTGTTTACTCTTTTCTCTAAGCAGGGATGGAGTTAGTAATCACAGCTTCTCATTTTGAGTTTGTCTTCCTAATGGTTTCATTGTAGACCAAGGTTTATATAGCATGACTTATTTTTTCTAGTTTAACAAAAAATTTACTCATACCTAGATTTTAAATACTAAAACTTATGAGATTCACAGAGGAGAGTTTCTTAAGCCCTTTAAAATATTATTGATATTTGCAGGGTTTATATCATAGCTTTGTTGTGCTATCATTTGATACAACTTTAATATATAGTTTTTTCACAGTGCTTATATTCACATTTTTAGATAAATTGAGAATTATTTTGATAACATTGGTAATCAAAAGCTGGATTTGCTTGGATTGACATTAAGTGGGCTTTCACAAAGCTCACTCTTGGTGGATTGTCACAGGCAATAGTACAATTACATGGAGAGAACAAGAGTTTACTGTAAGTGATACGGAAAAGGCTTAGGTAAGAGAGAGAAGAAATTGTCAGAGGGCACAGAGGGGCAGAAACAGAATGACAAAAGACAGAATGACAACAACACAACACCAAAGCGCATCGGGTTGTCCCAAAGCTGACCCGTGCGTGTGTCAAGGAGCTGCCACAGAACCTCTGTTTCTTCTTCCCTTTTCCTGTCCAGGGGCATCCACACAAGTTCTTGACTGCATGTTGGCAGTGTGCCTTCCCCTGGGTTCTCTCAGAACGTCCTCCTGCTGGGCATCCACAAGCACATTCTAGATCACACGGAACCCTACGTAGAAGAGGTCATCTGAGCCGCCTTCCCACTAGAACTGGTTTGACAGGGCATTTGTTGCTGGCCCCACAGTGATGCCGGCTGACAGTGAATGGACACCTCCATGTCCTCTTTCTATCAAGGGTCCATGCTCGCCCCTCCCAGGGGCCCTCAGCATTCACTGATGAGCACAGCGTGTAGGAGGAGAGGGACTGCACACCACACAGGGCTTCAGAGCTGAGGCCGTGGCAGCCGGACAGGACTGGGTCTGAGCTCCAGGCGGTGGAGAGGGACAGCAGTGACCCTCCAGGAAAGCAGTGAGGGTCCAGGAAGAACCAACTGCTGTGGTGTGGGCCCAGCTGCAGGCCTGGCCCCGGCTGTGGAGAGGACAGTGCTCCTGCTCCAACAGGGCGGACAGTGGCGAGGCACCGCAGGTGAGTGTGAGTGTGTGTGAGTGTGTGACACCATGCCACCACCCCCACACCATCCTCTTCCATCTGCTTACATCCCTGTAACCTCAATAAATGATGAAACCAAGAAACAAAGCATTTTTTAGGGTAAATTGTGTCTTCTCAATATTATTTTAAAAGGATGCCTTCTAGGTTACAGCTACGTAAATACATGAAGGACACAACAAACCTGTAAAATCCAGGCAAATGTAGCCTCCAGACCAGATCTTACCTGCTCCCAGTCACTCTGAGGAGCCTTAGCCCTTCTAAATAGAGTTGGAGCAGCCTCTGATGACCACGTCAGGAGCACCCGCTGCCACTCCCACTGGCAAGGACGCTGGAGTTTCCTGCCAGGCACCAGTGGCTCCCAGAGGCAAGTGGAGCCATCATGGAACTGGGAGAGAAGAGCAGATGCAGAATGCCAAGTGCCACCACTGCCAATCGACTGGCCAAGGAGCATGCACAAGGCTCTCCTGCTAAATCCTGGAGAAGCTCCGCCGGGTGTGAACAGCACGCATGTTCATCCATCTGGATGAGGACACAAGTTGCCACAGTTTGTATCTCAAAGTCCAGCAGCTCTAGCTCTTTCTTTCTGGTGCTCTGGAACCCAGGGCCTCCAGCCTGCTAAGCACATGGTCTACACTGAGCTACTCCTCAGCTCCTTGGCTTGGCTTTTTATATCACAGCTTCTAGGGTAAGACTCTTTACCAAGGTCAGAATTGTGGAGTTCTGTTCATCTCTCTGTTCTTCAAACCCACAAAGTCCAGATACATGTTTTTAGTAAAAGCCACACATGACATACTGATGTAGAAAGATCGAAATAAGTAGGACATAAATACACCAAACAACAAGGAAAAAGAAAAAAAATTGTATATAACCAGATTATGTTAAACAAAATGAACTTAATGGCCAAACCAAAGCATATAATGGAAATATAAGTCAAATGCTTCTTGAAGAACAATTCACCAAAAAGTTTTAATATGCTGAGCCCATATCTAAGATTCTCCCAATGAGATAGTTTCACATTCTAAGGCTTAAATTGCTACTCTTCTAAAAATCTGGGGTTTGAAATATCAACCTGGGTTGGTACAAAGCAGAGCACTTGAAAATATCAACTAGGAAGTGAATGAGACTTAGCTTTGCTACAGTACACAGTGCTGTGTAAATGGAGATTATCTGTTGCATGTGTGATTCAGAATTTGAGCTCCTTTGTGATAGATGGATACAATAATCTTAGTTGAAACTACTTGAGATATTAATTCTTCTATATAAGCATTATCCCAAACCAAATGCTACTATTGTAACCTCACTGGCTAGTTTATATTTTGCACTTATTTCATTAGACCTTACTTATTTTTTAGTGTAAATGAGTAGTTCCCTTTACTTTTTCAACATCTGAGATTGGCTAGAGAATTATTGCAGAAAATTGATAACATGGTTCTTAATGTCTTTTTATAGATATCCAAATAATGTTTAATGCCCAGATACTTATTTTTCTTTTAAAATAAAGCAACATATCTAGATACAAAAAGCCCTTTTGTGACCATTTAGCCCCAAACTTATACCCACATTGTGGATAATTGTAATATTAGGTTAATCAATAGATATAAAGCAGTTTTAAAAGCCTGAATCTGATGTCAAGTTGGCCAACAAGGAGGGTCTTCCTTGATGCATGTGTGCATTCTGCAATAGCAGCAAATTTGCTTCATTTAGGTTTGAAGAAGTAAAGGCTTGCCGAAGAATCCAGAGTCCTGCCACCTCCAATTCTTGTATTCCTTTTCATCCACCCTTACTTGTTTTTCCAAATATTAATGTATAAATTGGTGTCTGAAACAGGTATTTCTAATGGGTAGGCTAGTGAAAAACAGAAGTGATCCACTTGGGAAACTAATGTTGGGCTTTGCTTTGATAAAGTTTAGATGACAGTCCTTGAATCCCTCTGCTTTGGAGAAAAAAAATCATTTCTACAATGTATGGCTTGTGTCCTAGGAGATTAGAGAGAATGTCAAACCCCAGAGCTTCAGGCAGAAATTGGCTGCCGGGGTCACTCTGGTTCCCAAACCTGTCATCTCATGAGGATATGAAGAAGTAAGAACACATCTTGTGTGTATCAATGCAACAGTAAATGTGTGCTGAAATAGAAGTTTTAGAACTTTGAATTGTGCTATATAATTTCTTCTCATTTTTAGTATATTTTTTTAAAAGTGTAATTTTGAAAACAACATTGCATCATAAAAGGATTTTAAAATGGTTTACTGGCTCTTGGATTGCATTTTAAGACCCAGCTGTTTATTGAGACACATGCTTAATCTGTGGTCCCTATGCTCATTTCACTGTCATTCAAATGCAAAACACCAAAGGTAATTTCATTAAGAGGTGTGAGGCTGCCCCCAAGGAATGGTGGAAAGCCATGTAAATCATTATCATAATTTTTGCTTCTGTTATGTTAGCAGGAAAGAGTCGGTCTCTCTTATTTAGTCAGAGTGAGATTGATGAGATGTCTTCAGCTTTATTCCTTAGATTTTTTCATTTTTGTCAATCATCAGCCTTCTCCTGATTACTCATGCTAGAAACTTCAAAATCAAACTCACTGGACTCATTCCTCACATTTTCCTTTCATCAGCAAGATACCAACAACTTTCAGTTCCTCTTTGAAAAACCCTCCCTCATTTTCTGTACCCCTGCGGGCTTCGGGTCCTGGCCATCATCATCTGAGGGCACTGGAATCCTAACATCCTGCTTGAACTCATCCCTTCCTGGGCCAGTGCTTGGCACTTGCCTTCCTGACTTTGGGGTCTAAGCATCTCTCTCTGCCCACTCACAGTGACAGTGCCACTTGCTCAGGTGATCAGGACCCATAGAAATCTCTGAGCACTCATTCTACCAATAACTCCCTAGTCATATTCATTATGGAAGATTCCAACATAGAGGTTTCCCTCAACTTGGAAACCCTCCCGATTCCATTTTCCCAAGGAAGCTGTTCACCAGCCACAATGCTATCTGCCAAACCCTAACCGTCTTTTTCTGTAGCTCTTTTTTTTTTTTATGTTTTGCCACAAAAATTATCTTTCATTTATCATTACTAACTTTATTTTGCTAAACTTGTACAAAATAAATGATGAAAATATTTCATGGAACAACAAGGAAAGAAATTGATCAACGAATCCATGAATTTGGCTCCTGAAATTCTTGTTTTGAGTCTCAGTGCCCATCTCCTGGCTCTCTCCATTTACTCCTGTGCTTCTGCTGCTGGCTAGAAGACTCCCAGTTCAAGAGTGGGTGGGAACTAAGCAGGCGGATCTGAGTAGACAAGTAATAATACTGAGAGTGCTGGTGTCGCAGGGTGATTCGGGCTTCAGATTATAGTTGCAAGGACAAGCTTGACATCTTTATGAGGAATCACAGTAGGTGAAACTTGACTGGATTGTTGTGAGCCAGTCATCAGCTGGCAGCTGGAACTTTTGCTCCTTTGCGGTGATGCTCATTGGGCTGTTTCCCCATATGGGCCACCAAATGCCACAGTCTGGCTGGGCACAATACAGGAGCCACTTATCAAGCAGAAACGAACTTTATTTTTAGAACACACATGCCACACCGCACGAGCTCTTCAGGAATTCCCTCAGAGCCCAACTGCCACCACCGGCTTCCCATAAGCCTCTCAACCCCCCTACTCCTCCTGCTCTTGAGGCCGATTGGCTGGGTCGCATGGGCGGAGCCAAAAAAGTCCCCCAATGAGCAGTTTCATGGTCTGAAAGGGCGGGGAAACAGCCCAATGAGCATCACTGCAGAGGAGCCAATCAGCTGGCAGCTAGAAGTTTGCTGGCAGCTGGAAGTTTGCTGGGGCCCCTTGGGCTGTGGCTCTCAACACTGGATGATGTTTTCATAGTGAAATCACAATATGAAATATATACAGCTATTTCAAGGAATGCAAGAGAAAAAAAACAAAGATCATAAAAAGTCAAAGAATTCCCCCAAAGTCATAAAATTAGCAAGGAGGAGGCAGTATTAGCACCTGTCTCCTCGACTGCAAGGCTGTGCATGGTGCATCCAGCTCCACCCTTCAAGCCTCCGATACGGGCAGCAGCTTCACAGACTGTGCAGCCCCACACGTCCATCTGGATGATTATTTCCCACGTCAAAATCAGGAACTCTAGAACTTACATTATCATCTTTCCTCCGTTTTTCCTCCCACCTTGGTCAATGTCATCATGAGTTTGAAGTTAGCCAAGCTCCCAGCTCCAGTGGCGTTTTGTTTGACTTCTCTCTCACCCTCACTACCATAACTCTATTTCTTCACCACAACTGTCGTGAGAATTCTTCTCTTAAAAACCTTCTCCCTACATTACTTTTGAATCTCGTTCCCCTCGCATTCCTCTAGTGACACTCAGGACCCATCAGTGGCCCACCCTGCCTTTCTGATTTCAGAAGCTGGGCTTTCCAAGCATGCCTTTGATGCTGCCCACTTCTTCAGAAAGACTTTCTGCTCCCATACGTGAAGAACAGAGCTTGAATTTCTGAAGGGTCATTTTAAGATGAATCATCCGAGACCCATTCTTCAAGTTTCTCTTAAAGTCAACAACCAGTCAGAAGAAGCTCCCTCCTTCATCGTGCATGGCAAACTCTGTGCCACAAAACTGTCTTTGGCTAAAGTGTCCTGGGGGGAGTGCTCATCCCCAGGCACACATATGGTGACCTTGTGGCACTTTTAAAGCCTCTCTCAAGTAACTTTCCCATCATCAGAGTTCACCAGCACCTCTGTGAAGAAGGCTTTCTTCCAGAAGACTCCCAAGAAGCACAGTACAAGGGACCATTCTCTTAGATCCTACCTGACCCTTGGCTTAACGTTTAAGGCTTTATGGGCTTATGTTGGCTCCTTTGCTACAAAGTATGCTTGCTGAGGACAAGACAAAGACTCTGTTAAGAAAAACTTGTGGGCTAGGGCTATAGGTCAGTGGCAGAGTGCTGGCCTATCCTGTGTGAAACACTGGGTTTGACCCTTAACACCATACAAAAGCAAACAAATAAAATAAAGGCACTCTGTCCAATGACAGCTACAAAATAAAATAAAGTAAAATAAAATTTAAAAAAATTTAAAAAAGGAAAAGCTTATATTGAATTCCACTAAACTTAGCTGGCTTTATATTACTCAGGAGATAGTTCTATTTTAATACCATTATCTTCATAAAATCCCAATAGGAACTGTAAACTGGTGAGCTTTCCAGGATTCTTAACTCACTCATTGGAAAGATATTAAATAATAAATAATTTACAACTAAATATCCTATTAATAGACTATTAATTCTCAGATATCAGTGTGCCTGTGTCCCTGGATGAATGTGTCAGGGCTCAGCATGGGCTACAATCTCAAGGATTCTATTCCAGTAGGGCTGGATTAGGTGGTACCTTAGCATCCAGTGCCTAGGGACACATTTTAGTATTATGTAATTAAATCTCTTTGCAGTCCCTAGAACGTTTATCTAAATACTCAAACTGTTTCAAAAGCAACTTTAATTGTTAGGGTAAAGAGTGTCACTAGCTTGAGAGAAGGTGATGAAATCGAGGCCAATGAGGGAGGTGTTTTAAACTCTGCCTTCCTGGTCTAGCCAATGAAGCATGCATTTGTCTTGCAGAGAAGGTTAGAAACTGGATTTCCTTCCTGTCTACCTGGAGGCAGTCTGTGGTCATGGCTCAGGGTACACTCTAAGGACAGGTTGCCAGGGCCGGTGGGTGTCTACTTCAGGCCTTGCAGCAACAGCCTGAGTCCCTGGTGAGTTTCCTACCCTCCTGCAGGCCTGCTTACTCCTCACAAAGGGACTAACGGTGACACTTCTATCACAGCATTGCCCAGGGGACTCCATGGATAAGTGTCTATAGAAAATAACTTAGAACAATTCCCAGCAATTTTACAAATAAAACAGTATTTATCCCTGTGATAAATTAGCTAACATTGTGTGTGTGTGTGTGTGTGTGTGTGTGTGTGTGTACCCACCATGTAATGCCAGAATTCATTAATTACCTAGAAACTTGGCGACATCCTTAGAAGTCAACCTACTTTAATCCACATGTACATGTCAAAAACTTAAAGATTACAAAGGTCACTTGAGTCACCAATGTCACAGAGCCTAGAAGAAACCCACCTCATTCAACATGCCTGGAAATCCAAGTTCTTTTGTGGTCTTCCTGTGCTGGTACACACAGCGTATCCCTCAGGAATGGCGCTGGGGGTCTCAGAATTAGAATGTGACCCACCCCTGTTTGCTGAATCTTAAGAAAAGCCCTTCAAGTAACAACAGCTTTTCTAAAGTTCTCAAATGTTGAGAACATTATTTTATAAAAGCCACACACACTTAAAGATAAACTGATAATACCTTTGAAAACATCTCTCCACACAACAATAAAACATATTTTCTAGCCATATTCACTTTATAAAATTAAATTTAATTAAAAATGAAAGTAATGGGCATTTAGTGATAGAGGCCTTAATTTGTATATCTAAAAAATGAAACATAAATTCCGCTGTGTAACAACAAGTGTAATACAGAATTATTGTTCTGGCTTTTACTAAAGTGAGGGAAATTTAGATTTGATGAAGATAGAAATGAAGATGAAGTAGATCTACCTTTTCTTCACAGGAAGCAGTCCAGGACACACAGGAGCATAGCCTGGCCCTGATGTTAACAGCCCTCAGTGTGTGCCAAGTTGCCCAAGGGAGAGAGGCCGAAAAAAATCCCTTCCACCATGATTAATCCCCTTGGTGTTATATCCTCTGTGGTCTTGCATGGGGATCCTTGAATTTGGTGGTGGGCCAGTGGGGGAGGGGATACACTGAGAAGAGGCAGAATCATCCCTGGGTCCCCTGAATGCCAGGCTGCCCCAGGAGGATGCACACTGGAGTGTGAATCAGAGGGAGTTTTCCAAGGAGCCACAGAAATCTCGTTTTACTGAACCATGTATCACCAGGAAGGCTGCAGAGCAAGATAAGGGAACAGAGACCCCTTGGGACACGAATTCAAAGCCACAGCCCTCCTAGCCATTTGGTTGACTACACCAGGTCAAAGGAACCATGAAAAGCTTTAAAGAAAGTACAAACAACACAGCAAAAGCACGTGCAGAGCTATTCATGAAGGTGCACAGAAGGGAGAACAGAGTGCGGAAGAAGGAGAGATGAAGGTCTGTTGGCAAAATCAGTAGTGAGATGATAAGTGCAGAAGGACAAGAGGTCATTTCCTCACTGATGACCACTAGGATGCACCTACTCAGAGCTCTGGAAGAGCCAGAAGCAGAGAGAAAACTAGTTAAAAGGAAATTCCGATGTGTAGCTAAAACTGTGAAAATACATTGATATTGGATTCACAGGCAGATTGGCTTTGGTAATGTACAGCTCAGCTTGTTCTCCACCCCATCAGAAAGGGCCTGAGTTTCCCTTCAAGGGAAACACACCTGGAGACAATGTTTCACACCATCCAACTCAATGTGGTTATCTTCTAACTCAAATATCCTACCCAAACACAACATTTAGAAATATGTAAACTTCAAGTATATATTCAAGTGTGTTGATTCAAAGTCCAAACCTTCTGCTTCATCCACGCTGTACCTCTACATGTTCTTTGCTAGTAAAAGCATAATATTTATTTTGCCACAGTTATGTGAATCTGTCACATGTGTACACAGGTGTGTGTGCTTCCAGACACAGTAAACAAACCATATTGGTACCTAGACTTTTAAATCATGAAATTGAATTGTAGTTACCAAAAGCAAAATATGATCTGGAAATATGAAACAAGGTGAGAAAAACTTAACGATTGCTCTCCCAATTCCTATATTTGAGGCAAACAGCTTCGAGAACAGGAACATCAAAACAGAAACACAAGTAATTCACATTCATAGCTCACAGTAAATGGTTTCAAAGAAGGGGAAGGTAGAGTTAGATTTTCAATATCCAAATCTTATATATGTTTTTATGAATAAAAACTTTAATACAAGAGTAAGAAAAATCTCTAAAATGGGATAGAAATTGCCAAGAACCTAGAATCCTCTAAATCTCATGCAAACCCATTTAATGAGCTTTGATAACATAATTCAATACCATGTTTTGTATCTCAATTTAGCAATTGATAAAAAAATGAATACCAAGAATGATAAATAAGAAAATTAACTACTGCTATCAAGTTGGTAGTAGTAACAATTAATACTCTCAACTGAAGTCAATTGATGACAGAGATGCAAATGAGTTCCACCTTTTCTCTATCGATTCTGTTTCTGGGGCTACATCTTAGAGTAGTGAAATAAATGGATGCAGAGATGGTTTAGGTACCATCTTTCTAACATTTGGTTTTAGGACTTCACATACATGTGGTGGAAGGCAAATGTGGGGTCCAAGCAAGGCTAGAAGTCTAACAAGGGAGAGCCACCCTCTGTGAATCTGGAATCAGCGATGCACCACCACTTGTGTGGGATGAACTGAGGGAGCCCACTTCCCACCCTACCCTCAGAGGAAACAACAAATAAACAAAGAAAGAAGAAAAGAAATATGCCTTGCTGAGCAGTGCGGGATGAAAATTTGTATGAGGAATTTCAATGCAACTTTTCATGCCAGTAGATTTGCAGCCCAAATAAACATTAGCTGGATTATCAAAATACCTTAGACCACATATTTAAGTTCCAAGGGTTGTGAAGGGATAGTTTCAGGTCAAAGCATATGCACCTATTTTCTGCAAGAATATAACTTTATTCTAGGAACCCAGCAGTTCCCACAATTTTCTCAAAAACATGAGATTGTTTATATTCAAAAGTAAACTACGGAAGAGAAAAAGACCTTGAGGATAAACAATGAAAACCCAGCACAGAGGGGCTTGTGGGGCTCCAGGTAACACAACTGCCACTTACAGGTTATACAATCCCTATGTTCACAGTATCTCAAGAAATTACAAACGAGATTAAAAGTATCTGCAGGAAACAGGAAACCCTCAAAAAGAATCCTAGACTTGAAAGAAAAAATCAGGTCAGTAAATCACAATAACTGAAGTTGCCAACTGAATACATGGATGGCAGCAGATTAGAATTAATGCACTGGAAGTCATCAGAAGAAATTCTCCATGAATAGTGCAAAGAGATAATGTGAGGGAAATATAAGAGAAGTTAAAAGAGGACAGAGTCAGGGATGATGGTCTTATCAGATTTCTAGAAAAAAAAAGTTGGTGGGGGACATGAGATAAAAAGGGATAATGACTGAGTTTCAAACTTAAGAAAGAGAAAATCCAAAGAAAAAGCCCTGTCTCTCAAGGAGCAGTAATTGGATGGATACCTGAGTTCCCTGGGATCCAGAAGGCTCCAGACTGATCATTCAGCTGAGAGGAAGTGGGTACCGCTCTGGACTTCAGCACCTGAGCTAAACCCTTGCAAGAATGAAAACAAAACAAAACAAAAGGGATGGTTTCAGGCTTACTGTGCAGAGGCTGTTTCCACTGAGGGAATTTCTGAAGGATGTAGTTCAGGCAGAAGCAAGAGACGCTCAGAGCCCAGCCATCGATGCAACGAGGAATAGAGAATACGCACAAATGGCCACTGGCTGAAAAAGTCAGTCATGTATAATGAAAGTAACATATAAATGAGAAGAAGGTAATTTGAGATACAAAATCTTTAAGTTTCTTTTGTTTTCCAAGGAAAATATCAAGGCAGGTTTTGTGAAGATAATTGCATGTTGTGATGCTTGGCTAACCGCTATTAGGAGAGGAAAAGAGTGATTTAATTTGAGAAGTAAATAGAGGTAGAAAGTGTATAAGAAAACAAATAATCAAAAGAAACAGGAAACAAAAAAAAAACAGGAATAAAAGAATAGAGAAAAGCAAGGTATGAAAGAGCTTGGCTGTTCTCAACCTGGCTGTTTGAATACGGAGGAGCTAAATGCACCCCTGAAAAATGAAGATGGAAAGATGGGGTGAGAACAACACAGACACATCCCTGTTAAAGATGGGCAATGTGGGGGTAAATTCAGGGAGTAAGTTTCAGAATAAAAAAAACCTGAATTCAGAGAGACCCTGATGTGCCAATTGTCATAAGGGTAAAAGTCGATTTCAAGACAAAAAAACATTACTAGATACAAATTGAGTCACTTCAAAACTGCAAAAGATTCAAGTCACTGAGGAGATAGAAGAATTTTAAGTGTATGTGAACAATAACATAATAAAATGTTTCTGGAATCCAAGAAAAATAAAAGTATATCAAACTTAGGGACAGATTTTGTCACAGACAAAAACAAAAAAAGATGCTACTTACTGCAACAATCACTATACAATTACTGCATACACAATTTGTTTGATGCTGCTGAAGTCAGACTTGCAGGGATATTTTCAGCCTTAAACTCATGTGGTGAAGGGTGGAGGTGCTCAACTTCCTCCAGCATCATCTACCTGGGACATCTACTTTTTGATCATTCCTGTCAATATAGCTGGAATCCGCACATTAAGGACATGAAACAAATCCTTGCTCCACACCCTTCACACCTTGCTTCACACACACAAAACTCAAAGCCTGAGAGGTAGCAAATACAGTATTAAGCAGATAATAAGAATAGCCCCATGGTTTTGAGAAGGGAGACTTCTTAAGTCACAAAATGAAAGATAAAATAGCTTCAAATTAACATCAGGAACTTTTTATCTTCCAAAGGCACCGTGAAGAGCATGAAAGGATGAGCCACTGGCTGCAAGGACTCATCATCACGCAGGCCCTTTGGTCCCCAATGCAGGCTGAGGAGTACAGGGAGGAAGGCTGCAGTCCCACAAGGTGTTCCTCACAGAGGAAATCTATGTCTGCAGAATGCAACACAAGCCAACATGTGACTGTATTCCTACGCGACTCCGTGAATCAGCCAACAGCAGGACTGAAGCACCCAGCTTCACAGAGGCAGGGACAGGGGCCCCCTGCCCACCCTGAGTGCAGCAGGCAAGCCTTCTACTTTCTTTAGGGGCAATTTGGTTAGGGTCTGAGGCCAGAAGTCCTTGGGAAAACTTTCAGCCGTGGTTGGGAGAACACATAAGACAACCACAAGGTTTGGAAGACTCAGACCAGGTTTGATTCAAGGGACAGAGGTTATTCAAAATTGCAAGAAGCCAAGATATATTTTTGTATCCAAAGGAAGTGAAGAACATATTTCACGTTAGAGCTATGTAACTTAAACAATTCAAATTTATAAGCTCCTCTAAAACACTTTGGAGAGACTTTTTGGATAGTCCTTTAATGTTCATTTAATTTACTTCAGAACACTGAAAGTAAGATAAATGAGTTTTATTTTTTTATGTTTTAGAAAAGACCAACAATAAATGTGTGCAGATTACTTTGATATGGGAACTCACTGCGACACACCTTGATTTAGAGCAACTAAACCAGGAGATTCACCTGTTGAAAATACATCAAATTGGAAAGAAAAATCAACCATAGAAAACACTGCCTGCGCTCCCCTTCACCATCCTCACCTAGCCACACAGGCGGACTCTGCCTTCTCTGCCAAGCCCATCCATCCACTCTCCTGCTGTAGAGGTGGCTTTGAAAATGCGTAGGATGGATTTTGGTTAATTTTATATACCTCCTCGACTGAGCCACTGGGAGCACTCCACATTTGGCCTGAGGTTCACGTGGGTGTGTCTGTGAGGGTGTTCCTGGAGGAGATTAACATTTGAACTAGTAGACAGAAAAGCAGAGGCCCTCTCCAGTGTGGTGAGCTCATCCAGCCATGCAAGACCTGCACAGAGCCAAAGGAATAAGAGGGACACCTGCTGTTTGATTGCTTGAGCTAGCACCCAGTCTCTCCCATGGGTCTCAGACTGAACCACCGAATTTTCTTGGGTCTTAAGCCGGCCAGCTTTTATACTAGAATATACCATTGGCTTTTCTAGGTGTCTAGCTTTCAACCTGCAGATCTTGGGACCTCTCAGGCTCTGAAATTGTGAGATGTAATTGTGCAAGCCAATTCCCCATGACAAGTCCTTTATACAGGTAGACAGATAATCTTCTATTGAGAACCCTGACTAACACAGGTGGTAAAGTGGCCTCCAGGATCTGCCCCTGCATCTCTCTTCTGCTCACCTGTTGCCCGGGAAACAGCCCTACATCCCCTTCCGCTTCCTGATCTGGGAGTGGCTTTTCCTGGCTGACAAATCCCATCCTGTTCTTTCCTTAGTGCCCGGTCTTATGTCTCCTGGAGCTCAGTCACTGACACATGGCTTTCTTTAACCGGAATGTCCTCTTCTTCATAGAAATAGATTAAAGGGTAGGCATTCTCTCCTGATGCCTTGTAGTATTTAGTAAGCCCTTTCTATGTGCCGTGCCCTATGCTGGAAATTTTAACAATAATTGTCTCAATCTTCAAAACAAGACCTATTGCAGAATTTTCTGGACACTACTGCCCTAGCCACCTCCCAGCACAGGAGCCATTGCAGAGGGCCTTTCAAAGAATTCCCTTGATTGACTCTCCAATCTGACTTTTATAAAAGAGAAGAAAGAAAATTCCCTGTGTAAGATTAAGTTTTCTACTTCCAAGTGGAACTGCGAGCTCAGAGTCTAGAAAACTATCTTAGGTTTAAAAGAGAATGCCATTCTTTTATTCCTGAGCTTTTGTGCATCTTGTACCTGTAAAATATAATAATTGCACCACAGTTATCAAAACAGCATAGGCTGTCATAAGAATCAAAGCTGAAAACGCAGCTTTGGGGAGGCACTGTTCTGTAAACTTATTTATGAATTATTAAATTTGCATATATAATCACATTTCTGTAAGAACAAGAACACAACACTAGCAGTAGCAACAAATTCTCCAATTCTGCCCTCCAAAAGAGACAAGCAGAAAGGAGGAGGGACTACTTATATGGGAGCATGCTTGTCTTGTACTCATATATACTGAGCAGAAAGAACAGTGTGCGTGTTTACTGAGCAGACTGTTTTCAATACCTCAAAGGGGTGGGGGTACAGGGAGCCTGAGGGATTTTACATTTTTCTCCATACATTTCTGTACTTTGGGGCTTCTTCACAGTGTACATCACTTTCACAACAGATGCACAACCCAAAGAGCTTCCTGTGTCTCCTCCCCTAGGGGATCTCATTCTTCCTTGGTGTCCTTCCTATCCATCTATTACAAACAAGGATTTATCGAGTGCTTTATAAGTTCTAAATACTGAGAAAGCAATATTTTTTTAAAGTTCCTAACTTCATAGCCTTAATACTAAGGTAGTAAGGGACTGCATAAGAACTTCTAAAAAGTCATCCTGTAGTAAGTGAAGAACGCCACATGGAAAGTTAACTAGGGTTAAGCAGGTGCCAGGCTGCTCTTCAAATGGGGTTGGGCAGGGTCAGAGAAGGCCTCTGAGATACAGTGATGCTTGCAGGGCCTGGAGAGAAGAGGGAGAGCCGTGCTGGGGATGGGGAGAGGAAGAGTGTCCCAGGAGAATATGCTTAAGGACCTCAAGGTTGGTCAAGGACTGGTCATCAGTGAGGCCAGAGTGGCCAGGCGTGAGGAGGGGCAGCGTGAGGAGGGGCAGTCCGGAAGATGAGAGAGGGGACCATGAGAGCAGGGCTGGCCCTCTAGACCTGCTCCCCTGATTCTGTAAAACTCATTAGCTAAAAGCAGTTTTGCATTTTTTAGCAGAATTTTTTTTTAGAGAGAGAGAGAGAATTTTTTTTAATATTTATTTTTTAGTTCTCGGCAGACACAACATCTTTGTGTGTGGTGCTGAGGATGGAACCCGGGCCGCACGCATGCCAGGGGAGCGCGCTACCGCTTGAGCCACATCCCCAGCCCCTGAGCAGATTTTTTAAGTCAGGGAAAGAATATTGTGTGATAAAGAACATTCTGTAACATTATGAAAAGGTATGAAATTCAAATGTTCATGTCCATCAATAGTTTTACTGTGACACATCCACCCCCACCCCCCATTCCTGCTTTCCTGCTGCCCTGGCGGGACTGAGTGGCTGCCAAAGAAGGTGCTGCCCAAAGGGAAAATGTTGACTACCTGGTCTTTCCCAGAAGGGGAGTTTGACAACTCCTGATGCACAGCATCCTGGGCGCTGGGAGCTCCCTGTCTGTACCCCGGTGGGTTTGTGGTGCTGACCGCCACAGGGAAGGCATTCTGCTGGAACTGGGCTTGACTTAAGTGTACAACTTTATGTGCAACTCCTAGCCTTGTGTTCTCAGGCAGTCATGTCTGCTTCTCCAAGACACGAATAGATGAGCCACACATGGCGAAAATGGAGATTTTTTCTTGTCTATGTGTTTTACCATCAGTGAATACAATTCTCAATTCCTCGCCTTTGGTGGGTACTCATTAAATCCTCCTTAAAGAGCTAATGCACTCAGGCTGCAATGCGGCTGCTCATCACATCACATCATTCCTAGTTATCGTTCTATGACATTCTACTGTCAATATGTTTCTCTTCTAAAATTTTTATGAGCCCAAATCTTAAAATTATGACCTCAGATAGGACTTACAAATATCTGGGCGTGGATACTTGCTTCGTGTGTGCTCAAGTTCCCTTCTGGACAATAAAGAAAGTACTAGGAAATACTCATGGGCTGCAGAGGTTGCCAGCATAGGAGAATAACTCACAGACACCCATTTCATTTCTTGAGACTGGGAAAGCAACTTGAATTGCCATAAAAGAGATGTGAGATTAAACACAAAAATTTCTCTTAGTTTTAGAAAAGTAGAATGAGAAATGTTGTCAAATGGTCCTTTGGAGTTTCTAAGCCATGGATTCACAGTCAACCTAGACACGGAAAGACATCCTAAATGGAGGGAGATGAAGTCACCTGTCATAATTTGGGATATGATGTTGCAATATAAGACCACGAAGGGCTAATCCCAAGGGAGACAGGGCAGGACCAAAGGGAAAATTTCAGAAGGCAATGCAAAGCCTGGTTAGGGGAGCGTCTGAGGGCCCCCAGGGATTTCCGAGTAACCCCACCTGCCCAGGCCAGCAGCTGTAGGCTTCCTCTTCCTTCAGGAGTAATTCAAGGGGATTTTTATTTATTTTTCCTAAACATTGACTTATTGTATTTAACTTTTCAAACATATTGACAAAATTGCTTACACTGACTTTCCCTTTTTTCTACTCTATTCACATGTTCTAATTTCACTCTTTATTCTTTTTTTTTAAAGAGAGAGTGAGAGAGGAGAGAGAGAGAGAGAGAGAGAATTTTTAATATTTATTTTTAGTTCTCGGCGGACACAACATCTTTGTTGGTATGTGGTGCTGAGGATCGAACCCGGGCCGCACGCATGCCAGGTGAGCGCGCTGCCGCTTGAGCCACATCCCCAGCCCCTCTTATTTATTCTTGCCTTGTTTATTTCATGAATGATTTTTAGATTGTTTTAAAAAAGTTATGCTTCCTTTAATACTCTAGCTTGTTTTCTGTCCTTAATTTTTGTCCTACTCTGTTTCCTAAACTTCTACTTAAAAAACATTAGTCTATTATTATTTCCTCTATTCTTGAAATAATGCTTAAATCTTAACTATTTTCCCTTAGTTTTTAGTAATTGTTTCTCAATTTTAACAACTACTTTTAGAGAGAGTCAAGAGTTTTTTATACAAATTTTTGTTAATATTTTCATTAGCATAAGATTCCATTTTATCATTTTTATCCTGTTTTCAAACATTCATGATTTTAAATAATCTTTTTATTGATCCTGTTTAATTAAATTAAAGGTGATTTGTACAATTATTACTTTAATAAGTATTCAGATTTTTGTGATTATATGGTAAAGTTTTGCAAATACTTTCTGTTGTTGAAAATCATTTATGTGCTTAATTGATGTGGGCTTGAAAACATGATTATTAGATCTAATAGCTGTTTCCTTATTTGGATCATTTATACTTTCATTTTGAGTAAGACACTAACTATACTTCAGGGACAAACAATCCAAGACTCTTGTGCTTTGGCTGTTCTTTTAAATTTCTGCTTTCAATTAATAAATTTAAAGGCAACTTTTTATTTTTTTATTTGAAAATTTTCTTGTCACCATTACATGGTTACTCCTTTCATATTAATGATTTTTCCCTAAATTCTAATTCATCAGACATTAACATTTTTCTTCTTCTTTTCTTTTTACTGGAGATTGAACTCAGGGGTGCTCCACCACTTAGGTACACCCCCAGTCTTTTATTTTTATGTATTTATTAATTATTTTTTTGCAGTGCTGGGATGAAACACATAGCCTCTCACACTCTAGGTAAGCTCTATACCACTGAGCTACATCCCACCGCCCTTATTTTATCATTATTATTATTATTATTATTATTATTAATTTTGAGACAGGTCTCACTAATTTGCAGAGGTTCGTCACAAACCTGTGATTCTCCTGCCTCAGCTTCCTCTGCCAATAGGATTATACGCAGGCACCATCATGACTTGCTGAACTGACTTTGATTTTACTTGTAAAAGAGTTCTTTTAGACAAGGACTCTCCATCTCTTTATATTTCTTAATTTTCAACCTTCTTGCACATGTGTATGTGTATTTAATTTGGGGTGTGTTTTTATAAGTATGAGGTTGGATTTTTCCCTACTCTATTTCTTACATGTTTTTTTAACTAGTAAATTTACTCTGTTTATAGTTACTCATTGTTTTTACCCTCAAACTCTGCACTTTCTTCATAGAAATCCTTTTTCTTTTCATTTTTCTCTATTTCTACCTTCATTAAGATGTTTGTATTCTCCCTTTCCTTCAATGGCTTTGACTGTATACAGAATATAGACTGTATTTCTACCATCTGGGAAGCAGGCTGATTGCTGTGGCCACTGACCTGAGTCCAATGAGAACAGAGTATTGACATGGTAGCTGGGGGAAAGCACATGGAATCCAAGGCAGAGTCAGGTCCAAAGCAAGAGGAACTTTGGGGAGCAAGAAAGCAGAGATTTGGCTAAATGTTTGAACATGCAAAAAGGGCGGCTGCTCTGATACCTAGCCCTGTAGAAACACTTTTCTGGAGCAGGTGTAATGGCCCATGCTTCTTGTCTCAGGAAGCTGAGGCATGAGGACTGCATATTCAAGTTCATCCTCAGCAATTTAGTGAGACCCTGTCTCAAAATAAAAAATAAAATAAATAAAAAGAGCTGGGGGTGTAATTCAGTGGTAACCCCCACCTCTGCCCCGGGTTAAATCCCTGGTACACAAAATCAAAAACAAACAAAGCAAAGCAAAAACAGTTCTCTGGGAATTTTGAACTTTGAAAAGAACCTAAAAGTGAAACTGAGTTTGGAAATATTTTCTGCACCAAAATTTTTGAAGAACATTGAGGACGCTTTGATGAGAAATTATCATTTGCTTCTGGAATAAGCCATCTTTGGAGAAAAGTTTCCCAAAATTAGTCTGCATAACAGCAGTAGCTTGAAAAAGCAATATATATATATATATATATATATATATACATACATACATATATATATATATATATATATATATAATGAAATAAAAAAGAGCTCACACAAAAAAGGAAAAGAGCATCACAATTTGATAGCAAATAAAAACAGCATACAACAGACCTAGGACTTTACAGTGATCAAATATATAATACCTTCTAGAATGAATGCAACATTTGGGGAAAATATATTTGCAAAAGATAAATATACAATAAGAAACTATAAAATTATGTAAAGTGTAATTGCTATACAAATATTTATAAATAAAATAGTTAAATATTTGTAATGTTTAAGAAAGAGCAAGTACAAATTTTTCAGAACTGAAGAAAAATATAAAGTCAGTGACCAAGAAGGCATAATATTCTCCACACACACACACCAAAAATAAATACATAAACAAAATCACATTCATACCTAGACACATAGCAATGGAATTAGTAAACACAGAAGATAAAGTCTTGAAGAGACAGAAGGATAAGTCAAGGAAGGGAAGAGTCAGGATGGCTGCGGATGACTCAACAGCAAAAACTCAAAAGACACTTGAGTATCTCCCAAACTGGGAGAAAACACCTGTCAAGCTGGAATTGTGTAGGCTGAAGGACAAATGAAGATGCTTAGGGACTAAGTGGGTATTGAAAGATTCTACCTCCAAGAATTAAAGGAAATTTAATTCAAGAAGAGTATTATTCAAGAAGAGTAAAAATGACCTGAAAATTCACTAATGCAGACCAGTGACTAGATAAGATGAAAACAAAGAACATTTCATGATTCCTTAATCACACCTCTGAAGTTAGAATTTAGTCACAAAAATACATGAATTTTCTGGAGTGGGGAATGGCACACATCCATAATCCCAGCAGCTCCAGTGGCTGAGGCAGGAGGTTTACAAGTTCAAAGCCAGTCTCAGTAAAAGTGAGGTGCTATGCAACTCAATCAGACCCTGTCTCTAAATAAAATATATAATAGGGCTTGGAATGTGTTTGAGTGCCCCTAAGTTCAATCCCCAGTCCACTCCCCCCTAAAAAAAAAAACACATAAATTTCACTTAGAAATTTAAAAATACAATCATTATATTTAAGATGCTTCAGAAATTGTAAAGCCTTTAAACTGAATGTTAGTCAGATATTAGATAAGATCTTTAAAGTTATACCATATACCTTAATCACAAAACATAAAACTCAACGTAATAAAAATAGCAACTTTTTTCAAGGATTATACAAATAGGCTAAAATAGCAATGGTGATTATCTTTAAAAATATTTGACAAGCTAATTCTCAACTTTTTTTAAATGTTGATGGACCTTTGTTTTATTCATTTATTTATATTTGGTGCTGAGAATTGAACCTAGTACCTCACACTTGCTAGGCAAGCACTCTACCACTGAACCCTAGTCCCAATCCATGACTCTCAACTTTTTGTGGAAGTATATAAAGGGACAAATATGTCCAAAACATTCCTTCTAGTTATTAAATCTTATTTATTTTTGTCACTATCATTTTTATTGTCACTGTAGACTCACAACTGCATGACACTCACCCTGACATGCTTGTGAAAATTAAATGTATATTTTAACAATCAAGTTCTATGTTAGCTGCCAAAATAGTTCTAACTTCTCTTGAACCTACTTGTTTACATTTTGGAATTTAAAAAAATAAATTATTTGCTCCATTTTCAAAAGACAGTCTGAAAGAGTATGGTATAATAATGATCAAAAAGGAACGGTAGGGATGCACACCAGGTTAGGGGCGCAGCTGTCAAGCTGGGGGAGGGCCAGGGTTCCCTTGGTGCTGTAGGCCGAGGAGGGGAGGGTGTGAGTCAGCACTAGTCTTGCTGCCACTGCACAGCACATGGGAGTAGCCCTAAAGGCCACACACCCATAGATAAGCAAGAGCATCCATTCATTCTAGTACAAGATGAAACTGTATCACCCTGGGATTGGCTCAGGCAGGCAAAGATACTTCAGAACGTATTTCCAGCATATGCATAGAAGGGAAATGGTAGTCTTCACCCAAACAGAGAAATCTTGGTTATACAAATAAGGCTTAAGAGAAGGTGATGTGGAAGAGATCACAGCATGAGCCTCTGAGATCGCCTCAGTTCTGTTCCCAGTTGTACACATGTGGCTGAAATTTTAAAATGCTCCAAATTCCTATAGTTTTATCATCACAGAGTGTGGTAGGTTGTCCACACGAGCGGGTTCACAGCAGCACAGGTGGGAGAAACCTCAAAGAGACAGGAGCAGCAGTGCCACATAGGAGCAGGCTTGGGAGAGCAGGGACTCGCTGTGGGGCTGGGAGGAAGCAGGGAGTCAGCGGGAACACGTTCAGCACCATGGACAGAGTCCAAACGCTGGGCTGCTGTGGCAGGTGAACCTGAATTTTCACATCAGTGGTGCCACGTGGGTTTCAGAGAGCCACCGTAGCAGCACCTTTGCTGGCCACTCAAAGGGTCTGGTGCACCCCAACAAGAAGCAAAAAGTAATAACAAATATAAGGGCTGAGGGTTGGCTCACAATTCCTCAACCAGCCAAAGTATAGCACAAGGCAGGACAGACTTTTGAAGGAGCAGCTCTTGATTTGGCAGGATCATGGGTGGGTAGAGGGTGGAATTCTCCAGGGAGAGGCAAAGCAAAAGAAAAGCTGCCTTAGGGTTGGTTCCTAGAATCAAGTCTTGTAAGAAATGACCCCCCCCAAATTAAAATGAACTTTAAAAATATCCCCATTGACTTTGCCCCTCAAATTTACCACCTACTCTTTTCTAGATCCGGTCGTCATAAAATTCTTTTCACAAGCAAGGTTCTTGAAAGATTATTCTATGCTTATAGGCTGCAGCTGTTCAGTTTTTATCCACTATTTAGTTCTCTACAGTCTGAATTCTGATCTTACCTCGGCAAGAAAATTGTACTTGATAGGGTTATCAATCATTCCTTCTAATTGCAAAATCTGTTTGTTGGATAATGGGATTCCACCTTGCACCACATCATCTACTAATCTGACTTAAGTCTGTCTTCCTATGGAGTGGGAGACCCCCACCTCTGACACTAGGCTCCTTTTGGGCTGCTGGCCACACATTTCAGGTTTTATTTTAGGCTTCTCAGACAGAAGCCTGCCTCATCCCTTGCCAACACACCTACTCAAATGTTCTGTCTTTATCTTCCTTGATATTTCTTTGCTGAGCAATGTCATCACACCCATGATTTTTACCACCACCTCCACGCCAGTGACTAACACATCTGATTCCACAGACCAGAGCTCTCTTATAATTTCAACTTCTATTCAACAAGTGGAACTGCAACAATGAATTAAAAGGATATATGCCTTCACAGAATTACACTGTGGTCTGTCCAATAATAAAGGATACAGTATTACTTTGCTCCTATATTTCAGAGGACCCTCAGGCCACAGATGTACCAACATCACTCACTGTCTCACACACAGACAGACAGAATGTGCCATAAATTTCAACATCTACATAGATCTTGAAGCTGTTTCTTCCTGATCACATCCAGTGAGTGAGGCCTCTGGTGCTCATATTAATTCACCTTAGCCTATTTTGTGGCTTCTCAATTCATCAATAATTCCAGCCTGTCCCATTGTACTTTCCATCTTATGATCCAGTGGTGTTTTTGCGTCTCGAATGTGATTATTTTCATGCAACAAACCATTTGGCTGGTTTTCATTGTTTCAAGACTAAATTATGCAGCATACCAAACTCTGATACTCATCCTTGGCAACATTTTCAAACATCTCTCTCATCAAGTCTCTATTCACAGGCTTTATTTCAACCTAACTTATCACTGACGATGTCTCTGATGGAAAAGCAGAAGTAGTATTTCTGTCTTTGAGCCCCTCTCAGCCTGGAGGGACCTTTTTAACCCCTGTCCTAGTGGGGTCTTCTAAGTGCTTCAAGACAGCTCTGTGTTAACTCTTGAATGTGCTGTTGATTTTGTAACCCAATCTGTGCTAAAAGGCTGTTGACCTCCTGAAAATGATCAGCTTGCTTCTATTATATCTCTATTATGCAATATCATGTTGTACTACCAAAATCCCTAAATAAGAGATAAGCAGGTCTGAATTTCATTTGTTGCCTCTAGTGCCTGGCACATGAGCAAAAGAATAACTGATGGATGAACTAGATATCTTTAAAATTCCTGCTGATTCTTCAATTTCCCAATTCTTAAAATTTCATATAGCATTCCTAGGAAGAAAAATTAAATTTTAGTCTCTAAAATTTGTAGGCAATTCTTTCCCAGCATTCTAGAAATTTGAATATGACACAAAATATTTTTAGGAGAGAACATTATTGTTTGCAAAAGTTAATAAGTCTCAGGTCTGTAATTAAAATAATTTGCATCATACTCATAAGTATCAAATTTCTTTGGGGGCAATGTAAACACTTCATATTTTATTTACTTACATTTATCCCTTCAGGAAGAACCACTTCTAAATTACACTGCAAAAGAATTATGAAATAGTCAAGTATTCTTCTTTAGAATTTTATTAACCCATAAACCGCAATAAGCAGATCTTACAACTTGGTCCCTTGAGCTCCTAGGTGACATCTGGCAGCTGAGCTTTATAAGCCCAGTTACACAACAGCTTCTGGATTCTCAGTGTCATCCAAGGGATTGATGTGTGACTAGACTCCCCAAATACATTCTGCAGGCTGCTCTCATTTATACAAGCTGTTAGTAATGGATAGACTAGAGTGAGGCTTATTATAATTCAGCTTTTAACATAAAACCTTAGAGTGTTTGGGGTTTATATGCATATTTTCATGTATCTTGTAGCGTGAAAAAAAAGCTATTTCTATATTTTCACTAGCAAGTGACACTTATTCTTTTTATGTGTGATTTATAGTTCTAATATATTGAAACTTGAATGAATAGAACAAAGGTTACAAACCCTCTTAAATAGACTCATGTGTCACTTAAGGATGGGGATACATCCTGAGAAATGCAGCATTAAGTGGCTTTTGTCTTGGCACAAACACAGGAGTGTACTTACACAATCTAAGACAGCTACAATGTCACTAAGTGCCATAAGTCATGGGCCGACCATCATGCATGTAATCTATTATTAAAACCTCAAGGTGCAATGCATGACCATAGTTAGAACACCATTTAATGAAAATAGTTGTCATTACTTTTTAAAAGTTTTCAAAGTATTTATTTTACTCCATTTCTTTGGTCTTCAATCTATAATCATTAAATATATACTGATTCCAAAATACTAATGACATGCACTGTACAAAACACAATCTTAGATTCAGGACAGTAAATTATTTAGCTACAAATAGTAAAATGCCCACCTAAAATATTAACACACTAACATGAAACTGTAAATAATAACCAAAATATATAATAACTGCTGAACCTCAGTCTACAGAGGGTAAGATATAGAATTTACACAAAGAAAGCTTATTGCAGGTGGAGGATTTGGAGAAGCAACACTCTAAAACAGAGCAGCAGGTTTTTTTTATTTTATTTTTGCAGAGGGAAAAATGCTAGGTGAACTGTGCTTTTGATAATGGTAGAAACTAAAAAAACAAAATGTGGCAAAGGGTGGTGAAAGGATTTTCATAGGGGAAAAATGCTGTCTTCACATTTCCCCTCCCCTACCACTGTGTCCAAGATGGCCATGACAACTACCAAGGAATCTTGATTGACAGATTCCAAAGACGGAAGTACAAGACAGACCAATCATCCCACTGAATAATCAATCAAAATGAGGAATTGGCAGATTGCATTTAGCTTATGATTAAAGGCAGCCACAGAACTGTTTTTTCCTGCCCTGGGGACAGATCTAACTATGCTTCATGTTTAAATGCTCTGAACATTCAAATGTTTACACTGAATCCAGAGACTCATAAAATGATAGGACCAAATGGTTATTAAGAAACATGTGCCAGGACACAGCCACATCAATATTTACAGCAGCACAATTCACAAAAGCTAAACTGTGGAACCAACCTATACCCTTTAGTAGATGAATGGATAAAAAAATGTGGCATATATACACAATTAAATATTACTCAGCAATAAAAGAGAATGAAATCATGGCATTTACAGGTAAATGGATGGAGTTGGAGAAGATAGTGCTAAGTGAAGGTAGCCAATCCCAAAAAAATAAAGACTGAATGTTTTCTCTAATATAGGGAGTCTGATTCATAGTGGGGTAGGGAGGGGAGCATGGGAGGAATAGACAAACTCTAGATAGGGCAGAGGGATGGGAAGGGAAGAGAGGGAGCATGGGGTTAAAAATGATGGTGGAATGTGGTGAACATCATTATCCAAAGTACATGTATGAAGACACAAATTGATGTGAATATACTTCATATATAACCAAAGATATGAAAAATGTGCTTTATATGTGTAATATTAATCATAATGCATTCTGCTGTCATATATATATATATATATATATAGAGAGAGAGAGAGAGAGAGAAATAAAGAAATTTATTTTTTTCTCTCTCTATATATATTTAGAATACCCCCAATTTTTTCTGCAGTGTATCTAAATCTTGTCACAATAAATCAGTATCCTTCTCATGTCATAGGTAGAAGATCTGAAGCTTCCCTTAAACCTTCATGTGAAGGGATGGAGCAGGATTTTGACCAAATTCCCTGAGGTGAGATATTCCACCTGAACTACCAGTTATATTTCGGTGAAGCACAAGCTTTAAAACGGTAGTTGAAAGGATGTGAGTATGTGTCACTCTATACTGAACCCACAGCACTGAGTTCTGACCACTGCCTCATAGGTACAGTCTACTAGACAGTAACAGATATCAAAGATGACGTTTCCTGAATAGATACATACACCCCCCAAAATATTGCCCCCTGATTCATGTGGCCTTAAATTATAGTTGTTATTTTCAGAATTGATGACATTTTTAGAATACTGTGAAAGTGTCTTCTCCAAAGCTTTTAATATACTTGGCCCTCACCAAAGAAAAAATGTGTGCACAAATTTAGTTGAACTCTAAGCTTCCAGACAGTTCAACAAACCTACAACTTCTGTGAACTATATTTAAAGGCAATATATAAACAACTAAACAAATGCTTTGTAGTCATCAATGGGCCTAGAACTCAAATCCAATATTGGGACCTTTGTCACATCTACATGTTGATGCAGTCAGATCAAAACAACTATACAAAAATGTGAATCTACAGTTTTTTGTTGCTGTGCCGTTTGAGCTCTGACTCTTAGAATTAAACCATACCCCACCTGAATGTTAATTTTTAAGGACACTTTCTCTGACTTCTAGATTAGATTCTTTTGTTGTATTTTTCTTCTTTTTCTATCTTGACACTCAAACATTATTTGAATGGCTTGCTTAAGGATGCATTTGCCACTAAACTTTAAGGTCTATTGTCTTTATTCCTATATGCCTCTATTTAGGACAGTGCTTGCAACCTAGTAATTCTCAAGGAAAAATTGTTTAGGAACATATTCTTACCCCATTACTTTCTTCTACTAATCCCCAGTCTTATATCATCCTGACCCGAGCCCCAGGCCCACTTCCTTGCTCAGTCTTTCCCCATCATCTCAGGTCCTCAGGACAGGGGTGACAGCCAAGGACAGGACACAGCCTGTGGTGGGCATGAAATAGATACCGTGCACATATCTTCTGACTTTTAAAAACTGAAGATAAATTGCTTCTTTGGGTGCCTCCTAAAATGGTCTCCACTTCAAAATAACTGTGCAAAATTAAAAACTCAAAATATCCCTGGACTAAAATAGCTGCTTCAGCTTGCCTACACCAAACATTATCTCTCTCATCAATGGTTTAATGTTTTTTCCTTTAAAATATGTTTTCTCAGTGATGATTTCCTCTTCTATACATTACTATGTTAAAATGCACAAGTCCATAGTTAATCTAACATCTAACATCCAATTCTTCAAGAGTTAGGTACATTTTATCAGGTAAAGAAAAACTAGGTTTGGTTACTCACATTATTGTCTGGAAGAATGTCTGCTGAAACTCAAAGCCACAGTGTTTGGAACTTCTAACAAATTGTGTATACAAGATACCAGTACTTCAAGGAAATAAAGCATGTACATATTAGTGCACTGTAAAATATTTATTATTATATTTTTAAGTGAGTTTCAACTATTTTCATTATGACATAAGATAAGCTATCACTATGGTGATACAAATATTGACAGAAATAATTTTGTGAATAAGGAACCTATAATTTAATCTATCACTTTTAGAAAGAAAGGGAAGACATTAAATAGAAAGGGGATTTGGAGCCAGACAATGTGAAAGTAGTAAGGAAAACAGAAAATATCTAATTAATATTCACAAAAAACCCCAAAACACTGGAAAAACATGTTTGGATCCAAATCTCCATTCCATTTTAAAATTCTGTGGTATCATTAAAAGTTAATTAACTTGTCTGCATATTAATTACTTTATGAATAATACAGACCTAATAAAAATAATGTAATAGTTAATTTCACAACATTGTTGTTTATTCAGATCACAATAATGTTAGGGTTATAGAAAATGTGTTTTTATAATTTATTTGTGTATTTTTTTTTTTTTGGTCCTTGAATCACTTCCAACTTAGTGAGTAGAGGAATAGCACATTATCTTCCATTTTAACTGTTCAATTGTTTGAACAAAATCTGGATATGTTAAAAATATGGTAATTCCAGTTATTGACAATAAGAAAATAAAGCCTATTTTCTGGGCAGAAGAACCCAAAATATATGGGGCAAGGATATATTTTAATGAATAATTTGTTTGGGTGCCTCCTAAAATGTTCTCTACTAACATTATGTCAGAAAGACTCTGGGAATAAAAGTACTTTCAGAGATAGATGGTGAGGCAGGGACCCCTGGGAGAGGACCTTCATCACATTTTTAAAGATGGAGCTGGAATTTCCCAGGTGGGAGAGCACTCCACCTAGAACTTTCTAGATGGAGCAAAGAACGTTTTCACTGGTACAGAACATGATGCACTAGGCACTCTGTATGTGGGTCAAGAAGGATTTAGAAGAACCTTCTAGGCACCATCATATCTGGAGACGAGAGAGGAGAGGATGGATAAGGAGGGAGAGCACAAGGAGTTGACATTTCCCCGGGGACAAAGGGAGTGAATAAAGCAGTGCAGTAGCCCAGGGTCGTGAGTGGCTGGGAGTTTTAGGAAGCCCACTGTGCCAGATGTTTGGGGAACATGGGAGAAGAAGCTCGGAAGTAGCATCACAAGTTAGGAATCTATTCTAGTAATGCAGGTAAGACATGAGGAGGGCCTGGGATGAGTGCTGAAGAGAGGTCAGGCAGAGATGCAGGAGAGCATTTCTGAAGACGGTGGAGTCTGAGAGGGAGAAGGAGGGATAACTCACAGCTGCCTGCCCGAGAGGCCCAGGTAGCATCACTGCCACAACCAAAAGACAATGGAAAGCCAGCTCCCTGTCAGGAACACATGGATGATTTAGATTTGAAGAGGAAATGCAAGTAACAGCAGCAGCAGGAAGAGAAAGAAACGGGTGAGAAGTGGGTAACTCTTGAAGCTCCATTTTCCAGGGGTTGACACTGTGGCGGATGCTGGGAACACCAACATGACTCACAGCCTACTCCCTGGAAATCTCACAGTTCAGCAGAAAACTAGGTAAACAGATGACTATGAGGCACCCTGAGAGCACAGAGGAGGGGCAGCCAGCAAGGGGGCTGGGGGCTGCGTGGGGATAATTCATCAGAAATCAGCCAGAAGTTCCCAAGCAGACCACCACCCCTGCCTACTGGAGCACCATCTGTACGCAGTGGCGCACGTCTTCCTGCAGCCCGCAGGGGAGCTGTGCTGCTCCCCTAACTTGGGCTCAGACTGCTCCTCCATCCAGAACACCACCCCTTCTCTGCCAGTGCCCATGGGTCCCTCATCCTTCCACCTGGCTCACTCCCATCAACCGCTCAACCTCAGCTCCAAGTCCCTCTCTCATGAAAGTCTCAATTGCATCCATGACCTAACTCAGTCCCCCTTGTCAAACTCTCTTCCTAACACGCTCTTCTTATCCTTTATCCCACTTATTTCTAGTAATTGCACATTGTTAACTATTTAGATGTCATTTTAATATCTGCAACTAGATATTTAAGGTCCTAAAGACTAAGATCCACATTTGTCTGGATCATCACTGTGTTCCCAGTACCCAGTACAGTAGAACCTTACACAGAGCAAATATGCACTACTTATATGATGAATAAATCCACAAATAACTGAGCAAATTGATAAAGACACTCCAGGCAGAAGAAACAAGACAAAGGCCCAGAAGATTTAAATTACAAGCAGTTTTGCATGAATGAAAGTCTTACTTGAGAAGGAGACTGGTAGGATTGGAGGAAAAAAAATCCCACAAGATTTATGATTCAAATTCATCAGGTCAGTATCTAAAAGGCCACAGAAAGCCGCTTGGGATTGGGGTATTTTTCAGAAGAGCAGGTTCATTTGGGGAAATGGAGTTAACTTGGTGAGTTCAAATTTGGCCATCATAAAATAATACTTGGAGTAGATCTGAGGAACCCAGTGGGAGCTCTGATTGCAGAACTGGATTTCCACAGAAAGTTCAGTAAGATAGATGAGAAAATGTCAAGTGGTGTGAGTTTAAGAATAAACAACCATTGCATTAATCAGCAAAATACAAGTGCAGTCAAAGTATTGTTCCTCCTTACTGTGCAGACATTTGTTAATAAACCTAGTTTATCACTTTCATTTTCACAGGAAACACCACGTAGAAGTCACCCCCTAACAAGTGTTTTTCTTAGGGACCTACAGAGGGAAGAGGCACCAATCTGCCTTCCCTCCTCCAGCTCCATTTCCCCTCTCACCTTCGGCATCTCCTTGGCTGGAGGAGAGGAGCTGAGCAGGTGACGCCTGCAGGACCTCTGACTTCCCACACCTACCCCATGAGAGGCAGCTCTCTACACAGGAAGCAGTGGTGTGAGCACTTTGGCTCCAGCTCCCACACCCATTTTCTCTGGCTGATGTCTTGAGACAACTCTGGTGACAGCATTGGTTTTTATTTCCCTGATAGGCCATCGTGATGGGTGGGTTCTTTCTAGAGGGCTTCCGCTGGGACCATGTGACACAGGAAACTTGCACATTCTTGCTGCACCAAGATGGGGAGAAGAGGCCTGGCTTGCGGCCGCTCACATGACTTCTGCCACCCAGGCTGCTCCATCCAGACTCCAGAGTCTGACCTGCTTCCAGCCTTGGGCACGGGTATCCCTGTGTCCACTGGCAGCCTATTCTAGAGCATCCTGGGGCCCACTCCTGCAGAAGCCCACAGTGTCCTGCCTGGTTCTCAGAGACCCAAGCCAGGATTAAAATTCTCCTACTCAAAGACACTGTGAATTTTCAGAATTCCAGTTACTAAAAGCTACTGGGAAACTGAGGGTAAAACGTGAGGCACAGCTGCACCCTATGACTATCTGTAGGATTCTGGGATTGTTCTCACCACCAGTTTTCCTCAACTGTAGACTTGACTAAAATTTTGAGGCAACAGGAAAAATTACATCCTGTAATGTTCATAAGATTGCTTAAGCTTTTAGGATTTTTTAGGGATCAAAGGGGACAGAGCATAAGGACATAAATAGACTTGGCCTGTTACCATTTGTTTCTTACAGCTCTACTCCGCACTTGCAACCACATGGCCTTTAACAAATTTTAACTTCTGCAAAGTCAAAAGAAATCACATGGGAAAGATGATCGATATTTTCTTATTACAGGCTATTGTGAAGAACCGAATATCAAGGGGACGTTCTGAATATATGAAAGGAAAAGTCTAAATCTGCTGTCTGCCAATTTGAGTGAAAAGACACAAAGTAGACTTTAGAGACAGAAAGAGAGGGTTTGAATTTGAGCTCCCTCAGTCATTAGTCACATCAGCGTGTACCAGACATTCGATGCTCCAAAATTCAAATGACTCATCTATAAAACAGGGACATAGAGAAAACATTATAATTTCATTTTGAAAAATCAAGTGATCAATGTTTCTAAAAGCAATTTTAATGGGACAGTAAAGAATTCCACCGTTTCAGAATGTCAGGGTTGAAGAATTTGGATGACATCTAGTTCTATGCAGCCCTTTTACAAATGGAGGTCTCGGTGGGGGAAGGACTTTGCCACGGTCACATGTCCAAGTTCTTAGTCCAGCGCCCCTAGGGACCAGGATGTTATGCAAGTGCCTTGAAGGTGAATAACTCTCCTGTTTCAGTAGAACTCCTCAAATGCCTTTAAAATGCCGAATTATTTTAGTTCTTGTCACAACAAAGGTACAAACTCTCCCTAGGGTATAGAGTGTAAATACGGCAATGTTATGGGCACGAAAGGGATACAAAATAGGGACAGGCTGACTTTTCTGTGGTTCGAATATTCAAGCATATTTAGTGAAGGCTATTATAAGTTCATTTTTCTTTTGAATTTAGCTTTAGCCCTTTGCATTTGCCAAGATCACACTGCTGGTCTCCTCCTCCTGAGCAGGACTTTCTGCGGGGCTTTGTATTTATTCATCCAGTTCCTAGCACATGGTGAGGACTGATGCACATCTTGTGGACGCATGCTCTCTGCCAGCTGAAGTCTTTGTCATTAGCTCCATAGTCAGAAGTTGTTGCCATCTGTCTATGGTCCCATTGCCTAGAAGTATGGACTCCATGTTTCATGCCTTTGGAATCAGTGTGAGTGTTGGTCCTGGTGCCCCACTATTTAAATTAAAGGGTCATAGCAAGGGGCAAGTAAATTTCCTCCTCAAGTCAGATTCCTCTTAGTGAGAAGGGGTGCAGAGGGCCCTTCTCCAGTGGGGTTACTAGCTCAGAATGAGCATTTGCAGGCTGCAGTGTCAGAAGGCTCTCTGTGAGTGCCGTGGAGGCAGAACTGCAAAGTGTGAAACCAGAGATGTTGGGGGTAATCACAATTCCCTTCTCCACCTTTGCTGGGCCTAGTTTGCTTTCTATGTTCACAGGAGGACGGGAGATGTCAGAAGATCACATCCTTGGTCTATCAACTTTCAGCTGTTGTCTGTAGGCAGTTGTTCATCTTGCACCTAGAATCCATCACACTTAATACCAGCATGTGAGAAGCACAAGCAAGCACGCACACCGGCTAGACTGTGGCGTGCCAGTCAGGCATTTCCAATCTCCAGGATCATTCTTACATTGTTGCAAGCCGTGGGGAGCAATAACTGAGGGTGATTAATAGAGCTCTTGGGGAGCCTGTTAGTGGCCTAGAGAAAACTCCCACATGATACATTACATGACTCATTGGGAAATCTGAGCTTGTTCTGATGCAAATTCTGAGATTTTAAAAAAACTAATAATAAATAAATTTAAAAGGAGGAGGAGCTTGGAAATTATGATCTTTGATTTAACCAATATGAGGATGGGTAATTTAGATAGGGTGGACTTCCTGGTAAAGCCATTGTCTGTGGCTGGGTCCCTGCTGGATGTAATTGTAGTTGTACAGTGAAGACACTCTCAGAAGCCCTGACTCAAAGCCAGTGAACAGTGCCCTCCACATGGTCCATGCTGCTAGCTCCCCTTTGGGGAGTGCCCTGTGCCTCACTCTGTCCCAGGCACTGCATCCTCACCCGCAGTAGCACCAGCCTGAGGAGCAGCAGGGATCTGTCATGTAACTGGGACCAGGCTTCAGGGACAGCCCTTCTTCTACCTGTGTTTGGGTTTTCAAGGAGATAGGGAACAGAGCTTTGAGAGATATTCTTCCAAATATTTAGGAAAGTTGCTTTTTGATATTTGAAAAACTACTTAACTCAAGTCCTTGAAAAACCTTTAGCAAAACCTGTATTGGGGATGAACGACTTGGCCATTGTATGGAGGGCTGAGATGGCTGAGACCAGTCTGTAACAGCCCTAGAGAAGCGGCAGAGCTGCAAAGGAGCCGTGGAGCAGGTTACACAGACATTATTTAATCCTTGAAAAACTGGGTCAAACAGTTATTATAGGAAGCACTTGGCAAACATGTTGAGCTGAGAAAGGCTGTTTGTTTTAATTAATAGCAAGATGGTATCCTAAGTGCTTGAATTCACGTGTGCCTTTCATCCCAGATCTGTGTTCACTTATCCACTAACCAAATCTAAAGACCCAGTGTCAGCCTGGTCTTTTCTGATCCAAAGCCGGGTGTTCTTTCACTGTGTCACATGGCACTTCCATCTGCTGCCACCTGCTAAACCAAGGGTTGTAGCACTTGGACATTCATAGTCAAGGAAGTGTGGTTCAGAGAAAATATATTTAGCTTTTTCTGAAATTCAATGAAAACATGAACATGACTAATACCATTTTCACATAGTAAGCCATCAAATAAAACATATAGGGAGAAACTTGATGAAAGGCTGAGTATAGTGGCCTTTGCCTATAAATCCACCATTGTCCTTAGGAGCTCCTGGCTGAATGCAGGGATATTCAGAGGTGGAATAACTAGACTGTGAGAGCAGTAACCTAGTCAGTCCACCCTACTTTGAATGAACTGACTGGCTAGTAACTATCGGCAGGTGGGGCATGGCTGGAGAAGGTGGGTTCCTGGGGGCTGCCCTGGAAGGGTGCATCTTTCCTGCTGCCCCATACCCTGCTCTCTCTGCTTCTTGATGGTCATGAACAGGACAATCTTCCCACCACACTTTTCTGCCATGATGTCCTGCTTCCCCTCGGGCACAAAGCAATGGTGCCATCCTTCCATAAATTGAACTCTGAAACTGTGAGTCATAATAATCCTTTCCTCCTCTAAGTTGTTCTTGTTAAATACTTATTTTGGTCACAGTGACAAAAAATTAATACACTCAGTTACTTGAGAGGGTAAGGTAGAAAGATCACAAATTCCAGGCCACTCTCAGAAACTTGGAAAGATTCTATCTCAAGCTTAAAAATAAAAAGAATTGGAGATGTAGATCAGTAGTAAAGCACCCCTACATTCAGTTACCAGATTGGAGAAAAAAATGTGTTGTGAAAGGGAGGGAAGATATTTGTACTATATCTACAACTTTGCTGTAAGATTAATATTGTTTCAAAATTCATTTTTAAGATACATAGAACTGTGCAGTAGTGTCTTATGGGTAAAAAATATTCAAAATGAAGAAGGTTAAGGCCCTTTATTATTTCAACATTTGGAATCATTATTCACTTTTTTCCCCTACTAACTGATAACATTGATTGAATTAATCATCATTTTCCAATGACAAGTATATATTATAATATATCTGGAAATATGAATGGTATTGTTATGGGATATTGTTATGGGATTAAAATTAATTCTTAAGATAACAGTACTATTATTACTAATATTAATTACTAATAGGATGTCCATCAAAAAGAAATAATATTGAAATTATTATTTTAAAATTCTGAGGGAAATTTTTGCTTAACTCATACATGGACAAATGTTCCAATTGTATGAAAGATATCAGAGCATAAAGAAAGGCAAATTCTAGAATTGTTGAAAACATCTGAAAATACTCAGTAAAATTACAGAGGGCAAGAATAATCAGTGTCTTTGAGTTTTAACCTGAAGCAAATAGTTATTTACAGGATGAATGTGGGACTCAATAGCTAAACACATACTCTTGTGTTCAAATCTCAGCTTTGCTTGGAGGATGAACTAGTATACATAAGTTGAACATTCTAAGTATCCTTTAAAAATAAAAAAATAAAGAATGGTAATATATAATACTTCATAGGTGGGCTATAAAAATCAAATGAGATAATGTGTGCAAAGTGCTTAGAACTATGCCTGGCATAAAATAAGAATTCAATAACTCATTATTTTTATTAAGATGAATCTCTTATAATGGGATTTTTGGAAAGCAGGAATCATCGCCTAATTGTACCATATTTCATCTGAATTAATTTTGAATGACTGCATTTATCACATATTATTCTGCAGCACCATTTTACAGGGAAACTTCAGAGGGAGTGTTTTATCTAATAAACAAAACTGAATATATGTGATAAGAAAGAAGTTATTCATATTATGTAGGTTATATATGTCAGAATATTTTCCAAATTACTTCCCCATATAAGTAGCAGCTAATAGCAGGTAATGTTATTTCACAGTGGTAAAGTGTGCATTTTCAACTAGTGTAAATTCCAATGGACAGAAACAAGAGACAGATACAGTATTAGAGTAAGCATTGTCTGAAAGACAAGAAAACGATGCAATGAATAGAAGCAGTGGCTCTGTTCTAGCATTCCCTCCAGCCTTTTATAAACATGATCAAAAATCAAATACAAGAAACTTGAAGTCATCCTGATAACAGTCATCTGGTATTTTTAATACCAGGCATAGAAACAATAAGATCATTCCTAAAAAGAAGCATGGCAAAGCCACACAAGAAGAACAGCCAACTACTAAACAGCGTCTTTCTAAATGGGCTGGTCACTTATTACACAATATCACTCATGTCCACCCTTGTCCCTTTCAGAAATACCCCAAGGAAATACCTTTTCCAGTGACCAGCCCCAGAACAGCAGTCCTCTCCAAATATCTGGAAAAACTCTCTACGTATAGGAACCCTCCAAGCATGGTACAGAACAAAAACTCTCCCCTCAACTTAAAAAAATAAAACTTTTCGTTGTTAGGATCCAACTATTCCCCAAAGAACAACTGGCGTCAATTGGCAGCGTGCTAAGTGGCTTTTAGCCCATGAGGAAAAAGGCTAACATGGAGCAACACACAGAGTTCTGAAATCCACAAGTTTGTACTCTACTTTGCTTAGACAAGTGCATTGGCTCAAATCAGTGATGTTCCATTTTAACACAGAGATACCAGAAATAGTAGCAGTTTTCCTGGTGAGCTTGTCCCTCTTCCCTGGTGGCTCAACTCTGCCTCAGCCCTAGAAGTCTCACAGCCATGGAGACATCTCATTGGTAAGTCTCCAGTGGCATCTTTTGTTCTCCAACACAAGTGTGATGTGACCACTCACCAAATCACAACCACTCTTACTCCTCTTCTCCACACGCACCCCCAGTCGCTACTAAATGTGACCCTCTCCTGATTTGTTCTTTTACCACCTGCCAAAGACACGACCTTAATACTGGTTCTCACCCTTTCTTACCTGCCTTGCTCTAGTTGTATTTTAACTGTGGTTTTCTCCTGTGTTTCATTCTCTGAACTCAATCTATCATACACATTTTGAAAAAGTACTCCTGCAACGAAAGTCTCAAATATTACTATTCAATTAAATATGTATATAGAAATAGTATATAAAATATACTCTTTCCCACTTCTGAAATTCTGTGTGAATCCCTGTCATGACTTACAGAGCCCTCGATCATCTTAATCTGGTTATTATTTCACTCTTAACTTCTTCCCTTTCAAGTCAGATGACTACTTTCCAAATGGTCTCACTCCCAATTTTAGACCCCACCTGTTAGCAACCCTTTTGATAGCTGGTGTTCTGCTCATTCTACCCTCTTTGATAGGTTAACTGCATCCACTCATTGATTCATTCATTGGCCCATTCAGGGGTCCATTTAGCACTCTCAGCAAGCTCCGGCCATTGCTGAACACGGATGAGGCACTGGATATTTAAACAGGTGCATCAAAGTCCCTTCCTTTGAGACGCTCGGTGTGGGTGGTAGGAAGAGTATTTCACTGTAATGCCCTTCCCCAGGGCATGATGGAGCACGGCTCAGTGAGCACAGGTGCTCACTTCACACCCTGAGGATGCAGTGAGGGCTGTGTGGGAAAAAGCCACAAAGGTGTGGCTCTCACATCATATCCGGTGATAGCCCACTTCTCAAAGGTCACTTGGCACTGCGTACACAGCACAACATTCACTGCATCAGGTCTAAACATCCATATCTTTAAACACACCATAAGGTCCTCAAAAGCAGATGCTCAATCTCAACAGTGTTCTCATGGAGCAAGAGTACAAAATCTAGACGGTGAGGTCAGTGATCTTCTGTTGCTGTTGAATGAACCTATGAAACAGTGAATCAGGGGTGAGATGTGGTCACATATGACCACATGCTCAGTGACACCAGTAACTAGATAGCAAAATCTGTAATCCATGTGATGCCATGAAAATTCTGAATGTTGAAGAGATTAACTTCTGCTGCCCAAAGTCACAAAGCAAGAAAGTGAGCCAGAAATGGAACTCAGATAATCTGACATTTTAGTCCATGTTTAACTGTTTCATGAAACCATGACCCACATGTACCATGATGTAAACATATGCATCATATGAAACTATGTGGCATGATACATGGGTTGATGCACAAATAAAAAACCGAAGAACTACACAAATAGACTACAGCAATTATCTGTCACACTGTCTACATTCTCTGAAAGGAACCGAGCATCATCTATATATTTTTAAGGAAAAACCTAAAATATTCTAAGTGACCATGTATTATAAATTGATAGCCACAAGTGACTAGTAATTTTTTCCATGATGAGGAAATAAAAATCACCTTAAAAATAACTATGAATCATTGAAAATGAGGGTACCTCTTGGGCATAAAAGTATATTTTATCCATAGACACAGAGAACGTCATTCCCAACCACATTTTTATAACCATTTTATGGAAAGTGTGACTTTGCAGTATTACTTTGTGATCTAGAATAGAATATGTAAGTTGTTGTTAGAACAAAAAACTATTTCTAATTCAAGCTACACAGTGAAAAGTCTAGCGCAGTGAACGTAAATGTCAGCACTGGCATTTGGAACAGGAAACTAAATACCCTGTTTTCATATAATCGCTACATTCTTCCTATATTGCAGGCTCATAGATAGTTCCAACATAAATGCTTTTTTTTCTATAAAATGTGGGAGCACACCAGGAACACACACACAAAAAAATGGTGCTCCAGAATCAGGAGATGTAACTCAGAGCCCAGAGAAGGAGCAAGTGGGAGGTCGTGGGAGATGCGGGGCTTGCAGTTGTCAAGGAAAGAGGTGTGCTGAGGGAGGTGGGAGCAGGCAAGACCCAGGAGGGCCCCGTGTGAGATGGGCAGGACAGAAATGGCATCCAAGCCACAACACAGCTGTGGACAGAGGATGATCTCAGTGGAATTTTTTTAAAATAATCATTTTCTTTTTGTTTAAAATGGAGATGCAAATACTGAGAATGATTCTTAAAAGAAAGCAAAGTACAGATGCAAAGAAAGCCAGGAAGAATTTCCTAATAGTTAAACAATTATTTACAATAACAGGTCTCTGCAAGGCTGATTCATTTTTATGCTCACAGAAACTCCGTTTCAGATGTTACCTCTCATTGTCATGGCAACCCTCTTGTGTGCGTTCCCACTTCCTCAGCCCAGCCCCAGACCATTCTACAAATTCTATTTTGTTTGCCCGCCAAAACTGCCAGAGGAAAAAAACATTCTTTCAGACCTTGCCCACGAGCAAAATGGAGATATTGCTGACTTCTGAGTCACACCTGTTAAGCTAGGATGCTCTCTGAATCAGATACAGAGACTTGTGGGGCTTTGAAGTGCAGATTTCTGAAGACAAGTTCCCAGGGAACAGAGGAGTCTTCTGATTTGGGTTATGATCAATAGGAGACAGAATAGAAGTGGCACGTTTATGACCGATATGTCTTCCTGCTTAAAAAAAGTCAACTTCAATTCTTTTGGGGACATGTGCCTTGCCGATTGTGAACAGCTCTACTATTTACAGTTACCCTGCAATTTCTGCGGGAGTCTAGTTGAAGCAAGGTGTCTGAAAGTAGTCAGAAAAGGGAAGATGCTGTAAGGACACACTGAAGCAGAATTTCAAGCAAGTCAGCATAGCTGTGGAGTGGTGGGCAGCTGGCCAACTGAGCCAGCAAGAACGGCAGCCCAGTTCTTTAGCACAAATGCATCAGGCAGATACGCCGTGAAGAGGCAGAGGCTTCAAGGGTGCCAGGTTCTACAAATAGCTATTATTGCCACAAACAAAAATATCACCATCCTATGCACATCTTTGGAAAGGATTGTAGGTTATTTTTCATACATATTTATGCATAAAAGGAAATTCATACAAAATCAAATGACATAAGAAGACAAATATACATATGTGTATGTATAATCTAGATATAAATTATTAATTTTTGTAGAAAATTTTAGCTGGGAGGACTCTATACTTTGCATTTGGAACAAGTGTCTTTAAAGTTAGAACTGATAAATCCAAATTATTATGCTGTTATTCCCACAGATAAATTCTTGCATCATTTATTTACTTTCTATACCACTTTCCAGATTCTAACCTATATTTTAAATTTTAAGTTGCATGCTATATTAATTTTCTTTTTCCTCCTGAAACAAATACCATACGAATAGTGACTTTAAATGACATAAATATATTATTTTACAGTGTTCAGGGTCACAAACCCAGAAAGTGCCCCACTGGATTGAATCAGGTGCTGGCAGAGGTATGTCCCGGCTTGAGGCTCTAGGGGAGCATCTTTCTTCTGCCTTTTCCAGCTTCAAGGCACTGCCCATTCTTTGGCTCATGGGTCTTTCCATTGCCAAAGCCAATAATGGTCACTTGGGCTTTTCTCAACCTGGGCTGTTCTGCCTCCCTATTCTATGCTAAAGGACTCTTCCATCCACAAAACCCTTAATTTCCCTCTCCCATGTAATATAAAATATTGCTAGGGTCCATACTTCAGGATGTAGACATCTTTTGGGGTCAATATTCCTCCTTCCACAGTAGGACATCTGGCCCACCAAGACTCATACCCCATCCACATGCAAAACATGCTCATTTCTTACCAGGTCTCAAACCCAAAGTCTCAACCCATCACAACTTCAACTCAAAGTCTAATTCCCATTATGCACAAGCTCCACACCAAACATTGAGATCATCTAAATCCCATATGGGTGGATTCTGAGTAGAACCCACCTGGAGGTACAACTTCACTCCATTTCTGAACCATGAAACTCAAGAGAAATGTTCCTTTTCCCAAAACAATGGTGGGACACGTGTAGAATACCATTTACTGACATTCCTGCTCAAAAAGCCAACACCCCCCTTCAATAAAATGAAAAGGGAAAAAATTCAATAATCTCAAGCAATATTGAAATCCAGCTGACAAATTTCACTTGGATTCAATGCCTTGGAACTATTCTGTGTTTTTTGCTCTGTCTTCTGAGCTCAAAGCCCTGCCCTTTGGGCTTGGGATTCCGCCTTCTGAGTTAGAAGAGTCAGCCTACATTTTCCACAAGAGCTAGCAGATGCTTGCATTGAATGTTTACAAGAGCATGTTTCTGGCTAGTAGATATTTTGGGGTCTGGTAATCTTCTTTCTCTTTATTCTTTTGTTGTCTTATTTAGTTCAAAATAGCAATGCTTTTGCCAATATAGCATTCTCAAGAACATTGTTGGGTCTATGTATATCATGGGACTCACTCCATTAGACACAGGCTTCTCTCATAGGTCCTCCTTAGATGACACCATAATTCCTTTTGACTTCTGCTGAAATGAATGAAGATGCTTCTAAATCACATACTTGGTCATTTCAGAGTGCCTTTTGTGAGACTGACTACTCTGATATTCTGGCATTTCTAGGAGTTAGCAAAAGGTCCTCCAGCTCAGTATTTGCTCTATACCAGGATTTTCCAATCCTGTACAAAGATCCCCTAGATTTTAATTGATAGTAAATTTCTGAAACTAAGTTAATTACTTGAAAGTTCTGCTTTCCACCTGACTCTGGGATGTAATTCTGCCAATCTTTCTGACTCAACAGAACAAGAATTCCCTCTCTCTGGGTTTCCCAATACATGCTCCCATTCCTCACTGAGCCTTTGCCAGCAGCACCTGTAACTTCCACATTTCTGCCAGCAGCCTGGTTGTGACGCTTGAGCTGCTCTTTAAGGCAGGCATGTTTTCTCTGCCATGCTCCTCAGTTCTTGAGAGTCCCACTGGGAGACCTAGTGACATCCATATTTCTTCTAATAGTTTATTCAACAGAATGTAAACCCTTTTCTAACATGCTTTTCAAGTTTCTTCTATCTTTTGTCCACTGCCCAATTGTAAAACCATTCCTGCATTTTTAAGATAGTTTTTACAGCAACATTCCACTTGTAGGAACTAAAATTGTTTCTTTCTGCTGCTATCATGAACTTAGTGGCTTTAAGCAATGAAACCATATTATCTTATGCTTCTGGATGTCAGAAGTCTGAAATGAATCCCAGTGAGCTAAAAAGAAGGTGTCAGCTGTGTTCCGGTTTGAATGTTTTCGGGAAGAATGCCTTCTTTTCCTTTCTTAGTTGGTAGGAACCTCTGGTTTCTTAGCTTCTTGCCCTTTCATCCATCTTAAAAGTCAGCTGAAGACCTATATCACATCACATGATCCTGATTCTTCTGCCCCTTCTGTCTATATTGAAGGTCCCTTGTGATCACATTGGGTCCTCCCTCAAAATCCAGGACAATATCCCTAAAGTTAGCTGAGAAGCATCCTTCATCTCCTTTGCTTCTGTGATCTCCCTTTGCTGTAGAGCCTAACACATTCACAGACAGTAAGGCTGAGGATGTGGATATTTGAAGTGGGCATGACAGTCATCTAAGAGACTGAATTTTCTGTAGTACAGTCTGAAGTCACGCACATACTATATTTCTACAGTGTAGCACAGGGGATCAATAAATATATGGTGAATAAATATGAGCAGCAAGTGCAGCCCAGTGAAAATCAAGATAGTTTTTGTATCCACTTTAAAAAGAGTAATGCTAGTTGTACTTAAGTAGTTTTAATGACAAACAAATTCTAAAATAGGAAACAGTTTTGGTTAAGACAAAGAACATTGAGTTTTCTGACAATTTCTTGACCTATTTTATATGTGACTAAATTTACAATAAGCCTCAATTCATCTGCAAATTGTTATAAAAGGAAATGTTTCAAAGAATAAACAGATTATAAAATACTTTATTATGAAAAATATTGTATTCATAATCTCAAAAATATTCTTGAATATGAAATATTATGTTTCTGAAAAAAGAAGATTGTGTCATGAAGCTTTGTAACTAGACACACCTAGAAACAGAAGGATTCAAAATAGAGGAAGAGCACATGCATTATTTCTCTGTTTTGCTTTTATCAAGTTTCTTAAATGTTCCTCTTGCTCAAATGAGGCACTTTCCCATTGGGGCAATGTATGTGCAGAGTGCATGTTGGTCCTGAGATGAGGAACCGGATGCACAGGTGACCCTACAGTAGTTTAAAGCACAGCCACCACTGGTCCTAAAGCATCTAGTTGTAAATTAGTAAATAGAGCCATGTCTGCATGCAGCCCTGATCCCAGGGGTCTGAATGCACTGTCTCTCAACACGTCCATCTCGCTCCCTCAATTTAGCGAGCTTAAGATGCACAGATGGATACAGCAGTCCTAGGTAGAAGTGTAGGGTCTAAAGTGACTGGAGGAGACTCACATCACAGGAAAAAAGCCAAAGATACATATGCGTTAGGGAGTACAAAAGTTGTAGTAAGTTGGAGCAAGAAATGATAGCGTTTTCCTGGGATATTTAACATGAGTGCCACAGTGTCAACTAAAGACAGTGCTGCTCCAGCAAAGGACCAGATGTTAGTGAAGGACAGGAAAGGAAGCCCGCACTCCAGGCTCAGATGGGTTGAAAAGCAGAGAGAGGCCAGCGGGGACAGACCCTTGTTTCTTTGGTCACTGCAAATGGAAAGACCTTTGTGACAGGAGGAGAGAGGTGATTTTAAATTCATGCACCAGTTAATGGTGAAATGTGGGTGATGTAGTATTAGAGCTTAATTAAATTTCTTAATATAACTGCACTAAAAGCACTTGCAAGATGTGATGTAATTAAAGCCATAATCTCCACCCTTTGTAGAAGGTGCTTCAGCACAGTGTTACATAATGGATAAGCCAGCATCAGGTCAACATCTGCACAGAGGTCATGAACCCAGACAAATGCTCTCTCTAGACCTCTGGCTTCTTTATTTCTGAAATGCAAGGGTTCCATGAAATGAACTCCTAGGTCTCTTGGCAATCTAACGAAGATACACATCTACGATGAAAATAGATGGGGATCCTGCATGGTGTGATCCTGGCAATTAGCCACTAAATAAAGATAAACAGCCCTGGACACTTTTCTCTACCTCTCCAGGAAATGAAGAGGGCACCCTTGAGTAGAGGAACTGCTTCCCAATCTCCCTTTTCCTTGCTGTTGCTTGCAATATTCTATGCACAGATGGGAGCTAATCCTGGAACTTTTCTCTCCCACTCTCAGCTTCTCTCCTGAACACCCACCTAGACAAAACAGCATTCTGTGTCTGTCTTTATTCTTCATCCCTCTGCCTGAGCCCACTGCTCTGTGATGGGGTCAGCCAAGACTCGGCTGGGTGAGGGCGATAGGGTTAGAAGAGATCTTTCCCATGAAGGTCTCTGGTGCCTAGTAAGCAGTCCCAATTTTGTTACTGCTGTGAGTTTCAAGTTTTTAATTTAATTTCTTGAAAAGTATGCCTCAAGAGGAAATGTGATTTTACCCCTTAAACCTTCCATTGGACAGTCTTTGCTGTGGCTGAAATGAGACTATTTTGGAGTTAACAGTGTAAATATAATAGTTAAAAAGATAACATACGGTAGTCTACATTTATTTACTCTCCTGTTTCTACATGAAAAATAAATAAAAGTTCTTCTTTTAACCTTAGCCTTTAAAACCTTCTATTCTTCCATCTTTTAATGCAAAATTCAAACTAGACTTTAGATACTGAAAAAAGAATCAATAACTAGATGTTTTTTCTGTCTTTGTCACCAGAAAGGATGTCAGAACTTTGAATGCCTAGGTAAGAAAACTGAGATACTTTCAAAATGGCCTCTCATCTCTGTGACAGAGAGCCACACAGCTGCTCTGAATATTAAGAAAACATCAAATCCATGATAACATTTTACCTAAATAATATATTTCCTCTACTTTGCATAGAAACCTTTTTAAAATGCTCTATTTAAATCCCCACACCACAGCGTACTCTTCCATTGCCTTTGAAGTCGATCTGCATGCGGTAGGAGCGAAGGCCAGGAATTGGCTAGAATGTCCCTAAAAGACTTTGAGTGCCTCCGATGAAAGCTGCTATTTAAGTACAAAGTATCATAATAATTTCTATATATTTAACAACTCCACTCACTTCAATGCCAGTGCCTGACTCAGCCTCACCTATGTGGTACTTTGAGCCCTAGTCCTTAAGTGAAATTTAACCAGTAGGATGTGTGTAACTTTGTTTCATAAAAATAGTACAGAAAAGAATACCATCAAAAGCGGAAGATTCCAAAAATGTCCCACTCCATAAATTTCCCATTCCGTGTCTGTAAATAGCACAAAATCTCTTCATTAGAAAATAAAAGGCTAACAAAAGACATCTGTTACTAAAAAGGTTGGGAAGGTCACCACCCATCCCCTGTCCCCAAAGAGAGCACCCTGGGTGTGTGCCTTACTGCTGCCCATAAAGCCCCCACATGATGCCACTGGACCCGCAGGTAGAGAGAACATAGGCCACGTTTTCCTCTTAGATTACTTTTCCTAGTGGCAAAGAAAATTGAGGAAAGAAGGCAGTTGGCTGTGGGAAAATTATTCTCTACTCAGAAAGCATTGTTAGGTTGAATAAGAAAATGTGGAATATGGAGAAACATATTCTCCTTTTTAAATATTCACGTTGAAATCATCAACCATAGTACTTTCTCTTTTGAAAAACTTTGCTCTTAGATAATTAATTAAAACAAGTAATACCAAAAATAAAAAAAAATTCTTTCAAAAATGCAAGCATTCTTATTATCATGAAACTTGAGTCTATTTTTACTGTATGTCCACTGGGCCCCTAAAGTCCTTCTCCTTCCTCACCTCCTGCCACCCTCTACCTGGGACAGCCATTGCTGTGAGCTTGGTGTGCACTATTGCAGTATGATTAAGTACTTTTGAGGTATTTTCTAGCGATTTTTTATTTTATGAGAGATTGAATTTAAACTTTCTAAAATGAGGCCTCACTATATGAGAGAGCAATGTGTGTAAGGAGCACTTTCATGGGTCTTCTGTTTTCTTGTTGAATTATCAAATTATCAAATGTGAGTTATCAAATTTTCCCTCTTGTAACTTTTTGGCACTTTCAGTGACTCTGCATTTATCCTTCTTCTTGATATTGGGACAGTGTTTGCTGAGATGACCTCACAAAACTAGAAGTCCCCATCTGTGAGCCTCCCCCAGGGCTCTGGGCCTTCAGTGAGCCCTCTCATGTGCTTTGCAGACCCCAGGCTATGAACTAGCTGACTGCCTCCTCAATCTCCCAATCCTTATGCGTGCTAGACTGCGATTCTAGGTGACTCATCATGGCACCGTGGCCCTGGACAAGACTCAGATCAAAAAATAACCGTTAGTGAAATAAAGAGTAAAGAATCATCAAAATACGTCAGGGGAAACAAAAATGCTTTCTTTAAGACTGCCCATGGTATTTCTCTGGCTCTGCCATCCCACCCTCTAGGTCCACATATGACCTCCAGTTGGCGGGTGCCCAGAGGTCACTGGGAATTCAGAATCACAGAAAATAGGAACAGCAGGAGCCAGGATAAAAAGACCACTATTTTAAAGTTCAGTAGAAAAGGAAGTCAGAGATTCAGATTTTAGAAAACAGAAACAATTTGGAGATAAGGGTTAACAGAAATTAACGTGCCAGTCAGGCATAACGGAAGCCAGAGATGGGTCAGGAACAAACCCTGGGGAGTCTGAGACCTAAGGCACCATTGGAAAAATCAGTCCCTGCTATGGAAGTAAAGCATCAGGAACCTTAGCACAGTGCTCTTAAGTATGCTTGTTATTTAACTAAGTGTCAAATTTTGGATTGCACACTCATGATTTAATCTGATTATAATCTGGCTACATATCTTTGCAAGCAGAAAAAATTGGGCATGTGATTCTAAAAATTTACTTTGAAAGTGTATGTGTGTGTGTTTGTGTGTGTGTGCATACAGATGTGTATATGTATATATGTGTAGTACATATGCATATATTTATAACAATAGAACTACATATGTATGCTCATTTTCTTACCTTGGCAAATGAGACTCATTCCTAAGAGACAGATGTCTCTCAATGTGCTGACATCAACTTTCTGAGATTCTATGTTTGAAATTCAGATTAAAGATTGTGGTAAATTCATGAAAATAATAAAGACCACCCGGCCTTTTTGCTGTTATTCCTGCCTTTACATATTTTATGATCTATTTTATGCCTTCAGAAATAACTATAATCCCCACCTTGATATCTAGGTCCATTAACATTACCAAAAAGTGAAAAGATGCAAATATTAGTTTTCATACCGACTCTCCAAGAAACAGAGCAAGAGGTTCTAACTTGAAAAAAAAAACAACACGAGACACTTGCTTGCCTCTCAATAACCTACGCCAAACCTCCTTTCCTTGTAAAGAACACAAAATCGAGTTAATTAAAAAATTAATAGGTGCTAATGGTTGAGGTCTTATACTCAAGAAACTCATTCACATGTACTGAATGACTTATCTTTCAAACAATCCTGTGGGAATATCAATACTATCTTTATTTCAAAATTTAAAAATATCAAAGGAGAAAATATTAGGGATTATGTCCAAGGTTACTGCATGAAATTAAAAAAAAAAAAAAAGCCGGGTCTGGAAGCCAGATATGGCTCCCGCACCAGGGCTTCCCGCAGTGGTGATCGGGGATGTCAGCTCTACTTCACACTCTGAGTCACTAAGTTGGCTTGAGCAAGTCTCCCCACTCAAGCTCCCCTAGTCACCGCAGGTCTCACCACTAGATAAGAACGAAGCCAAAGGACAACTAAAGCCTGATGAGTGTGTATTCCTGAAGTGTTGTCTAAACCATGGCTACTCCGGGCCCACTTCCTGGGTCAATAGCTAAGTGGCTTCTGCTGCATTGTCTCTTCAGGGAACCAGCTGGACATGGTTAAGCCACTCAGGCCACGGCCTTGGGCCCTACAGTGTCATCTCTGTCATGGACATGTTGCAAAGTCCTGCCATCCCCCATCTACTACGCCCAGGCTTCCCACCAGCTTTAGTGCAGATTATCTAAATGAAAAAGAAGCATAGGCTCATCCTCGACTCACTCTAATTATCTGGGATTACCTCCTGGAGGTTCCTGGCAATAGCATCCTCCCCTGCTAGAGATGAAGCATAAGGCCCCAAAGAAACCCAGCAAAGAACAATGCCTTGGCACCCAAATGACTGCTGGCAACCTGAGCCAGCAGCAAGAGGGCCAGCAGTCTGTCTGTCAAGTGGAGCTCAACCTGGACAGTGTGGCCAGGTGATGAAGGGGTTGGCTGGTCCCGCCTTTACAAAACCAGTGTTATACCCTACACATGCTCCCACATCATCACCAAACCCAGAATGAAAATGCAGCTTACAAGGGCTATTTCATGCCCCATGTTACTATCTTTAGGTTCAGGGTAACTCCAAATAATCAACTAAGAAAAAAACACATTTCCATTTAGAACTCTTGGGCTAACAATTTGACAGAGTAATAAAAATGTTCATAATTTTTTGAAAAAATTCAAGCTCATTTGAATGTGGCATGTGAAACACTTGTGATTTCTATGAGTGGTCCGATAACAGCAAAGCATAATTAAAACCGCAATCCCTTAGTGATATTATCAAATAATCCTAATGCTGAAGGTTGAGTCATGATACAGTTATCATCTGATTTAACATACTATGAGATCATAATGAAAGTTATCATGAATCACCTTACATTATTTTCAAAAATTTGATTCTTTATTCAACAAAACACTATTTGTATGTTACCTCTGTAACATGGTAATTTCAACAAATTTCACATGTACTTTTTTGTCCATTATAACCTAACTGAAACATAATATATAAGCTGAAAAAAATCTTTAATCATATACACATAATGTGTTGTGCATAATTTAAATCATTTTCCACTTAAAAGAAAAGCTTCACTTCATCAAACTCAAGTGATGCGTGGTGCTCTTGCAGGTTAAAAATGTGATAACCCACTTGTATTGTAAAGGATGCTAACACTTCATGAAGAGAGCCAGTCTACATCTGAGATCGTTTTAAATATTAACAGGCTAAAGGGAAAATTGACAGAGACTGCATAATTTTATAATTGCCCATGATGTCTGCCAGATATTGAAAGTGGATATTTGGCTGCTGTGGGCCTCGGTTTTCTTTTCATCAAAACCCTAAAGAATTTACATTTCTAAAACAGACATTGAACTGCTTTATAATGGGATCTATTTGCTTTGAAAATGGTAATTTTTAGAACAAATGAACTTTCTAAAATTCAAATTCTCCAAAAATCATTTTAATAAATAATTTTTAATAATACTACAAGAGCCCTTTCAAGTTTATTGGGAATATATATATATATATATATATATATATATATAGCTTCTTTATGATGTACTGTCCTCTCAAATTACACATTTCAGAAGTCCATTTAATTAATTGTGTTATTAGTGACCATTTGGACTTCTGAGTCATTTCACTTTAACTCCAGGGTTGGCTAAGTTTGAGGGAAATCTCTTTTCCTTTCAGAATTTATAAAGTGAAAAGAGAGAGCATTGTAGGTTTGGTTTAAAATAGAATTCTAATATACTGTGGAAAATTATAATATTTTACAAAAGTTTTGTGCCATGAAGATAGAATACTAGGAAAGAAAAACACATAGATAACTAGAGGGAAAAAAACCAAGCTCCTACTTACCAGGTGTGAAATTGTATCGAGCTGAAAATCCTATAGACTCCAGCTCTCCATCAGCAAAAAATTTAATCCATAGAAATCTTCCACTGGATTTTATTACGGGTGGATTTTGTTGTCCACAAAAACGGCCAATTATTGGAGAAAAGCCAAAAGGTCCATCTCGAACTTCAATATGATCAAATTTGCACTCCCAAGACGGTTCAATAGAGTATTTCTCATCAAAGTAAAGTTCAATGCACTGTCTTGGGGCAGCTGTAAAAAAGAAAGATTGCATCTAGAAGGCCATTTCTTAAATCTTTTAGACTGACTTTTCTGATTCTATTTTGGGTTTTATCTGTTATATCTTTTATCAAACTCTGAAGATGATATGCATGGAAATACAAAGAAATCAGAGGATACTCAGTATTCCTTCTAAAGGGTATTTTCGTAAAAACGTTTGACGGGGTAGTCCTCAAAACTGATGCTGCTGCACAAAATACTACTTTGATCTAAAACAACCATTTCGATGTCTACCACAGAACTATCACACCACGATGGTATTGGGAGAAAGGCTGGCACCTCAGATATAGAAGGTAGACAGGCACTGTTCTCTTTTCTCATATCAGTACTCAGGTTCAAGGTCAGACACGACCTGAGAGGAGCTCAGCATGGAGTTACAGGAGCACTGAAGAGAAGCCACGCAGGAATCTCAGTTAGCTCCAAGTGTACATACAAGGCTGTTAGGGACAGTTTTTCTAGAACACAGATCTGACCCTGTCACCCTCAGCTTAAACTTCAGCAGCTCTGGCACCTGCACGACAATGCCCAGTGCACTGGACACAGGAGAAGCCCTGAGGACTCCCTCCTTCGAGGGTTATCAACTCACAGACGGCCCAAACTCAGAACACCTCCAACATGTTATGTTTTCTCAGATGACACACCTTTCAGGTGAACATGTATTTTTCCACTTTATTGCATATCTAAAGACTCAAATTTTAATTCATCTTTTTTTAGGGAGGCCTTGTTTAATGGAACCTCCTCTTGATTCTGCTCATGAGAGATGAGGACCATATCTTATCTATCTTCTTTCTTTCTGCACCATGACACAATATCTGTCATTGAGGATTTCCAAAACAAAGTCTTTTTGACTGAACTACAAATGAACTTAACTTCATACATGTTTTCAAGCTCTCTAAAAGATCCAGGAGAGGCCTTTGGGGCTGTGACCACATAAAGCTCCACATGAACGCACTTACTAATGCCTCCCACTTCCCCCTTGTCATGCCCAAAAAAGTCTAAAAGTCAGTTTTACCCTCCACAATGTTCCAGAGTGGCCATTCATGGGTGGAACGGCCAGGAGCTCATGACCAGTCACTGCCCTGGGCCCAGGAGGACTTCCTCACTACTTGCCCTTCCAAACGCTTGAATGGCATCAGGCTGTGCTGTCCCTGTGGTCAGTAAACCATGCTGAATGGCAGTTCTCCACCATCCACTGGTTATTAAATGTGTATTTACTATCATTCTTGATGACCTAAAAATTGAGCCCTTCTATCCATGGATGCCAAAAATGTGTATATAACTGAGATATGCAATAACTTGAACAGTAAAATAAAATTTCACTGTCCTCCAAGTACAAATTTAAAAATCAATAGGCAAAAGATCAGATCATGTAAAAAGATTATTTTGTGAATCATTCTTAATCCTTATGAATATCTCTGACTTACTAGACATTTAAAAGAGATACTTATAACTCATTAAAAATCAGGCATAATTTTATCTGACATTAATGTACATCACAGAGTTCCATAGACATAATACCCAAGATAATGAAAGATTTGAAGAGTGTCCATTAATATTTTGAAATCTGCAAATTTGAAAATACCCTAAGAAATGACTTTGAAAACCAAGTAGTATTCTGAAAGCAAAATGGCAGATGCTTGAGAAACTGAACCCGTTTATGCGCTTAGCACCACATCCACCATTTGTATGTGTTATCTTGGTGCCTTATCCAAGAGGTGTCCTTGGCCCCTCTAAACCACTCAGGATCCTTATAATTTTCTTAGATGTAAATAACATAGGGTTAGGGCAAGTGGAGCCATGAGAAGCCAGGGCTGACTTACTCAGAGCTATCTGCCTGTCTTCTTGCAACACACACCCATCTGCCGTCCTCATTAGGAAAGACATGGCTGTTTGACACAAGCTTATTTATTCTCACCATCATCACTGTCACTTAAGTTCTGTCCAACATGGAGAAGCAAACCACGCCAAGTTCCTTCAGAAAACAGCCCCATCACTCTGGCTTTTATTAGAGTACATTGTATGTGGAAATTTTGATTTTCCTTTTCCAGCATGTTAAAATTACCTACATATATACCCACATATGAAAATGCCACTGGCTGAGTTTTAGGATATAATTAAATAACCTTTTAAGACAGAATGAGTCTACCAGCCAGGCATGGTTGCACATGTCTGTAATCTTAGCAACTTGGGAGGCTAAGGCAGGAGGAGGGCAAGTTTGAGGTCAGCCTGGGAAACTTAGTGAGACCTTCAGTAACTTTGTAATCCTCTGCCTAAAAATTGAAAAAGACAGAAAAAAAGAAGGAAAGAAGGAAGGAAGAGAAGGAGGGAGAGAGGGAGGAAGGAAGAGAGTACTGGAGAATGTATTTTAGTGGTAAAGTTTCCCTGGCTTTAATCTCCAGAACCTCCTTGCCCCCCAACCCAAGTATGCCAGAGAATTCTTGCAGATTTAGAAAATGAGTGATTATGGCACAAGTAAACGAATTCCAGCTGTCCACATCCAACTCCTTAAATATGCATTTATTTTCACCTTCTAAATGCTCGGTTCACAGCTGCATCTCACATCCACATTTTCCCAGAGCTTTGATGTAAAACTGGCTGCTTTGGAGAAGACTCACACTCCTGGAGCTCTCTGAACATGCTGAGCACCATGGACACTTCCTTTGGAACAGTGCACATACATACAGTTCATTTCCTCTAATTTAAGACCACCTGAACTCCTGAGCTCATGTACTTTCTGTGTCTGAGACGTCCCCTGTACTCTTTATCACAACCCATCTTACCTCAAGAAACTTCACCCCTTGCTTATGCTTCTTTCTCTTGTATTTTAAATATTCCCAGTTACTTGGGAGGCTGAGGCAAGAGAATTGCAATTTCAAAGCGAGCCTGGGCAACATATTTCTCTAAGTTGAAAATTAACTAAAGGCTGAGGGCGGAGCTCAATGATTGGAGCACTTGCCTAGCATGTGGGAGGCCCTGGGTTCAATCCCCAGTGCCCATAAAGAAAAAAAAAAATACCTTTACTTCCGCAGAATAGGCTATTAGTTTTAGAATTGAAGTTGTATTTTTCCCATTAATAGAAGAAAAGACAAAGAAAAGAAAGAAAGAAAGAAAGAAAGAAAGAAAGAAAGAAAGAAAGAAAGAAAGAAAGAAAGAAAGAAAGAACGAGCACATGTGCGAGCGACAGCAATTGAGTGCCTGCCTGTCTTCCACTTTTGGGATCCCACTGTCCACAGATACATGGTCCCTTACTCTTGCATGCACTGTCTCCCACCCTTGGTGTCAAAAGGAGAGCACATCCTAAATCCGTGGCCACTCTCAATTGATTCCTGCAGGATGCACTTCCGCCTTTACCTTATGTCCCTTGCTGTATCAAATGGCTCCCTGGCAACTTGTTGCTTGAAACTCCGCCTTCACCAGCCCTGTGATGTCCTTCACCGGATACTCTTGCCACCCCCAGGTTTCTGTCTGCCTGCCTGTCGCCTACCTGTTATGTCCAGAAGACCACCCCACATCTTCTCTACTCTCATTTCAGGCCAGCGCCCTGGATGCCACTGGTGTTCCACAGAGGACCCTTGGGCTTAAGACCAACCAAGTCAGGATTCACAGGCAGGGGCCCTGCCATCCTCAGATTTTATAGGAGTTGAAACATAAAGCTTCAAATATTTTGGGTGATTTTATTCACATTGCTAAGTTCAGTAGCAATCTTTTTGCTTGTGTCCTATAAATAGGCTTTGCCAGCAGAGATCTTTCCACTGAGCTCAAGATACATATATCCAATCTCTTCTTAAGGCATCTCCACAAATGCCAAAATGGAGCACATTATTTTTTCTCTTTCCCACCTACATTTCTTGTCTGGCATGACACTGTTCCTAATAAATCACCAAGCAAAGTGTCTTGGAATGGTCCTGGGATTCTCTATTCTCTATTTTCACACCCCATACCCATTCATGATCCTGTTTCCTAAATATTTCTCTTTCTTCCATCACCAGTTCCTTTCTTTTTTTTTATTGTTTGTTCAAAACATTACAAAGCTCTTGACATATCATATTCCTTTAGTTCCAAGTTTTCACTAGGATTTGCTTGGTCCTTTACAGCAGTTTCTTAGTTTCTCCTTCTTCAAAAATCTCAGTTCATCACTTTTCTACATAAATTATTCCATGGTACCCGTTGTCTCAACTCAAAGTCCAGCTTCCATAGTGTGACAGATGGAATTCAGGTTCTTCTGGTCTCTTTTGTCTCTGCCCCTCACAGGAACACAAGGAGCTCCCAACCTGCCACACCTCTGAATATTGGCATATGTTGTAGAGAATGATTACCTCCTGAATATTCTTTAAAAGTGAAAGTTTTTGGCATTCTTCCTGACAAGCTTTTCTTCCATCTCCCTCTTCCAACCATCTTGTGTACCAATCTTTTAGCCCTATTAGATTGCTAAGTGAAAGGAGTATAGTGCTCGGGTCACACTGCAAGCATCTTATTGCAAATAGCATGACATTCTTCAATGCTCTCTATACTCTACCTAGAAGAGCAGCTGTTCAGTGTTATTTAAATAACATGCAACATGTTTCAGAAAGGCTTCTATCCCAGTAACTCAAGAGGTTGAGGCAAGAGGACTACAAGTTAAAGGCTGCAAGGCCAGCCTGGGTCACAAGGCCAGCCTGGTTTCTTAATGAGACCCTGCCTCAAAATTAAAAATAATAATAATAATAAAAATAAAAATAAATTCAAGATGTAGAGAATTTGCCATGTTCAGGACCCTGAGTTCAACTCCTCTAGTACCTAAACTCTTAGAAGCAATATTAATAGTTAAATAGGTTGTATCCATTTCTTCACTTAGCTTTGTTCTTGACATAACTACAAGTGAATGAGAATTTGTACATAGTATTAAGATCAAGGTTAGCAATGCTTATTATTTTTCAACAATAATAAACATTAAAATGCAATTAATTAACATGCAAAGATTTGTTTCTGAATTAATTTTTGAGATAAGAGATTATAAGGTGATTTTATTTTTTAATAATTTATTATTTTAAAATAATGTTGTTTCAAAAATAATTATCATTCTGTGAATTACATAGAATATTTAACCTCTCTCTGCTTTAGTTTCCTAATTAGTAAAATGAGGACAAGAAAAATATTTCTTATAATGTATGTATTGATGAGTTCTTCAAAATTTGTAATCTATGTTATTTGTAGCATAGATAGTTCATAGATATGTGGTAGTAATTTGACAAAAAGAACAACTATTTCCAGGCCAGAACCTCCATAATTCAATTTCCTTTTCTATCAATAAAAACTGCTAGATCTCTGATTTTTTTTGTTTTATTCCTTTAATATCAGAGTTTATTGTTTTTCCTTTGTGTAGAATGCCACTTATTTAGTAAAAGTTCTACTTTAAGCATGGAAAGGGGAAGAAAAATATTCTAAACTCAAAATTACAATAAAAAATAATCATTCTACTTCTTCCATCTTTTTTTTTCCTTCCCAATGCTAAGAAAGATTGAACCCAGGGCCTCATGAAGGCTAGACAGGTGTACTACTACTGAGCTACATCCCTGAGTGCAAGAATAATATCTAAATAAAGATTCTGAAGTCAGTTAAGCAGGAGCTTTTTTCTTTTGAAACATCAATCAAATGAGCATCTCCCTAGTTTAAACCTGGATGCTAAGCACATATGCCTTTTTCACTAAATTAGCTTCCTCTGTGCATGTCTATGTGTGTGCAGGGGTGTCATAAGTCTTACCTGATATTTAAAGTATTGATGAACTTTATCACTAGATAAAATATTCATATATTTTTAAAAGTTATATTTAACACAGAAGTGTCTCAATGTTAGCAGAAATGGAATAAGTTCAAAGAGAGGTGAGTCTCTTTTTTTAGTACTATTTATCCTCCAAGCTAGTGAAAGAAATCTTCATAAATTAAAACTCTGACTTTCACTTAAAAATGTAGTGTCAATTGGTAGCACAAAATAAGGTAATTGCCATTCAGATTAGTGTTTATAAAACATGAGTATAAATACATCTTTGACTTCAATATATTTGTGTTGTTTTATGTCTCAAATAAGAAAATAATGAATGCATAGGTCATTCTAATAACTGTTAACTTAAAAAAATACCAGTTTTTCAAAATATTACACATTAGGTAACACTACACCAACTACAATCCAGTCTGTTACTTTGGAATTCTAAACCAATTCAATCAGCTGAAAATAGGCTCTTAGATTGTTAACTTGTTTTTATTTAACAGAATTTGCTTGTTCATAACCCACTGCTAATAACTTCAGTAATTAGCCTTATTCCAGATTTGCAGTTGCTTCACTCAGAAATATTTATTTCTACCATCTCCAAAATCAATTTTTGTAATGTCTATGTGCATATTGCCCATCCAAAACCCAGAGAAGGCCAGGTTCTGTGTTTGTGCTCCCTGGCTCTGGCCCTGTCCTTACCTTCTATGATATAGATGCATTCTCGATCCGGGGGGTACTTGCTGGGGTAGTTGGGAGAGGTGAAGACACCTCCCTCTGCATGTTTTGTCCACGTTCCACACTGCACTGACTTCTGTGTTTCTGAGGTGGTTTGTTTTTCTGTTAAATAAATAAATAAATAAAGCCATCATCCAGTTTTTATAATACTAAAAATAGAGAGGACATTCTTATAATATCCATTAGCAAATTAATTTTGAAATGCTCTCTTAGCTAAAACCAATCAATTATACACACTATAAAATGTTCAGATATTCTGGAATATTAAGAGAATGGGGAATACAGGAAAATGTAAATAACTAGAGTTCTTCCACTAGCATTTTTTTCAAGGAAACATACCTGTTCCTTTCTTGGTTGCCCCAGACAAATGGAGGATGATTAAACTTGCTGCAACTGCAACAGAAAGAGAAAATAGAAAGAGATCATATACTCTGAAATGACCAAATCTCATAAGAGCATAGAACAACATTTAAAGATAAAAGGATACCAAAGTAGAGTAGTTTTATATTATTAACTGTTATCAGTTGATTCAGAACTTGCAAAAACCAATTTAGAAGGTGCAGAGGAAAAACTTGGGAATATCTAAAGGAAGTAATGCATACTTAGAATGGATGAGACCCAAGCTCCTAAGGCCAAAGCATATTTCAATATTAAGAGGTAACATTATATTCCACTATTATCACACAAGTTACAGTGAGATTTCAAGATCTAGGCTGTTATTAAATTACCCTTTTTGAAGGGTTTTGCTAGCATGTCTAAGGGAAGAGACAGGGACAGCATGTAAAAGGAGAAAAGAGACAAACAAGAGGAAGAGTTCCATGATTGATCCTAGCACTGCCAATGTGGCTGCATTCTAGAACATAAACACTTCCTTAATCCAATGGGCAAGGGGGGAGGAAGATCAAGCCAAACAGATGAGTGTGGATTGGAGGTATTAAGCAGTATTATAAAAAGGTCTCACAAAAATGTACAGAATCACCAAGTAACCCTGTCCCAAGCATTTTTTTGGGCTATGAAATTTATTATCTGTGTGTTTTATTAAGTCATTTGTTCTGGATCAGAGACACTGGTCTGTAATTTAACTGTAAATCTGCAACAGTATTATAACCTAAACTTCTGTTTTACTTCTATACTCTTGATTTGTTCAATGTTTAAAAAAAAACCCTAAAACTTACAAGATATTAAAGTCATCTAATAGTCACAACTTCTAATTTTTCTTTACTAATTTCTTTTTATTTATTTTGATGCTGAATTACATAAAAGGTCTACATGCTCATATTTCCACTTAAAATGAATTTAGGGAGGAAGAGTATAATTCATAATAATATCCTAAAATAAAATTCAGTACAGGAGCTTAGGAATTTATGCCTGAATATTAATCCAAGAAAATCATCTGGGCCCTGATATAATATTCAAGAAGGTGTCAACTGTATTACTTTATGTTCTAACAAGATCATCTTTACTCTGTATAAAAACATTGGTGGTTGCTTTTGTCGTGTTCATTGTTTTGTGTATTTAAGTCGCAAAAATCACCTTAGTTCGCCATGATTCTGCATACACACACACACACACACACACACACACACACACACACTACAGAGGCAACTATCCACAATTTCAGGGTGTACATCTGGTATTTTCCTTACTCTGCTTTCGGTGTTTTCATGGAATCACACTATTGAACGCATACTATGTTTGAAAGGGAAAAGCTAGTCTTAACTGCGTGGCACAGGATTAACACTCTAATATCCCTGCTTTATAATGTGAAATTGCCACCACACATTTTACCTTGCCTCCTGCCTAACGACTTTTGATGCCGTTTTCCTCCACTTCCTCCCACCCCACACTGCATGCTTCACCACACTCTAAAGCAGCCTTAGGTCTACTGGGCAGAAGAGAGTGGAAGTTGGCATTCGCCCCAAGCCCTGGGTTCCAGCGCCTTAGATTGCCCATGGGACTGGGAGTCTGGGCTGCGGAAGCCCCAGGCAGAGGAGTATTTCTTCTGGTCCCATCAAGTATAAACCCTGCTCCCTGGCTATTTCCACCTGCGCCCTCTCTGGGGCTGCAGCCGCTCCGCACGTGCCCTTCTCTGAACTGCACCCCCGGAGGTTCTGGACCCCGGAGCTTCCTGCCCTAGGAGAGCCTGTCTTTCCTGGTCTGACTGTGCGCCGCCCCCACTCCCGGCTCTATGATGCTGCAATACAGAAAGTTTACATCTGCCCCAAGACTCACTGGGACTGCGGGGTCCAGCTGGAGTGGAGCGCGGTGGCTGGGCTTTTCCCCTGCGCGTTTGGCGGGGAGGAGGGGAGGGGAGGAATGGCACCGGGGAGCCGGCCGAGCGGCGGGAAAGGTACTCACTGTGAAACAAACTGCGTCCATAGATCATGTCTGTTCCTTACACCAGAGGCTCCGATCTCCACTAATTCCATTTAGAGACGGGAAGACTTCAGTGGTGGGGGGAGGATGGAGTCCAGAGATGTTAAATATGCAAGCCAAGAACAAAATACAGGGGGGAAAGCGCGCGAGAGACGCAAGAAAGAGATGGAGCCCACACAGCAGCCAGATCCCAACAGTCCGTCTTCCGCCCCTGGCTGGCTCTCGCTCTCGCTCGCTCTCACCGCCGCGAAGCCAGCATCCCCACCATGACGCTCGCATCACACCCGGGCGCGGATCGCCACCATCAGCACCGCCGCCGGCAGCACCCTCCTCCTTTGCATCATCGCCACCGCCGCAACTGTCAGAAGGACGCGGCGGGCAGTCGGCGCGCGGGCGGCGGCGGGCGCGGGGCGAGCCCCGGGGCGCCCGGAGCCGGGACCGGGCTGGGGCCGGGCGGCGGGCGGAGCGAGGCGGGGGCCGGTCCCGACCGACGGCAGCGACGGAGCGGGCGGCGGCGGCGACTGGGGTTCGCTCAGTCCCCAGTCTCATACACCACGAGCAGCAGGTCGGAGCAGCCTCCCAGGGAGGATGTCCAGCAGCAGTCCTCTCTCCAGCCCTGGGGGATCTTCCGCTGAGGCATTGAAGACTGGAGGAAGGGGTCCGTCATCGGCTTGCCGGGCTCCGCGCCACCTCTGCGATCTTGCGGAAAGAGGAGCGGGTGGGTGGGCGTCTGGGAGGAGGGCTCGAGGGTGGTGGAGGGGAACGGGGGTGGCTAAAGGGGGCGGGGCGGGGAGGGAAGAGAAAGGAGCAGGAAGATGGCAGAGTTACCAAGTGGGCGCCTTAGTCATTGCCCTGCGCTACAGGACCCTCCAGGAAGCCCGAGACAGGGGTGAAATTGGGCAGCTCCGCGCAGCCGGCGCCCCCAGGGCTGGTGCGCGGCGGAATGAGGCGGCGGCGGCGACAGCAAGGACATCACAGCTCTTTGGATGAGGGGGGGGGGTGCCGGGGGGGAGGGAGGAGGGAGGGGGTGAAGCCCAGACTGGGATCAGTCACTCTTCTAGTCTGGCTAGAAGGGGCGAGAAAGGCGCGGGCAAATCCCCAGCTGTATCTGGGTGATGGATACGTGGCGTGGAAGGGGGAGGGGCCATCAAGTGAAAATCACCTTTGGGGCTCGGTTTTCCACTTTTTAAGGGTTGGAAATTGTGGTGCGTTTTTCTCCCACCCCTTGGATTCCGTCTCTCTAAGGGGAGTGGGACCTCTCTAGCCTTCTCACCTCTACAGTGGGTTTAGACTTCAGCGTCTACACCGGTTGGACTGGGAGATGAGACTTGGGCTCCAGAGGAATGGGAAAGCTGTGAAAGTTTCCCCGTAAGTCACTGGGCCAGATACCAAGGCTGCCCCCGTCAAGTTGCCCCTACAAAGAGGCAAGCTCTTGCCTTTTATCTTTCCCCTATTCAAAATATTTAAAACCATCCCCAGATAAACATGGATCCCCCCCACCCAACCCCAACACACAAGAACATCAGCGCTCCTGGTGCGTTAAACTCTGAAAGGAGTTGCCGAAGAAACAGCACCGGAAGAGCCCCAGCTTGTAGAAAGAGAATAAATGAATACCAAATAACAGTAAACACGAGGCAGCGCCGCGAGTGTGGGGAGTCCCTCCCAGGACGCTGCAGCAGCACCTCCTCCCCTTCCCAGATGCGTCCCGCCCTCCCGGGCCTCTGCGGACTCTACCCACGCCGGACCTCAAGCACACAGAGGCAGTCAGAGCTCTGCTACTGCCCTTGCGGCCCGGACCTCCAGGGCGCTCATCCCCGGACCCTGAGCCTCGGGTTTCACAGCCCCAACTGCGCTCGGGTCTAGGATGATGGCGAAGAGCAGCTGGGGGTGGGGAAAGATAAAGGGGGCCCCGGTAGCCCACCGACTCCGTGCTGCGAAGACAGGGGTCGCCCTAAAAGGCTAAGGAGAGAGAAAAAAAAGGGGGTCTTAAGAGGAACTGGAGAGCGCTTGAGGCTGGGGCGCTGTTGCCTGGCTCCTGGCCTTCACTTCCCTGCACCTGCTGCTGCAGCCCTGGGACGCCCACGTGGGTGCGTGGGTACGGGCGGGGTGTGGGTGCTCGCCGCGCTCCTGCCCACATTTTCCCCATCACAGCGCTGAGAGAAGGTGGAGGTCTCCTGCCAATACGTTGGGATGAGGGATAATGAGATGACCCCCAGATCCAGAGGGGATTCCTGAGATCCGAACGCAACCTTCAGGACTCCAGCTACCAAGCTGTTGTTGGTTCCTCGATCTCCAGGAAGCTGCAACTCCTTAATGGTGGGGTAAAGTGAGCAAGTGGAGCGGGTGCCCATCCATTTGAGGAAAGGCTGGCAGATGTGGAAGGGAGGGAACGGAGAAAGACAGCGAGCTAGAGAGAGAGCTTGAGAGCGGGAGTCAAGGAGGGGGCGGAGGAAGGGAGAGATAAGGATGATGCTGCTGATGATGATGGTGATGGTGATGGTGATGATGATGAGCGGGGGAGACTGTGCGCGCTCTTAGAGTGCCAACTCCACCTGAACCCGAGGCCTGGGAGGGGAGCTACAAGCTCAAGAAAAGGGAAAGGGGCAAGAGGATGGATGGAAAGCGGGTGAGTATCTGCCCACATATGCACTTGTAAAAGGATGGAGGGGAAAATAAGCTGCGGTCCCGCTGGAGTCCAGTGACCAGTGAGATTCCGGAGCCAGCGCGGGGGAGGGGAGTGGGGAGCCACCGTGGGAGTGGAGTTGAGGGAGAACCCCCCGCCCCACCCGGTGGAAACAAAACCCATCAGTCTGTCCAGGACAGCTGAAGAGGTATGAATAACTGACACAGAATGCCTGGGCAGTGTCTCTTGGATCCGGGTCACCTCTGGAGGAGAGGGGTGGGGCTCTTGTAAAATTGCCAGAGACGCGAGATGATAGCTGAATATTGAATCTTTCGTAGGAATGGAAGGTCATTATTTTTCACATCCAAAATATGCCTTCCTTCGAAAATGATTAAACTCTTCAAAGGAACCGTGGCAACATTTTAAAGGATTTTAAGGAAATTTACTGCATTTCTCAATCACCGTTGAGGAATGAAAACTTGGTTTTAGGCTGAATCCCCCACCCCTTCCTTCCTCTTTGCCTAGATCAGTTTCTCAAGACATAGATGCTGTAACCCAACACTGGAAGTGGCCATGACAAATTTTGCTGGAGGGGTGGTCCTTGCAGCACAAGGGGAATCCTGTAACTCAGGATGGAAATCCAGGAAAGGACTGTAAACCTTGACCATGCCTCTGTTCGAAGTCGAATTCTCATATAGTGGTCTCTCTGGTCCTGAGTGCCAGTACTCTCCTACCTGTGCAGTGCCTGGGTCTGAGGAGTTTCACTGCCTCTTTGGCCTCCATGCTGAAGGTCTGAGTGTAGACCTCCTGGACCCCATTCAGCAAGGAGGCACACTAAGGGACTCCATCACCAGGAGCTGAGCCACAGCACACGCAGAGGGTTTTGCCCTTCTCCCCTGGTCCTCCCAGGCTGCAGGTGCACCTTTTCCCTTGATGATCCCTTTCCCTTTCCTTCATCACACATGCACAAATCCGTTTAACCCTCTGCTGCCTGCTACTTGCTTGGCAAACGGCCATCTCATTCTTGAGTCCCAGAATCTCCTCTTGCTGAGTAATCCTACCTCTCTAATAGGCCCCCAAAGATTTTTCTTTCTAAGAGAAAACAATGGGGGAAAATTTCTCCAAGGAAAGGAGGGCACCTCCTTTGGTTCCCCAAAGTTAGAATTAAAATAGTGACCACCATGAAAGATAATGCAGAATTCAAACTTCTTGGCCCCAATTAAGGGCCATTGGTTTCCTCCTGGCTTGCAACTTCAAAACAATGACAGGCTGAGTAAAACTTCATCCTGTATAGATACCACATTTTCTTGATCCATTCATCTAAGGCATTCTTCTCATAGGCAATTTTTTAAAACGCATTTATTTTACAGTAAAATGCATTTTGACTTAGTGTACACAAATGGAGCGCAACTTCTCATTCCTCTGGCTGTACATGGTGCAGAGTCACTCCAGTAGTGTAATCACACAGGTATAGAGGGTAATAATGTCGGTCCCATTCTACTGTCCTTCCCATCCCCTCAGCCCAACTCCTCCCCTCACTCCCCTCTGCACAAACCAAAGTACCTTCATTCTTCCCTATCCTCTCACCCCACTGTGGTCGGCATCTGATTATCAGAGAAAACAATTGGCTACATGGTGAAGTTTTACTCAGCCATAAAGAAGAATGAAATTATAACATTTGCTGGTAAACAGATGGCACTGGAGAACATCATCCTAAGTGAAATAAGCCAGACCCAGAAAGTCAAGGATTGACTGTTGTATATGTGGAAGCTAGACCAAAGCAAGGGGGTAAAGGTGGGAAGGAGAAATTCCATGAAAATAGAAGGGAGATTACTGGATCAAAAGAAGGGGATTGATGGGGAGAGAGGAGGGGCGGAAAGGAAAGGATTAGTGGGGTGAAAAGGACCAAATTATTCTATGTACATATATGAATATAACACAGTGAATTTCACCTTGATGTACATCTGCAAAGCACTATTTAAAAAAAAAACTATAAATAAATATAAGGAAGACAAGTAGAGTAGGAGAAGGGAATAGGGGAGAGAAGAGGTGAAGGAAGGGGGAGATACTGGGGACTGAGTTGGAGCAAATTATATTCCATGCGTGTATAATTATGTCAAAATGAACCCCAAAATTATGTGTAATTATAATGAATTAATAAAAACATTAAAAATAAAAATAAAAACAAGAGCATAATTTAAAACTGACAGGTAAGACAGATTTCTAAAACCCTGGGTCCACTGGTAGAGACACTCACTCCTACAGTTCAAATGCATGACTTCTTGACTCTGCACTTGCAACTCTCTGTAGGAGACATAGAAGCTCCTGCAGACTGGATGCCTTCCTGCAGCACTGCTACATCTTTGCTATCGCCTTTCTTTTGCTAAAAGAGAAGATGTTACAAAACAGTGAAATGAAATAGTGCTTCGTAGTACACAACCACATTATGCTAATATTTTTTATTTCTAAATAACATTTTCATTTCTTTTCACAGTTATGCAGTGTAGAGGTTTGTTTTTTTCCTGTTTTATTAACTCATCAACATACAAGCCATAATATTAGGTTTTCAAAAATGTATTTCTAAATAATTTTCTGCCAAATAGTGTAGTGTTCTTGAAACTTATGTGCAATACTTAAAGATGAAGCTGGTTTTCAGGAATATTGATAAACAATTTCTTTTCAACCATCTGTAGGTGTATCCTGACAGATGAGAAGCCTTCACAAAATAGAAGATGTGTCAAAATCTGTGAAATCTTACAATTAAACCAAAGATGATATTTTATGATCACTACTAGAGAAATATAAAATTTGGGGGTTTTTTTAGAAGTACTTACATAGAGAATTAAAAGCACAAGAATATCATCCCTTTGCGGAAAAGAACTTTCACAGTATGTCCTTGATCTTCCAATATTAACTGGCAGCTTCTGATACAGAGTTGTTACCCAGGTTGTTTCACATGTGACACTGTGCTCCCAAGACAATGAATTTTTGCCTCAATTTGGGGAGACACAGGGAGAGAAAATAATTCTACTATCTACTACCTATGCTTAGATTTTGGAAATATTTTCATTTTGATTGATTTTTGACAGGCTTATAAAATGGCATCAAAATATTTTCGTAATAACAAGATTAACAATTTGCAATATATAAATCAGAATAAACCACAGAAAGAATTATGAGGACATATCCTAAGGTTTAAAGTATAAAATATCTGTTTAGGTACAGTATCAAATCACAACATCCATTCACTACCACTTTGTGGAGAAAACAAGTTTCCATCCTAGGTGACAAACAGATTTAACCATACTTAGAAAACGTAAGTTAAACTACTGAGTAAATCTACACATTCTGTGCCAAAATAGCCATTAATGAATACAGACTAAATATTACTTAAGGTTGCTAACTCAATATGTGACTATAACTTATGGGTTGGGTATATTTTTTTTTTACCCTTAATAATATGGATTAATAATATCCCATAAATTTACCAACTATCACTACTTGGGACATTTAATGCTGCTTTGATTTGTTGTTATGTGGATAAGGAGAATAATAAAAGCCAAGATTTTCTTGTTGACAAGAACTCTGGAAGTTACAGTGGGCCATGACTCACCTCTGACTCAAGAAATCATTTGGAAGACAGAAATATGTTTGTTGTATGAAAGTAAGTGATGAATGAAAATAATGCTTTTTAAAAGGTAATAACAAAGCCATTATTCTTTCTTTGAATGTCCATTCTCTTATAATTGATATGACGTAAGGAAATGTCCTAAAATATTTTCATTGACTTTTACGAAAGAAACACAAAAAGGAGAGAAAGAAGGAAAGAAATATGATATATATGAAATAGCTCTGTTTAGCCCTCTTCCTGATTTTAAGGTAGCCCAAGCTACAAAATAATGCAATTTTAAAAAGTGGTAATGTAATAGAAGTTTTGCCAAGCAGCTAGGATTATGATAATTTCAAAAAACAAGGGAAAATATCGTTATGTTTTAAGTAAATTATCCATTGAAATAATAGTCTTTAAAACAATTTTCTAATTGACATTCACAGCTCTTTTATCAATACACTTCTCTGGGACCTAGAAGGATTTATTATAGTTATTACTAGGCTATCTACAACTCATGACTGCTGTCACAATTGCATTCCATCTAAAATGATGCCTTCTAATGGGATGAAATGAAATAATGCGTTGTTGGAAAGGACAGAAAAACCGTACCTTCCAAGAGCCTCTGAAGGCTGTCTCAACACAGTCCTCCAAGCATCCTAGGTCTCTGTCAATGAAAGTGACAGGAATTAAAGGGAGAATAATTTATACATGCATGGGATACAAATTCAAATACTTTATTTTAAAGAATTTTTTTTCTTCTTGTAGATAATAAAATGGAGATATGAAAAAGCCCAAGAACAGAGGTCAGGATACGAGAACTGGGTTCATATCTGAATGAAGATCAGAAATGAATATGTTAAAATTATTTTAATTTACAACGGGAAAGTATAGCAGAGTTCTTTTGAGCCAAAGAATACAAGAGGATGCTTTTGAGTAATGTCTTTTATTGAGTTCAATTCTGGATAATCTCTGCTTCCCTCATAATTCTTGATTGGCCTACAGTTAACCAAAGGTACTGAATGCCAGCAGCTAATTTAAACAGAACAAGCAATGGTTAGTTCACTTCAGTATCCTCCATTCTCACCTATTCCCTGCTGCCAAGGCAGAAATATCCATACCACTGCCATTTTGCCCTTTCATTTGTATGAAGATGCGGTTTTATGTCTCTATTTACATTGTATGGCGCTGATTTTCACCATTTAGGACATAGAACATAGTTAAAATGTGGTAGGGCTTATTTGCCGGTCCTCCATATGCATTTCATTAGTAATCCTCAATCTTATAATTTTAAAAATGAAGGAGCTGATGCCAAAACAAGGCACTTAATTTGTAACAGCTGGTAGAAGCCCAGACCTTCTGACTTACTGGGGGGAAAAAAGTTGCTGTCCAGTTTGAAGATTTTATTCCAAAGTGTATAAACCTCCAGATCATTGCTGAATGTAATGAGTGTCCATCAGAGTTAATGTGAAAGCAGCAATTCAAAGAACAACAAAAGAAAATGACAAGTACATTGTGAAAAACAGCGAGGTACCAGATATCTCTTAGTACATAGAAAGTAGAAATGCATTAGTATTATTATTCATTATTGATCTTGCCCGTGAGGTATACCAAGTTCTCCAGCCTTATGTATCTATCAGCATTATTGAATTAACACTTAAAAATCTGGCTTGATAATAAATAAATGTAAATATAATTTAGACATGGATATTGAAAGGAGTATAGGTAGTGCTATAGCTGTAGGCATATCTATAGATATGAGCTTTATATAGAGAGACTCTTTGGCAGCAGAGGAGAGTGTGTACTGGGGAAGGCTCAGGCCATGAATGAACATTTGTTTATATGCAGAAGGCTAAGTGCTATCAGCACAGAATTTCTGAAAGACAGCTTTGTAAAAATGCCACCATATCCTGCTTTGATGCTTCTTCCAATACAGCTTTCCCCCAAATTTGGGGGGTTTCCTATAGATCTAATTGGGTTCCTGTCTTTAGAAGCAAATCACATCCACAACTTATTTAAGATAGTTCCCTTTCTGTCTTGGAATAAAACTAGAAGCAGTGGGAAAATGCCAACAAGAATGTCACTTATCCTATTCTCCTTTTAAGGGCTTTCAAGGTTTGCCTTAAGATTAGTGTGTGTGTGTGTGTGTGTGTGTGTGTTTCTGAATTTTTAATGCATGTTCTTTTATTTTTTATCTTTTTAAATATTTTTTTTAAATTATAGACGGATGCAATATCTTTATTTTGTTTATTCATTTTTTTTTAATGTGGTGCTGAGGATCGAACCCAGTGCCTCACATGTGCGAGGCAAGAGCTCTGCCACTGAGCCACAACCCCAGCCCAATGCACGTTCTTTTAGTTGAAAATTTGAAGCCCAGTTTCACTGGTCATTTCCCAAATATGATTTATAGTTTGAATCTGTTTCTTAGTCTTGAGAGTATTTTGCCTTCTGAAAATACTGAAAATGGCAAGTTTTAGATCCAGATGCTCACTTCTCCCCTATATTCTGCTTGAAAGCTGATCAGTTTCATCTTTAGTTATTCTCTGTCTAGTTGCACCTTATCATATACAACTAAAAGAAATATCTGAGCATTCATGCTCTAGAGCTTTTTAGTCATATTCACTACATTATCAAGTGTATTTCTTTTTTCCACATCACTGTAGATGGCAGTTTTATTACCCTTTCCTTTCCTCTACAGCACATGTCACTTTGCATCCTGGTCACATTTGCACTCTCTTTTCTGCTCCCCCTGTCACCTTTAGGTCCCTTAAGATATCTTTTCTGGCTTAGTCCCCAAACCAATGCCACTTGCTTTAGCTTTCTACCACAGTGACATCTTTGCCCTTCTGGGTACCATTATGTTCCAGGAGCACACATACTACGATGCAAAGAACAGCTGCAAGGATTTGTCTTCAACTAGTCACCAGTGTGGAAGGGTGGCTTCTTTCTGCCCCACGTGCTGTCAGCTGGAGGGACCAGAGCAAAGGGCCACCTTCCAGGAGAATGCCCCACCCAAATGACTGGCACGGTGTGCCCCCTTTCTCTGCCCTCTGCTCCATCTGCTGCTCTCCCACTCCTCATAAAGGTGTCTCCTCCTCTGGTGTCCCCTAGATGGCGTGGCTTCTCATTACGTGGGAGTGCTGGCTTAGCCACACTTCTTCTAGTGGCTCTGACTTGCTAGGAACAGGAAGCAGAAGCTTCAAGGCCAGTGGACGAGTGCTCCTGAAGATGGCACAAGATCTCTCCTGTCATATTCAGCTGATTGATACGTCCCACTCAGATTCAAGGGAATGAAATAGAATCTGTATTTTAATATTAGAAGGACCTGGTCACAGTGCCGGAGAGCATGAGGATTTTGAGGTATTTTTAAACCCGTCCTTGAAAAACATACTTTGCTACCCATGTCCCATTGCTACCCCTGGGCTAGAAGCATGAGGGTGAGCGACAGCTGAATGCAGTATCAGGGGACAGTTGCAATAGTGGGAAGTACTTGTCAGCCTTGCATTCCTCCCCATCCAGTTCTTCATGGGCTGAGAAAGTCCAAAGGAAGTTGGAAGCCCTAGAACTTGGAACAAGGATCTGGTGAGTTTGGGTACAGGGACTGACTAAATCAAGAAGAAAACAGAGGTTTTGCATCCTTGAGGCACACTCCAAACCCTCACCCCTGACATGCAAGTGGGAAAAACCAAGACAGCTGCCAATCCCAAGAGACTGACAAACTATTTAACAGTTGTGCAAATAGGCTGACAGGAACACCATGCATAATACTCACACAGACTTAATACAAATCACTCACCAGACAGGGAATTTATCAGAAACCTGAAAAACTTACAATGTGCAGTAAAACCTTCTCAAACATGGTCACAACAATTCTATCCTCCGTGTCTAAATGATCCTTTAAAATATGACCTTGAGGCTCCTCCTAATGTCTTGGAGTTACACCTCACCACCTAAATCTGTGCTCAGCCCTGGGGCTCACTTTGGCCCAAGAGAGGTTAACAAACATAAAGCAGGTACAGACTTGGCCAAGGCTTACCAATGGGGGATGAAGATTTGCATTGCTATTTGAGGACTCTGGCATAGCCTGTTGGAAGATGATGACCGGCCATGGGTGAGTCATGTCAGCGGAATCCCCCTCAAGCAGCCAGCTCCCTGTGGAGCCTCTCAGTGAGATAACCTCAAACTGTGCAGTACTAGAAGAGACACCAAGCACTGCTGGGGAGCAAGTGACTTCAGGTGCCAGCATCCAGAACGTGACCCAGCTGACCTGAGGTCCAGTTGCTTATCCCAAAAATTGAAACCAAGAAATTCATCATTATTTTAAGTCACTGTGTTTTGCATTAATTTATTTTATAGCAATATTTAACTGATACAGATGTAAAATACATTAGAAATATCAGGTATAATGATGATTGCGGTTGAAATACACATTAAAAAATAATGAGTATTTTTGGAATGAACAAAATTGAAACTCTTTCCTAGAAGGCATCTGGAAAAAAAATAAAGAAAAATAGTATGGAATGTCATGTTTCTGGGGAAACAGCTCGTTAGCCTACCCGAGAGTGGGTCTGGAGGGAGCTACAAACCTCAAATTCAGGATTTCCCTATGATTCACTGTGAGCCATTGTTTTCTTTCTGAAGCTTCAAGAAGACCTTCCGGAAGTTGATTTGTATTTTAGTATTAGTTTCTTATTACCTAAGTAAGCATCAATCATCAAATTTCAAGTCACAGGAATATTCTCTCCTATGAAAAACCTTGTTGATTTTTATATCTTGTTCCCAGTACCCTGCGATCCCAGCCTTGGATTCCAAGGTCTGGCTGATGATAATTGTCCTTCATGTCATTAGGACTTCCCAGTAGAGACATGCTGAGCCTTGGACCTCGTCACTGGTCTGTAATTAGTGAAGGGACACAAGCAACGGAGTTTAAGTCACAGGTGATTCTGTTGTCTCTCCTGATGATCATTGTCATGTATTGGAGCAAATTTGAAAGCATGAGAGTGAAGCACCTGCCCTGCATCTCACACTGAGCACACTGCCTACTGTGTTTGTGCCAGTGTCGCCTTTGACCCTTGAGACAATTTTATTTTCTGATATGAATGAGATATTGCTTGTGAAATTCAGATGGCTACTGTGGGGACCCTACCAGACTCCTTACATCCAATCTGGGAACTTGTCTTAACTCTTAAAATGGGAATACTGTGATAGCTGTTAAAGCTTTAGAGCCTCAATCAAGTTGGGATGATTCCCAAGAAGGTAGAAAGACAGTCAAACTAGTGATAAATGTATTATCGGAGTAAATAATATATTATCTGAATAAATATGAGGTCATGACAATTGCCTTAGTGAGTAGATATTATTTTATTTTATTTCTGCCTAGTTATTTTTCAAATGACACTGTTCTCCAAGTTAAAACAGAGCTCTTATACAAGAAAGTCTCTTCCTGTGTGTGTTTTTGTTTTACTTTTCAAAAAGATTCTATATTGATAAACAGAGTAGATTGCAAGGGAGTGAGAGAGAAGGTCAGGCTGATCCACAAATAGCCCATGTATGGAGCCAGTGTCAATCTCCCTACACGACCACAGAGCCAGGGCCAACTAACATGGCAATAGTACCACAGGACACGCCACCTCTGCAAAGAATTAAAGTATTGCTCTCTACTAATGTTCCTACATTAGAAAAAGACAATAGATGAAAAATGATGGGAGAAAGGTAGATAGATAGATAATGAAAGACTTGATCAAAATATACTATCTTATTTTTGTCTACAATTTACTTTTAAGTATGTTCCTATCCATCTTTTTGAAATTATTTTTCTTTCTTTATAAAACTTGTATTTTCAAGATGGAACACATTGTTCTTGTTACCCTTAGCAATACGGATTTTTTATAAAATATTCTTAGTATATACCTTTGACTCATATTCTTTAATTTTAGGCACACAACTCAGGACTTGTAACTGCATACATATGGAGAGAGGTGCTTGGAGAGAAAATCTGCTCTTCTGCAATATTGAATACAAAATTAAAGTCTGTCACAGCAAGCATAACTTGGAGGAAAGAAATGCAAGATGAAATATAGCTTTTAAAATCATTACTAAAATACAATGTGTGCATTTTGCTTAGACAATAAAAATGCACCATTGGTATACCTTGAATTCTGATTTACTTTAATAAGCTACTGAGATATCTTGAAAATAGACATTATGTGAAACACTCAAACTTATTCAGCTTTTGTATTGTTAATAAAATGATTTAATGATTATTATTTCTATGTTCTATATTTTAGAACTACCTGAAAGCCTAAAATTTATCAATTCCTCCTAAAATTATCATTCTTAATAAAATTCAGCATCAGTTTTACTATGTGTGTGCTGTCAGTTAATTTATATAATGGCACATATTTAATTGGAGAGAAAATTTTCAGTTTCCTGATTGCTCTGTGGAATGTGAATTTGTCAGTAGCTTTCTCAAGCAATCTTTTCCAAGAAGACTTAAGAGGATACCAGAGAAAGAGAAATGGCATGAAATCAGGTTTGACTGTTCTTTGCTGTGGAAAACTTCATTCAATAAAGAACTAGGAAACACACACACACACACACACACACACACACATACAGGATCTTGCAAATTATCAATGAAATAGAATATATTAAATAAGTGGAGTCAAGTACAGATCAAATTATTTTTCCTATCTTGATTTATCCTGAAATAAACCAAATGGATTGCAATATGCTTCAAAAGAGGTCTGGGGCAGAGAGCTCAGGACATATTTGCTTTTTAGAAGAGTTTGTCAAGATGCCAATTTTCAAGGAAGATCTCTTATTTGATTATGTTTTCATAACTTTTGAAATTTTATGAGTTTCTTAATTGATAGCCATTTAAAACTGATAGCCTTGTTTAAAAATATATAGCCAATCACTTTAGAATGATAAAATGGAGCAAAGATATTTTAATGATTAGAATGGCTTAATAAAGTACCCTAAATGGGGGATTGCAATTCTTGATCAATTATATATCATAAAAGTCATTGGTGTACTCTTTTTCAATAAAAAATTATTTTCATCAAATTATAGATAAATTAATGTTGGCTTTTTTTCTAAATTGCAAAACTTGGTATCTATCAGATTTTAGAAAAGATGTTCACAGGATATGCACATTCTTGGTAAGTTTTATTTCTGAAAATTATTTACTCTACTCTTACCTGTACATTGAAAAATCCTTCTAGGTATATGATCCTGTGCTGGCCACTGTCCCCTCAGAGAGGTGACTTTACCTACTACAGTCCTCATCCCTGTTGATGATGATGATGATGGTGCGGATTCCTAAAGCTTCATTTTCCCTCTGTGGTGACTCTTGGGACTTTTTCAATTGCATTTATAATGCAGGCTCTCAACATGCACCTTTTAATCTGAAAATGTCTTTTAGTTCTAGTGGCAGAAAGAAAGAACAGAAAAGCAGGAAAAAAGGTGAATCCTAAATTGGTTGATGCTATGAATCTTTTATTTGCCCTTCTGTTTTTCTAAATTTTCTACAATTAGTATATTCAGTGTGATGATGGAAAAGTCAAAAGTAATATTAAAGAAAAGATATCTGCTCATTAAAAACCCGTGTCTGCAGCAGCTTTTGATATTTCATCCCAACACAAGTCCTGTCTCTTAGCGTAGGTATGATGTTATCAATGAGGAAAGATGTGGGCATATGCTCCTAGCATGGAGGTCTCCCTCCTCTGTCCTTGGCAATAATTGAATAACACACACCAGTCTAACTCCACCTGAGCCAGGGGAGGAGAATGCAGGTGTCTGGCTAAGGAAGCAGTAATTTCTCACTCGTCCTTTATGGTAGGAACTGAGGCAGGTGCTGGACCAGGACCTACCTCATGTTGCTTCCCGTTCTGTTTAATGAGTGCCAGTTTCCACTTTATCCTATTTCTTCTATGCCATTGCATATTAGATGTTTGGGGTGCATATTCTTCTTCTGGCTTCCCTTACCAAAATGCTCTATAAAAACTACTTCCAGACACGTTAGAGCAGATTACACATGGCCACAAGATCCTGGACTTTAAACTAGAGAACTAAAACGATGAGAAGGTGGGGATTTTGTAAAGAAAGAGAGAATCTGTTGTAGACCTGTGTTTTAGTGTAAGTACAGAGTGGAGGGTAGGAAGGGATGCTGTGTAGTCAGAGGAGTGCAGATGGTCTAGTCATTGACAGCTCCTGTTGCATCATTATTGCTCACTTTGACTTCAGCTATTCAAACCTGATTTTGTGAAGGTGATCAATCATTTCTGCTCACAGATTCAGCTTAAACAGTGTTTAAAATGGTGATGGTGGTGCCCCAACCACTGCCAATGAACATTTTGGATGAGTGTATGTGGTTTTTCTAGAAAGAATTGTACCATGACCTTGAAAAGAAATGCAGGAAGGAGGAGGCTCACTTTCTTCCTTTGACTGATTGTCTTATGAACCTTCCACTGTCAGGGTTGTCTTTCCATAACGTTGCTGTTCTCTTGCCACCCTGAGTCTACAGATGCTATGCACACATCAGGAAGAAGGGAGAAGCCAAGGCTTGCAGACCTGAGAACTCAGAGCCCTGACTTGTGCCTGAAGCTTGGCTCATCGCTGGACATCTTGTTATAAAAAGCATACATTTCTTTATGACTGAGATCAGGATTTAGCTGAGTGCAAATGAAATCTTCAAAAGGACCACCTGGTGAATGTCTAAAGAAAATGTGATTTACATATGCAATGGAATACTGTTTGGCAGTAATTAAGACTGGATTCCTATCATTTACAACAACATGAATGGAAATGGAGATCATCGTGTTATGTGAAACACGCCAGGCACAGAAAGATGAGCACCACATGATTTCACATGTATGTGGAATCAGAAAGATGCATCTCATAGAACCTAAGAGTAGAGCAGTGGTCACCAGAGGCTGGGGAGAGAAAAGGGGTAGGCAGGGATAGGGAGAGTGACCAGAGGGTTCAGTTAGATAGAAGCAAGCAGTTCTGATGTGCTATTGCACACAGGGTGACTCTGGATGACAATAATGTACTGTACATTTTCAAAAGCCAGAAGAAAGGATTTGGGAGGGTTCCTTCTCCTTTTGAAAACCATTTTTCTATATTTTCTACAGGTGCATTATAATTGTACATAATGATGGGACTCATTGTTATATATTTGTACATGCACACACATAGCAATATAATTTGGCCAATATAATTTGGCCAATATAATTTCCTAGTATTTCCCCTAAAGAAATTGTAAATGTTACATTTGAGGAGATAGATTTGTTTAGCCTGATCTAAACATAACCCAATTTATATGCATTCAAAACATAATGTTACTCCATTAATATGGTACAACTTCATGTACCAGTTAAAATAAATTTGATTTTTAAAAAGACATAATTCCCTCAAAGAAAAATTATTATATCAATGCTCTAATGACTCAGTCTTTTTGGCTACTACCATTAATCTGAACAAAATCCAAAATCTATTTCTTGGCTTAGGTGTTCATTTTGTCAATGTTCAAATATGTCAGCTAGAATAAAGCTATAATCAATAATATCACCAAAATGAATCACTTGAAGCATGGAAGCAATATATTTAAGCAATATACAGTAAAAATTTATTTTATTGACCTTGAATCAATAAAGAAATAGTTCTTAAATAATTACAAATATGGAGATAGTAGCATCAAAGAGCTATCAGTTTTATTTTACAGATAAGGGAAATCAGGAGAGAAGCTGGGTATAGTTGACCTAAAATCCCTATTTTAAAGGAAAATAATTACCTTCCTATGTAATCAATCTATTTACTCTAAGAATTCATTGAAATTTGCCTTATTAAAGTTGTGGGAAATATATTTCTAAAGAGCATGCATGAAGATATTATATTCATGCATGATAAATTCTGATATCAGCAGCCTAATGAAACATCTATATACCTCATTTAAAGCTGTTAAATGAAGGAGGCTAATAAAAGAGATATTCGATGATTTAAAAGACAAATTACTTGCTTAATTTCTACATTGAATGGCCAAATCAGTAAAAATCAAACCAATACAATCTTACACTCTAAACAGGAATGCAGGGTTAGTTTAATTTTCAAATTGTATTTTAATCTTAAAACTAATTAGTACAATTAACAGAAAAAGGAAGAAAATTATATAAACATTGTAAGAGATGTATAAGATGACTTTAGTAAATTTCAAAGACTACCCCAGGCAAAAGCAGGTTAGGAGGAAAGTGGACCTTCTTGTCTGTCAATAATGACACAATAGTAAAACTATGCCCAATGTACAAATGAGTCAGCTTCTTGCTACTGAATCGATACTGTGCTGATAGTCCTAACCAAAGGCAAACATAACAAAATGCAAGACTTAGTGCAAAATAAAACTACAAATATTTGATGACAATATGATTGTATATAGAAAAATTCCAGAAGTATCTACCAATACATTATGAAAATTGAATAGTGAGTGAAACAGGATTACTACCTGTAAAATTTTTCACCAAAAATATGTTTATACTTGCAACTAAGTAGCAGCAATAAAAGCTTATGTGCATGAACAGACACATTCATACACACATGCAGTAAAAAAAAGCACAATTTTACTACCATCAAAAATGTAAAAAAAACCTCAAAAATATGCAAGGCCTCTACATAAAAAACATTACAATACTATTGAAAACACTCTAAAATTTAACATTTTCATAGATTGGAGAAACTAACTCGCAAAGATGTTAATTGAAGCTGAAACCTTTATTTAAAAATTCAATGTAATTCTTTTCGAAATCTCGAATATTTTTGGCAGATCACAAACTGACTTTAACATTTAAATAGAAATTCAAATAATAGAAAAATCTCAGTCTTTCATGAGAAAGAGGAAGAAATCAAGGGAGTAATAGCTTTTGACCATGGAGACTTATCAAATCCATGATACAGTGTACTTTTAGTGCAGAGAGAGTTATACCAATGGAATGAGTAGGAGGGTTCAGAAGCAGATGGACGCACTTGATGGACACTTGATTAATCGTGAAGATGACAATGCAAACAGAAGGGAATGATGAGTCTTTCAAAAAGTGATGGTGATAATGCATGTTGAAAACCTCACACATTTATGAAAACTGATGGCAGGTAACATTAGGACTATTATGAGAAAAAGGCAGTAAGGCTTCTGGAAGGTGAAACAGAAGAATATTTTTAAGACTCTTAGATTTGTTGAACTCTATTAAACACAAAACTCTACTAATAATGGAAAACAATTTGCAAACTTTTATTAAAATAAAATACTTTTGACTGAAATAATATTCGACCCAAATTAGGGACATTAAAAATGGGAACAAGGTATAGAGTTGCAGAAGATATTTGCAGTCTGAAACTTCTCAAACTAGACAGAGAATAAAAAAGGGAGTTAGGGAAGAATAGAGCTACTTTATGTTAGGCAGAAGGAAGTGAAGGGAGGGAATAAGGTATAGGAGTATGAAGGATCACAAAATGAATCAGACATTATATATACCCTATATACATATATGACTACAGGACAGGTATGATTCTGTATCATGTACAACCAGAAGAATAAATAGTTACACTTCATTTATGTATAATGTGTCAAAATGCATTGTAATGTTATGTGTAACTAATTGGAACAAAAAAATTAAAAAGAGAAATAGAACATAAGGAAGCTAAGATTTAAAGAGGGACTTCACCAAACAAGTCTCCAGATAAACAGTAATTTAAGAAAAGTTGTTCAATTCAATTAGTCACCAAAAAAATGAAAATTAAAATTACAATGAGGTTTCTCTTTACATCCACTACAAAAGTTAAAATTTAAAAGATCGAAGGTACCATGTATTATGACAAATTGCATAAACAAATAATACATTGATGTTGGCTGAGTACATTGATACACCGACTCTGAAAAGCATTTTGGCCTTGTCTAAGGATAGAAAATATGCATACATATAATCTAGCAATTCCTTCACTGTGTATGTATCCAATAGAGATGCATGCATTAGAACAAAGTTGCAAGGTCAAGAATATTAATGGTAGCAGCATCTATAATAGAATATTCTTCCCATCAATAGTAAAATGAACAGACCAGTGGAATAGAAGAGCTCAGAAATAAACTCACAATTATACAGTCAGCTGATCTTTGACATAGATGCCAAGAATAAACAATAGGGAAAGAATACTTTCAAATGTGCTGGGAGAACTGAATATCCATTTGCAAAAGAATGAAGTTGGAGCCTTATTTACACCATACATGGAAACCATTTAAAATGGATTAAACATTTACACCCCAAACCCAAAACTGTAGAACTCCTAGAAAAAAAAAAAAACAGAGTGGGAACATTTTACAACTTTCATCCATGACACTAAAATCACAAGCAACAAAAGCAAAAATAAGTAAAACAAAAACCAAAACTTCTCTTTTGCATAATAAAGCAAACGACAGTGAAGAGGCAAATCATATGTTTAATGGGATGTTAGTATTCAATATATTTAGGAACTTCTATGACAAAGTAGCAGTTACCATCATCATCATTATCATCATCATCAAATGAAAATGGGCAAAAGACTTATTAAAGATACATGTTTTAAAAAAAAACACACAGATAACCAACAGTTATATGAATCTCCACTAATCTCCAGAAAAATGCAAATCAGAAGCACAAAATAGAATAGTACAACTGTTAAACTATCTGCTATCAAACAAATAAAGAAACAAATAAAAAGATGAATGCTGTAGAGAAATTAGAGCTCTTTCCAAGGTGATAATGCAAAACATAATCACTATGGGAGTTAGGATGAAGGTTGCTCAAGAAAGTATAGAACTGTCATCGGACCTACCAATTTCCCTGCTAAGTACTTATACTTCGGAATAAACTTATCAAAAGAGGTTAAGACCTCTACAATGAAAACTACAGAACACTAAAGAAAGAAATTGAAGAAGACAGTAGAAGATGGAAATATCTACCTTGCTGTTGGATAGGCAAAATTAATATTGTCAAAATGACCATAATTCCAAAAGCACTATACAGATTCAATGCAATCCCAATCAAAATTCCAATGACATTCCTCATAGAAATAGAAAAACAATAATGAAATTCATCTGGAAAAATAAGAGTACCAGAATACCCAAAGTAATCCTTATCAAGAAGAGTGAAGCTGGTGATATTACTATTCCAGACCTTAAACTATGCTACTGGGCAATATTAATAAAAACAGCATGGTACTGGCACAAAAATAGACCTGTAGGCCAACAGTACAGAATAGAGGACACAGAGACTAACCCACATAACTACAGTTGTCTTACATTAGACAAAGGCGCCAACAATGTACAATGGAGAAAAGATAGCCTCTTCAACAAATGGTTCTGGGAATACTGGAAATCCACATGCAACAAAATAAAATTAAACTTCTATCTCTCATCATGCACAAAACTCAAGTTAAAGTGTATCAAGGACCTAGGCATTACACTAGAGACCTTGAGCCTAATGGAAGAAAATGTGGGACCAAATCTCCATCATATTGGATTATGCCCCAACTTCCTTAATAACATTCCTATAGCACAATAATTAAAACCAAGAATCAATAAATGGGATGGATTCAAACTAAAAAGCTTCTTCTTAGTAAAAGAAAAAATCAGTGAGATGAATAGAGAGCCTACAGAATGGGAGCCAATCTTTACTATAAGCACATCAGATAGAGCACTAATCTCTAGGATATATAAAGCACTCAAAAACCTTAGCGCACGCACACACACACACACACACACACACACAAAAAGTAACCTAATCAATAAATGGGCCAAGGAACTGAACAGATACTTCCCAGAAGAGGATATATAATCAATCAAAAAACATATGAAAAAATGTTTAACATCTTTAGCAATTAGAGAAATGCAAATCAAAACTACTCTAAGATTTTATCTCACTCCATTCAGAATGGCAAGTTTCAAGAATTCAAACAACAATAAGTGTTGGCAAGGATGTGGGGAAAAAGGCACACTCATACATTGCTGATGGGACTGCAAATTGGTGCAGCCAATATGGAAAGCATTATGGAGATTCCTTGGAAAACTTGGAATGGGGCCACCATTTTACCTAGCTATCCCACTCATCAGCTTATAGCCATACTACAGGGACACAGCCATCTCAATATATATAACATACTACAGGGACACATACTACAGGGACACAGCCATCTCAATGTATATAGCAGCACAATTCACAATAGCTAAATTGAGAAACCAACCCAGATGCCTTTCAGTAGATGAATGGATAGAGAAACTTTGGCGTATATATGCAATGGAACATTACTCAGCATTAAGAGAGAATAAAATCATGGCATTTGCAGGTAAATAGATGGAGTTGGAGATTATAATGTAAGTGAAGTAAGCCAACCTCCCAGACCCTCCACCCCCCACCCCCACCTCACCACCTCAAAAACAAAAAAGAAAAAGCAAACAAACAGAAAGCCAAGTGTTTTCTTTGTTATGAGGATGCTGACTCATAATGGGGATGGGAGCTGAAAGAGAGGAATGGAGGAACTTTAGATAGGGCAAAGGGGAGGGAGGGGAAGGGAGAGGGCAAGAGGGTAGGAATGATAGTGGAATTAGATGGACATCATTACCCTACATACATGCATGAAGACATGAATGGTGTGAAAATACTTTGTGTACAATCAGTGACTTTGTGCTCTATATGTGTAAAATGAATTGAATTGCATCTTGTCATCGTGTATAACAAATTAGAATAAATAAATAATTTAATAAAAAATGGAAACTGAATAAAATATTCATCTTTAAAAAAATAAATAAACACTAGAAAGGCAATATGTCAATCAATGGAAGGGTAACTGATGTGATACAGCAATCTGTATACGGGGTAAAATTAGGAGTTCATAACCCACTTGAATCAAACTGTGAAATATGATGTATTAAGAACTATGTAATGTTTTGAACGACCAACAATAAAAAATAAATAAATAAATAAATAAAATTAAAAATGGAAAACAGGATCTCAAAATGATACAGAAAAAAATTCCCAATAATTTGAACGTCTATGTGAAATTATGCCTGTAGTTCTCTTGCTGGATGTTCAGTTCTCCAAATCTATAGGTGCTAATCAACAAAGGTGCTTCTATTTTACTTAAATGACAAGTGGTATCTCTTTTGTAGTTTTGATTCGCTCTCCTGTCATGAGTGACATTGAGAATCTATTCATATACCTGCTAACCATTGGTAGATCCTCTTTTGAAAAGTAGATATAATCAATCAAAAAACATATGAAAAAATGTTCCACATCTTTAGCAATTTGAGAAATGCAAATCAAAACCACTCAAAGAACTTTTCACGATCTTTGCCCACTTTTTAATTAGACTTTTTGTTGCCTATTGAGTCATAGGAAAGCCTTATGTATTCTGGATGTTAATCCTTTGTCAGCAGAATAGTTGAGAATATTTTATACCATTCTTTAGGGGTTTTTTTCACTCTTTTTTTTAATACCTATTTTTTAGTTGTAGTTGGACACAATACGTTTATTTTATTTATTTATCTTGATGTGGTGCTGAGGATCGAACCCAGAACCTCACGCGTGCTAGAAGAGTGCTCTACCACTGAGCCCCAGCCCCAGCCCGTCTGTACACTCTCTTGATCATTTCCCTTGCTATGCAGAGCTTTTGAGTTTGATATACTCCCACATTTCCATTTTTTTAATTTATAATCATTTACAAACAGCAACATATACCAATTATAATAATGATATACCCTTTTGAATCACATATATTTAAGCTAAAAATATTTAGTAATTATTTGGGCCAGGGAGTCTTCTAAGCAATTCACATGTGTTAACATATTTAAAAAAATAATTTTACAAGTTCCATAAATTTTATGTCTATTTTCCCTGCATAGAAATTTGGGCATAGTGAGTTTCATTTACCAAAGAGCCGATTCAAATGTAGGCCAGTTTGCTGCAGAATTCTTATACTTAAATATTAGATCATACCGTTTCTCCACGGTGTTATCACTTGCTTAATTGAATGACTGATTAATGTGTGCACAAATTAATGGCTAGTGAATTAACAGAGTATGATATAATAATAAAATATGAAAGTTAGATGTGATGTTTATCTCTTAAAATGTCTAACCTTGGGGTGGGCATGTGGCTCAAGCTGTAGCGCACTCGCCTGGCATGTGTGCAAACTGTGTTCAATCCTCAGCACCACATACAAACAAAGATGTTGTGTCCGCCGAGAACTGAAAATAAATAAATACATATTAAAGTTTTCTCTCTCTCTCTCTCTCTCTCTCTCTCTCTCTCTCATCTCTCTCTCTCTCTTTAAAAAAAAGTCTAACCTACACTCAATTACAAAAATCGCCATTTAGAAATATTTTAGGGGTGAGAAATAACATTGAAAAATTAAGCTTACCAAAATATTCTTTAGACATGTAAGAATAAAATTTTTATTATTTAAAATAATGAAATACTATCTCTAAGTCTGGGTTATTGATAAATAATTACTTTTTTGTTAGAAAATCTGATATTGAGCCATAAGATAATATAGCTCATTTTAATTATAGTATTAGCCTAGAAACAGACCCATAGCAATTATAAGCATATTCATATAAATCACATTACAGGCACATTTCCTGGGGGTGTATCAGAGAAAGTTCTAGGGCTGTTCTGAACATGGAGGATAAGCTGCAGGCTGTCAGTGAGATGGTGAAGACTGGCTGCTGAGGGGACCATGACTATTAAAATCACTTAGAATTTTCAGTAGGTTTAAAATATGTCATTATTGTCAAGTTTTGTTTCTCCATATAAAGCATAGTTTTCTCTAATATTACACGAACATTTAGAGTCTGATTTTACAGATTTAAAAATAATATCTAGATTTATCAATACTGAAATTCAATATTGAGTGCTGAAACTTTTTCAAAATACTGGCACCCTGAAGATGAAACCCGTAACACCTATAGGAAAGTGTATTATGTATTAGAAAAACAAATCATCTCATGCATTAATTGCAGCCAGCAGTCACACTGTCCTCCATACCTACTCTTTTTAAAAAATCTGTTTCAAGAATTATCCAATAGTAAAAAGCTTTTTAGAAATAAACTCATTTCCGCAGGAGGTTGCAGAGACTTGTTGGGAGAGGAACCAGAAGCCTGCAGAAGCAGAACAGGAGGAGGACAAGGAGGTAGAACCCACAGTGGAGGTCTTGGTGTATGCAGCATGTCCATGAGAAAGGTGCAGGTGGGAGCAAGCTGCAAGGAACCCCATCCTCTCTCCCTTCCTTCAAGTTCTCGAGCAGTGTGCTCCTCTCTAGAACATAACACCTTCCTGTTTTTACATGCAAGGTCCTTAGTTTTATTTGAGTAGGAGATACCAAATTGTACAAAGCTCAAGAGAAGCAGAGTGTTTAATTTTGATTGACTTTATTTTTCCCTGTTACAGTTGCCTAAGGATATCTTCTTCTAATATCTGGTGAGAAGATGAATGGCAGGTCTGTATATTTATTTCATCTCATAGGTGAGAGAAGTCATGCCTGGACTGCGTAATGAAGTCTCAAAGTCTCACTTGTTCATTCCATTTTCTACACTCAGCTGGTGATCTACAGCATCAAAACTGGGGTTGTGCAAACTTTGCCCATTGTGAGAACTTGGCTTGAGTGTAAGACAAGAAGGAAAGTGGTCATTCATTTCCAGACTGTGTTCGTATTTTATTAGAAAAATAAAGGTTTAAAAAAAAAAAAACTTTCTCTGGGTATTGAAAAATTCATGTAATTCTTAGCTTGAAACGTTCCATGAATCTAGAGTTAATTGTAGACTAATATAGATACATTGAGCATATCTTTAAAAAAATAATTTTATTCCAAGAATACATAAACATGGCTAAATAGAAAAATAAACCTAAAATCTTTTTTTAATGAAAAATGATCCCCATCTTCTCTTCTCCTTTATCTCTTTTCCTTATGTCGGTGGAATCCTCATGCTCTTATTCTTTCTTTTGGTAGCCATGTCAGTATCTTTACAGTAAGGCAGACTGCTAGTCTTGATTTCTCACAGCTGGACAACACCTGTTCACTTCTTGCTATGATGGACAAGAATTTGGCTATCTCCCACCACACAACCCTCTCCCAATTCATCCTTTGGGGATATAAATATATATATATATATATATATATATATATATATATATATATATATATATATAAATCTCCAATACATGAGAAAATGAACAGGTGGTGTGCACAGCCATAGGGTCCTGCAAGCAGCCTCAGTAGAAGGTCCACTGGTATATCACAAATATCATGACTGCGTTTCTGTCACATTTTCATTTCTCTTTTCAGTGGAGTTTCTGACTTTTCTTATTGTCATGTCCTTTTGCCGCACAATTGTTTCTGAGGTTTGAAGTGGCAGGTATTCTAAGGATCATTGTTTTCCTGAAAACCTCTGAGTCTGTTGTCCTTTGGTTCCAGATTGACCCAGCTGCCCTCTCAGCTTTGATCTTGAGCTTTTCATTCGCCCACCTGCTTTTCCAGTGGCTCTTCTGGTTCCCAGGCCTTTGCTGTCTATGCCTCCTCCCTCCTCCCTCACTGTACCAAGGACTCTTCATCGGACCGTTTTATCCTACTCTCTGATAATGAGGTTTCTGTGGGATTCTCCCAACCTTCATGAATCCAGTGGACTAGGGAAGTCAGGCCTTAGAGGGTTGGGTGTTTTATGTAGGGGTGTAGGCAGAGGGGAGCCCTCTGTTCCAGAAACAGGAGATTAAGACCATGTTGTGTCTCTACTTGTTTCCTTCACTTGAAGTCAAAAAAGACAGAATCAAATTTAACAAGCCAAGAAGAGGAGAGAATCTGGAACAGGGGACCACATCAATTGGAGGATGGAGTTGTTTGAAGATAAAACTAAAATTCTTCTAAATTTTAATATTATACAAATGAGCATAGCAGAGCTACCTAATTTTGATGATGGTGGTGGTGCTAATGATAATTTGCATAATCTGGTTTGCATTTGGTTTTCTGTTAGTGTTTATAAGGACTTTATTGATATCTTAGATCTAACACTTTCTTGTTTTAATAGTCTATTTGACTAAGAATGCATTTTCATGTAATTTGGAGGGGGAACAACTTGCAAGGGGAAGGACATTTTTGAGTTCTTTCATGTCTGGAAAATCCTTTATTGATTCTTCACGTAATTTACAGTTTGGTGTGATACAAAATTCTTGATTAAAAATATTTTTCCCCAATATGTCAAAAGCATTTAGAGTCTGGTATGAATAATAAGAAAAAATAAATTATGAGACTCTTGCATGGTTTCACTGCATGTTTATTTCTGAACATGTTAAAAATATCCAAATTCTTCCTGATTTCTAAAATGTGATGAAAATGTACCATGTAGGGTTGGGTTTTATCTGCTTTTCCAGCAACCTAGGTATATGTCTTCCTCACGTATTTGTCAACAATTTGCTAAATATTTTTAAGAATAAGGTGGGTAAAAGAGTGGGAAGTCTAGGCATTTCAGGAGTCTTGCCGATTGCCTGATTTGCTTGAGAATGGCTGAACTCAAGTTAGATATAAGTATCCCGAGTGGCTACACCATTCCTGACTGTGGATTGATCTCCTGGGAGGACATTGGATTTGTCTGGGGAATGACCTGAGGTTATGTGCCTGGGGAATGGGAAGGAGAATAGATGCCAAGCAGGCAAAATTCTGTGCATGGAGGTGAGGTGTGCATCCATAACTAAGCACTCACCCAGGTAATTGTCTTTCCAGCCTCCGTGAATGTCCACCTGTCTGCATAGCTTGAATCCAGCATTAAGTGGAGTTAGAAGGCCAGAATTGCATAACAGATGTTAGCAACAAGGAAGGAAAGACTCAGGAGCTGGGGTTGATGTGCTCGGTGAGGATGGAAGTCTTGCAGATAGTTATGAGCCACCAGGTAGCATGGAGGGCATAGTTAGTTCTCATTGAAATAACTGGATTGGTGGCAGAAGCACCAGAATCACACATGTTTAGTTTGGGCTCTCTTCTTCCAGCCAAGCTGGTGATGAGAGTGGTCACATTATGATTAGGCAAACTGTTAGGATCGGGGACAAAAGACCCCTGAGGTATGGAGGCCTCCTGGTTGAAAGGTCAGATCTATCATGGTGGTTTGAATGCCAGGAGCCAAAGATACTGATCCCCTGAATATCATGCAGAATACAGATAAGTTGGAACATGTAAGTCCTACCGAATGTAGACAGGAAGCCACAGAGTAGCACTGGGCTTGTGCCCCACAGGAAATCAGGGGGTCCAAGACTAAGATGCTGAAAGCAGAAGCCAAAAAATAGCTTGAAATCCTCACTCAGTTTCTGGAACTGAACTTGTTTTCTGAACTGGAATCCAGGGAATGCAGAGAAGGGTGTGTCCCCAAAAGGAAGGACTCCAAAATGTTCCCCCAGCTGGTGCACTTAGTGACAATTCTCCGGTTTCCAGTTCACACATTTCTTTGGGCGAATGCTGGCTTGCTGGGGCTGCTGAATAAAGAAAAAATCTCACAAACAGGATGAGGTAAAGAGAAGTATGTTGCCCCACTGTTCTGGAATGAGGAGGTCTGAAATCAAGGGGTTGGAGTGCTTGTTCCATTTTTAGGGTTTGTGGGGGGAGAACCAGCCCCATGCCTCTCCCCATCCACTGGTGGCTGCTGACAATCTAGCATCCCTGGTGTGTGGAAGCACCAACCCAATACCTTCCCCTCCACGTGGGGTTCTCTTTGTTTCTGTGCCTGAATTTCCAAATGTCCTTTTTATAAGGACATGGTTACACAGAGTTATGGCCCATCTACTCCAGTTAACTTCTTCTTAACTAATCACATCTGTAATGGACCGCTCTCTAACTAAGATAGATTCCCAGGCACTGGGGTTAGGTTTTCCCCATACTGGCTCTGGGAGGACTCAGCCACTCAAACCAGGTGGCGAGGGTGACAGCAGCTATTTTGAGGATGACTGTTGCAAGCCTAGTCCATGTTGACATTAGAGTCTGAACATTGTGAGCACAATCAATCATGAAGCATGTAAGAACCAGATGACAAACAACCATCACTGGGAGAGGCTGAGCCAAGCCTGGGCCGTTGCCCCCCTACATACTCTCAGCCAAGACAGTGCATAATAACAGCAGTGCATTGGGGTGTTAGGGAGGATGGAAGAAGTCAGCATCAAAACCGTCAGGTGTGACCGCAGCCAGGAGGCCAGGGCCACTTATTGTCATGGCAAAGCATCAAGAAAGGTCTTCACATTCAAAACTCAAAGGTGTGACTTTCACTGAGTCATAGCAGCGAACAATCTCAGGATGTAGATGTCCACATTTCTTGTCTACCTTCGGCCCAGGTCAAGCCTGGAGCTTGAACTATTGGGTCTCCCTCTTCCTGTCAACGCCCTGACTCTCCAGATTGCTCCAGGTGTGGTCACACACTGAAGTGAGGCTCCACTCCAAGTGACACAGCTCCCTTATTCCTGATGTGTTCAGGTAGAGCCATAACCTGCTAAGCTTGTCCTTATAAGACTTCTGCGATTCTGAAAAGTTTCCTGATGGGAGTGTGTAAAGGTGAAGCTCGTGTTGCAAGAGTGGAGCATCTTGGACTTTCCCTTCACCTCTGTTCTCTTAGTCCATAGTTCAATACTAATGAGTGCTTTTCCTCCCCTGGGGCAATGTCCTGCATCACTCCTGCTCACACCCAGGGAAATTCTGCCCTTGACTTCAGAGAGAAGGGCCATGGCCAACCCTGACCCTGCCTGTGGTTGTCCCAGGGCATGCCCCTTTTCCTTTCTTCTTAAACCTCGAGGTGGAGTCTTGTTGCATGGTGTGGAATGCAGGTGACTTTTTGGTGTGCCTTTTTGAACTGAAGATCTCCATTGGTGGTTGGAATCAGATCATAGTTCCTACTTCATCTGGTTTAAAAGGGGCCAGGTTTTTTGCTTTGCTTTTGTTTTTGTTTTGTTTCAACCTTTCCTTTTTCAAGCCAGATTCACAAGAACAGACCTGTAATGGGTTTGAGAAGGCAGCAGGCCCAGTGCTGCCCTGTGGTCTGAGCCATAACTGCATGGCTGCAGGCAATCTGCTGCAGCAGGCAGGGTCCCGGGGACTGTGCGGACTTAGAGGGACATAGAGACTGCATGAAAATGCGCGGCTGCTCCTTTGGGTTGTGTCAGCCGGATGAGGACTTAATTTGAGAAGAACATTTTATTCTATTCCTATTCATTACTTTTTCTAATGTGCTCTTTATTTTGGCCAAACCAGAGTTTCTTGGTTTAGGATAAGCTAAACAAGCAGATCCACTCCATATTATATAATTCTAATTAAATGCAGTTAATTGAAAAACCTAACCAAGTTTATTTGGCACATTTTATGACTAGAGCATTTTAATTAAGTAAAATTTCCAAGGGATATTGATGATAGCATTTGGCTTTAAATTGAGAACACAATCTCTTTCCCCCATGAGAATGAAAGCAGCATATATAGAGACTGTATTTCTTTTTCACTAAAAAACAAGCATGTTGCATCTATTTGTGAAATGTTTCAGAGCAACAAATGACTGGTGTATTGGAGTCATTAGCTCCAAAGTCATGAGGTGACTCCTGCAGGCACAGGTAGAAGTTTCTGAAAGATTGGTCCATTCAGTTACTTAATACAACCTTCGCGCTTCAGATCCATCCATCAAATTATGAATATGCATCCAAACAAGGGAAGTCAAAGGCTCCACAGAAATCCTCAGAAACTGGATTTGGGGTGAAGACCGTTCTTTGCCTTTGTTTGCTACATTTTGTGCTTGCCTCTCTAATGGAAGAATTAACCAGAATAAGCAGATGATCTGCAGAATGCTCTGCCTTTATTTTGAAAGGTGCCCAGCACTCCCTGTAGACAGGGGTCCTTCATTCCCACAGCTTCCTGCCTCCCCAGCCCACAGCTCTGCGAGTGAGAGGCCGGACACTTTGTCCCACCACCCCTGCATTTTCAGTGCTGAAAGGAGCGTCTGGGAAAGAGGAGGGACCTCACCCTGATGCACATGGCATTGGAGAGGAAGACAGAGCCTCTCTGGCCACAGGGGAAGGAAGGACCACCATCCTAAGAGCTGCCATCAAATGAGTCGCAATGAGTCTCCACGGAGGCAAGAATCTAAAAACTCTGAATCCTCAAGTATTTTTGAACCAAAAAAATGGGTGTTTTATGGTTACAAACCTAAAAACAAGATTAGACATTTGTAATAAGGTAAAATCAACCAGGCTAAGAACTACCTTATTTCTCTTTCCTTCCTTGACTACAACAACTAGAAAATGAAGCATTATTACTCATGCTCAGTATCGTGATTTCCTGCTCATAAGTTCGTGTTTTATAGAGTTTGATAGTAAAATAAAAATTGCTTTATCTGAAAGAACCTTCAGAGAAAATTATACTCTTTCAGCCTGTTTTAAAGTTACCCTTTACTGTGTTACAAATAAAGAGGCGATAAGGAGCTTCATAGGGTAACTATGGAAACGGTGTAAGCTTAAAAACAATAGGAAACGTTAGCAGAATATGCAGCAAATCTATCTTCAAACACAAAGGCCACTTTACAACTTCCTGAGATTTTGCCACAAACCTTATTCTATAAATATTAATTAAATCCAGTAATCTTATATTTCTACCAATGTACCAATTGGCACAGGGGACCCCGACATGTATTTATGAACATTACGGCACAAATTTTGACTGAAACCAAGAATTATTGAAATTGATGAAGTGGTTTTAGACATTTCAAAATGCATCAGTTATATCTAGTAGCTGCATCTCATAAGAGGTGCTTTAGTGTAAACATGTTTACTCTAGCTGTAAGACACTCGGTAGCCCACAGGAGAGCCCATAATTAGATCACTTGAGTTCACATTGTTATGAATGAACTGTGCGATGAAAGCGTCATCTAAAATATTTAGAATATTTAGATACCATAGACTATATTTCATACAATTACATAATGTGGAGCATCAAGTATTTATATAGCTTTTGTGACTTGAGCACAAAAGATGAGGAATTTCTTAAAAAGAACATGAAGTATTTGTTTGGTTCTTATGTAAGTTCATGAAACTACTCATTTTGTAAACTTTGTGTAACATGGTGATTCTTGTAGAAAGATGGAATATGTCTAACCCCAAAGAAGAAAACTTGTTATCAATATTTTAAGTTCTGATTAGAATCAAATTTTGCATCATGAACTATCAATGTTGAAGTGCGGTCATAATTGTGCCTTTATGTCCCTCATGTTCTAGACTCAAGTTCACAAAGTATTCCAGTACAGACTTTATGTTTAGGTGCACAATATGCCCCTGAACATGCTGATTACAGTCTAGTTTCCTCAATATGGTCCGTGTTTCTCAAACAGCAAGTTGCCTTATAGATTATTTTCCTATAAGACAAATATTATGTCAAAAAAATTGTGAAGCAATGCAGCAATTCTGAGATTCAGAAGAAAATGCTATTTTTTCATTAAAACATCTATAGGGCTGGGGCTGAGGCTCAGTGGTAGAGCACTTGCCTAACATAGGTGAGGTATTGGGTTTGATCCTCAGCACCACATAAGAATAAATAAATAAATAAATATTCAAACAAACAAACAAAAAATAAATAAATAAAAATAAAGGTTAATTTCTTAAAAAATACTGTAAATACTAGCGATTGCTATTCACTGCTAATATACTTACTAAGAGTCCCTCTGGTCATAAAAAAAAAGTCATTTTGCTTTAAATTTCTTTACCTAGTAAGCCTCAAGGATAAATGCCACTTGTCATAGAGGATTATGGAAGAAGTGCAGGAAATTCTGAAAGGATCAAAGGAAGCCACTGAAACTGACCACAAAATAGGAAAAGCATGTCTGAGAGAGTCATGATGCTAGAATGTTATCCTCCAATCTCAAGGCCACCAGGAACCAGGAAGATGAGCTCATTTGGAACAAGAGTTTAGGCAGAGGTCCTTGGAGTAAGGGTCTTGAGAAAAGATGATCCTAAAGTGAATCCTCAACTCAGGGATGTGTGTCCCTGTTGGATCCTGTAAAGAGGGACAGAGACACTGAAGGCAGCCAAGTGAAGATGTGGGCCCAGGTGAGGACAACCTCAGCTAAGCATCACCAAGGGTCACCAGCAGCCAGCAGAGACAGGAGGTTCAAGGACAGAGTCTCCTACAGCTTCCGGAAGGAGTCAGCTCAGCCAACACTGAGTTTGGATTTCTGATCTCTTGAACAGTGGAAGAGAACATTTCTGTTTTTGTAAGCCACAGAGTTTGTAATGATTCCAGGTAGCCTCAGGAAGCTAATGCAGGGTGCATATCTGCTAGTATTTATATTTAGTGTCCATTTTCAACGAATTCCTAGCAGAGAAAAAGACATAAGCTGACCGGAATGTGTTGATTAGACATCTCCTCTGACTTCACATTGATTCACAACTTTCTGTGATTTTGTAAATGCATATGTTACCTCTAAAATGACTTTCTGTTTCCTGTCCATTCAAAATTTAACAATGCAGAGAAGCTTGAGAGAGAGAGAAAGAAAGAAAGAAAGAAAGAAAGGAAGGAAGGAAGGAAGGAAGGAAGGAAGGAAGGAAGGAAGGAAGGAAGGAAGGAAAGGAATGGAATTGTTGGATTTTTAACTCGCATCATCTAGAGCCACATGTTTCCTGAAAATGCTTTTGCTCTTCCCTCTGGGTACTTTCCACTGTCTGTTGAGCACCCATGCACTCACCTATCAGCAGTGTCCTCTGTCCTCATGGCCACTGCTCTCCTCCTCTCTTTTGCCTGCTTGTTCTTTCCTACTTTTCTTTGTCCTTCCTCAGTAAATGCTGTGACCCTTTCTTCAAATCAACCTTTGGCAATGCCCCACATCATTCTGCATCCCTGCTGGAACAATCACCTTCCATTGGGCTTTTGTGCCTCACTCTGAGCTGCCCAGTGGTGCAATGTCCACGTATCACCCAGCAATACCTAAGCAAGCTGGGGGCTTCCACCCTGCACAGACTCCTCCACTGGATTCCATTGGGTCAAGGAATATTCTGGTCCTTGATTTTGTTCTACAAAAACTCTCTGCTCTCATGTCTCTGACATGGTCTCCTTCTATTTCTCCACCTTATTCACTTGCTCAGGTTGGCCCATGTCCCATTTCAGGGCTTTGCATAATTGCACAGTTCACCTTCCCAGATGGACTAGCACAAAGAAGTCAAGATACTTTTCTCCTTTACCTCCCCTACCTCTCCACCCTAATGTTATCAGTGAAGCTCATTCTAACCACCCAATACCAATAGCTCCCACATCTACACCTTCTCGATTTCTTGCCTTTTTCTTCCCCCACTAGAATACAAGTTCCATGAAGTCACTCATGGATGATTTCATTTCTGTTTGCTCACAGTGTCTTGTGTGTGATGGTCTTTCTAAGAATAGGTATTGCATGTGTGAATGAATGCTCTGCACAACTTAGTTCATTAAGTACTTACTGAGCACTTTTTTGAACACCAGACATGTGGTGGAAGACACTGGAGACGCCATAGGAAATGAAGACACCGAGGCCTGGATTTCTCTCGAGCTCTGGTCTGCCTTCAGAACCAAGCACCTACAGCAGAGCTTTTCCAGCCTCCTGCCTTTCCAGCTCGTCTTTCCTGAACTGCTGGGGTCCCTGTCTTCCATCTCATACCTTCATTCATTCGCTAGTTACATTGTATCATGATACTCTCTTTATCCTGGGATTTCCTGTAGACAGAGGGCATGGATGAACATTTTTTGCATCTCCCCTGCTTAGAGCTGTGCCTGACAAGTCTCAGATTGAACCCAACTTCATGTTCGACCCCCTTCCCTCAGAGGGTCCTCCTTTTGTGGATGCTGTCACTGTTACTCGGTTCACAGTAGTTTAAACACTCATACTCATGTTGGAATTCCTTAGACCTTCAGCTCATCTCTGATTTCTTCCCAGTCTTGAGCATATGTGAATATCTGATAGTTATCTTTTCACTTTGGACAATATCTCCCCCAAGAGCTCTGGTTACAGATTCACTGAACATTTCAATTTTCTCCCATTTCCTGCCAGATAGGGTGTTTAATGCATGGTAGCTGTAATCAATTTAGAATCCACATAGCAGATTTATCTCTTCAATATCTGGTAAATAGAGTCTATTTTCTATGAACAAATATTGCTAGTCTTTTACTGGTGGGCAGAAGGAACACACAGACTGTTCTGTGGTGGTGACATCTGATCTAAGAGAAGGAACTATCGTCATCATCACTTTATGGGAGTCAGACACTCTGTGGAACTTCATGTGGTTGTGAAGTGTCAAAAGTGATGATCATCGTTCCAGAATATGAATATAGAACAGCCTACTTGCAAAAGAAAAGAAAAAAACTTTAGTGCTTATAATTGATCACTATCTGAGGCATTCAAAAACATTCTAGAACACATTTAATAAAAAATAGTATTTGCTAAACAAATAAAAATTACTCGTAATAATTAGTAAACTCATCTTAGTCTCTATCATCAGAATGGAATGATGTAGCAGAACAGAAAAATAAGCTGTAATTTACCATGGGTTTTTTTTTGAGGAAACATTACAAATCGATTTTAATTATTTTGTCTACTACAAGCTATAAAAAACTAAGGAAGGATATTAAATCAAAGAACTGCAATTTTCACAACAGAGGTATAAAAATACATAACTGGATAATTATGGCTTTTAATACTGATTTTGTTTTAGAATGATTTTAGACTTGCATAAAAGTTGAAAGATACTTTAGAGAGTCCTGGTATATCCCTCAGTATTTCCCAGTGCTGACAAATCATATTACCTCAGCATGTTTGTCACAACCAAGAAGCCAACATTGGCAACTTTTGCTATAAATTTTTTCCATTAATGTCTCTTACTTTTCATTTCAGGATTCAGTCCATCAGATCAGACTACACTGCATTCAACACATTATGACGTTTGGTAAATAAATTCTTATCGACAAGCTTACAATGTGTGTGAATTCATATAATTGGCTACCGACATGATGACATTGTGTAGCAATTCACAAAAGAGCCCCAAATTCAAGTCTTGAGAAATAGAATTCCACCAAGCATTGCCACTGCTTTTAAAAATCTTTTTATTTCCTAGTTATTAGCTTTATCATCTCCTTTATGGTGTATTAGATCCTTGCCTTTTAGTAGAAATTTTTCTTTTGGATTGTGTTTAGATATAAAACCTAAGAATGATTTTCAGAAAAGTCTATAACATGAGGGGGATTCTATTTCTTTACCTCAGAAATAATGAATATACTTTTAAAATCAAATGATTTTACTTCATAGAAGTTTTCATTATAGAAAAGCAATAATCACGGCCAGCACTCAGAGCAAGCAGCACACTCACCACGTGTTCATGTTGCACGTTACAAAATGTCTGTGCCTTTGAAGCAAAGCCTTTTCACTTCTGAAAAATTATAATAGCAGCTCTCCATGCTTTGAAAAAATACGGCCTCTACATGTGGAGATCATAGTTTGATAAATTGGAACTGGAATTATTATACAAAGGAGCAATTATATCACCATCATTCAATCTTGCAAATTTCAATCTCAGTTTGGAACTGAGCTATTTCTTGTTTGTGTCCCGTGGTAAGGATCAATGACACACCCAAAGGGCAGTGCAGCTTTCGTTCAACTTTATAGGGTGAAAAAGGTAAATTTGAAACATGGAAGCAGAAACATCAATCATAAGTGCAAAGGTGCTCCAAGCCCCAGGCAATGGCAGGCATGGTTATGCTTCAAAATGCCTAGACGTTAATTTCTTAAAACAGAACGAGTAACCATTTCAAAGTGCAATAATTTCAAACTGCAATAAATTGGCAGGTGAGCTGTATAAATAGATGCTTTTAAGATATATATTTAGTGACTTCACTCTGCATACTGCAGTGTATTAAAGGGTGAGTTATGTTAAAGCTTTGGTGCTTATTTTTTTCAAATAATGTGCAATACACTTATTCAAACAATTGCCACTATTCTTTTGTCTCTTTAAAATATATAAAAATTGAAAGTTAACATTATTTCCAGCACTCAACACCTCCCTCCCACCTCTTTTATCTGATCTTTCCAGAATTGTCCAAATGGGCATTATTTGAAAAGAAGGCTTACCAAGGTTGTCTTTGTACTTCAAAAGATGCTCCAGAATAAGGGGTTTAGGACACTTGCTCTTTATCTGTCCCAGATGCTGGAGGACTCTGTGATTTCCTTTGTGTGTGCCCGTGATTCTTTAAAACCAGCTGTTGGTAGGTGGCTGCCTGAAACTTCCTCCTCCATCAGATGGATTCAGGGCATGGACTCATTTACAGCCCTGGCTATGTCTCCACGTGGTCCTAAGACCTGTCTAATAAGGAACCTGGGTTCACTGTAAAGCTCTTTGGCCACTTGTCCTCCTGTGAAATCATGTCTTTCTTTGACCTTCAGACTTCAACTCGCTAAATAAGGCTGAGACAAACTACAGTGATTTCAGAATAATGAGTGATGAGGGCCAAGGAAAGAATATGAGTTTGTCCATAGTTTTTTGTTTTTTTAAAAAAAAAAACAGAAAAATAAAGCAAAAGAGAATACCACTGTACAATATAAAATGCTACCTTACAATATAGAATACCACCCTCCTCTGTTGAGTAAGAACTTATTGTGGCCTTATTTCAGGGTGTTAGTTTCCTGTGAGCATCATATCTTCCAGTCTCTGAGTATTTCAGAATTGAGAATTTCATTATAAAGAGCACAGTTAAAGTTCTTAGTTTTCTGATTCCCACCTCTTTTGTAGAAATACTGTCTTATCACAGTCAGTGACAATATCTACAGCACAGTGTGTATCAGGTTGTGGATAATCAATACTGTAGTCACCCTGGATTCTTAACCTTGGGCCTTTGAGAATTAGGTACATTTTTTTAAAATTTTTCCTTACATAACTACAGAAAGCAGCACAACTTAGCTTGACAGTTGATTTAAAATTTAGATTTTGGCATAACTGATCTAAATTTGTTTCTAATGTCTCATTCACTGTCTGATGCCCACACGTTGCAACTCCTCAAATGCTTTCGCCTTCAGCTTTCTTCCTGCAGTTCTATTTTGGCCACTGTTTTCAGAAAGAGCCAGTGCCAACTGTGGGCAAATACTGTGATTTTCCCCTGTTACCTGCATCTGATTAATGCTGGCATTATGGAAGCATTTAACAAAATATAACCCAACATCCCACATAGAGAGGTAAAAACTGCATTATACAATTGTAAGAGTATTTGATGGTATTTATTTTTAATATATAAAATTACACTTGAATCACCATTTTTCTAGATTAGCATATACATTCTGTCTGACAAAGTGATCTGTAAAGCAATGTGCTTTTATTAGTGGTTCTAGCAATCTATTTAATAGTGACTCTGGCAGAGAAACAGAAGCCAACTGAAAATGAAGTCACACCAAAATAAGCCAACTATCAAGAGGTTTGACATTGTTTCATTAGAGTAATTTTAAGAAATTAGGGATTATCCAATTGCCATTTGTTTGTAAACCAACCACTACATCCAGTTATAGGTACATAGTCTGTAGATTCTTATCAAAGAAATCATGCAATGATATAAATTGCTAAACTAATTTTTGGAGTAGAGTATGGCATGCACACTCTCTACAATGAATTAAATGTGGCTGAGATTTTGGCTGTGTATGACTCCTGGATCTTATGGATGTTTTTACAAATTATTTTGCTGATGCAAGATTTAATACATTTTACATCTTTGCTTTTCTTTGAACATTCAGTTTACCTATTGTAGTATTGCATTGTCTTATATCTTTTTTGTTATATGAATCCGTGTTTATGGATCTACTTAGCTTACATCTCTGTGAGTTGTTAAATGCAGACTGTATTTTTGCAGAGTTTCCAGGCAGAAGCACAATTTTACGTACATATGTGTGTGTGTGTATTAAATAACCTAATATATGTATACACATATATTAATTTATTTAATAAATATTTTAAAATTAATGTTATGCCTTAATAAGAGGACATTAGCAAGACTGAACATATAAGGACATTTTTTTAGCACTTTTATACTTCACAATTGCTGAGTACCGCAAATTAGTATTTTTAAGTATCTCAGAGTTGCTTAATCCTCACAAGGCTGGAATATAGGGGGTATATTCCATATTTTCTCAATAATAAATTATTTGCAATGTTTTTCATATAAGTTAAATGATCTGTTAACTCCTGTGTTAATATACGCATCCCTTCCATTATTTCTCTTGCCATTGAAACAAGTTTTGATTTTTTAACTTTTGGATGATTTTTCTTAAAGTCAGTGTCTAATTTGTCAGTATTCATTGGATTTGGTGTCCAGAATGAAGCATACTCTCCAAATTTGTTCTGGACCCTTGCCCAAGTCAGCAGCAGCAGCTCTACTCATCAGAGATGCAGACCTCATGCTGACCTAAGGACCTGTGGATCACTGATTAGAGAGATCTCCCAGTGGCTGCTGTTCACATTTTTTGCAGAACTCTGCACCACAACCTGCCAGAGGCCGCTGCTTCCCTGAGGCAGCGGCACCTCTTCTGGGAATGGAGCATAGAAGTGCCCTACCTTATCCAGCCTTGGAATGGCAATATAGCTCACGTTGTGCTTATGGTTAACCACTAATCCCAGGCTTTTTCCCTAAACTGCTTTTGATTCTAGTCTCTCCCATAGAGAAATAATGATGATGTTGATAAAAGCAAACAAAATTTCTTGAGTGTTCAAAGTACTTTAGGCATACAATCTTGCTCAAATTTTCCACTTTTCCACTTGAGAAAGAGGAAACTGAGTCTTAAGCAATTTGCCGTTGTCACAAAGGTGGAAGGAGTGTTTTGTTGATTTGCTCCCAGGTCTTTCTGGTTCAGTCTACATTCTTAAACCCTGCACATACTGCTTCCTTTCCACACACAGGTGCAGACATACTCTGTACACAGTGAATGATTTTCCTTGTTATAGATCTCTTCTACTGCTCTGTCCTGACAACTTCTCAAACACCATTGTAAGCACTGTTGCTGCATTTCTATATGACTGCCTCCTAGATTTGTGCCCCCAATATATTTGTTTAACTGGCATTTTATATCCAAGCAAGTACATGATAAAATATTAAAATAAACATTTGCCGACAGACCCCGCTGATGAATGTCCACCATGCACATCACAGCAGCGTGTGGAACACTGTCCTTCTGGCAAAGTCAGCCATCTGCCATCATTCAGCTCATGTGTATATTTTAAGGAGAAGACATCGATATCGTAAGGTTCAGAGATCTACTGCAGAGCAAACGAGGAATGTTTAGCAAGAGGTTGTAAACAGGCTGGAGGAGGCCAGAGGGGAGGATGACAGTGTTTGAAAGGGGGTCTGAGGTCGGCATGGAGGGACTGTTGTAACCAAAGGAAGTACCCAAAGGCCATCGCAGCCCGGCTCATGGCAGACATGGGAGGGGGCCTGGTTTCAGATGGCCACAGAGTGTCTTCTTGGGTAACGAAAATGGAGGAAATGACAGTGAAGCCCAGGCACAGTCAGCCTGAGGAAGGGATTTGCCCAGCCAGGGTAAAACGTCAGTAATGAACAAAGATGTGGGAGGATCACAGGCTAAGCTAAGCTGACTTCATGCCTGAGACCCCAGAGAGGCAATATGAGGTCCCCGACTTTGTGACCGAGCCAGAGAGATGCCACTCTCAGGACCACTGCCCAGGGGAAACGCGGAGGCAGGTCTCCTGCAAAAGCAGCACTGGGGTCCCAGGAGCCAAATGGCCTCCGAACTCGCTTCATCTTTGTCAGAAAAGTGAGTGCAGCTCTCTACCTGCCCTTGGGTCAGGTGGGAGCTAATCTAAATCCCACCAAATGATCAGCCTTAGAGTTTCATCTGTGAGGAACCAGGAAAGCCGGACAGAAGGTCACCATCTGGACCTTCCTCTTCTTATAAACAGCATTAAATTGGAGACCTTGAATAAGGCATATTTTGGTGAAAACACTCATTTACCTTCTAGTTTAGAATCCCTAAAAGAAGAAAATAAAATTAATTCTAAATAATTTTCATAGGCAACAATTTTTGGTTCCTTTAAACTTAATCGGTTTTCTTTGGAATTTTCAGGGTTTTATTGGAAGTTGAGGCAAGAATGATCTACATTTAAATTATGTTATAATTTTGGATGGTAATATTTATCCTTTTCTGCCTTTTGAATGACTATCTTGTTTTGATTTGTCTTAATATAGATGATAACAATGATGTTCATTGCAACTACATGGTAGAATTTGGTGTATTTTCAAACCTTCATTTACTTCTAGTTGCACTGTTCTTGCCCTTTCTATTTTAAATAACATTTCCCCTATGAAAAAAAGGAAATAAAATAAGATTTGAATTGTTTGCTTTCACTTTTTTATAACAAACATAAAAACTATAGCAATAAAAAACTTAGTTTTCATTGTTGAAGAGAATGAGCACCATAATTTCAGATGGTCACAAATTTAGAGTTCATATCAATACTTGATATTTTCCTTGCTAATGCTATGATGTTGCACTGAAGCTTATATTAGCTGCTTCAAAAGGGAACTGTGGTCTCAGCAGCTTGAGAGCATTTCTTGCTCAGCTCAAGGGCCATTGACATCCCAGAGCAGGGTGGTCTTCTCTTCCCAAGGCACTCAGACACGTTATCTTGATAAAGGAAACTCTGCATCCTCAGCACCTGGCTTGCAAGGCTATGCTGATGTTGACAACTAGCCACAGTGGGAAAAAAAGAGGGTCAGGAGACTACCTGGAAAGTATTTATAGCATATACCATAGGAGCAAAAGGGGTGAACCCTCTTCCAAGCAAACTCCACAGAAGCTTCAACAAACATGGAAGGATAGCAGCCCTTCCTGTCCTACCCCATGTCTCTAACCATGTTTCTGCACACAGAAAATGACCTTTTTCCCCAATGACAAAATTTAAAATTGCACTCAATTTCTGCATCTCAAGTCTTCCATTCATGCATTTCAGTGGGTGTCCAGTCTTTTCATACAGGCCAAATGGTGCCCTAAACGACACAGACACTGACCATGGTAGAGGGAGAGACAGCCGTGAGAGAACTTGGCCTCTTCTTCTTCATCTGTAAGACAAGAGGAGAATAAATCTTATCGCCTGTGTCGTGGGGACTAAGTGGAATCAACATGTGGAGCACTCTAAGCACTGTGACCTCTGTAGAAAGGTCAGCATCAATGGCAGTGGCAAAAAGTGCAATGACCAGGAATACTGAACCACCATCTCGGAGCCACCACTTTGCTATTCTGTGGGAAATGACTGAAGAAGAAATATCTTTGTGACCTTTAAATAGGGTAAGATTTTCTAAGTCGCAAAAGATAATAGTAAGAGGCACTTCAAATAACTAGACTAGATTAAAGTTAGGAATATCTGTTTCGTAAAATATACAATAAATAGAGCAAAAACCGTGAAATGGAAGAGATCAGCTCTGTTTTCATATTATTTTGAAAATCAAATATATGATTCATTATTTCATTCCTAAAATATATCTTTATTTTTCATAGCTAATTTAAAAAATTGTTTCTGAAAATATTTAGTGTAACAGTTTAGCTGGTATAAGGGGAAGACAGATAGCATCTCATTGGAGGGTCCTCTGCCCAGAGGAATCCAGGTCACTCCAAATAGCCACCCTAAACATTAATATCTCAAATAATTAAGACACCCTAAATCTTAACAAGACTCCTAAACACAAGAAATAAAACCAAAAATCAATAAGTGGGACAGCATCAAATTAAAATAACTTCTGCCCAGTAACACAGCCACCTCAATCTTTACAGCAGCACAACTCCCAGTAACCAAGCTTTGGAACCAGCCCCAGTGCCCATCAGCAGATGAATGGGTGAGAAAATGTGTGTGTGTGTGTGTATGTGTGTGTGTATAATAGCATTTTATTCAGTCTCAAAGAAGAATAAAATCATGGAATTCACCTGTAAATGGACGGAACCAGAGAACATGCTAAGTGAGATAAGCCAGACTCTGAAAAGTTAAAGGGCTCAATGTTTGATCTCATATGTGAAAGCTAGAGAGAAATAGGTGGGAAAAAAGGTGGGGGAAACTCATAAAAATAGATGGTAAATCAGTGGAACAGAGAAAGGGGAATGGGAGGAGAGGGAGGGGACAGATAAAAAGAGGAACAGTGAGATGAAAATGACCAAATTATACTGTGTACATGTATGAATATAGCACAGTGGATTATATATATATATATATATATATAATAATTGGTATATATATATATATATATATACCAATTAAGAAAAAGTATAAATAAATAGAAGGAAGACCAGTAGAGGAGAGGAAGGAGGATGGGGGCAGGGAGGAGGTGGGAGGAGGTCGGGGGGAGGAAGCACTGAGGACCCAAGTAGAGTAAATTATATTCCATGCATGTATGATTATGTCAGAATGAACCACACTATTGTGTGAAACATTCACAAATAAAAAGACCAAAATTCTATCTTCTTAATATTCAATTTTTACATTGCTCGATGCAACAATAAGAACATGAATACTAAGAATTTCCTCGCAAAGTAATTCTCAAAGAATTAGAATGCAACAAGAAAGGTTTTCATACTAATTACATTTTATGTAAATAGTTTCCATCAAGTGTTGCCTGTGAAACTTTATCATCTTTCATTTTTGTCAGCCATCTCTGTTACAATCCATTTCCATTGTGTTGACAAAGTACAAGAACACAAATTAAAAGAAAAATAGTCATGGGGCTGGGGTTGTGGCTCAGTGGTAGAGTGCTCACCTCGCATGCGTGAGGCACTGAGTTCGATCCTCAGATCCACATGTAAAATGGAGATATTGTGCCCATGTAAAACCAAAAAAAAATTTATTAAAAAAATAAAAATAGTCAACACAATAGAATACAGAATTCACAATGTTTGTTTGTCTTGTGAAATGCTATAAATGGTTTTCACCGTGCTTGAGTAGATTTTCAAGTACATCTTTTTCCACAACTCAATGAATTGAGTGTGCTCCATTTCTCACAGCTAGCTGCTCCTGCTAGGTTCCTCCACCCGGCTCTCTGCTCTGGGGGAGGACGTCCATGGACGTCATCAGACAGCTTCCTTGCTCTGTGATTTCTGATCTGGTTTGCAGGAGGTAAGGTAGGGAAGGTAGGAGAGAAGACAGAATGATATTCATTTTACTTTGAACCTCCTCGGTGGGCACTGAATTTGCAAGTTTCTCTACAGAAGCCACACTTCACCTTGATACTTTGATCAGATCTGTACTTATTCTTTCCTTGTTGTTTTTTTTTTATTGTTGGTTGTTCAAAACATTACATAGTTCTTGATATATCATATTTCACATTTTGATTCAAGTGGGTTATGAATCCTTGTTGTTTCTGACTTAGGTGTGGTAGCAGCTGTAGATTTTAGCTGTTAGATTAGAGGTTTTTCAATAGAACTTGTAATTCTATCAGCATATTTATATATAGATTTTCTTAAACTCTCAGTCACTTTTGTATATTTCTAGAATTGAAATGGTTATGCTAACTTCCACTTCATAATTTCTATACAGAAAGCAATAAGGTATGAAGGGATGGGAATTAGATGGTTAAATATTTCAGGGTAGTGTGTTCCTGGGCTATTTATTTCTTAGACATCAGGGCAAACTCAGATCATGTTGGATAACACTGATAATCATAGAGAATAATCATACCATAGTGAATAATCCATCATCATTTTAAATTAATTTATGAAGTTTCCATAGATAAAAGATATCAGAAATACATAGACTTTGGAGATTTATTTTTCAATCATAAAACCATTTTAATAGAAATGTCATATTTTTAATGAATATGAAAACTGTAGTAATAAAAACTTATTTTTCATTGTTGAAGTAAATAAGCACCATCATTTTAGATGTTCACAGGTTTAGAAGTAATATCAATACTTGATCTTTTCCAATCTTGGCGAAATGCCTCAAAATGAGTGATTTGAATAAAAAAACAGCATTTGTGCTTGATAGCCTGCCTTCTCATGTTGTTGCCTTTTAAAATAGAATGCAGTTTAGATTGTGATGAAATTACTTGTATATTTGTCTTGACATTGAAGTCTGAGTATAAGGAATTTTTGTACTATTGAGAGCAGCAATAGTCTTTGGTTTCTTGATCACATTGTAATTTGTGTTTAGTCAGTTTTTACTGCTATGACTGGAATACCCTACAAGAGCAACATAGAGGAGTAAAAGTTTATTTGGGGCTTACAGTTTTAGAGGTTCGGTCCATGGTTGTCCAACTCCATTGCTATGGCCAGAGGTAAAGTTGAGCATCATGGCAGAAGGTCTGGTGGAGGCCAGCTGTCATCTCAAGGCAGCTGAGAATGTGGGAGGGAGGAAGGGAGGGAGGGAGGGAGGGAGGGAGGGAGGGAGAGAGAGAGAGAGAGAGAGAGAGAGAGAGAGAGAGAGAGAAAGAGAGGGATATGAGTTGGGAAAGGACACACCCTCAGTGACCTACTCCTCCAGCCAGCCCCTACCTACCCAGAATTGCCACCAGTAACCCATTCAAATCATGAGTTCATTAAATGGATTAATCAGGGTACAACCCTCATAATCTAATTATGCCACCTTTGAACATTCCTATATAGCCTAATGAAGGAGCTTTTCAGGGGACACCCCATATCCAAATCATAACAGGATTCTCTCCTCACTCCTTTGCTGGTGTTTTCCACACTATGATGCTTAGCTGTATATTTTACTCTCTTACTGATTCCTAGATTTTTCGACTAGAACTTTAATCTTTGTATGTTCACCCAGCATCTTCTCCCAGGGAGCTTTTCTCACTAAGCATTTTCCAGAATAAAATGGTTGATCAATGCTTACATTCCCTACTTAGTTTATTAATTCACATGCATCTGCTCCAGTATCTTTGTTAATACTATATTATTTTTTTCCTTGTAAAATATCAAATCACAGTTAATAAAAACCATAATTAATCAATCAGAATTGATTGTTCGTCAACCAATTATCCTTTAGATTGGAAATTATAATTCAGATTTAAGAACAAACATTATAAGTAGTATTTAATTGCAGGATTGAAATGAACCTTGAAAGATAACACTGACTAGTGGTGGGATCATAGTTTTCTCATCTCTGCTTCTTAGTTTCTGCCAAAATTTTCAGATTTTCTAATCTACAAGAATGTTTTATGACATTATATCTCTTACCATATAGGTACTTTGGAATATGAGAAAATAAAAGAAAAACAAATGCTTAAGTAAATTTATCCAATATTCTTGGTTTTAAAGTCAACAAATATCATTAAATTGATTAAATAGTCCAAGTGAAAAGTTTCACACATCAAAGTATGACCACAGGGAAGGCTAAGTTAAAGGGCTATCTGGATAAGTGATGTGCATGGTGAGAACAAAGTAGGTGTGTCTCCAGGAGCCCAGTCACCCTTACCCAGTAAACTCAAGGTGATCTTTTCTTTGTACCACTAGAAACCATAATTTTTATTTTTTATTGTGAAAAGTCAAATTCTGTTACAATTGTGGTCAAAATGTGCTTCAATACACTGTAGACACATTTTGATTGCATGTCTTTGGATTGGTCTGTTGGCTTGGCTTGAAAAGGATAGGCTGGCACAGTGAACAGATTTCAATTGCCGGGCTGAGGGCAGAAGTTTCAGAGTACAGATATATCTTAATTATAATGAACAATCTTTCTATCCTAGAAAATACATACATTTTAACTAATTTGTAGTGAGCAAATGTGACAAGAATTAATATATGAAATACGTTAATGCATATAAAAACAAAAATCTACATCCCAACTATTAAACAGAAACATACAATTTTATATGACACAAAGAATATCTGGATCTAATTATATACTCTTATATATGTAAGTATACCGTGAATTTAAGTTTCATGACAACCTGAGCAAAAAAAAAAAAAAAAAAAGAGACACTTTTTGACCTAGTTAGAGGGGAGAGAATCCCAATAAGTACTTTAGGGTCAATATTTTTTCTCTTAACTCTGAGAAGGCAGGGTCATATGGTGCATTTCTTTGTTCACACAGAAATGAAATGAAAATATTCCCAGCACACTTTAGTTGTAAAGTTAGAAACTGATTTCGTTTGTTTATTTTCATACATTAACCTCCAAAGAAAGCTATCAATAGAATTCAATGAGCCTGTTTGAATTTCCCAAACTTAAGAGTCTTTGAATGGAATAATTTACAGTTTGTTGAAATCTGTCACATAACTACATAGAATCACCAACTATAACCTTATGTCATTTAAAAAACAATGTGACAAATTAGTGCATCTGTCACAGATGATATAGTTAAGGTCTGAAATAGTGTCTTGTTCTTGATACTTTCTGATAGAATATTTGATTTTGAAAAGCAGAGAATCAAATTCAATTCAGATAATGCTGCAAAATATATATAGGTTAATTCTAACCTTTTGTGATATGCTTTGATCCTTCAATATCCACATGCAAACAGAAAACACAATGTAACCAAATTAAATGTTAATCAAATTAGAATATATCTTCTGTAATATCTTTTCTTTCATAAAGCTTTACTACTTAGATTTTGAATTCTGAGATATGTCTTGATGAATAATTTCTTAGAAAAATGAATTCAATCTTAGAAAAATGAAATAAGTGAAGAAAGTTAAAATAATATAATAGTATAATATTACTTCTTCCCCAAAGGGGGAGTTCCTAGACATAACCTTGGACATGTTGGCCAGTGACAATTTATACTATGCAACCTGTTGAAGTAAGGTCATGGGCTATGTGACCCAAGTGGGTATCTGTCCTGTGCTCTCATGTCCAAAAATACTTCAGTCTTTAATACCTAGAAATAAGCCATTCTTTGTTCTGTGAATTAATTTCAAATGTGGAGTTTCCTGACATTTCTCTAATGATGATCTATTCTCTCTCACCCCATAACCAGTGAACTTCCTATCTGGAGCTCCTGACCCCAAGTCCTTTTCAATGGTATCAGAATGGAAATGATCATGATGCCACTTATTTCTAGAAGGCATTTAGAACTTATTACTAATCCCCCAAAACCAAAAGTCAAATGTTTTCAGATATGCAGATGCTAATTCACAATAAGGGGACTAAGGAAGAATAGAGTTACTTGATTAGGTAGAGGGAAGTGAAGGGAGGGGAGGGGGCATGGGGGTAGGAAGGATCATAGAATGATCAGACATTATTACCCTACATACATATATAACTATACAACTGGTGTGATTCTACATCCTGTATAACCAGAAGAATGAGAAATTATACTCCACTTATGTTTGATTTATCAAAGTGAATTCTACTGTCATGTAAAATTAATTAAAACAAAAAGCAATTATTGTATAGAGTCTTTGGTCATTTATCACTATGAATATAGGCAATATCTATATAGTATATACAATTTTTGACTCCTCAGAAAATCATGCTTTGACATAAGTATTGCCAAATGCTTTGAAATTTAGGTCTCATATTAAGAAATGTTCATACATCTGTGAAATTAAAAGAGTTGAATGATATTAGATTAAAAGACCCTCTTAAACTACAGATATAAGATACTAAGAATTTTCAGTGAAAAAGTTGCTGTTAATGTGAAAAGTCATGAAATGTTAAATCAATGCTAAGTGACATTATGTACAAAGAACAGGAAGTGACTATGTACATAGTCACAAGAGGACTGCACTCACTAAAGGACAGGGACGGCTGGCATTGTAACTAACGTTCAGGTTAGGAATGTGCAAAGAAACAGTCAACAGGCCAGGAAATGCTTTTTAAATCTAGGGGAACAATTGAGATATAAATATCACCAGGAAATTATCTGAAGAGTTCAGTAAAATAAGATGGTAAAATAGCAATTCGTGACTTACGTAGGCACTAACCATGCTCATAACACCAATTCATGTTCTCCACCAAAGGTTGAACAACTCTCGCTGCAGATTTCAGAGCAGAATAGCTATCTGAAAAAGAAGGAAGCAGGAAAGCATTGTTCATCTTCCTGAGAAGGGTTCAGGAGGCCAACTCAGCTCAGAGCCTGCAGCCGTGCTCCCCATGACCATGGGCTCACATTCCCACTGCTTGTCAACCCAGCGTCTGTTTAGTGTTGGGGTCAAGAACCTTCCTTGTTTGAGAAAAGCTGTCTAACAAATAATCGTGCTTTTGATGAGACATTTAGATGCACGTAAAAGTCATTTATTTGGGGAGTTTTTTCTTTGGCCTGTATGTATGGATAATGCTCTGCAGGATGAATTCCTAATGTGCAGGATGTGATGAGCCAGGCACAGCATCCACACTGCATCCTATCAATAATGATTAGTAGTGAATTAAATGACTTAGGAATATAAAAGTAAAATGTCTAAGGTACATTATCACCCATGTGATATTCTTGCCAACAGTGTTTTATGCGTTCTAACAATGAGGGGGAAAAGCAAAGAAACCCAGAATGTGGGAGTTCCTGCAGGACAATCAATGTAGACTCTAAAATAAAGTCATTGTCATAAATGACAAAAAATTTAAAGGACTTCTCTATATTTGATTAAAATAAAGAGACTTGAAAATCAAATGTCATGTGTGAATCATGAGGACAAAATTGCTTTACAGAGTATTTTTAAGACAATGAGGATATTTAAAGATGGTCCTCTGGGATGGAAAGAATTAAGCAGTAGTTCTGCAATTTATTCTCCCCTATTACCAGTGGGAAGCCCCCAGGAAATAAAAATTGCAGTGAAACAGTCCATTATCACACATTCTGACAAGAAGTTAACAGTTTCAGCAATCCGGGGGCCTTACCCTGTGGAACATGGAGGCCGGATGTGCTGGGTGTCTTGGATTACTTCCAAGAAGCCAACGTTTACGTCCCTTAATGGGACATGACTCCTTGGAAAATGTTACAGGAGCTCACAGGAGAGACACCAGAGTGCTGAATGGTTTCACGACTAACCAGCTCTCTGGAGTCACAACAATGAACTGCACCCCTTGTGCACAACTGCCTCTTCTTCATCCAGAGAGATGGGCCAGGGATGAATGGAACCTGCAGGGCTGAGCTCGTGGTTTCAGACCCTCTCCTCCTTTGCTTTTGCCTCTGGATTATTCGGTCTTTGCACCACGGGTGCGTTGTGACACTTGATGAGTTGTCAGTTTCTTGGGAGTCTGATTCCACAATCTGATTCTTTGTGTTATTTCAATAAACACTTGACGGGCACTGGGGTACACTCTTGTAATCACAGCCTGTAATCACTCTCTAGGCTGAGGCAGGAGGATCACAAGCTCAAAGCCTGCCTCAGCAACTTAGCCAGGCCCAAAGCAATTTAGCAAAACCTTGTCTTAAAATAAAAAATAAATGTGGTCGGTATGTGGCTCAGGGGTTAAGAGCTCCTGAGTTCAATCAATAATAATAATAATAATAATACACTAGATGATATTGGTGAATTAATGTTACATTTACGGGTATAATATAGTAATATTATGTTACATAATTGGAGTTACCTTTTTATTAAGGTAATTGGCTAGTTGTTCTCATTTCCAATCATTTTAAAAAATCTTTTCTTTTTTCTTAATTTCCCTAGGGGATTTTATCTATTTTAATACACTTTTCAAACATACAACATTTAGATTGATTTTTTATTTCAGAGATACTATAAAAGGAGTTATATCTGTTGTATGTGTATATATGTGGCAGGTCACTTGTATAAATGATCTATATGATCTTGGATTTCTAATGAAAAGTGTTTTGTCTAGCTTTCACAATTTCTTTTTGCTCTCTTAATTGCATGTTTTACTTTCTATAATTTTATTTTGTTTTCTAAATGGTTTGTTATTTCAATTTTTGTTATTATTTTTTTCTTTAGGATTTATTAGAAAATGGGTTTCTAATTTACAACAATCAAGGTATTTGAAGAACATTTTAAACTATTTATAGTTTTATCAAATCACGGTTTAAAAGTCTATGCTTTTAAAATTTTATTAAGATATTATTTGTGAAATGATGCATGACCAGTGCTTTCCTTGGAGATGTAAACACACAGACACACACAAACATACACACACCCTAATACACACACACACACACACACACACACACACACATATATATATATATATATAAACAAATTTTACTCTTCAGAAAACAATTATTTACAAGAAAATTTTCCTAAAGGTTATACTGGGATTTCTACATGCTCTTACGTTTTATCTGTTTTTCTATGTCAATGTCATCTGTCACCTGCCCCCATTATGTCATTAGGGCCTTTTGTGAGGTTTTTGCTTTTGTGATGATTTTGTTTTTATTTGCTCTTTTAGGTTCATATCAGCAGATTGTATCTATCTCTGAGGGCTGCGTGTGGAGCAGCTGGTTGTCAGAAGACCACAGCTCACAGTCCAGGCACCTGGTCATCTGGGGTCTTAGTGGGGGAAGGTGGGAAGACTCAGAGGACGCTTTCAGTGCCATTTCTTGTCATGGGTCTAGGGTTCTCCATGCCTGTGCCTGCCCACTAATCTGGAGCAGTGACTTGTAGGTATACCAGGGACTGATCTATGCAGAGGACAGACCTCTGGGGAGGGCCTGGAGGTCAAGGAAGGGAGGATGCCTGGATCCCAGAAGGCCTCCTGGCCACGCTCAGCACTGCGCCCCTGCAGCAGGTGTGCTGACATCATGGAGGAGCTCATCTTTCCAACCAGCTGGGCTTTGTGGTCTTCTTGTTAAAGAACTAAGCAACTAAGATTGTACACTTGAGAAGTTTCTTTCTTCTACTTTGTTAGGTTATCAAACACTTTGATCTTTGCGATATTTATGTAAAAATGACGTCTTATGGCCCTGTTCATCTTCTTTCTTCTTGTGAATGAAATTAATAACATTTCATGTTGATTAAAGTCATTTCTGTTTTCAGAGAACTCTGGAATTTCCTTTGTCTTTTTCCCATTGGTTTATTTATCTCTTAAACTTGTCATCATTGATTTTTTAGGAATAAAAAGTCTATAGTTTCCTATTTGTCATAAGTGAATTCCCCCTTTTTAAAATTTTTTATATGTCTGTGGCAATTTTTTTGTCATGGAGAGAAATGTGGTATTTTAGATAATGACATTTATGTTTTTTTAAAAAAAATATCCTTAATTTGTTTTGTGATTACAAAAATCTTATGTTCCAATTTTTGTCTATAATATATATTTTTGTAGTATTTCCTGATTTATTTTGGTTTATTTGTATAATGAATCCTTTGGGGATTTATTTTATCAAAACCTACACACACGTGTGACTTATTATTATTTTTTTCACTAAACATTTGCTTGATTATCCCAACAGTTATCGAATAATCAACCTTTAACTCACAGATTTAAATTAACTTTATTGAATTAATACTGAAACATTCAAATAAATATGATCAGATAAACTCAACATCAGAGTCTAATATTATCAGCACTATTAATGCAGAATCCCAGTTTAGGTTTATTCCCTCAGGGAGTATATTTTATTGTTAGCTCAAGTTTCATTGGGAGTTATGCTAGAATGGTGGGCAGGGAGGTTAATCACCAGCAACAAAGTCAACATTTAATATCTATCCCTCCTGAGATGTCATTGTGGAGTATATTCTGGGTTCTCAGGTATCACCTCCCTTTTAAAAAATATTTGCAACATATCTACAAGATTCTTTGAATTTCTGTCTTAGTAATGAGGATCTAAATGATTATTATTGATTATTAATTCCACAGTATGAGTTTTGAACTTTCATATACAAATATTACATCTAATAATAGTTTTCATTCAAAATGTTTTGTTAATTACATAAAAAGGTTTAAAAGTTCAAACAGATTTGTTAGATGGACAGAGTGTCTAGCTGTCCTTGCACTGATGGCTCCCTGTTCTCCGTGGGTAGGGGCTCTGATGTGAGAATATGCCTCCAGGACCTCCCCCAGGTTTGGGAAATTACATGAGCTTCTCTAGTGTGAATCCACTTTATTCAGCACCATCAGCCGAATGTGATTGCTCCTTGTTCAGGAATGAAAGGATGTAATATCACATTCTCATCATTCTTTTCCAGACTATTGAAGGTTCTCAAAACTGAGAATAAACACTGTGAGCCGAGCTTTCCACGTTGGAAGCGCCTGCCGATTAAAACAGTGTTTAAAGTTAATTGAAGGAGATGTCAAACAAAAGGGTGTGTACACGTTTCTGCAAGGAAATGAAGCTTATGAGTACAAACGTGTACATCAGGGTACGGTGGGCCGTGCACCTCGGTCTGCAAAGGCTGGGAGCACCAGGGAGCCCGTTGGTGCTTCTGCAATGAGGCAGAGATTCAGACTTACATCCTGTCCATGCGGCAACTGAATACAAGGTTTTACCCCAGCAAAACTGTTAGGAAGTGCTCCCGAACCTAGACCTTCAGATAATAACATTTATACACAGACTTGTCTATAAAACTGGTGCATCAGACATTGAGTGGAATATTCCAGCTCAAGAGATCTCTAACCCCAACCTTGCTGGCCTGACCTGTCAACCAAATTCTGTGACAGGGTTTATGGGGAGGCACAGACCTGTGAACAATGGCCCCAGGGGTCTCTCCTAGCCCATACTCCTTTCCTTCAAATTGTTTCAGGATAAGGTACTAATGACATTTTTGAAGAAAAAAAAAATAACCACATAGAAACAGGAAGAAAACTTAAGCACCAAATTCTACATAAACCATGTTGATAGAAATGAAAGCTAATCTTTATTTTGCTTGACATAAAATCAGAAAGCTCATGTCTTTACTTTCATATAATTTTTTTTAATAATTTTAATTTTCCTCATCCTGGAGTGCCATCAATCTAAGGCTCAATATTTTTTCCTCTCTCTTGATTTCCCTGACAGGTTTAGGGCTACTCTTCAAGACGGGCCTTGTGGTTGTGTTTCTGAGTGAACCCTTGATCCCAGTGGACCTGGGGTCACCACAAGGCCGTCTCTGTCCACTGTCCTCGTTCAGGGGCCCTGCTCCTCGGCCTGGCCCTACTGATCTCTCCTGCTCCTCCTCTCCTCTCTTGGTGTCTGACTGTGCTGCCGAGAGGTCATGAGAGCAAATGGATGTCTCACTCTCTTCTCCCTCATCCCTTCTAGGCAATTTCTTTTTGACAGATCTGTGCCTTGATGACTTCTCCATTTTTTACTTCAAATTGAGATTTGCTGTAGGAAGCTAAACAGGTGCCTTCCCCTGAGTTTTCATATGGAATTGTCAAGTCTCATTTTCTATGTTCACAGTGAAAGAGAATGATGATACAGAAACACAGGCTAGATACTGCTAAATGCTATAAAGAAAAGGGAAATAAAGGTATGTAGAGGACAGGCAGATTGAGTTTGATCAGCTAGAATAACAAGGGAGGTTTTTCTGGTGCAGATTCCTGGACATCAGGCTGATTTGGGAGAACTCTCTTCTTTTTTTCTTTCTTTCTTTGTTTTCTCTTCTTCTTTTTCTTTCTTTCTTTTTTTTTTTTTTTTTTTTGGTATCAGGGATTGAACTCAGGGGCTCTCGACCACTGAGCCATATCCCCAGCCCTATTTTATTTTTCACTTAGAGACAGGGTCTTAATGAGTTACTTAGTGCCTTGCTTTCGCTGAGGCTGGCTTTGAACTCGTGATTCTCCTGCCTCGGCCTCCCAAGCTGCGGGGATTACAGGTGTGTACCACTGCACCCAGCAAGAAGCCTCTTTTTGACAATAGGTATGACCCAGGGCTTGCCTCTGAAGAAAAAAAAAAAAAAAACACCTCTTTGACCTGAAAATGGGATATATTTTCTTTTAACATAAACAATGCAAGTAGTTGTTAGGCTCTCACACTAATACGTAGATCCTAAATAGTCACTAATAGAATATTTACCAGTGAGCAGGTAAATATTAACTAATCATAGCACATTAAAGATCAATCTATAAGCATGTTATGCAACTTTCAGTTATTCTGACTTTTTATACTTATTTGGGCTATAGTAAGGAGTATTTGAAGGAACATTTTAATATTTTCAAAAACAATATTTTATAATTTTTGAAATTATCCTCGTTTCTATACAGAGGACAAGGGCACCTTCATGGTAAAAGTCAAACACCAGCAACAGTGCTCCTGGTCTGATGAAGAGGACAGGAAGCAAATGTCCATCCTGCCTCCAGACAGTGGACAGTGCCCTGCAGCCCCTACATGGCCCTGCATGCTACTTTTCATGGAATATGCTTGACGGGTTGGGGAACTTATCAGAATCAATGACAGGAAATGTATCAGCCTTGAGAATGATGGGTCGGTGGCCATCTGTGAAAGTAGCAATGAAAAGCTTTCCTGTCTACGGGCACAGCCTTCATCTTGTCCTTCTCCTTGAGGACTTCCATTGTGACTGTCCACCCTACAGCACTTCCAGTGTGGGTAGAACAGTTTGTGCATTCTGAGACTGTCCCTTCTCACCACCAGGACAGGTGGCAAAACTGCACTGAAAGGAGATGAGTGGACAGGCAGGGGCCAGCCGACAAGGTAGAGTCAGAACTGAGATTGATCACCCCAGAGAGCATGGACCCCCTCAGGCCGGGGCTTGCTGATTTCAAGGTTCTCATGAGGTCCATTGATGCTGCGCTGCTGGGGATACAGAGGCCTCGCTCCGAGGGCATCCCCGTCTCCCAAGCACATCTAGAGGCTCACTGTGCTTTCAGGAATGTGGATGTTAGACTCGGAACCTAGGGCTATCTGAAATGTGTGAAAAAGTCCTTGGCTCTGGGAACTACCTTTATTCTCTAGGGATGCCACCATCAAGTGGAGTTAAGGAACAATCCCAGGCTAAATTTTCCACTATAGGAAAGTGACAGTTATGTCTTTCAGGACTTTGTACCAAGGGAATTACACAGCTCCGTGACTGTGGACCCTGGGCAGTAGAGGAGGAGGAGAGCTCCCAAATCTGCAGCACCTATGGGTTCACACAGCCGGCATCATCCGGTCCCTCCTGGTGGCTCTTTCTGTGTAACTATTTCGATCCAGGGTATTTGGAATACTGCTCTGGAGGCTTGCCAGGACAGAGACATTATAAACCTCTTAACGATCCTCAAAGATACACTGCCAAATGCTTCTTATAAGTGACTTACAACTGTTGAAGTTAAGTGAAAATGAAAAGGAAAATAACTCTCTTGGGTCTTTTTACTAGAACGTCATTTGCTGAAATGTCCCATCTGCAGACTTGTCTTATTCTCAGGCAGCTAAAGGAACTCATCAAGACACACCCTGTGCAGGCAGAGGCTTCCAAACACTTACCGACTAGCGGCAACTCCTCACACCCTGTGCTTAATCAGGAACAATGGGTTTTTCCTAACCCCCTCTGAGTGGTTAGCTGTGACCTTTGCCTGGACTGAGTCAAATTCAAGTCTACCTCCTTTTCCTCCGTATGCCAGGGAAGAGGCCAGAAGGGCACACTTGCCAAATTTGGGAAGGAATGAAGGCTTTTTTCCATGTACCCTGGAGCACTACCCTGGGCTCCCAGCTATGGCTAAGATATCTCAGGTGTGCAGAAAGCACTCATCTCCCAGTTCTTTACAGCTGTGATTTCCAAATAACAAACATGTTTCCTCTCATTTAAATCAGCATCTCATATTTCCCATTGCAAGTTCAAAGAGTTGTCAAGGATGGATTCTACATTGTTACAAACACCAGCATTATGGACCACAACAATGTTATCTCTAGGTATGTGCCATAAGTAATAGGCATCAATGTCATTCAAAACTCACAGAATCTTTCTGAAATATGTAGGAAAAAATATATTCTTCAACTTTTAGGTATTTTTATGCATTTCCCTTTCTGAATTCCCAATTACATTTTATCTTTCCTCCCTATTATAATTTTACTTTTAAGACTATTTTATTGACCATAGTATTTTTCTGCAAACATGCATATGAAATTAAAAATGTTTTTGTGACTCTTAAACTTTTTCTTCCAAATAGGCATAGCATTGTAATTATCATTATATACAGATGATCAAAACAATATAATTCATGGAATGTTTGGTAAATAATAATCACAAAAAGCAAAAAGGTATCGGAAATACATTTTTTTTTGGTAATATAGAAAGGATAAATACCCATCTTGTTTAGAGGGTTTTTAAAATTGGTGCATGTTATTTATACTGCATTATGGGTTTCAGTGTGATATAGTCCTACATGCGTATAACACAAATTGATTAATTTCACTTCTCAATACTCCCTTACTTGCCCTCCCCCTGATCCCTTTCCTCTACACTCAAAATCCCCCTTCTAGGTTCATGCTGTCCTTTGACAGATTAAGATCTACAATGAAAGCCAGTGTAGTGGCACACACCTATAATCCCAGCAGCTCAGGAGGCTGAGGCATGAGGATCACAAGTTCAAAACCAAGCTCAGCAACTTAGCCATTCCCTGTCTCCAAACAAGATATAAAAAGGGCTGGGGATGTGGCTTTGTGATTAAACACCCCTGGATTTAATCCCCCAGTACCAACAAATAACAAACAAAACCCCAGAATGCAGAAAAAAATCAATTAACATCAAAGCCACAGACAAGTAGACAAAGGAACTGAACAGACACATATATAGCCAATAATTATATTAAACTTTAAAAAAATGTTTTGGCATTCCATAAATGCTTACTCCTTGGAATAATGGCAATGGTAAAACTCAGGAAACACAATTATTAGTTGTGTGATTTTAGGCAAGTTAATTAACACCTAAGTGCTTCAATTTGTTTATCTACAATGCAGAAATAGAAATAGTACCTATGTCATAATATTATTATGATTATTAAATATTTTAATTAAGAAACATGCTTAAGCTGGGCATGATTACACATGCCTATAATCCCGGCAACTAGGGAGGCTGAAGCAAGAGGATTGTGAGTTCAAAGCCAGCCTCAGCAACTTAGCAAGACCCCGACTTAAAATGAAATTAAATGAAATAAAATGTCTGGGGAGATGGTTCAGTGGTATAGCACTCCAGGGTTCAATCTAGAGTACTATCTAGCACACATCTTAGAAAGAAAATGGATTCTACCTGTTTTTCCACTTTGAATTTTTCTTTGGGAACCTTCCTCTTATTTACAGCCTCTGAAATCTGCATGCTCCGTTCCACTGCACTGGTCACGTTTTGTCAAGGGTGTGATTAGAAACCCTTCTTGTTGTCACCTGCTTTTCTGGAGAACATCTGCACTCTCTCTCCCTGAAGGAAGGTGGCCTCACTGTAAACTTCACACACATTTAAATGGTATCCAATTCACTCAAGAGGAGCACTGGATCTTGGCCTTGGTTGGTGCCTTCTTGACATTTTCCTCAGCAGATTCATGACTCCTGGTGAGTGTTCTTAGGAAGAGTGATGGATTCAGAGACTGTGCACACTAGGCTCTCACAGCTGATGAGGCTTCCGGAGGAAACAAGGACCCCTCCTGGCCATTCGCTCGGAGCTGGCCTTCTTTCTCAGGGGACACTCACTGCCACTCTACCTCTTGGCTGAGAAAAGGGCAGGACATTGGCTGTGGCCTTGGCAAGCTGTCTGAATGCTGCAAGATGCCCATGTTCCCTCGGAGCAGGAAGGAGAGAAAGCAGAAGGACATTTCCGGTGTCAGACATCACTCTTCAGTGGATCCCCATCAGGTCCTAGAGGAACCTGCAGTAGGGTCAGTGCAGAGCACTGAAGGATGACTCCAAGCTGAACTGCACAGGGGCATCCAAAGTCAGCCTGCGCGAGCTCTCCACACCTGGCCAGCTCTCCTCCTCCTCCTGCCATGGATGAACTAGGACCAGCCTCTATTACTATTTGCCCACATCGCTGTTCATTTTTAACTACTCATTTTTTGATGATAAAAGCGTGTAACTTATTCTAATTCTTTCAACAAGAATTTCAAAGACATAATTTTAAGCTATCTTAACTTGGATAAATAAAAATTAGCATACATTTAAGACTTTGAAAATGCTGCATTATATCTAATCAAAAACCTTAGTTGAATATTATTATAAAAATTTCCACATCTCTTCAATTTCAGCTTAAAATACAACATCTTGAAATAATAATTCCATGAGCTTCTTGAAAGGAAGGTGATGTGGCCAACTTCCTGTTACAATGGATCATGAAGCATTTGGAATTGTAGATTCCCATATGAATGTGTATTTAGCATTAAAATGCAGCTTAGAATAAGATACTCAGAGTTTCCCTCAAATTAAATTCAGTCTAACTAAATAAACCTACCGCAAAATAAGTAAATATAATATTGACTTCACAAATCACTGGAATTAGACTTTTACCAGCTAATGATAGTCACTTGCTTGCTAGTACTGAAAATTAATGGTGCATTCTCCTCAAATCTATGGGGAAGGGAAAATATATTTATGTTTAATGGGTAATAAAATGTGTCAAAGCAATAGAAAATTCTCAGTAATTTTATGATTAAAGCAAGATACATCATACAAATTTTCCATTTATAAATAGGTTGCTTTGGCTTGGTTGAAGTCCCCAAATGCACAGGGTACACAATTTGTTATTCAGAGAGCCAGTGCCTCTGTACATTTCCTCGTCCCAAATCAAATTTATTGTATATAAGAATATATAGTATTTGCCTTATTTTTGTTCTTGTCTTTTGCTGTACTGGGAATTAAACCCGGGGCCTCACACATACTAAGCAAGTGATCTACCACTGAGCTGCATCCCTAGCCCATCTCTTATTTTCTTTGTATGCAATCACACACACACACACACACACACACATTCTCTCCCCCCCCCCACACACACACACGTGCACACACACATCTTCTTCTTTTTTTAACCCAGGGCCTTGCACATGCTAGACAAATAATAAACCACTGAGCTACATCCCCAGCCTTTTATTTCTATTTTTTTTAAAAATTTTGAAACAGAGTTTAAGTTCTCTAGGTCTCCTGGTCTTCCTACCTCAGCCTCCAGAATAGCTGGGGTTGTAGGTGTGCTCCACCATGTCCAGTCACACACACAATTTTTCTCTAGAGTGTCATAGATTCTTAAATAAAGGAGGAAGAATATATTTCTAGAAAATCTAGGGAAAAAGAAGGAAAGTTGGATATTTTTTATTACTATGGCCCCTGGAGTGATATAAGATATGTTCCTATTCATTTTGTGAAGATCTACAATAAGATAAAACAATGAAAAGTGAAGAGTAACTCTCTGCTTTTCTTCTGGAATTTTGCAAATCTCCCACTTCTGTGAGTTTCTGTAGAAATGCTGAGCAGTTTGATAAAATGCCAAATAGCAGTCAGGTCAGACCTAACACCATGCTCAGTTCTTACTCTCATGGTTGTTTCTCTCAATGCCTGGATCTTGCCCTGCTCTCTCTCTCCCCCGCACAAAACACCAAATAATCTGTCGGTGGATAAGCAACATTTCATTTACCTCATGAGCATTAAAGAATAAAGCACAATGAAGCCATACAACCACCATTTGGAGCTCACCAATGCCTACTAAACTTGACCTGTGAGCCATGTCATTATGGATCAGCATCCACTTATTAGAGAGAACATTAGCTTTTGATTGTTTGGGATTGGCTTACCTTGCTTAGCATGATATTCTCCTACTCCATTCATTAACCTGCAAATGCCATAATTTTATTCTCTTTTAATACTGAGTAGCATTCCATTGTGTATTATACCACAGCTTCTTTATCCATTCATCCATTGAAGGGCATCTAGGTTTCTTCCACCGTTTAGCTACTGTGAAATGAGCTGCTATAAACATTGATGTGGCTGCATCCCTGTAGTATGCTTATTTAAAGTCCTTTGGGTATAGATAAGGATTGGGATAGCTGGGTCAAATGGTGGTTCCATTCCAAGTTTTCTAAGGAATCTCCATACTGCTTTCCATATTGGCTGCACCAATTTACAGTCCCACAGTGTATGAGTGTGCCTTTTCCCCCACATCCACGTCAACATTTATTGTTGTCTGTATTCTGAATAACTGCCATTCTGAGTGGTGTGAGAGAAAATCTTAGAGTAGTTTTGATTTGCATTTCTCTAATTGTAGAGATGTTGAACACTTTTTCATATATTTGTTGATCAAAAGTATATGTTCTGGGCTTGGGATGTGGCTCAAGCGGTAGCGCGCTCACCTGGCATGCGTGCGGCCCGGGTTCCATCCTCAGCACCACCTACAAACAAAGATGTTGTGCCCGCTGAAAACTAAAATATAAATATTAAAAAAAATTCTCTCTCTCTCTCTCTCTCTCTCTCTCTCTCTCAAAAAAAAAAAAAAGTATATCTTCTCAGAGAAGTGTCTGTTCAGCTCCTTAGCCCACTTATTGATTGGGTTGTTTGTTTTAATGGTGTTAAGTTTTTTGAGTTCTTTATTTATCCTGAAGATTAGTGCTCTACCTGAGGTGTATGTGGCAAAAATTTACTCCCAAAATGTAGGCTCTCTCTTTACCTCATTGACTGTTACTTTTGCTGAGAAGTTTTTTAGTTTGAGTCCATCCCACTTGTTAATTCTTGATTTTATTGTGCTTTCAGAGTCTTGCTAAGGAAGTCGGGGCCTACTTTTTCCTGTGTCAGTCTCAGTGTCTCTAGACTAACTCCTAGATTCTTGATCCACTTTGAGCTGAGTTTTTTTGCATGGTGGGGTTTATTTCCATTTTGCTGCCTGCTGATTTCCAGTTCTCCCAGCACCATTTTTTGAAGAGGCTCTCTTTTCTCCAATGTATATCTTTGGCTCCTTTGTCTAGTATGAGATAACTGTATTTACGTGGGTTTTTCTCTGTGTCTTCTATTCTGTACCATTGGTCTACTTGTCTATTCTGGTGCCAATACCATACTATTTTTGTTACTATGGCTTTGGACTATAGTTTAAGGTTGTGAAGCCTCCTGCTTCACTTTTCTTGCTAAGGATTGCTTTGGCTATTCTGGGTCTCTTATTTTTCCAAATAAATTCATGATTGCTTTTTCTAATTCTATAAGGAATGATGATGAGATTTTAATTGGAATTGCATTGAATCTGTATAGTACTTTGGGTAGTATGGCCATTTTGATAATATTAATTTTGTTTATCCAAGAGCATGGGTGATCTTTCCATCTTCTAAGGTCTTCTTCATTTTCTTTCTTTAGTGTTCTGTAGTTTTCATTGTAGACGTCTTTCACCTCTTTTGTTAGGTTGATTCCCAAGTACTTTTCTTTTTTTTTTTTTTTTTTGAGGCTATTGTGAATGGGGTAGTTTTCCTAATTTTTCTTTCAGAGGATTCATCTTTGATGTATACAAATGCATTTGATTTGTGGGTATTGATTTTATAGCCTGCTTCTTTGCTGAATTTATTAATTAATTCTAGAAGTTTCCTGGGGGGTTTATTTTGGATCCTCTAAATATAGAATCAAGTCTTCAGCAAATAATGATAGTTTGGATTCTTCTTTTTGTATTTGTATACTTTAAATTTCTTTCCTCTGTCTAATTGCTGTGGCTAAAGTTTCAAGGACTATGTTGAATAGAAGCTATGAAAGAGCATCTCTATCTTATTCAGGTCTTTAGAGGGAATGTTACCATTTTTTCTCATTTAGAATAATGTTGGCCTTGGACTTAGCATAGATAGCTTTTACAATGTTGAGGTATGTTCCTACTATCCCTAGTTTTTCTAATGTTTTGAACATGAAGGGGTACTGTATTTTGTCAAATGCTTTCTCTACATCAATTAATATATGACCTTATGATTCTTATGATTCTTACCTTTAAGTCTATTGATGTGATGAATTATATTTATTGAATTTCATAACACTATTTTTAATACATCCTAGAAGATACAGTAAGCTTTAAATGCCTCCTTAAACACTTTTAACTCTGTGTTAGTTTCACAGCCTAGCTTATGGTGCAATTTTGATCAACTTTTTTTTTCATATATGCACTTATAAACCCAAGACTGTATGATTAGTATCTTCTTTAATCAATCTGCAATCAAACTTCTTTTAGATGCGTCTATGTATTTACCTTAGGTGAGGTTTGTATTCTTTTATGCTTATCTATATTTCCATCTGGAATCACTATTTCTTCTATCTGAAGAAAACTCCATCCAATCTCCCCAATAAATTAAAAATAGAACTTCCTTATGATCCAGCAGCCCCACTCCTGGGTATCCATCCAAAGGAGATGAAATCAGCGTGTTAAAGAGACATCTGCGAAAGAAGTCCTGTCATTGGCAATCACACATGAGTCTGTACAGTGTCACACGGAGGGAACAGAGCAGACCCAGAAAGACAAACATCACAGGACCTCACTTACATGTGGATCCTGAGAAGGTTCAGCACGTAGAAGCAGAGGCCAGAACGAAGGGCACCAGTGGCCAGTGGGTGGAGGGAACGGGGAGATGTTGGTCAAAGGGTGAGGCCTGTGGTAGAGCAGAGCAACCACAGGCATAAGAACATACCGCCTACCTGAAAACCAGCAAAAGATTTTAAATATCAATCTTAAATGCTCTCAACTATGCAAAAGGGATGAGTACCTGAGGCAGTGTATAATCTAACTAGCTTCCACGATGTTTACATACATCAAAAGATCACATCTCACACCATAATATGTCAATCATATCCAAATAAAGCTCATAAAATATGAAAGAGTGAAATCTAGTACAGCATTACCTTTTTCTTGTCCCTTGGGGTTTCTATCTTTATTTTGAGTATCTTTCTTTCTTTACTTCATTAGTTTGTTTTGTTGGTGGTGCTGGGTGGTGAACACAGGCCCTTGCCTGCTCTCTGCTCAGGCTCTACCTCTGAGCTACACCCCAGCCCTTCTGTGTCTTTAAGATAACTTTTCTTGTGATGTTTTCAACTCTTCCTCTTAAACTATAAGTTTCCCTATGATATCTGGGAGGTTTGGTTTGTAATTACCTTGTTTGGGGTGACGGGGCTTTGCAAATCTTCCCATTGAGCTGCTTCACACTGGAACAGTTGTTTCTTCATCTATTACATCTTCAAATGTTGCTTCTCTCCTGTTTTTGTGTCCCCTCTTTTTCTCAGACTCCAATCATGTCTGTGTCAATTGGTTTCTGTTTCCTGCTTCTCATGTCCTTAGCTTCGTGTGCGTATTTTCTTCAGATATAGTTCAATTAACTATTCCCCTCTTCAGGTGTGTCCTAACTGATATTAAAATATATTTATAGAACTAGTTTTGTTTTCATGTGTTTTTTTTTTTTCACTTCTAGAATCCCCCTTGATTATTCTTCTCAATTTCCTACATTCCTCGTCCTTATTTTCAAGTGCTTGTTGGTTAAATGCAATACTGTCAGGTCCTCTGGCTGTATTATTCTCCTATTCTTATATTTTGATTATAGCAAGTGCTTGTCTTTCTTAGGTGCAGGTTTTCAGATTGATTGATACACCGTGTCTGAAAAATTCTAAGGATAATTTAGGAACCTGGATGATGCTGTTCTTTTGGCCAGGGAGGAGTCATGCTTACAGATGTCCGTTAGGATAAGGGCAGAAGCTTTTGTTCCAAGTGCAAACGGAGCTGCTTGAACCTGGCTTTGAGTTTTATGAGAACTGGCTTCTCCAATTTTGCCTTCATTCCTACACTGCACGGTCATTTTCGGATCCTAACTAAAATCGTGTGTGTTTACTGAGGCAATTTCCTTGGAGAATCCGGAATTCAATCTTTCTTACTCCCACTGCAGCCCGCTGAGACTGCAGAACTCTCTGCCTTGCTCAGAACTGTGGCTGCGGCAGAAGGTTGGCAACAGGCGCGAGGGCGCTGTGGTGCCAAGGACGGACCGCCCTCCTGGCTTCCCCTCCCTCTGCAGCTCAGCTGGCCGTCAGGGAGCTTGGCAGTGCATAGACCTTGGCACAAATTTGTGAAATTACTTCTGTACCTCTTGCAGTTGTTTTTGATGGGAATATTGGTCTTCTAGTACCAGAAAACATAATACTTATTTTACAAAATGATCAAAATAGGTGATTAGATGTTATTCTTCTTTGTTCTTAGTTTACTAAGCATCAACTCACTTTTGAGTTTGAATGTGTAAGCAAATAATAACATAGTTCAAATAATATCCCAGTCCAAAAACATATTAAATCCTCATTTGAATGACAAATCAAAATTTAATACATTTTGAGTAGGATTTTGATCAATATGCTTAGGGATTCATGTGAAAGGATCTTGAATATTTTAAAAGATTGTATTCAGTTAGCATTGGTAAAATATAAATCAATAATCATGTTCACAACAATTTATCCAAAATCATATAATGTGTATTAATCTGACAACATTTTATGGACCATTTTAAAATGCAAATTTGATATTATGTGATGAAATATGAGAAAATAAAAATCACTTGTTTTTAGGAAATCCAGTAAATGAGAATAATTTTATTTTTCATTATAACTGTGGTCATTAAAGAGAAGTAAAAATTTGGAAATCATGAATTTATTGAGCACATTTCTTAAGCATGATAACTAACATTATAAAATGTCTTCCTTTTATATATAAGATGTCCTGGTATATGTTAATGTCTGCTTAAGTATTGCTAATGACTTGACCAAATAAATGTGAAAATGAGAAAGCTTATGTTATAGACCTTGTTGTAATTTTATATACTGAAAAATTAAATATAATTTAAGATATGAGACCAATAATTAAATCTGTTTCTACCAAACCTATCCTTTGCATACTCACATTATTCTGCTGAGAGACTGACATATCTCGCTATGATGTGATCTTGTTCTCGAAATGTTAATTCTACCTGAGCATAATTCTGCTTTATTTTCTATGGTCAAACCTTGGAGTACATAGTATTAAAGTTACTGTTAGAAGAATCCCACTGAGAGATATAATTTGAGCATTACTAATTTCATTCTGAACAATAAAAAAATCATAGTATATCAAGGTTCTCCACCTACAGATCTTATTAGCTGAAATGAAAATCAAATGTTCATGACATACTAGAAAGAACAATGAAGTCACAAAGCACTTGATGGTGTGGGGGCAAGGTTTAGATAAACCACATCAGTCAGTACTTGATAATTTTCTCCTGAAAATGTGATAATAGAGACAAATCATAGATAAAATTTGTGTTAATTCTTTTGCAATATGATATTTAATTTCTGAATCCTGCAATAGTCAAAGTTCAAAATTGTAAATTATACCCACTGAAGACCCAAAGTGATGCCCGTGCACTGGAGTCAGAGTGTGTCATTCCTGTGAATTAGGGGTTCAGTGCAGTGAACACTCAGACAGAAGGTGACTGGGAAGCTCGAGTGGGCAGGATACGGTCCTGAGAATCATATGTGTATTTCGGGATATCCTGGAAATAAATTATAAAGTAGTCCATATGCTTGTATCATTTAAAAATATTTCTAAATCAAGCAATTACTCATTGAATTCTAAAACTACAAATTCTACAAGAAAGAAGGCATTTGCGTTTATTTTAAAGACAGCTAGGCCCCATCCGTGACTCCGTTCATAATTTTACTAATATCATTTTTTTGTGAGAAACCACAGTGTGTTTAGGATCAACTCTATTCCCTGTCACTGAGCTTCCACCCATTTTAGCTGAGTATGTGCACAAGAACCAGCAAATATTTTCACACCAAAGATATCTACAGACACATGCCTAATTCCAGTCATTTTTGTTATAGTTCCAACATAAATTTCCAACAGTAGCATTTGTTGCAGAACGCCTGCGGCTTTATGTAGAAATTAAAAGTCTCCATGTGAAAGATCTTAAGACCACCTTACTCCTGATGGTTCGTTAAGACGACTCAAAACTTGAACAGTTATAAATACAATTGTGAATCATTACAGGGCAAGGACACAAAGAAAACCCAGAAAATGGCTGCAAATGTGCATGTGGAATGGCCAAGTGAGTGGAATGCAGGAGTAAGTCACACCACCGCCAAACTCTGAGGACAAGACCTGAGGGCGTCTCCAGGAGAAGCTCACTGGAGACTCAGAGCTCAGGGTTGATGCTGGGGATTGGCTGCATTGATAACAAAGTCATTTCTGCAGCCACATTGTTTATGTAACAGTTGAGTCACAGTGAGCCAATCTATCACTGGGTGGTGGGAACCCTCTGGAAAGCACAAGGACTTATTGAAGAGCAGGTGTTTTTTAAGGTGGGCAGCTTCAGGACTACACTGCTAACATTTTTCCTGCATAGTCATTTTAATTCTGTGACCTTATTTCACTTGCCGTTGAGGCCAGTTCACATGGGCTGCATATACTCAGTCATTATCAATTAACATACAGTGAGGAAACAACAGTAATTTCCTCATCTTATTTTAGAGAACTTCGTGATGTAGTCCCCCCCCGCCGAAACATCATTTTTTTTAGGTAATTACCAAAATATGGCATGAAATTTTTTCTTCACACAACACGGATCACTGAGCTCTCCAAATTAAGTCTTTTACTCAAAAGTAATTCAGCTGCATTGATAATACTCTCCTAGTTTAAGGAATAATTCCTTCTCAGTATACATTTGCAAAAACTATTTAAAGGGTCTGATTTAAATGTGATGGATCTATTCAAGGGCTTTTGTGAAAAAAAAAAGGAATGGTATGTATTATGGATTAGGGTTAATGGCTAAATTTATATCAGCAAAAATACATTGAGCATTCATGGAATAAATCAACTAGAATTGCTGCATAAATGAATTCTGTAAGTGCCGATGCTTTTTACTTTACTTATGTGACATATCATTATGGATCACCATGAGATCAAGATCTCAAATGATCCCTATGATGTTGACTGCATGATCTTTTTATAAGTGTCTCCTTGGTTGGGAAGTTTATTTGTTATTTTTTGGCTTGACCTTTGAATTCAAGATTATCTTTGATTATAATTGTTCTCTTCATGCCTTCCAAAAGTGAGGTGGTACTTAAGAGCTTAACCCTAACTTCTCCAGCATACTATATTTACTATTAGCAAGCCACTCTTTTGTCCCTGAGACTCTTATTCTTAACAATGAGCCATAAGCAATAAGCATTAAGTTGGCTAAGAAAATACGTGGGGTGTCTAACGCTAGCTGCTCTAACACCCAAACCGTTCATTCTCACAGGTTAAACACATCCAGTTCACTTCTCACTCACAGGGCTCCAGCAACTTTCTCAGGAGTTTAGGTGAATGTTGGAATTTCACCCCTCATCATGTCATCCTGTGACCTCAACAGACACAGACAAAAGGGCAATGAGAAATGGTAGCAGTAGACTGGAATTGTAGTTCTCCAACCCCATCTGACACTATCACCATGTACAACCCACACCAAACTCAAGGAAGGCTGGGAAGTGTGAGGGAGTAAATGGATTATTTGGTGAGCATGGTTATTCATACACCAGTTCTCAACTTCCCTTCTTTTTTCTTGCATGTTGTATAAAAGCTTGCTTTTCTCCTTTTTAGAACACTTATATTGTACAGTTTGCATTCAATAGTCAGGCAGATAAGTAAAACAACAATTATCCCTTACACTATGCAGCTGTTATGATGGAAGTTTGGATTGTATGTAAAAAAAAAAACGGGCTAGAGTCATCTGGGTTGCCGACAGAGAGAAAATGCTGCTGGACTAAACTAAATTCTGTTATCACTCAACCTGGAAACTTGTGCAGTCACCGCAGGGTGCCCCACTACCACATAGGTGCTTGGTATTCAAACCAGTATTTAATACTGGATATCAATTTTTAAGACATACTTTCCTCAAACTGTCTTAAGAATACCAAAGCAATGTGTAAAATCAGAACTTTTTAAAAGTACATACTATCCAAAGTAATCTACTGCTGCTGTCCGGCTGCAGTAAAATAACCGGGGGGGTGACTAACAATTTGTGTACATTGATACAGCAGGAGTGGGAGCTGTTTATTGTAGGACAGGAGGGGTATATATACATTCCACACAGCTTATCTTAATTAGCATAAACTAGATACAGCAGTCAACCAATAAGGAATCTCCATACTTAATGGCTCGCAGGTGCCATTTCACAAACCACTCCCCCTGGCAAAATGCCAGGCGCCATCCTGACTTGTTTACAGACCTTAACATTAACCACTCCCTCTGGCAAAATGCCAGGCGCCATCCAGACTTGTTTACAGACCTTAACAATCTACAGTTACAATATAATTCCTATAAGACACTCTGAAACATCATTGAAAATCTAGAAACATACCCCCCAACACACACACGACAATATAGTTTTTGAGCTGTAGTGTTATGAGGTCTTACAAAGAATAGCTTCTATGCTTATCTGAAGATAAATATGCAAAATTTAGAGTAACTAGGATGACTGACAAATATTTTTAAAAATAAAATAGAAAATATAATTCTAATGAATACATTAATAGTTAACCAGATATGGCTTTCATGATTATAACTACTGTTTCAATGTAAGTTCAGTTGCTCTGAGTGAGTGGCCTGAAACAACAACATCATAAAAAAGGAAAGAGTTGCATCTACCCAAAAGAATTGAAAGAGATATATGTCCACATAAAGCCTTGTACTCACATGACCACAGTGGCTTTATTCATTATAGCAAACAGAAGTCCATGAATCCTTGAAAAGATGATCCACACAACTGAGGATTGAGAACTACTTGGCATTAGAGGAAACACATCCGTATACATAAAACACATGGAGGAAACTCACAAGCCGTATGCCCCGTGAAGGAAGACAGACATGAAATCCAGAACATGTGAGGTGCATGCATGTACATTGCCCAGGCTGCACGGTCCCGTTTATGTGAAATGCAAGTTAGTCTGTAATAACAGAGAGCAAAACCATGGCTGTCTTTGGGGGACAGCAGAGAGAAAGATAGGCTGCAGGGTGTGAGGTGTCCTCTGGGGAGAAGGAAGCCCCTGCACCTGGACCGAGAGGTTTTGGATGGTGATTGAAGTGGACCCTGCAAAGCTGCTTTCCTGGACATGCTGTGACCTTCTTTCCATCTTGAGTACAGCAGGAGCCCCTGCCCTTGCTGGTGTCACCGCAGTCTTTCACATAGGGATATTTCCCTCTCCTTTCAATTCTTACAGCACTTACAGATGGTAACGTGTTGGTGTCCAGGGAGACACTGCGAGTGTGGCAGTTCTCGTGTGTGTGGCACTATAGGAGTGTCTGCTTTGGTGGACTCGAGTCTGTACGGTTCCCAGGATCTCCAGAACATTGGGGAGCCACTCAGTACCACTTCTTACTGATGTCTGTGTGTTCTGATGACAATAACGATGACTCGTTTTTCTAAATAGGCTTGTATACATGAGATGGCTAATCAGACAGTGTATTAAAATAGTAGGATGTATAAAAAGAGGTATGTGGTTTAAGGTCAGAGTAATTACATTGTGATTAACCTTCCTGTCTAGATCTAATACAACTGTGAGAAATCTCGTCAAGAGGCCTGATATTTGAATAAGTTTTTGTAGTACAATTATACTTAAGTAAATATTTTATGTAAGTTTGTCTCAGATGAGCTATATTTAGTCCTGGGTCTATGATGGAAATGTCAACACTCCTGAAGTAATTTTGAAATGCAAATGAAATTTAGTCATCATTTTATAAATAAACATCTGTCTCTCTATATGTATACATATATGAATTCTATATCATTCCAAAAAAGGTCTGAATGTTTCTATAAATTTAATTTTTGTAACTTAAGGCCTATGGACATCCAATAGAATACTGAGAATAAAACACTTAACAGTGGCTCCTGATAGGAGTTCTTTTCATCAATGGTGGTGTTCCTCCTAGTCACACCTATGGAATGTTTTTCTGAAAATTACAAAACGGGCATCGGAGCTAGCAGAAGTACAGCCTCGGTGATTACATTGGCTCTTAAGCTCTCGTCACTTAGCTTCAAACCCACCCTTGTCTACTTGGCGTTGGATGCGAGGCCAGCGTATTCAGTCCACATTCTTCTTTGACACATACATGGGCCCCTATGTTGAGTTCCTGAGTATGTTCCTTGGCTGGCAGGGCTCCACTTAGACATCCATGTCCCATTGAAGAGTTCATTCTTCAGAGCTCCCATAGTCTAATAACTTTAACCCTTTGTTTTTCTGAGCTTCCAGAAGTGGCTGCTTCCTGCATTGCCACACCATGATTTCCCACTGTTACCTTTTTGTTTTGTAGTCTTCAAAACCTGGCTAGTACCTAGGTGTGTGTCGCCTCCTTCCTGCATTCTGCCTAACAACTAGAATGATTCCATGTTCTTATGGGACCCTGCTTGACACAGCTGAATGGGTGTCCTGTATGTGAATGCAGGTGTGTTACTGGGGCTGTATTAGGTATTGTTTGGGTGTAAGGATAGCAGTTCCTTGACAAGGACCCAGACAACAGGGTCAACCAGACATGAACACTGACCCCTTTTCTTCCTGCCACATGAATCTGGGGAAGTTATTAAACTTCTTGTCCTTCTTGCAGCCTCAGTTCCCTTCATGTACAGTGACAGGAGTGAATGATGACCAGATGGCATACTCAGTGCTGTGCATGAACGTGGAGGAGAGCTCTGAGCGCACAGTGCTTTGCTGGTGCCGATTGTTCCTCACCCCTTCTGGAGCTAGTAATTGCTAGCTCTTCAGTATCCCTGTATTGTCTTCTGTTACTTCTATAAGCAAGTATAGAAGGCTCCAAGCTAATAAGATGCAGAGATGCTTCACGTCTGGTGGAGGCCCAAGCTTGTCAGTAGGCGATGCACTTCCATGCTGCATAGCCCTTGCAAGTGGCCCCTTCCCCACGTGCTGTGACCCTTGCTGGATTTGTTTTGCCTACGATGTGGTGAGGTTCTGGGAAGCAGAGATGCTGTGTCACTGGTGCACCTGTTATTTTGCAATCAGACTTTTCACTTTGGTCAACATCCACCTTAAATTAGCTGATATCTATAGGCCTTAAATTAAAAGCAGGTGTCTGGCTGTAATATGCCAGTATAACATAGCCACATTCATCATTCGAAGGAGTTCAGTTTGGTTTATCTGAGCAGCTAGATTGTTCCTCAGCCTCTTTTCTGCCTGAGACCTCTGCCATGTTTTCATAAGGGGGCAAGAAGCCCTAGCTTTTTATAAGAGTTCCCCGGGGCCAAGTATCCTCCTCCAACTGACTCAGGGGTTTTAGAGGACTAAGAGGAAATGTCAGAGCTGGGTGTCAAATTGTTCTTACATTAGTAGTCTTTGCTCTATGTAAAAGAAAACTCATGTACAGAAAACAAGAACAACAAAGAACCGTTTGTCTTTGGATTTGAAATTCCGTTTTGATTTGTCTAAGAGTCTCATTCATTTTTAAAAACTGCTCAGTTCTGTAATGTGCACCGTTGACTCTGAAGGAATATTGGAGGGAACCCAGGTTAGAAGGAAAAGCAAATGGGGGAGGGAAGGACAGAAGAAGGGAGGGAAGGAAGGATGGAAGGAGGGAAGGAAGAAAGGAAGGAAGGGATTTGGTATTTTCCATTGAAGACTATTGCTGCTCTTCTTTCTTTTACAGCTCACACAGGCTCGATCAAGGAAGGGCTCATTTCTTACTGGAGAAGCCCTAATGTCTTGCCTAAGCCTTTTGTTTGTTTGCAAATGCTCTGGATTTTACATTTGGGTTTGTATTTTTAGGGTCAGCTAATGATTGGACATAATCTGTGTTCAAAAGTGTCGGTCTGCTAAGACCGCCCCCCTGCTGTGGGGAATGTCTGGTGGTAGGAAGGGAGACAAATGCAGCAGGCTGCTGTCTAGCTGGCCCCAGGTCTTCTTATTTATTTAAAAGTTTGTTTTAGGAAAGTTTCATATTTAAAGAAACATTGCAAAGATAACATGAAGTTCCAGTGCACTTTGCCCCTGATTTTGTACATCAGTAGGGTACATTTTTTCACAATTAATAACCCTGATTGATGCCTTCTCACTAACTGGAATACTTGATTTATTTAAATTCCCTTAGTTTTATCTGCTTCAGGATGAAACAGTCACGTGATGACAGCCTTTTTGTGTCAGACTCCTTCCATGTTCAGGAGAAAGAGTTTGTCCCTAGAAAGAGTCATATTCTGGGATGGCCTTCTTTGCCTACAATGGCCCAGGCAGCATCACTACCCAAGTACTCACAGAATAATAACTACCACCAGATCTCCCCCAACACTGCCTTAGACCAAGGGACCGGCTTTATGAAGACGGTGGTGTACTACGGGCTATGTATTAGTGGTAGAATAACCTTGACCCAATGGCCAGAAGAGAGCAGCAGAAGAGGTCCATTTGAGTACTCCGTGCTTCCTGTTCTCTCAGCCCTAGACTGTGCTTGAATAGGGACCTAGTAAATGATCCTCAGAATTCAAGTTATGGCTGGCCTCAGGCCCTATTGGGTCCTCAGGCCAATAGGCCCCTGAGTAGAGAAGAGAGTTCATACACTGCCAGTATTGACTCAGGAGAGCCGTTTGCTCCTTCATGGTGGGGCAGGAAGAAGAACTCCTGGAACTCAGCAGATCCACCGTGTGCCTGCGGGGACTTCCATCTGCAAGAAGCACTGTGTATGTGCGACTGCTGCAACTTTGGCCAAAGATGTGATAAATGGATGCAGAGACCCTGGGGTGCTATTTCACCATACAAGAAGCCCACGCCACCAATGAGTGTTTGAGTGTTGCTATGGCTGGAGATAAGGTGTCACTCCAAAAGCTCATATTTAGGCAATGCAGGAATGGTCAGAGGTGAAATGATGAGATTAATACCTCATCGATGCATTCATCCATTTGATGGATTAATAATTTAAAAGAACTCCCAGGTGGTAACTCTAGGCAGATGGGGCCTGGCTGGAGGAAGCAGGTCGCTGGGGGCGTGCCTTGAGGATTATATCTTGTGCCTGGCTAATACTGTCCCTCTCTCCCTGTCCCCTGCCTCACCCTCTGCTTCTTGCTGGCTGCTGTGATCTAAGCTGCTTTCCTCCGCCACATCCTTGGACCATGATGTGCTGCCTCACTCCGGCCTGGGGCCATGGGGTCAGCTGACCAATGACTGGGACATCTGAAACCATGATCCCAAAAGGAAGTTGTCCTCCTCTAAGTTGTTCTTGACAGGTGTTTTAATCACGAGGACAAGCAGCTGACTAACACAGGGTTATGCAGTGTGAGTGGATGAGGAATGAGATGGTGGACATAAGGTGTGGTCCTGAGATTGACTGAAGTGTGGGTAGCCTGACCGGATCCACTCACCTCCTCTTGTGAGGCTCTTCTTTCTTTGTCCAGCTGCAGCCCGTTGGACTGGATGGTGGAACGATTAAGTAAACTTAGCCTGACTGTACCTGGGTGCTGTGAGTGGTGGTCAGGAGCAGCTGCTGCTGCGCTCTGTCCAACTCCAGCCCTGCTGCAGGGGTGCTGACTGCTGGGATGAGGACCCAGTGGACACTGGCCCATGAGAAGAGGACTGCCTGTGCAGTGACATCTACGTAAAACATTGTCTCTATTTAAGGTACGTTCTTGATAAATATTCCACGGGATTTCATAATTCCATTAAATGATTTTTACATGAATTAACTGACAAAATTCGTGCTTTTCTATTTGTGTGAACTTTTCTCTATCCATCTATGTTATACACTTCTTTTTAGAATGGAAGATTCTAGATAGGCCAAAGTAATTTGGTTTTAAAATAAATCATCTTTAAGTGAGCACTTGGCAAGTTACCTTCCATGATGAATTTTCTAAAATCAGAGTTTGGCTACTTGTGGCATGTGATTCACATTGTTTTGTAAGCCTGAATCTTTCCCCGGGTCTATGATAGAGTAAACCTGAGAAAACAAAATTCCTTTTCCCATTCAGAAACCTCAATCACACAATCAGAGCAATTTGCTATCATTGACAATGTGTTTATCTAGGTGCTGGGCAGTGCTGGTCTGTTCCCGGGGGATGGTAAAATCCAGTCCGAAAGTGGGCGTGCCTGTGAGTGGTGCAGGGGTGGAGAGAAGGCCCCAGGAGCGGGGTGGGGGGCCGAGGGCTAGTGAGAGACGTGAGAGAGGATGGGAACAGGAAGCAGGGAGACGTGCCATGTGCCATGAGCAACCCTAAGGCTTGATGTGCAAGATGCATTCATTCAGCCAGCGTGGACCGCGTCCTCAGGGCATGGGGTGGGGCAGGTTCTACGACAAGTTCAGCCAGTCGGGTGCTTGTTTGCAGAAGATCCCAAGAGGCTGGATTTCCTATTATGTGTCTTAAAACAGAATTATGCGTTGGAATCATGAACATTTAGCTTATATTTGATTGAAGTCTTGATGAATTAGACATGAGAGTTAAATGACATAGAATAATCTCAAATACTTATTTTCAGTGGTTGGATATATATGCTTTAGTGAATAATACATTGATTCCTTCTGCTTGATTATTTTATCATAAAATGTTGGAATTATTTCATATACATGACAAATTTATAGTGTGACTTAGAGCCTATAACACAAAGCATTGTTATACCTACACATTCTACATAGAATATAAAACTGAAACACATTAGTTTATAGATATATAACTTTGAAAATGTATAGGTTTATTCTGGAGAATCTACAGACTTTCAGTACTATGGAAAGTCACCAAATTTTATATCATATATATGTATGTGTGTGTGTTTATATATACATATATATACACATATATATACATATATTCATTCCATAATTTTTTAATAATTGTCTCCTATAAAACAGATTTAAATGCAAATTTGTGCTATTCATTCAGAAAATTTTTGTGAAGAAATCATATGCTTTCTTGATCTAAATGACCTTTTACATGGTATTTAAAATAGACGGACTCATCATTTGTGGAAATTAAGAATATACATAGCACAGCATGCTTTGTCAGCGATAGATTATTTTGAAAAGTATGTGGGTCCTGAATATCACTTATGCATTATGTAATTTTAGTGTTGGAAGGGACCTTTTGGGTTTTGATATAACCATTTCAAAAGTATTATATATTTTTTTAGAAGCACATGCTTCTAAATTCTGTATACTTTAAAATAACTATTTTTCCAGAATCCTTTTTAAGATGGTACATTTAAAAGACCTGAGATGTTATTTTAGAGGCAATATGTGCCCTATTGAGTGTGTTTCTTTGATCATCTACAGAGTAACCCATGAGGCTGCCTGCTTCGCATGGGGCAGGGCAGGAGGAGGACCTGCAGCAAGTTCCAGCTGCAGCATCAGCTGCCCCCGACTCCAGCAGGAGCAAGGTTGCTCCATGTGTCCACAGCAGACAGGGATGTTATATGGTGCCTCAGGCAAGCACAGATGCTCAAATCACGGCACAGACCTCCAGGATTTTGGAACAAATCCATGTTCCCCTCTCAGATGATGATTTTATTTTTTGAGGTAGTTTTTGGCTTGCTCTTAGTCTTTGGAGAAACTGGACTTAACCATGGGACATCAGGCGACTTTGTGACCTGAGCTTCCAACATTAATTGGTGGTTTTGCTAACATTGGTCATGTTTGCCATACATTTGGGTGTGAAGGGCCATACTTTATCAGATGGAAGTGGACTGTATGATTCTGAACTCAGGCAGGTCCTGAAGGTTCACATATGTTGCAAGAACAGGTGGCCAAGGTTGTTGACATCAGCCACCATTCACGGTTTCTCCTCTCAATCCATCTGAGGATACTTAGAGACCTCTCTGACCATCTCACTAGGACACACTGATCCTGAGCCTGCTGTCTAGCTGGTGCTCCCCCACATGCTGGCCCCACCTCGACAGGGGCAGCTGCAGCAGTCCAGGACCACTGGGGGACAAACGGGAAGGAACATCGTGAAAAAGAGGTCTTCCCAGGGAACAGTTGACGTCCACTCTTTCTGAAGTGGAAGGTGGGCAGAGGCACTGATTCGTACCGACTCATAGGCTTTTGCCACTGGTTTGGCGAGTGCTCAGGAATTTAGAAAGAACACGATGAGATTGGTGCTCAAGTCCTTTTGGAAGAAGCAGGTGGACACACTTTCACAAAGTTGTGCTGCCTGAGAATTTCTACCCCAGAGATGGGCACTGGAGGAGAGTCTTTTAAAAATTAGGAGGACAAAAATACCACCTTGCTATATTATGGATCTTGAATGAACCCCCAAGGGCGACATGTTGAAGGCTGAGCCCCACCTTAGTGCTATAGAGAGCTGGTAGAAGGCTTTAAGAAGTGGTGGCTAGCAGGGGGTCTTAGATCACTGCGGTCATGGTCTTGAAGGGTGCAGTAGGAACCTTCTCCTTTCTCTCTTTTGCTTCTTAGCTGCCATGAGGCTTCTTCCACCATGAGGTCCTGTCATGTTCTTCTGCCTAGGCACAGGTCCAAAAGCAATGGGCAAACTGACCATAGAGTGACACCTCCAAAACTGTGAACCCAAATAAACCTTCCCTTTTTCTAAGCTGTCTCAGATATTTTGGTACATTATGGGAAAGCTCATGAGCACCCACCTTGGGAGATATAATTCAGCCTTTTCCCCTCACCCATGTTCAGTGGGCCCATCAACACAGCAGCCTCAGTGGCAGGAGTAGAGAGGACTCATAGGCTTCTGATTAAGACCTGGCAGCTACTGAATACTTAATCTGTCATCAACTGGGACCCATACTGGGTCTTCAGTCCCTGACCTGAGCCAATCCTGCACACAGAAGCCTGACCCCTGGGTGACAGATGAGCTGTAACCCCACCCTCCCATTGTGGGGAAGGCAAACCGTTTCCTCTGGAACACGCACACATTGTGAACCTGGGTTTGCTTGCCCAGCACATGACACTTCGGCTGGCATGACATCCAGTGGACCAACAGAGGGCTGGATTTCACCCCATGGCTGTCCCGTGGCCTTCTGTCAGATCCCAGAGCTGCCACCACAGGGAGAGCAAGGCAGCCAGCCTGTTTGTTCTGAACCTCAAGCTAAAACAAAGAAAACAATTCTGTGAAGAACCAGGAGAAAAACTGTGCAGAAAGAGAGAGAGAGAAAGAGAGAGAGAACAGAGAGAGAGAGAGAACCAAGTGCAAAAAGACTAAGGTTAATGCAAAAAAAAAAAAAGTACATGTATAATGGCATAAATTGAAGTGAACTTACTTTATATACAGAGATACGAAAAATTGTGCTCTATATATGAAATAAGGATTGTAGGGCTGGGGATATAGCTCAGTTGATAGAGTACTTGCCTTGTATGCACAAGGCCCTAGGTTGTAATCTCCAGCCCTCCCCCCCCAGGATTATAATGCATGCCACTGTTGTCATGTATTTAAAAAAATAATAAAAAAGACTAAGGTTTTTCTCTTCCAATTTATTTATTTATTTTTGGTACCAGGGATTGAACTCAGGGGCACTCGACCAGGAAGCCATATCCCCAGCCCTATTTTGTATTTTATTTAGAGACAGGGTCTCACTGAGTTGCTAAGTGCCTTGCTTTTGCTGAGGCTGGCTTTGAACTCACAATCCTCCGACCTCAATCTCCCAAGCCGCTGGGATTACAAGCGTGCACTAAATTGACATGTTTTAAAACAAAAAGAAAAAAAAAAGCCATCAGTTCTAGAGTGGACTGAGCAAGTAAAATGTGTTTAGAAATGAGTTTGGAAAGAAAATCAGGGGTCAGATCATGTGAGGATGTTAGATTGTCATGAGGAATTTGGATATCATTATTTCACGTGGTTAGGTATTTTTGCTTTGTTTAGGTCACCTCACAATTTTTTTCCATGCCCACAACCTTTAATGAGATAAAAACTTCAAATCATTTAGTTTAATATTGAGATGCTAGCTGACAGGCCTGTAGAGAGATCCTATTCTAGATGGTCAGCAAATAATCCCTCTGTATTTATGCAAAGATACCGTGCCCGAGTGTTCCCTAAAGAAAACAAAACCTAACATAACACAATGCTCACTAAACTAGAGAACTATTTTCAACAGAGAATGAAGACAGTAAACATTTCTAAATCTCTGGTCTTAAATCACAAATAGAAGGGATTTACTGGTTTCTTAGTCTTTCACACATTTTTAAAAAAATTTCTTTCGAGACAATAAAGCGGCTGGTAAATTATTTAAAGGACTATATCTTCATTATGCATGGAAACAGATTTCATATCTCAAACAGCAAATCAATGCTGGGATTTTCAGTACTAATGAACACCTTCTGGATAACTGCAGTCTGAATCTTAATGAGACCACTTTGACTCCATCTGGGCCTAGAAGTTCCCACATCACTCACCACTCAAGTTTGTGACCAAATCCTACCTGGTGTTTATAAGGGGCACATCTAACGTGGCTTGGATTTGGCAGGTCCTGCTCTGAGTGTTTAACTTGATTACTGCTGTTCCCTTGCAATAAACAAATGTGGCCATTATTATTATGACCTTCACACTGATGCTAGATAACCAGCCCAAGGTCGCAGAGGTCAGAAGCGAATGGACCGTGATACAGATAAACAGACTAGCCTTAGTGTCTTCAGTCTCTCAGAATCCAGCAAAGGGAGCACAGATAGACTTTTAAGCCTTTTTAAGGATAACTTGGGTACTGAAAAAAAAGCCCACATATTGAGAGATGACTTTAAAATTTGAATGCTTTGGTGATTTTATTGAAGTCATAACTCAGCTTGACAAGGGGTGAGGGTGGAAGCAGCGGAAGAGCAGTGGACAGGGACCCTGGTTTAGGAGTCAGTCCAGAGTCCTGAAGAAGCCACCGGCTGGTGACCTTCTGCAGATCACTGCATCTCATTTTCTTCTCTCAGAACAAACAAAACAAAACAGCTTTTCTCACTCAAAATCCCCACACCGCCTTCTGTAGGTGGCTTTCTTTTTTCTTTTTGTCATTTAATCATTCGCTTTCCTTGTTGACCTCAGATTGACGTTTCAGTTTTAGTACACAGGAAACAGAAATGTAAAATAAATCTAGCCATTCGTGAACTATGAGCTTGGTGAGTGCTCTGGATATGAGCCATGAACTCCTTGATTAATTACAGCCAATTTGAACACCATGGCACGTGCAGCTATCCACATGAAAATTAACTATAGTTGGAGTAGTTTGCCGTGGAGAGCCTTGGGCAGGCCCTGGTCAGCGGTACTGATAGCCAAGGTGCCCTGGACCCTCTTCTACACTTCTGCTCTCTCCCACAGCCCTCCAGGGGTTTAATGCCTGCCCAGGCATCTACTACTCCAACACTGAAGCTAGCACTGCCACAGAAGAGGCACCACTGCCCCTCCCTTGCTCTGCCATCAAAGGTCCCCTGTTCAACTGTACCACTGGTAATATGCCCAGAGATAAACACTCATCCCTTGGCATCCAGGAGGGACTGCATGGTCCAGGAGCCGCATGACGGCAAAATCCATGGATGCTCAGCTCCCTTACATAAAACGGTATGGTGTTGTCTACACCCCACACTTTAAGTCACCTTTATATTGCTTTTAGTGCCTAGTACAATAGCGTTGCTATAGGCTGTATTGTTTAGGGAATCATTAAAAGAAACAATAGTACATGTTTTGTACATACACAGTTAGTTTGGACATTTTCATTCCAAGTTGATTGAATCCATGGACCCATCCTTGGATGAGAGGATTGACTTGTACACACAGCATCCTGAAAGAAAGTAACCAGGTGGACCCCATGAGTTTCAGACAACCTCTTTGGGAAGTGATTTGGGTAGGCCAATGTTACAGTACCTCTAAAACATGCTGTGTAGGTAGACGACCGTCCACATAGATAAATTTCATGGAACAGACTTTATTATAGGTCACTTATACAAAACACAGTAATTCACCCCTAAATAAGGAGTCCACAAATCTCCATGTCCCCCAATTTTCACCATTATCTTGTGGTTTTCTTGGTTGAGCCATTCAAAGGCTTGGGATATCCATTTATTTTATTTTTAAAAAGGTACTACTTATCCCCACTCATTTTACCAGATTATCTTGAAAATAATATAATATTGAAAACTATTTTCAATGGTTCTGTCATTTACTTACACACAAAATAAACAAGAGTCTCTGTTATTTCTCAGCACAGAACAACACAGCAGTAATGACATTGGTAACTGGAGATTTAACCTACAAAGTTCTGCAAAGTCAGAGTTTAATCAAGTAATACCTAGAGAAGGAGCCCATCAAATTAAATGCATTTGCTGGAATAATATTGATATAGGATAGGCAAATATCTTTAACTGAACATAAAAATGCTAGCCAGATCTATTCATAATTGTACCTTTTTAAAACACTCATACGATACTGAGTTATTCTTAAAATGTCCTGAGCAGCTGACACCCACACTCTCTACCCACCACCACATATTTTAAATATCAATGATGGTATACTAAACTCCCCAGTGAATGCACATACAACATAACAAGTTTTTCAGTCTCCATGGCATTTTTGATGTAAGTAACCTTAAATATTAGGGCATAAAATCTGTTCAGGGGGATACTTGGAGAAAAGCACCTTCAACATTCCAAAGAGAAAAAATGCACAAGGGAACAAATCCCCTTTCAAGTTTCTTTGCATCTGTGAAGTAGGTTGGTGTAGCCCTGCTCACAAAACTTTAGGGGGTGGTCTAAAAGAAAGAGCTACTTCCTGCAGCATGCATTAATCTTGTGTGAGGCTGAGGAGAAATCCTTCAGTATGAACACAGTCATTTCCTTACTAAAATAATAATAGACACTTAATACAACAGTGAGGATACGAATTTAAACTCTTCCACTGACAAAGATTTAACATAAAAACCTTTAAAATTTATTTTCACAATACTTTTATGATTCTTTTACCAAACAGTACAGTGATAAAATTTCAAATTTCAGATCCTTAACTTCCTGCACCAGGATTCTTTTTTTTTCTTTTTTTCTTTTTTTTTTTTTTTGGTATCAGGGTGTTAGAGATTGAATTCAGGGACACTCAATCACTGAGCCACATGCCCAGTGCTATTTGGTATTTTATTAGGGACAGGGTCTTACTGAGTTTCTTAGCACCTCGCTTTTGCTGAGGCTGGCTTTGAACTCGAGATCCTCCTGCCTCAGCCTTCCCAGCTGCTGGGATCATAGATGCGCACTACCACACCTAGCCCTGCACCAGGATTTTTGAGTTATGAGTTATGTATGAGATTTAGTTTTCTGAGTCCTGTGTCCAGAACTTCTGACCCAGTAGGTCTTGTTTATCCCTAGGGTTGGGCATTTCAACAGTACTCCTAGTGACTTTCATAAAAAACTAAACAAAACAAAAACCAGAATTATTGATTGTTACGCTAGCTTCAAACAGTTTTTGTATGGAGGCTTCCAGCTGATTGGAGGCTAGCCTGTATCCTGAAGGTATGGAGGGTAACTGCATTATTCAAAGTCTACTGGCTTAAATGTCATTCTCACTTTTAAAAAATACCTTCATAGAAACATCTAAGCTCATGTTTGACCCAGTACCTGAGCACTCGACCTAGCCAAGTTGACACACAACACAACCATTTCAATCCTGCAACATTCTACCAGATCAAGCAGTGAGCTTAACATGGCCCTCACTACAGAGCACCACTTGGTTTCATTGAATCTCAAATGTCAACCACACATTTTCCAAGGTTGAGCACATTCCTCTTCACCTGCTCTGCTGCCGTGACTGTCCAGTCTCCCTCAAACCTGAATTACCACAGTGGCTTCCCTGCTTCTACTAGTGCTCCAGAACAGTCTGTTCTCAATATGGTACAGGCACAAAGTCAACTACGGCATTTATCTGCTTAGAAAACGTGTGCCGGCTTCCCACCTCTCATGGGAGCACCCAAAGCCTCCATGCCTTCCCCCTCCCTCCATGACCTGTCCCGGATCCTGCAGTTGCCTTCCCATTGCTCCCTTGCTCATTCCACTCCATCCACACCAATCTGCAAGCTCTTTCTCTAAAGCCCAGACCTCTGCCTTATTCTCCTGTGCTGGCTGCCAGAACACCTCTAACCCTAGTATCCATCTAGTTCCTGCACCTTTGTAAACCAAGTTCTGATGTTTTATATATATATATATATATATATATATATATATATATAGAGAGAGAGAGAGAGAGAGAGAGAGAGAGAGAGAAAGAGAGAGAGAGAGAGAGAGAATCTATGTATATCTTTCTCTCTCTCTATATATATAGATATAGATATAGATATCTGTATCTATATATGTATATATTTAGATACATTCCCTTATACACAGAATATATGGGAAAAGGTATTTATCTGACTCAAATTCTCATCCCTTTAAAACTCTGCCAATTGTGCCTTCGGGAATTAACAGCTTCATTGTTTTCAGCAGTATTTGCTGTTGAATGGAAGGTTTTCTGTGGCCAACTGCACGAATACATGAAGGAAAGTTCCCTAGCATAATTTCTTTCATTGTGTGTGATGTGTGTGAACTATAAGTCTCCAAAAAGTGGGCTTCCCATATCACCTTTCACACAGCACTCTCACAGGGGAGAGCCCCACAGGTGCCCCTGGTGTTCCAGGACACACTTCTACAGGCCCGAACCCGCAGGTTTCTCACAGAACCACATCAACACTGCTCTGCATTTCCTGCTTTCTAGCCTATTCATTTCTTTTGGAACTTGTGACATTTCTCATTTCGTTTTCTCTCATATAAACAGTTTTTTAAGTTCTCTCAAAGATTCATACTTCACCTGATAATGGCAAGCAAGCATTTTCCCCAATAATTTGAAACTAAATAATATTCGGCAAAAGAACAAAGATTTTCTTAATTGTTCCCCACTCTTTCAGTCACCTCAGGCTGCTGTAACAAAATACAGTAGAGTATTAAACAATAGGATTTCATTCCTCACCGCTCTGGAGGCTGCCAGTCCAAGGTCAAGGTGCCTGCATTGAGCATCTGCTGAGTGCCCTCCTTTGTGCCCCACATGGTGGAGAGACGGCTGGTTTCTTTCTGCTCTCACATTGGTACATATTCTGTCCTGGGGGCTCCACCATCATGATCTCATCTAAACCCAAGCACCTCTCAGTGGCACCAAATTCAAATACCATCAAACTAGCGGTTAGGTCTTCAATATATGAATTTTGGAGAGACACATTCAATTCATAGCAGCTACCTTTCCTGTTGGCATCCTTCAACAAATACACTCTTTCTACCCTAAGTCAGTATTTGTTAATAAATGATTGACTGAAAATTAGAATACTATCATTCACTTGTTGAGTTGCTGGAATTGTTCAGAGTTTACAGTGGATAAAGTTGAATAATTATTCCAAATCAGATTGTTTACCTTCTTGAAAGTCAAGTATATGATTTTTTTTTAAATTTGAAAAGATTTAATTCCAAACAAGTTGGTCTGAAGCAAGCCTACTGTTTATTTGAAGTTGTCTCTATGGTGAAACCACATTTTTTAGATAACATAGTTTTTTACATGTAAAAAATTGAATCCTCTTTAGGAAATGAAATACATCTTAAATTCGCCAATATTAGTACTCAGGTACATTTAATATTTTAGGCAATTTTAATCACCAATTTTTTTTTGGTCTTTTACTTTTGGAAGTCTTAGATACATATTTTTATAGGTTTTATGAGGCCATTTAAAAAGATTAAGTTAAAATCTAGACCTTATTAGGACTTATGCTAACAAAAATTATTATTCTCCACATTAGGCTGTGGGCTACCAAGAACAGGCATTGAATCAGAAATAAGAAATTTGGAGCCCACTCATGGTACCCACCAGTATCTAACATGGGATTTTAGACAAGTCAAGTTATGTTGGGTTAGCTGATTTAAGGTTCCTGCATGCTATAAATTGATGAATTGATAATACCAAACACCTCTATCCCCTCAATTATCTTTTGCTGGTTTTAAAATCTCAGATTCTATAATTTCAGAGCAAATTTTAAACGATCAAAATTCCACAAAGAGACTAGTACAGATTGTATTATGTAGGACCCTGAATATATAAAACACAAAGTTCACAGCGCCCTGCCTACAAACTTCCCTAGAGGGCCCCTGGAGCTGCTGTGTTGTCATGATCCCACTGAGCACGTTTCCATGCGGCACATAGGGTGTCTCAGAACTAACCACCTGGCTTTGATGTCAGTGATGCAAACTTGGGCCAGTCATTGGAATTCATGCTTCTGTTTGGTAGCCAGACCCTCAGAGAACTCATACTGAAACACTTTTAAGTGATGGAAAAATGAACTTAGTATACATGAGGACTTTGGCTTTTCTTTATGCCTTAAATTTAATAGCAGTCTCCTGTACTTTTGTCTCCTAAATCATTAGCATATTTCTCATGTTTTGTTTGTTAAAGGGAATTATCTCATGTTTAAACGGACTGCGAGTCATTTTTTTTTTAAGGTACAGACATTATTTTGGTGATCTTATTTTCATTCCATTATGGGAAATTTCTTGAACCTTTTTTTTTTTTCCTTTTTAAATCATCTTTGAATATTTTGTAACAAGAAAGTTGCAAACAAACAGTTTTATTTTATTAAGACATTGACCTTTTGAGAAATATAGGTACATTTAGATACATATAGAATCCATAAAAGCTGAGTTTTCCTGAGTTTTTCCCATCTCTAACTTAGTGTGAATTTTATATGATAAAAGTAACATGGTGTTGTGACATGGCTTACTATTTGGAAGAAACTGCCAATATGCAAAGTGAAGTTCTCATGACTGACACTTAAGGTCAGCTGGTCTATGAGGCCTTAACAATGGTTGCAGTATTTTTGCAACTGAACAAAAGTTTTGCTTCTCCCACCAGTTGCATGTTCTTGGTGGACAGTCGAGGGAGCCCCGCCACCTTGAGACACTGGATCTCAGCATTCTTTTTCCAGTGTCACTGGGGCAAGGGGACAGAGCTAGAGGTCACAAGAACTGCTGTGGTTCCACCTGAAAGTAGCAAATGCCCTATCTGCCCACATCCTTTTGGGAGTCTGGCTGGTGTCATTTCAGACTTTGATTCACACACTTTCATTTCAGGCACTTGAACTTTCTAGACTAGAGAGAAAAAGGACCAAAAGCACCCACTGCACACTGGGGCTGCCTTTAGAAGACACGGCACATTGGACTTTTTGATGTCAATGGATGGTACGGAGGACAGATTTCACTTGTTCCCACTTTTATACCTAGAGCCATTAAGCAACCTTCATCTTACTGGAAACTTGATTATTTCTGTCAGCGCATTTGCATATAGAGTAACTTTTCATCTCTGTTAGACCACAAAAACCCTTCCCCTGCATTGGCATGCCTTGTGCCTCCTCTTTCCTCATTATCAAATCTCCTAAAATGTCATTTCTCACCCCTTGGTTTATTTAGACTGTGACATTTTAATGAGAACCATGCCATATGTGTGTTTTTTAATTGAAGGCTGAAATTACAAGAGAAGTTTAAAATAATATACTATAAAATATATGTCTCTGAAAGCAATCCCCTGTTAACGTCAGTTGCAATTCAGTTTGAGGGGATGCCTCTCTTCTGGTTGGAGTGGTATTTCCTGAAGTGGAGAAACAGCTTTAAGGAGCACAAATTGGCTTTAATTTAGTGCCTGCCTCATGCTTACCAAGTGCCTATGAGGGAAGGCGCTCATGCCTCGTGGCTCAGTGATGTGAAAACAGCGCTCGGCTTTTCCTGTAGACACACTCGGCTTTGTTTAAACATAAGATTTCCACCTTGTGATTTTATTTTACAGCTGAAAATGAGAACTAAACTCGAGCATTTGTTAAAATGATTCAATTTTTCTTTCCTGTACATGTAAAATAATCCCTTATGTTATTTTATATTGTGTTGTTTCAAACATATATTGTACGTTGCATAGTAGCATGTAACAAATCTCATTTATCATCTGTTGACAATGTGTCCTTTTATTTGCCAAAACCCAATAAGAGCCACTCCTCCATTCCCAGCACTGACATTGCTGAATCACTTTCTGTGCCCTTGTTGGTCTTGCTGAGAGGGTCACAGAGGCATTATCTACCCCAAAAGGCTTGGGTTCACCACCTTTAGAAGTTGCTTGTGCTGGGTAAAGCCCCGTGAAGATACCTTCCGAGACTGATTTCTGATCACTAGGTTAATCAGCTGTGTCTTTGTAGATACTGTTTCAGTGTCTCTGTTATGGGGATTTCTATATGTCTTCTATGTATTTTGAAATTTCTAAAAAAATTTTTTTAGTTGTTGATGGAGGTTTATTATAGTTTATTATATTTATTTATTTTTAGGTGGTGCTGAGACTCGAACCCAGTGCCTCACACATGCTAGGTAAGCTCTCTACCACTGAAACACAATCCCTATTTTTGAATTTTTAGTAGCTCCTGGAAATAGTTGAAACATTTCTAACATGATTCCTGAAAGAATGTAGAATATGGAAACACCTTCCCAATCTTAAAGATGAATTAAATCATGTACAGTATAGAAAAAGTAGCCTATTTAATTGACACAAAAATGTGGTGTAAAATTGCTCCTTCTCTGCATTGAATGGCAAGTTTTATTATATTGGTGCTAATGGATGGCTGAGCCCAGGTTAGTCCACAGTCACTTAAATAACCAAGAAAAATAAATGTCCTTAAATTAAATTTCACGACTGAGCAACAAGACAATAAAAACACAGGCGATAATTAAAATGTTTATGATTCAACAGAAAAAGGTCTGTAGCAAACTGCCTGTGAGTTTGTGATAGCTCTTCTGCCACTGTGTGGAAGCTCAGGCCACAGAGTCCAGTCCACTAACCTAGCAGATTTCATTCCTTCTGCACTCCAAACCAGCCATCTGTCTTCAAAGCCAAACTGTTAATAGGAATGATCGATTATAGATAAGGAAATTAAAAATACCATCAAATGGGAAGAAGCAGAGGATGCTTATTCAGAGATGCCCATAGTATGGGGTCAGCCACGGCCCTGAGGCTGAGATGCAAAGCTGGACAAGGTAGTGGGGAGCTTCGGAGTATGTGGGGGTCTTCAGGGGTGCTCTGGATGGAGCGGTGGAGTGGGGAGGCTGGAGGCTGGCTAGCTAGAAGCAGGCCATCTGTGTTAGGTTTGAGTGGGCAGTTAATGTCTCTGGCCAGTCCTGACATGCAGACAAGGCAAAAATTGGGAAGCAGGCAGTCTTGGCCATTTGGGGCAGAATGCTGCAGAAGTTGTGGTTTGGTTTTCAGAATAAATTGCTACAGATTTGGGGTCAGAGTTCTATTTTCATATATGGTCTGACCAGTGTCTGTGTGTATATTTACTTTCTCATGGATGCTATAATTATACAGCATATATTAATTGCATGCCGAATATGTGCTACACTTTCTCCCTCAAAATAAATTTCTTTTCTTCTTTGCCTTAAATTTGAAAGATCCTAATTTAGATAGAATATTTTAAAGTATGTGCCCCACTTCTCAATAGTCTGAGTGCATTAAATAGGTTCTTGCACAGCCAGTGGTTTATGAATATTAAGTGGTAATGACCCTTCCCAAACTCTCTGGCTTAAATACCTTTCTCTAACAATGCTTGAAAATGATTTAATATCATAAAATGTATAAGAATGACAGCACAATATGAAGTACATGCCCAAGAGTTATCTATCCCAAATATTTGTCACTTTTCCATTTTCTTCACAAAATAAACTAGAAAAAAAAAAAAGAAAGAAAATAAAGCTCAAAGACCCCAGTATGACCAAATACTGTTTCTCCTATCTCCAAAAAAAAATATATGGCTTCTACAAATATTCTCCTCCAGGGGATTAGATTACTTCAGTTTTATGATTTAATTCTTTCATGACTTTTGTATGGCTTGCACAACTGTAATTCTCCTTGCGTTAGGTTTTCATTTCTTGTTTGTGATTACAGTGAACTGAAGATGTTTCTTCTTCCTTAACATGTAGATTTTATCACTATAATCTTCCCTATTTGAACTGCTTTTGTTGAATCTTGCAGACTTTGTAAAGTTGTGTTTTCATTTTCGTTTGTCTTGAAATGGCTTCTAGTTTTCTTTTTGATTTTTTTTAATGTATGTGTTATTTAATTTCAACATGTTTGTGAACTTCCCAGATGTCCCTGTGTTACTGATTTCTGGGTTCATTCTATTGTTTTTGGAATGATTTGAATGCTCTTAAATTCATCCTTTGTTATGTTGCATGTCATATGTCCTGGAGGATGTTGTGAGGACACTTGACAAGAATGCATATCCTGCTGCTATTGAATGGAACAATGGAGCACTCCATGTCTGGTAGATCCTTTGGGGCTGTAGTGTTGCCCATGTGTACCATTTTCTCCTCGATTTTTCTATTTGGGTGTTCCATCCATTGCTGAAGTAGAATATTAAACTCCACTATGATTGCACTGATTCCTATATTGTCTTTCAAATCTGTTCATGTTTACTGTATACTCTTAGATGCTCTGATGGGAGCATGTATAATTGGTGCACCTCCCTGATTCATTGTCCCTTTCATTATTATGTAATGAACTGCCTTTTTTTTTTCTTGTGATAGATTTCTACTGAATTCTATTTACTGGTAAAACTACAGACAATCCTGCCCTCTTTTGATGATTATTTGCGTGGGATTTCTTTTCTCATACCTACACTTTCAGTCAATATTTGCTTTTGATTCTCAAGTGAGTCTGTTGGGTAGCATGCACTTGAGTCTTCCTCCTTTATCTGCCTGACTACTCTATACCTTTTGATTGGAAAGTTTAATCCATTTACATTTATAGTAGCTATAGGTAGGTCAGATGGTTCTATTGCCTTTTTTTTTTTTTTTTTTGGTGATGCTGGGGATTGACCCAGGGCCTTGTGCATGTGAAGCAAGCATTCTACCAAATAAGCTATATCCCCATTCCGCCATTTTATTTGTGGGATTCCTGGGCATTTTAGTTATTTTATCCCTCTTCCCCTCTCTTTCTGTCTTCACTTGTGGTTTGTTGATTCTACTTATATGAACTATTTGAAAGGGTCAAATTTAGAGACATATTGAGTAGAATGGTAGCTGCCAGTGGTTGAGGAAGGTGGAGTGCTGCTCAAAACATACAAAGTTTCAGTTAACAAAGGTGAATAAGTTCTAAAGATCTGTTGTACAATATGTTGCCTATAGTTACCAATACTGCATAGTGTACTTAATAACCCATTCAATAATCGGGCTAAGGAACTGAACAGACCCTTCAGAGAAGAAGATATATAATCAATTAACAAACATATGAAAAAATGTTCATCATCTCTAGCAATTAGAGAAATGCAAATCAAAACTACTCTAAGATTTCATCTCCCTTCAGTCAGAATTGAGCTATTAAGAACACAAGAAACAATAAATGTTGGTGAGGATGTGGGGAAAAATGTATACTCACACATTGCTGGTGGGACTGCAAAGTGGTGCAACCATTATGGAAAGCAGTATGGAGATGCCTCAGTAAACATGGGATGGAACCACCACTTGACCCAGCTATCTCATTCCTCAGTTTATACCCAAAGGACTTAAAATCAGCATACTACAGTGATACAGCCACATCAATGTTTATGGCAGCTTAATTCACAATAGCCAAACTATGGAACTAATTTAGGTGTCCTTCAATAGATGAATTAATGAAGAAAATGTGGCATATATACACAATGGAATATTACTCAGCCTTAAAGAAAAATGAAATGATGGCATTTGCCAGTAAATGGATGGAGCTGGAGAATATCATGCTAAGTGAAATAAGCCAATCCAAAAAAAAAAAAAAAACCACCAAAGGCCAAATGTTTTCTTCTGATATGTGGATGCTAATCCACAATGGGGGTGGGGGCTAGGGAAGAATAGAGTTACTTTGGATTAGGTAGAGTGGAGTGAAGGAAAGGGATGAGTCTGGGGGTAGAAAGGACAGTAGAATGAATCGGACATTATTACACCATGTGCATACAGGACTACATGACTACATAAATGTTGGTGAAGATGTAGGGGAAAAGTGATTCTACATTGTGTAAAATCAGAAGAATGAGAAGTTTTACTTCATTTATGTATGATGTGTCAAAGTGAATTCTACTGTCATGTATAACTCATTAGTACAAACTTAAAAAATGGAAATAAAAGGAAAACAATTATTGAAAGACTGAATCTCATGTTACCACAATAAGGAAAAAGAAAGCTGAAAGTCTGAGAGTAAGAATTGAATGAATATATTATTATAATTATTAGTAAAATTGTAAGTTAAGGAAATGAAATATTAAAATAGAAAAGTTGTTCGGTCATTGGATCATTCAGCAGTTATTGATGCCTTAAATTTATCTTTATATGTAATTGATTAGTGGAGAAGATGATTGTCAGAGGCTTGTTTTAAAACATTTAGCCAATTTTCTCTGCAAATCTTAAAAGGTTCCTGTCCTAGTGAAAACTAATGAGTTATTTTTAATATCATTTTGAATGTCTTTTACAATCCTTTTTTCCCCTAAGATTGAGAGTGATGGATTGAGGATGAAGAAGAGTCAAAGGCAAAGCAGACACATTAATTGAGCAGGAGTAAGAACCTGCTCTTCCGTTACTTGCAAGTCAAACTGTGGCTGGAACTGTAAGAGCTGAGCACCTCCAGGAGCTTGAGTTTCAGAACTTGAGTTTCGCCATTTGTGATTTCCTCCCTCTCTATGCACCCCGCTTTGAGAGCAGGCTCTGCTGTACAATCTGCTGGCCCCTGGCAGTCCACTGGGGGACAGGAAGTGGCCTCAGGGCTTTACAAACGTTTGATAAGAAGCTCAAGTTGGTGTAGCTTTTGTTGTTCCCTAGTCCTCCTCTTATTCGGAAGGGTCTTTTATGTCCAGGGAATGTGGATGAAAGAGCATGATGACTGGTCGCAGTGGAGCTAAGAGGACTCGGTGCTGAGGCTTGTCTGTGAGTCAGCAGGGGAATCAAGGGAGCACAACACGGGACCCGCCACACTCACCTACAGCCCACCGTGAGGTCAGAGCCCAGACTCTGCCACACAATGACCAAGGAGCCTGAGAACAGGTGAGCAAGAAGGGAGCCAGCGGCAGATTCAACAGGTGACTGAGATGTCTGGCTTGTAAAAACAGCTGGTTGGTTTTCTAAAATTAAGTACCACCTAAACTAATTTTGTAAAAAACCTCTAATATTTCAACTCTCTGATACCCAATTGTTGATGTCTTACATTTATCTTTATCTTTTTATGTTGTACCATATCAGGTTTTGGGGTAAAATTTTATATTTTCAAATGAATAAAAGTGCATCATTTTTGTCAATAATTTCAAACACATATTGATGCTTTCTGTTAAAAGACATTAAAATTATCATGCGTCACTTAACGATGGGGATACATACATTCTGGGAAATGCATCATTAGGTGACTTTGTCATTGTACAAACATCGGACAAGGTACCATCAGGAGGCACAGTCAACAGAGATACAGGGCTCCTACCAGCATGAGCCGGAATACTGTTTTGCAGTGAATTTTTTAAACAAGCAGCAAGATGCTCATATAAAAATAGAGCATAGTAAATCCATAAACTAGTAACAGGGCCACTCCTCAAGTATTATATACTTTACATGGTCACTGTGAATGTGTTTGGCAATGCGAAGTACTGTGACCTTGCACTTTCTGTGGTATCTCTGGACAGCAAGAGTTCACAGCTTGATTATAACCTTTGGCATCATCATCACACATGCACCCTAATGTTGATCAAAATGTGATGCAGCTCACAACTCCACAGCTGTTAAGGGTGGTCCCTGGAAAGGCAGATGAGACCATGATCTCTTTCTATTTTTCCATCTGTTGTAATTTTTCTGTTTTATACCCACACGTTATATACACATGGGTTTTTGCAGAAGACTGAACTTGTGGATGTATTTGCATATTGAGTTGACTAATTTTTAAATGGAGTCTCCAAGGGAAGATTAATTGATGGCTTCAGTGGTCACAAGTGTAGACATTGAGTGCTCCCAGGGGAGAAGGAGGTAACAGCACCATTGGGGTACACTCTATCCCCTGACAGTTGGGAAATGTCTCCAGAAAGAAGAAGGGATGGGCCAGCTGCATTTCTTGGAAACATGCTAATGACAAAACCAACAAGCCCACAGAAGGTTCTTTAGTCCACACTGAGTCTTCATGGACAGAACCCTTTCTTATTAAATATGCCTGCTCGGCCCCCAAACTTGAAGTATGCACATTGACAAGACACGTCTGTCAGGTAAGTTTTCATGACTGTGACCAAAGGCCTGACGACAACGTAGAGGAGGAATAGTCATTTTGTTGTAGAAGATCAACCTTTTAATATGACTTAGGGAGAAATGCAGGAAATTCTCCCTTTCTTCTCTTGTTACTGTAGAGTTGAAATGCATCATTCAATTGGTAAAGTTTACTCCAAGTTTTATGAAGATGACTTCATAATCTTTTACTTGAGTACAAATGTACCAGAAGGCTGACACTTTAAGCTGTCAGCTCTTAGCACTGACAACCGCACAACCATATTGACAAGGAGTACAGGCCCCAAGTTCAATTAAGAACAGAAAACTTAAAAATGGAATATGGGCCAAGAAAATGTAGCTGTCAGAAAAACAGTCAGATGACTTTAGACTGTCGTGTGGTGGCAGGACACCCTTCCCGGCCAGGCTGTGGGAGTCCTGCCCCCAGTTCAACTGTTTTGCTTTATTGTATTTCCTGCATAGGACTGGGGGAAGTCTTGGTGGGGGGCTGGTACCGTGACTCTGATCCATATGTCTTTGCTGTCTAGTGATTCATGCAGATGCAGACTCCGAGACGGGAAGCAGAAAGTCAGGGCACTTCACAGTCCCCCAGTTCTACCACGGCAGGTACAGGCTGTGCCCATGTCTGTTCTCCCACATACCAGCGTTGGTCCTGATGTTTTTCTCATCTCTGCTGCCAAAGTAATGGAGTAAACCATCCAGACTTAGCTGTCGGGGTAATCTACATCTTCCCTTCTCCAGATTCTCTGGCAAGTCCTTTACCAAGTGTGGACCGTCAGTTGCACACATTCCTTGGTCATTTGTATTTTAAACATTTCCTTCGCCTGTTTGAACAGACACCTGATACGGAGTGCAGGTGCCCACTAGTGTGGCCCAGGCACTGTTTCACACAGTGAGCAAACTGAAGACTGTGTTTTAGGAAACATCACTGTCCCACATCTGAGTGTTGGGTGAGCAGCCATAGAGCAGGAGGTCACCTTGCATTCCCAGGCCACACTGAGGGCAAAGCTGAGGCCCATGGTCTTCCCCCTGAGGCATGGAGAGTCCTTCAGGAGCGGTTAATTGGTTCCCTGTCATTTCCTTGGTGGTCCTAGGATTACACATTCATGGGAAAGTCTTCCACTCAAAAACTACCAGAGAACTCCCCTCTCAGCAGCCCCTCCGGCCTCTCTCCTGGTCTGCTGTCCCCCTCCAAAGCAGTCCTCGGCTGGCTTCGGGGCCACCGTCACTCCCATCAACAGGTGCACTCCGAGTTGTCAGTTCAGGCTGGAAACAAAGGAGGCCTGCCTTTGATACTAAACGAATGGGTTTCACTTACTCATATATTCCACAAATATGTCTGTTCCAGACAAAAGGTTTCTCTTTAAATGTCTCATAAAACAACAACAACATGACAGCCTTTGAAAATGACCTCTAGTTCACCTTGTACTTGAGAAGTGCACAATGGGAGAAGCACACCGATATTTAGGCTGAATATTTTCATTACAGCCAACTTACTTGTTTAAAAAGAACAACTGTATAAGTGACAGCGCTCTTACTGCTAGAAGCCATGTGGCCCCAGTGACATGGGGAGGGTTTGGTGGGATCCCGTTTATGCTGACCACTGTTCTCACCTTTGACCTTGATGCTGCAAGGTGAACCGCGGAGAGGGCAGGAGAGTCTGCTGGTGAGCCCCTTGCCTGGTCAAGCGTCCCTCCCGACCTGTGCAAACGTGGGTTAGGTGGCGACAACAGCTGGAAGAATCGTTCTCATGTGCAGAAGGTGCTTGGGTTCTCAGGGGTCAAAGATAGAGATAGAACTGATCATACGTCCCAAAGTGTCCTTTCAGTATCTGCTACTTATAGGGCATTTTGAAGAAATGTGCCATACCTCAATGAAAAAACAAATGACAAACTCAAAATTGTTTTTAAAAATCTTGTGTGGTTAGGATACACCTGTTTCGCTCCTAGAAAACTTGCTCCCCACTATGAACTGTAGTAGTGCTCACCATTTTTCTGTTGGAAGGAGATTTTATATGCCTCAGTAAATAAACTATGTAATGAAAAGCACCGACACGTGAATTGCTTTGTATTTTATTTCAGCTGTTAATGAATCTCACCCAGCCAAAATACCTTTATATCCTATAAAGAAACTAATAAAGGAAATTGGAAAAGAACTATGTCATCAAGAGCCTTTTATCCAATATTGAGTCTGTTGAAACCTGCATTCACTGTGCACCGAAAAGTATGAATCTTCAATTTTAGAAGAAAGATAATTTCTTTAAAGCTTTTTAGTACTTTAACTTCTGACCAAAAGACAGAAAGCAATTAGAGTATATTTTTTTATGTTGATGCAAATGAAAAGCTGTATTAAGGTCTGTGTTAATGTATATGTGTTGGCAGATACCACAGCAACAACTTCCTCCAAATTTGGTTATCAAAGGAACCCCTGGGATGTGTGCACTTAGCAGGGGTGAAGGGTGGGCCAGAAGCAGTCTTTCCTCTGTAATAACGTGGCTGAGTCCTCAGTGGAGCCTCCTGAGCACATGGTGTGGCCTTGGGACTCCAGGGCCTCTGGTCCTCCCTCATGGCCCCTGTTGCAGATGCCCCGTGGAGACAGGCGTCTCTCATTCATGGCTACTTCAGACATCATCTCAGCGTAGCCAGAACATCTTCAAAAACCTCCCATGGGATCTCCTTTCCCGTCTGGAAGCACCCCCACAATTCTGCATTCCTCCTTTCTCAAAATTTGGTTATCAAAAATACCCTGTGATGCATGTGTTTCTCAGTCCCGTGATTAGGGAGACTGAGTTAAATCCGTTTGGGGGGCTGGAGATGTGACTGTGGCAGAGGACTGTCTAGCAAGCACTGGGCCCTGGGTTCCATGCCCCGCACTGCAAAAAACAAACCAACCACAAAATACTATTCAGACTTGCTTCTTTTTCTGAACATACCTTTCCTGGGACTTCTCAGAGGATACACTCCCTCGAGATATCCTGTCTCCTATAGTATTTGGTGGTTAATTCTAGAACTTTGATAATTACCTGAATATTTTCTTCCTCAGAATATAGGCTGCAAGTTTGTGGTGAACTGACAACAAAAAGAAGACCAGGGAACAAAACAAAGAAATAAACTCCCCCAAGGAAACAAAGGAAAACTCAGGACCCTTGTCCCTACAGGGAGCATTGTTTGCAGTGCACAGCCTTTGGCAGCTTCAGGACGACCTGTGTCTGACTCGACTCTGCAGGTCGGCCAGGCCTGTCTCCTGCTCTGGCTTGTTGACCCCAGCACTGGAGGACTACCAGGACCAGTGACCTCCTTGGATGGCTGGTGGTCGCGGGTTGGTGCTGGCTCAGGCCGGAGGTGGTGCTGGGACCTCACCCAGTGGCTGCTTGGACTTCTTCACAGCATGGAGGTGGCTCCTAGAGCATCTCAAGGGTAAAGAAGTCCCATCTGCCACTCACTTGGCAGCCACTCAGTAGCGTTCAGCTTGTGCAGGTGGACATGGGACCAGAGGCATGCAGGAGAAGGGCGGGCTGAGGTCTTGTCTGTGGAGGTGGAATCTGCCCCACCACGTCTGTGGACTGCATACCGCACATGACCTGGAGAAGCAGTTTCCATGGCCCCTTGGAGGAAGTAAGGCTTTTGCTCTTCAGCATGTTACTTGTCCCATTATTTCATTCAGAATCTAAAGTGAACTTCCACGGACTCTGACTCACAGCACCCCTTCACTCTCCTCACACCTGACAAAGTCCTGCCTGTCCTCTGAGCCTCAGGAACTACAGTCCAGCTAAGAAATACACTTCCCTGGGCCATTAAAGCAATTAAAATAGTATCCTCCTACAAAATACAAAGCAAATACCACATGCACTGATTATCTTGTTGCCAGAATGCCTCGTTATGTCTTTCTTCTAACGAGGACCTTATTTGTGAAATTTGTGAGCTGTGAATTGCATTCAAATTAATTTTGGAATATTAATTGATTTTAAATATTCTATGGTCACAACCAAGAACAATACATTTCTTTATTTGGCATAATCAATTCCATGTTGTAAGCAATTTAAAGTAAAATGTTGGCTGAACATGCCTATAAATATAGCAACGTACAAAACTAAAATGGCAATATAGATATTTGAGAAACTCAATTTTATACCAAATTAAGTTTTAATTGGAATCTGTTCTTTTTTAAGAAGATTAAAAATGTATCTGCATAAATATGGTAAAATCAGTCTATGACAATTTCTATGAAAAATTACTTAAACAAATCACTCATGCTTACATTCTTGGTGATAGGAGATTAAAGGACCAGTCCATCTGTCTTCCTTTCTGTGTGTCCTGTCCATGACCAGGTCCACAGAGCCCTTACTGACAAGCCCCAGTTGTTGCTCGTCCATCCCTCCTTCCTTCCTCCTTCACAGACAGCTGAGCGTTCCTGATCAGGGCTGGATCACCACCTTTGCTCCTAGCACCGTAACATGAAAACACTCAGCTGAGTCACCAGGTGACAGTGGAGTGAAGACACACAACACAAACACAGACAGTTTGGCTGTGGCTCTTAAAAGTAGATACTTATTCATAAACTAGGCTAAAGGGAATGTAAAGATAGTACCATTTTTAATTAGTTGAATTTTTTTAATTAATTGTGTAACACAATAGAAGGGAGGCAACTATGGCGGGATGGCAGCATCCAACGCTTGGATGTGATATCTTAGTGGTGTATTTCAGAATTTCCTTTATAAACATATTAACATACACCAAAATTCAATATATGTGGCCTTTTAAACGTGCTTAATTTTTCAACAAAGTCTATTCCCAGACTAGCTTCATTAAGTATGGAAGCCAAAGTGCTTGTTTCTGAAAACCCAAATTATTAAATAGCATGTTCACTTCCCCCAAAAGAGCGAGGGCTAGTGTCTCCCCTGTCTCCAGTGATAACCAATACATAAAACCTGACATACCTTTAATAAAAATCATTACGGAAAGATTTAAGAGCTGAGGCTAAACTTCACAGGTTTTGTTCATGTGTAATCGTCGTAAACTGTGCATGCCAATATCTGTTTAGAAAATAAAAGGCTTCCACTGTTTAAGCTTTAAGCCCCCATTCCGTTTAGCTAATTTTAAAAAATTTCTTAGGGAAACCACCCCTACATGTCTTCAGAGTGGTTTGGGAGAAACTAGTACCATTTTAATCAGATGTGTCAACCTCAACCTATTCAAATAGATGAAAAAACTAAAAAATAGGGAATCCAAATTAATGGGTAGATGCCTCCATTATAAAACTCTTCTAATTTAAAAGTTTGTGTGAACTTTACAAACGTGCACGATGTGTGGCTGTACTGATTTCCTTGAGAAATATATTAGCAACTGGAACAGAACAGGGTTCAAGGAGTGACTGGGTGGGTCGGAGCTGAGACCACGGCACGGGTGGAACAGCACTGAGCCCGTATGCCAGAGGGACACATGGCCTCCATGTTGTAAGCAATATAAAGTAAAATGTTACTTAGTCTCCCCTCAGTGACGTGTTTACAGCCTTGGTGCCACAGAACCAGTCTAATTTCCCTAGATAATACGAATACCTTTGCTCCCCACCCCCACCACCAGCCTATAACCTACAGTCCTTCTGAAAGCAAGATGTGCAGCAAGGCCACCGCGGGAGTGACATGGCTACACAGGCACTGTCCCCCATAGTGAGTGCACACACCAGCAGGCCTCAGTTCACCAACCCTCTGTGCACCACCTTCAGCACCAGGAGCACAGACACTTCTGACCTTATTTCAAAGAGCATCTGTGACAAGATGACAGAATAGGCTGCTGCAATCCCTCTGCTGGGTCTGACTGCCTGGGCTCATATTTACAATGGACCTTGAGAAACACATTTAAAAAGTTACGTGTTATTGAGTGAGCCTCTGAGATCCCTGCAGCAGGGTAAGAGACACTGAGGACTTAATGGAAGTACATGGCTCTGGATCCTTCTCCCTTCAGTAACAGAAAAAACAGGATTCAGATGAATAGACAGGCTTTCAGTGTCAATGATTGAGTAATCATAAATCTACATGAGATGCCCATGTCCTCTGGGAAATAAGAAGATTCATATTTCTTATTAATATTCGAGTTAGTGCTTCATCCTGTGTATGCCATGAATAAACTGGAAGTCCACTTTCTCTTCCTTAATAAGAGTTTTCTAATGCGTGTGTTGAATTCTCCAGAAAACTTGCTCAGTACCAAGGGACAGGTCAGTTTTACCTATGGTACCAGGTGCCTGACGTCTGCTTCCATGGCATCCATCTCAGTGACACAGCGTCCCCACTGGACATGTTGGGTAGTAGCAGGTGGCTGTCCCCAAGCCTCTAGGGCTGTTCTGCAGGAAACTGTGAACAATGTGCAGGATGTCACTGTCACCAGGCTTGGGTTCAGCTTGATTGTCTTGGGTGCACAGGACACGCTTCCTGTATCACAGTGGTTTACTGACAAGTGGGAGCACAGGGCCCAGAGGAAGGTCCTGTGGGCTTCTGAGCGTATTCTCTCTCTCTTTCTCTCTCTCTCTCTCTCTCTGTCTTTAAGGGGTTATGAGTGCTCCAAGCTTGGCTCTGGGATTTACCTCTCACATGTTTTGGCCACAGGTAAACTCAAAACCTAGGATGGTTTGGATTCTGTACAAAGTAGCTAAGACCGTGAACCTTATGAAGAACAGACTCACTGCCATAGTTCTGGAGTCAGGGACATCCAAGGTCAGACTCTAGCAGATTCCATCTGGTGAAGGCCACATTTTGGTTCAGAGTCTCTGTCCTCATGGTGGAAGGGGTGACGGTCTCTCTTGAACTTGCCTTTACAAGGGCATTCTGAGGCCCTGTCTCATACTGCTGCCTCCCGTCCAGGATTTTGACATATGGACTTAGGGGAAACAAGCTTTCAGATCACAGGAGCTTGGTTGGTCTAGAAGAACTTATTTAAGACACACCCTTAGGTCCTGCAGAACTCTCTGACTATAGTGCGATGGTTTGAGTGACTCAGCCCAGGTAAGTCCCTGCCCAGGTTCTCCTATGGCCATTCATAACATTTGCACAACTGAGTGAGGCCCTTAGACATTCCTCCTTAGTGAAGAATAAGGAGAATCTTGTTCAAGGACCACTGTCAGTTCCCACTGCACTTAGAAGAAGCAGAGACATTTAGACAGGAGCCTTGCAAACCTGAACTGGAAAGGCCTGACCAGAATCTGTAGCACAAAAATCTCGGGAATTTAATTTGTATCTGTGGATTTAATGTACATCATTCACATTTTCATCACTTTTCTTATTTCCAATCCCAAACTCATGCCTTTGAATTTAATATTTCCTTGGATAAAATCACATTCTTAATTCTCAATTTTGGGGGAACATTGAATCTAAACTCCACAGTCCCTTGTTGGTGGGTGTTAATATCCTGTTTCATTTTAACTTAAATTAGCATTTTTTCATACTCAACAGAATGATCTGGATTAATAAAATCATGCTCTGAAAACTCTCCTTTCCCATCCTACGTGTGTGCAGGACACAACCCTGTTCTCTGCATGATGAGCTGCTGGAAGGTTGAACTGTGCACACTGCACAGCCTGACAGGCTCACCTACCAGGGGAGGGGACCAAGATATTTAAGGAAGCTGAAGAGTGGCAACTTGTATATGAACCAGTTGGTGGAATTTTGCAGTCTTGATGGACAATATCTTTGGAATGAGTTAACTGTAGCTTTACTGTCTTTTCAAATTTCACATATGAAGCAAGTCTTATTTTTCTTGTGTGTATATATATTATATATAAATATATACTTAAATATATATAAATATATATATATGTGTATATATGTATATATACATATATACACACAGACATACATATATATATATATTTTTTTTAAGACACTGAGACAAGAAATTACATGTACTAAGCGCAGCACGACTCCTGGCACATTGTGGAGTAGTTGCACCTGGCTGGCTAAGGAAGGCATTTCCTCAGAGTCTTAAGTTCCTGGTGAGAACACTTACCATCCACTTTTTTTTTTTTTGCATTTTTCAAGAGTACAATATGCTTCCATTACCTGTTGTCACCTCACCAAAAAATGGACCTTGAACTCCTTCCCTAATCTAACTGCAATTTTGCATCCTGTCACCAGTCTAATCCCTCTTTAGCTTCCCTGGCTGACCCCACCTTTGGGAGCAGCCATGCTGCTCTGGACTTCAGTGGGTCACCTCTTTAAGGTGCCGCGAGTGAGGTCATGCAGAAATCAGGTGCCTGGCTTATTTCACCCAGTGCATAAGTTGCATAACAGACTTCCTGATAAATCCCATAGGAAAAACTTTGGGAGAAAAAGGAAGACATTTGAAACAAGTAATTTTTTGCCACACTACAGCATGTTTAATGTATTGTTTTTACCATCAGATAGGCATTTTAACTCAGTGTAAAAGCACAGCTATATAATATCTTGATTTCATCTTTATTTAAATATTGTTATTTAATAGTTAAATACTGATTAAGAAAACAATCCATTTGAAGGTGAAAAGGAAATTGTTAAAAAGCTAACAACAGTGATTGACTCTCTGCATTGACATGGTCATGTTGAAAATTCTTATAAATCAAAAATGGCCCTTGATTGATGCCCATTAAAGATATAAAAATAAATCAAAGCTTTATCACAAGGTCATAACTATTTACGACTGAAAGATCCTTCATTATTCACCACCACAAGACTTGGTATTTCTGAATATTTAGACACACTTTTCTGTTTTAATTCTTTGCCATAAAAAACACTCAAAATACAATCAGCACATTTTTTGGATTCCAATTAAACACATTTTTAATATTGTTTCTGTAGCAATGAAATATGGCTAATTATATTTTTGTATTTTCTATGAAATTAAAATCATTTATAATGTTCTTAAAATTATAATTTAGTACCCCAACTTTCATTTGCAGAAAGAAATACAAAATACATGATTGTAAGTTCACACTGAGAGAAAAATTGGAAAACTAAGGGTACTACATTTTCTAATGAGTTCAAACCATTGTCGATTGTTTGTTTTTCTGCTTTGGGGTGAATACTTCATACTAGACCCTTTTATTTCATTTTTTCTTAAGTTTTCATGTCTCATTGTTGCTTTATTGGATATGATGCACTTCATATAGTGCCATTAATTGATTCAGGGCCAACACGGAGGAGTCAGAGCTAAAATCCAAAAACTCCAATATTTCCCTTTTGCACCTGCTTCTGAAGGTTTTTCTGTGGTAGCTGTGTCCATGGGCATCTTGTTGACACTGCATTCCCCACGTTCTCACGGTATGAGTGTGGTCCACAGAGAAACTTCCAGAGTGGACTGTGGTCAACACAGAGCAAGGTCTGGGGGCAACTCCACTACAACAGTTCATCCTTGGGTAACACAGGCCTGAGGTCCAGCTGGGGAACCAGCAGCCCAGGTCCCCCCTGCCTCCTGCACAGTCCCTCCTCATGTTGGCCTGGGTCATCTAGGTGCTGAGCTCATCCTGAGTAAGTGCTATTCTTTGTTCTTCATCAAGTGTTGCTTTACATGAACCGATGAAAGACAGACCATTCAAAAAATAGTAATGCTAATATGTATTATGTAGCATTTTTCCAGAATTTTAAATCACAAGTCAAAGAAAGTAAATTTATATGAAGCTCACATAGAAAGATTAATCTCCAAAAAATTATGTAAGTATATAGACCCTATGGAAGATGTAGACTTACAGAGATGTATTCATTTGTTTGCATTGTAAAACATTTTTAGGATATCTTTATTGATAATAGAAAATTTAAAAAAATTAATTCCATGACATACATCAGTATATATCTAAACTTATTCATAATAAAAAATTTGCATAAAATATTTTCAAGTATAATAGAGAAAATTAAAAGTAATTAGAGTGTATCTGGCAAGTGAGAGGCCACACTGATTAGGGATAATTTAGGTAGGAAAATAGCAATATCTATAATTCACATTTATTTTAGTTTTAGGCTCACAAATCCTGTTAATGGGATCATAACACAATGAACAGTCTCCTACGTTACCATCAACTTCTTGAACATTCCATTAAGAAACATACTTAGTACTAATATTTTGGCAGCTTGGATAAACTCCCCCACCCCCAATGTTCCACCTGCTGAAGGGCTGGTCCCCGGGGAGGTGGCAAACTTTTAGGAGGGGGGCCTCCAGGGCGGTCCTAGGATGATGGGGTTCTGCCCTCACAGGGTATTGTGAGACCTGGGCCTCCTTTCTTCTTCTTGGTTTCCTGGATCATGAAATGATTTGCTCCAGCACAAGCTCCTGCTGTTATGGATGGCCCTTGCCAGAGGCTCAAAGCCATGGGACCCTGATCTTAGACAGAGACCTTCAGAACCATCAGCCCAAACAGACCCTCTTCTTGACATAAAGTAGCCTCACATATTCAATGTAGTAATGGGAAGCAGATTAACACAAGTATTATTTCATTTGTATCCTATTTTGTGCATGGAACTTTCAGGAAATGTCATTTGTAATAATAGGATAAACTTTGTCAATATTTTAGAAATGGAAGGTGGTATTGTTGTTACTCCTAGTCCACTAGTCATCAGACTCAACATCACAATCAAACTTCCTGCCTCCTGCCCAGATCATTGCTGCTCCCCACACTCATTAGCACAGACTCTTAGAAGGCAAACTAGAAGTTACTGTTAGTGTTTTCAGTGTTTCCATCAGAGAAAAGGACTTTTTTACAGGGTCCAATGGCACTTAATATTCTTGAAAATAAAGGGTAACAGATAATTCATATATAGTTTCCTAAATCAATGCATACTTCCATGTTGAAGTCCAAATATATTCCAAAGTTAAGACTATTAGTCAGTTTTTTAAAAAATTCTGCATCAGTCATTGGCCAAAATCTATATGAAGAAATCATTTTTTTTCCATTTATACAAAACCGTCTTCCGTCTTGAATGGAGTATCACCTACTCATTTGACCTAACATCAGTGACAAGTTTTCTTTCTATTAAAGATAGCATAACAATAAAGATAAATAATAGATTTCTCAGAAAAAAATGAATGAATTTTCAGATGATTTGAAACGATGCTCAGCGTTTGGTATGTGAGCATTTATAGATAACATTTAGTGTAACAATAGGCAGTCTTGTTCTTTTAGTGCAAAGGCTTGATGTAGTCTCCGTCAGACTTTGAACAAATGCACACATACTGATTCGTTGGTTGAAAAAAATATTTAATTTTCGATAATCTCAAGGGCAATGCTTGCTCATCACAGCTAGACTGGTTTAGCTGTATTTTCTTTCTGGCGCAGCTGGATATCATTATCATGTCTGCAGGTTAAGCAAAAACCGACACAGTCCAGACAGTGAAAAGAAAAACCTAAATGGCAGCGACATCAGCAGATGATTCAATGACAACTACTTGGAAATGCCAGGGCATTTCCTTATTTATATTCAATAAAAAATATGCCTTGCAAACATGTTAACGTAGTGGTTTTCTGTCTAGTAAGAAGTCACTGTGACCATATTTTTGTGCTGGAGCTGTCACATATTTCACATGGCCTGTTTCCAGCTTCCTTAGTAACCTCACAGAACACTTTGACAGGTTATGGAAATCTAACCCTGTACAAGGAGTAGAGGCAGGCTGGGCAGCACAGCCCCTCTGCAGATGGGAACCGAAATACCCCGGTAACAGCTGCCCCATGAGTGGGAGCCTGAGGGGACATACCGAGGTTCAACATGGGACTGGGACAGACTCAGAGACTCTGGTCACTGGGACAGACATTGTGGAAGTTCCTGAAATCCACACTTGCCCCTGTGGTGACCTTGCGGGCCAGGGAGAGGGACCTGTACAAAGGGAGAGAATGGAAGGCCATTCCACACAATTGTTGCTGCAGCAGCAGCAGCCCAGGAGGTTGGTCTGAACTTGACTGGACCAGAGACTGAATAGCGGCTGCTGCAGGAGGACTGGCCACTTTCCTCAGTTTGTAAGCAGACAATTGTGGCAGGAGCCACCTTCTTGGGGTCATGCCTATGCCTGTATCTTGAAGAAGCACAGTTCTCTCCATTTCCATCTCCCCTGGAGATCACGGCACCAATTGCCTTGGAGGAAGACCTTGTAGAAAGTCTGACCACCTGATGCTGTGAGGTCAAGGGAACTGAGAGCCAGTGAAATGCCTGGACAGAGGGAATGGGGCTGGGCCCACTGTGTCCCCACTACCTGAGGGCACAGAGCCCAGGCCCCAAAGACTCCTGGCCTGGAGAGGGTTCAGCCCCTGGGCAGGGGACATCTAGCCATCTGTGTGGCTCTACAACATCCAGGGACACAGAGTTCCCAGAGCCACATGGCTCTGCACCAGAGGAGGGGACAGTGAGGCTTTCCTGGCTGTCTAGGCCTGTGATGGTTCTCCCCAGGCACAAAACATTTTCTGGGAGCACACAAACTGGCACCTATACCAGGGGGGTCTGATTGCTAGGTTGGGGACACTCTGGCAGAGTCCCCAGGGGCCCTGCCAGCTCACAGGCCCACAGCAGAGCACAGAGTCACCTAGATTCTGTCAGAGGAGGGTGAAGATGGGGTGGAAAGGCCATGGTGGCCCAGCTTCCTGCAGTTTTTGGAAGGAAGAGACTGAACTCCACATGGGGGCAATAAATTCCCAGCGCCCACCCCAGTACAGAGCTGGGAGGTGGTTTGCTGCAGCCTCCACTCCCAAAGCCCCTTGGAGAACATGCCAGGGAGGCTGGGGCACGGGCCATACCAATAGCAAAACTGGAAACGCCCAGAATAAGTCTGCATCTTACACACCTTGGCATGGAGGATGGCTGATCTTTTTTAAAGACAAGCATTTATATTTCACCTGTATTCTCTCTTATGGGGTTAGTTTCAATTTTCCACCACTATCAATTATTTCACACTTCAATTTAATATTAGGTGGTTTTTAAATTTTGTTAATTAGATTTCTCTTTTTTTCTTTTATTTTTTTTCCTTCTTTCCTCATTTTTTCTTCTCTTCTTGTTTTTCTACTCTCTCTGTTCTTTTACCTCACTCTTGTATTTTAGTTTTTAAAAATTGTTTTCTCTTCTTTTGTTTTCTTTTCCATTCTCTCCCATTTCTATACATTTTGTATGCAGTTAAATATTAATTTTATTTTATAAATAATGATTTATTATATATAATCACTTGGTTAGTGGAGATTTAGATAAAATTTTCATTAAGTTCTTACTGTATGGTCATATGTCATTTGCTTTCAGGCAGTAGCAGTTATTAATGGTCATTCTCTCCTCTTAAAGTTTTGCTGGAGACTGAAGGTAGCACTCTGAACATATAGAGTGGGCCCTTTGAAGATCAGATAAACTCACATGCTGGGACATATTATAAAGAGAAAGCAACTCACTGAACAGACACTTAACAGTAGAGATATCCATCCCAACAAAAGAAAGTTCAACAGAAAACATAAAAGAAACAGGCTTTAAGATGCCTCCAAAATTTCAAATTTCCCAGGAACTGACTCCTTGTTATTGAGGAGAAGGATGTACCAGACAAATAAGCCAAAAAAAAATTAATGATAAAAACAATCAATGAATTCATGAATGAACTAAGAAATGAACTAAGGAAGACAGGACAGAATATAAAACACATTTGAATAGATAAATAGACATTCTCGAAAAGAATAAAAGAGAAATCTTGGAAATAAAAGACATAATAAGTGAGTAAAAGCCTCAGTAGAAAATCCCCCCTGTAGACTAGATAAAGCAAAAGACAGAATATGAGGCTCAAAGATGAAGCAAGAGGACTGGAACATTCAGGCAGTGATTCAGAAAAAACAATACGAGCAGAATATCCAAATGCTCTGGGACATCACAAAAAAACAAATTTAAGACTTGTAGGTCTTTAGGCAGAAGTGAAAATCCAGGCTAATGACAGAAATTTAACCTGTGAAATAATTGCAGAAGGTTTCATAAATTTTGGGTATGGAATGAACATGTAGCTATTAGAGGCATTCAGAACTCCAGATGGATATAACAAGAAAAGTACTTCTCCACAACATTGTTAAAATGACAAGAATTCAGAACAAAGAAAGGGTTTCAAAAATTACAAGAGAGAAGTGTCAGGTCACTTGTAAAGGAAAACCTATCTGAGCAATAGCTAATTTTCCAGAAAAAGCTCAAACACTAGGAAAGCAAAATGATATATTTCAAGCCCTGAAAGAAAACAACTGCATTCTGCTGTCACATAGACCTAATTAGAAGGAAGGAAGGAAAGAAGGAAGGAAGGAAGGAAGGAATAAAGAAAGAAAGAAGGAAAGGGAAAAAAAAAGAGAAAATAACTGCTAGCCTAGATTGTAATATTGAGGTAGCTGTCTCTCATATTGAAGAATAAAAAGTTTCCAAGATAAGCATTAACTAAGGAATTCATGGCCAGTAAGTCAAAAGTTAAAAGAATCCTACACACATAATAAGAAGATAAAAACAACAGAGAGAGCTAGGGAAAACAATCCAATTAGAAAAGTAGGTAATAGATACCCTGTATAACACTTCAGAAAGGAAATGGTCTTAATTCTCCAATTAAAAGACACTGACTGGCAGATTAAGTTTAAAAACAAGACCCAAGTGTATGCTCTCTGTAAGAAACATACTTTACTAGCAAAGCCATTCACAGACTAAAAGTGAAAAAATGGAGAATTAATGTGGTAAATATTTATACCTCAAGTGTCAGCGAGCCTAATTTCATAAACAAATGCTATTTGACATAATGAGACAAATAAGCCCCAATACATGAATAATGGATGATTTCAACACACCACACTTACTAATAGATAGTTTACTAAGATATAAAATCAACAAAGATTCTATGAGCTAAACTATATTTTAGATCAAAGGAACTTAATAATCTATAAAATATTTTATGCAGTAATAGCTGAATACACTTTTATTTTCAGCTGCTCAAGATTTCTCCAAAATAAATAAATAAATAATATATATATGCTGACCATATTCAGCAACATATTTACTAGCTCATATACCATAATATATATATTATATAATATGAGCTAGTAAATATGTTTTATATATATAAATCAACAAAAGAAAGTCTTGGAAATACCAAAAAAAAAAAAAAAAAAAAACTAAGAAAATTCTTTACATCTTACTATAGCATACTGGAATTATATTAGAAATGAGTCTGAAGAAAAAGTTTAATTAAACAATTTTACAGACATAGTAAGATTGAATAACACTTAATTGAAAAAAATCTTAGAATCAAGTGAGAATCTTAGAAGCACAGTAAAGGCAGCTCTAAGAGAGAGTTTATAACAATGAGTACCTGCATAAAAAGTCAGAAATACCTCAAATAAACACCCTAATGTTGTATCTCAAGGTCTTAGAAAAATAAGAATAAATGATTTTTACAACAATAAAAAATGATAGAAATCAGAACTGAAAATAATAAAATGAACGATAAAAACATACAAGAATTGATGAAGCACAGAGTTGGTTATTTGAAAAGGAAAATGAGATTGACAGATGCTTTGCCAAACTAGCCAAAACAAAGGAAAAGACATATTAAATTAACAGTGAATTATGTTACAATAAATGTCAGTGAAATCCAGAAGATTTTAAGGAGCCATTTTGAAAATTTGTATTCCAATAAATTGGACACTCTGGAAGAAATGGATTAATTCCTGGACACATGTGACCCACCAAGAAAGAACTAAGAAGATAAAGAAAACTTCAACAGACTAAGAGTAAGCAAGAAAATGGATAATCAGTGATTAATTTTAAAAAATAGCCTTCATACAAAGAAACCTAGGACCACATTGATTCCCAGCTGAATTTTGTGAAATCTTTAAAGAAGAAATAACACCAAAGCTCTTCAAATTATTCCATGAAATATAAAGGGAGGAAATACTTTAAAATTCATTCTACAAAGCCAGTATCATCCTGATCGCAAAACCAGATGAGGGCACATCAGGGAAGGAAAATTACAGACCAATATCTTTGATGAGTACAGATGCAAAACTGTTTAATAAAATACTTGAAGACCATATTCAGCAACATACTTACTAGCTCATATACCATAATCAAGTAACCCTCATCCAGGGATGCAAAGATGGTTCAACATACACAAATTAATAAACATAATACACCACAGAATCAAGGACAACAACCACATGATTATTTATCTCCATGGATACAAAAAAAACTTTGATAAAATTCTCGTTCAACACCCCTTCATGATAAAACCCCAAAGAAACTAGGAATAGAAAGAACTTAAGTCAAAATAACAAAAGCTATATGTGACAATCCCAAAGCCAACATCATGCCAAATACAAAATAAAAGTGAAAGCATTTCCTTCACAATCAGGAACTAGACAAGGAAGTCCACTTTCCCTACTATTATTCAATATACTACTTAAATTTTAGCCGGAGCTATTCTAGGCAAGAGAAAGAATTAAAGGAAAACAAACAGAAAAGGAAAAATTAAAATTATCTTTATTTGTACATGATATGACCCTACATTAGAAATCCTTCAAGCTTCTACCAGTAGACTTCTAGAGCTGATAAACAAATTCTGCAAAGTAGCAAGATTTAATATAAACACACAAAAAAATCAATTGTCTTTTCTATATACCAATAATGAACTCTCTGAAAAATAAATTAGGAAATCAATTATATTCACAACAGCTTAAAAATATCTAGAATAAATCTGACCAAGGAGATGAAAGGAAAGTTACAGAATTGCTGAGAAAAGATATGGAAGAGGACAGTAGAAATTGGAATGATCCCTCAGGTTCATGGATATGCAGAATTAGTATTGTTAAAATGGCCACATTACTGAATGTGAGCTACAAATTCAATGTGATCAAGAACTATTGCTATTCTTCACAGAACTATTTAAAAAATTCCAAAATTATATGGAAGAATAAAAGACCAAGAATGGACAAAGCAATTCTGAGCAAAAAGGGCAATGCTGGAGGAATCACACTACCCAATTACAGGACAGAGAGCCCTAGCAGCAAAATTCAGTATTAGTAATGGTATAAAAGTACATGTAGAGGCCAATGGAATAGAATAGAAGAGACAGAGACAAACCCACAGAGCTGCAGTCATCTGCTTCTACAGAGTGCCAAGCGCTGGAAAAAAAGACAGCCTTTTTAACAAATGTGGGAAAACTGAATATCTGTACGTAGAAGAATGAAGCTAATCGCTCACCTTGCACAGAAGTCAACTCAAAATGGATCAGAGACCTAGCTCCAAGACCAGAGAGCTGGCACCTGCTAGAGGAAAGTAGGGAAGCACTTCAGCATGCACAGGCAGTGACTTCCTCAATAGGACCCTGAAGGCTCTGGAAATAATACCAAAAATCGAAAAAGTGAATGGCATCAAGTTCAAAAGCTTCTGCACAGCAAAGGAAACAATTAATAGTGTGAAGAGAGGACCTACAGAGTGAGAAAAATTTTTGCCAGCTTCTCTTCTGACAGAGAATTAACATCCAAAATACATGAAGAGAGCAAACAAACTTATCATCAAGCAAAACATAAACAAAACAAATAATCCATTTAACAAACCCGTAAATGAACTGAACAGATACTTCTCAAAAGAAGATGAACAAATTGCCAACTATTATATGAAAAAATGTTCCACATCTTTATCCATCATGGAAAAGCAAATCTAAAATACATTGAGATTCCATCTAACTCCATATGGGAACCGCCATATGACCCAGCTCTACCACTCCTCAGTAATTATTAAAAAGAATCAAAGTCAGCATACTATAGTGACCCATGCATACCCTTGTTTATCATAGCACAATTCACAAACCAAAGTGGAATCAGCCTAGATATCCATCAACAGATGAATGGATAAATAAAATATTATTAACACACACACACACACACACACACACATACACACCAGTATTAATTCAATCATGAAGAAGAACAAAATTATGTCATTTTCAGGAAAATAGATGAAACTGAAGAGTACCATGTTAAGCAAGATAAATCAGCCCCAGAAAGCAAAATATTGTGTTTTCTCTTATATGTGGAAACTGTGGGTGCGGGGAGAGCAAATGGAGGTGTCAAGACACAGAGGGAGACCATTAGGGTAGAAGATTGGGCCCAGGGAGGGAGGGGTAGAGGGCAAAGAAAGTTATTGAGGAATAAATTGAGCATATTATGGTATATTTCTGTATGAATAAGCTACAATGAACTCCACTATCCTGTATGATTAATATGCACAGATAAAAATGTAAAAATCAGTTTAAGAAAGTTCTATTTGAGAGTTTTGGAGAGTCTGTACTTCTCAAAAATGAGAACTGCCCTCCTTGACCTCTGAAGCCGAGGAGCTCCACGTCCCCTCCCCTCAGTGGTTCTTTCCAATATCACTTTCTGAAATTCCAACACAATGTATCTGTAGGTCCAATGGGCTGCACAACATCTCAGATGATCAATTCTTCCATTTTTGCTAGCTCAGGTAACCATGAAAGTGTGAATAGTCAGTCAGTATGAGCACTTACCAACACACACAGACCCTGAAATATAGATTATATTTTATACCCTTCAAGTTCTTTGCTAAATTTGATATGTTTCTTAACCAGATATCCACAATAAAATATACAGGAATAGCATTACACCCACACTCTATTAGGAGGTGAAAGTCCAGGGTGTCATGAGGAAGGGACACGAGGCAGGACAGGACGGGAACCAAAGGCAGGTTCCTGTGTCTCTATGCTGATCCCATTTTCATGAGCTGATGCAGAGCAACCTGCTGGGTGCCCAGTGAGCACACCCGAACTGCTTCAGCATCATCAAGAAAAATGGAGGCAATTGCCTTCTGGCTTGGGACTTCTTGGCAGAGAGAAAGCGGGGAGATCTGTAAGGGACATGGTAGAAGTACTAGGAAGCCTCAGGTGGTAGAACTCCACAGGACTCAACAAAGTTGGTCACTTTTAGCACTGGTTAAGGCTGAGCAAAGCAGCCAAGCATCTGGGAGCTGTGTGGACGTCCAAGCTTTGTAGGTGTCCAAGTTTACTTGGACACCTACAAAGCACATTAGAATTGGCACTTCACAAACCATATATTACATGTTCTTCTCCTAAATGTCTAGTACCCTACAGAATTGATTCCACTTTGTCTCTCTGGGTGGGTCATAGACTATCACTGCATCCATAGCAAGATTTTGGGGCTGGGTGATTCTCCATTAAAGGGGCTGTCCTGCATGCACTGTAGAATGTTTAGCATAATTTTTTGCTTCCATCACTAGATGGGTAGAAGCTACCCTGACTCCATTGCAACAACTAAAAATATTGCTAGGCATTGTCAAATAGTGCATAGGTGGCACAAATGCACTAATTGAAAACCATATGTCTCCACAACCTGCTTGCATAGTACAGCCTACTTATGCAGCCTCCCAACTGCCTGATTCTTCCATGAATATCCAAAGAGCCCATCGACATCTTGGTCAATGAGCTACTCAAGCAGGCTGTAATGTTCAGGACTGCCTTCTGATTTCCAAGACTTTCATTTTTTTCCTCCTCCAGCACTCATTCTCTGAAGTCTTCGTCTTTGAGGAACCTAAATAGTGGGTAAGTGAAGAGTCCTTATTTGGAGCACTGGACTTTCCTCTCTATGCACCACACTATCTTATTGAACTGAGTCCTCCTAATCTTTAACCATATCCCGCTTTGCCTAGAGTGGCATAACTCCGAATCGAAGTTTTGGTTGTGCCAATGAGGGCCAGAGTGACATCAGGGGAGATGATGACCACAGGTAACCATATCCAGTTTTTAGACTGGGTGGGAACCCCAGGGGAAACTTAGCATAATTGACTTAATGATTTGTCATAACATCTGGTGTATTGTGAACAATGGCTGCTTCCTCTTATTCTTATCTGTTTATATTCTGTCTCTCCTCTGTGCCTCACCTCATGAAGCATCTTTACTGAGACAGACCATTGTTTGCTGTGTGATTTAAATAATTGAGAAAAGCATTCCTCATTGTTCTCATCACAATGAGCCCACTTTGTGCTACTTGGCAAGGAGGTGGGCTTTCATCTAGTGTTAAAATCTTAGAGATGACTCTAATGCTACCTTCCACATCCAATCCTCTTATTCTTCCTTTAGTACAATAGCAGCTCATGTTTGAACTGTGCTTTATGGTTTTGAAAGCATTCTCAATTTGATTCAAAATCCCAGTGACTCAGGAAGGACAAATGCATTCAATATTAATTCAAAAGAGAAATGTTATTAAGAACTTATCATGGGCCATACCCTGTTCTAGTTCCCAGACAATGGAAATAGGCATGAGGTCCCGGGATTACTAAAAAGTGCCTAACTTGTTACCTTGATTCTGGGTTGTTCCCTCTTTCTCATCCTTCCTCCACATTATTACTAGATAAATTTGGAATAATATGCAGAATTAAAGACCTAAAATCATTGAACAATAGTGTAGAAGGTTTTTCCAGCACCATCTTGGAATTTGGCATTTCTTCCCAGTATTTTTTAAAACATTTTTAACTTCTAACCTTCATGTGAGTTGGCTCACTTTATTTCATATTTTATGGGTTCATTTCATCTTTCCCCCCACTATTATTATTTCTTCTTCCTCAAATTGCTTTCTTCATCCTTTTGGATTATGTGAATCCCACCTAGGGTTTATAACTGAAATCTATGCTTACTCTCAGGGATGATGCTATTGTATGCAGGTGAACTTGTTACAGTACTGAGTTTCACACGATTTAACAGTCGATATTTTCCAATTATTTTATTTCTTAGTTCTCCCTCACAAGCTACATGGTAAGAGCTGATAAAAGGTGCGGGATACTGATGAGTACTTTGCATTTACCATGTACCTAGAATATGGCCTATTCTATAAATACCTCTTAGATAAGCATTTAGTCTTTCTAGAGACCAGAAATCCAAAGGCAAGCTACCAGAGAGTATGCGAGTGTGTTCTGGGGCTTTTGGTATCTCTACAGTGTATTGGCACGCCATTCTACTTAATGCTGATTCTGATCCTGCTCATTCCAGACATGGTGTTTTGCCCTTCAGTAAGGCTAGACAGAGAACACCACTCTCAGGGAGAACTCTCCAAGTGGCCCTGGCAGCACTCTCCCTCCAGCCACTCCAGGAGTGACAGCACATGTTCCCACACTGCCTGACGCTCACCTCTCACGTTTGCTGTAGTTGCCCTGCATTTTCAAAAGTAAGATGGAACTTTAGTCCAGGACCCATACATAGAGGACACTCTTTTAACCTCCACAAATGATCCCTTTTTAGATGCTGGGAAACAAATAGATTTATTATCCCATAAATTGGCCCTAACACAGCAAGTATTTGTTTTATTTCCCTGTCTATAAGAATCGCACATGGCTTTACACATTCTTCTCAGAAAAGAATTGGAAATGACAGTGGCAGTTAAAATTCGTCTTAGTATAATTTCAGCTGTCACTTTGGGGATTCTTTTATATCATTCTGAATCATTATGACTTTCAGATCAAAGTCAGCTTCCTGTTATATGCATTTCATTATAATGTGTAGAAGGGACATCTGTGTTGATCAGGTTTATGATAGAATGATGCCTTGATTCTGTCTCTGACTAGGAATTTGTAAGATTGCCCTGCTGTTAAAATTTCTCTTTGATCTAATAAAAAGTGTGCAGGGTTTCTAGAGAGGGTAAGTGTGAGTGTAAGTAAAATAAATTAATATGCACTTAAACCTCTTCAAGGACACTTTGAAAGTTGAATTGCATTTGTTTTTGTGAAGAGTTTAAAATCATGGTATTTATTGCAGTATAATAAGGTGTTTTCCTGAGTGGTCACTAAGAATGGCTCCACATTGTCAGTTTGGGGAACAAGTGAGGTCAGTTTCTGTAGCCTTTCCTCATGATTCCCCAGAAAGCCCAAATCTAATCTGTGGATGATTTTTTCCCTTTCTTCTTTAAATGTGAATACCAAATCCTCAGTTTTAGATCCAAAAGATGAGTGAATGTGGAAGATGAAGAATTTTGATTTGTCAGAAGCCAAAAGTTAATCCCACCAACTAAAGAGGGAGAGGGAAGCTGAGCCCCAGTGGTCACAGGATTGATGCAAAGACCTTGCTCACTGGGCAGCATCTTAAATTGAAAGTGCTCTCAGGTCACCACGGTTAATGAGTCTTATTTACAGGAAGTAATTTAAGAACCGACTTAACTTCCACATCATGTAGAACTGGGCTTTGACCTACAAGAGTAATAAATACGCGTTGTCGGTGTCTGTAATAGAAACCCCGGTTACAATGCATGTCCTGTGAGCTCATCAAAAGGAGATGGTAGGTGAGTAATTACTTCTTCCCTAGGGACCAAGAGGAATATGAGCCAGGGAAACCTAATCAGAGAGAAAAGCAGTGTTCTGGAGTGGCTGACAGCTGCTTCAATAAGACATCCACCAAACCTCGAGAAGGCGGCGCGCCTGTGGCGCCTGAGTAGCCAGGGGTGCCCTGAGACAGTCCTCTCTCCAGCTAGACACACTCTCTAGCTAAGACATAAGGAGGTTTTGAAGTCAGATGACTGTAAGCTCTTTCCACTTTGGAAGGGTTTGCTGTAGTGGTGGTCTCTGACCCGTGATGTCCAAGGAAGGGGGAAGCATAAATAATGATGGTGACTCCCCTGGATTGACCTTTGACTTCCTGGCAGGTGTGAGGACCGTGCTTGCCACCAGCTTCTCCATAGCTTCAGATATCACTGGCCACAGTGCGGGGAACACAGCAAATTTCAACCTCCTGTGCATCATCTGAGTGAGTATGCAGACAGTTTCTCTGGCTTACCTGAGTGTAGCTACACAGCTTCTAAGCTTTTCAAGAACTGATGAGTGGTCACTTGGGAGTGACTGCAAATATTGCCAATAAAGCAGAATGTTGTCAATTAAGTTGAATTTCTGGTTGTGCCCTAGACAGGACCTGGCCTAACAGTTCCTCAGCTGTCACTCAGTAACTCTTGCTCATGGCTCCTTCTGAAGACTCTGCTCAGCCTTACCTCCTCTGCATAGCTTGTGACACTCTAACCTCCTTTGCCGCTGGCTTCCTCATCCTCCCGCCCCCTCTATTTGCAGGCGCCAGCTAGTAGACCCTACTGCAACACCGTGAGTGCATGTGCTTGTTTCTTCTCTGGGACAAATGCTTTCCCTGTTAAGCTCATTGCACAAATGCTTTAGGGAAAAACCTCAGTTCCCAGCAGAGTATAGCAGTTTTCAAATTGAAGAGCATGTGCTGTTTGCTAAATAAAAGGAAAGCATTTCCTTATAATCTGATATTTTCTCAGCAAATTTGCTTTAGATTTTGCTGTTCCAAATTCCTGCTCTTAAAGAAGTGTGCTTTCTGGGCTGTGGAGCGTGCATGTGTGTGTGTGTGTGGGGGGGGAGCACATGCCCATGAGCCTGAGCAACGTATTTACATAAGCAGTACAGCTCTTCCCTGTGGCTCCTGCAAGCCTAGGGCATGAGCCAGTCAGTGTTTTTGAGTTCACCACAATGTTTGAATTGGATTTAATACTTAAAGGACTAAATTCTTTTTTGTTTAAATTTGTTTATTTGTTTGGTTGATTTTGTTCTCTAGGTATGTAAACCTGGCAAAGCACCTGGGTTGCTCTAAATGTCCATTTCCTCATTTGCATACTAGTTATGAAAGTAATATTCACGCCAAAGAGTTACTGTGATCTTGAACAAGGTAACCTTTTTCTGGAAATTCTCTGTAAAATGAATCACTATATTAAAGCCAGATTATTTTTTCAGTGGCAATCCTTTAAGCATACTCACTCAGCAGTAATATGACTGCATTTCAGTTGGAGTTTTATTGCTATTTCCTCCATTATAATAAGAACTTCTCACTGCAGACTTTGATCTCTAAAATGGCAACTGTACGTGAAACATAGCACTCTCAATAAAACGTGTTGATGAGTGAAGGTACTGGGGACCATAGAGAAAATCGAAAGCAGAAGACTCTATGGCAGAATAGATCATGTAGCTGGAGTTCCTCAACACTGCTCTGGAGCACCTTCACTCAGACGGACAGAACAGACCCTAGGAAAAGGGAGTCCAGGTTCTCTGGACACATAGGTGCTGACCGCCTGCCTGTGCCATGAAGGCTCAGTAGCGTGACACCTGCCAGGGAGAGATCTGTCCCCAAGGCGCATCAGCTCAACTTCCAACTCATCTGATTCAGCTTTGTTGGGCCAAAGGATTGGTGGCTCTTTGATTAGGAAAGAATTCCTAATTGAACCTTTCCAGTTCAAGGCGCTTTTTATTATATTTTCCACAGGTTTTGGAAGGAACTTTGAAAAGGGCCACCATGGATGACTTTTAAAATAAACCCTCAAAACTTAAATTAGTCAGATGCAATGGTTTGTTAACAGCAGAGGAGACAGGCGTGATGAGGAGATGAAGTGAGATTTGACTAGGAAGAGGTGTTGAAAGAGAACTGAGAAAAACAGAAGTAGGCAGATAGAGCGGTGGAAGAAGTAGGTCACTGTGAGCATGTGGATCAAAGGCTTTATTTCCACAGTCTCAGGCTAAGAATGCGGCTGAAGGTGGGAGAAGACAAACGTAGGGAATAATGAAAACCTTCCTATGAAGAAATTACTGTGAACTCATCCCTAAAGACTGCAACCTACACCAGAAATGTTACGTAAATATTCAAAAATCTGGGTTCCCACTGTTGTTTCAAACTCAACTGTTTTAGTCAGCTTTTTCATGGCTGTGACTAAAAGCCCCCACCAGGACAATTGTAGAGGAGGAAACGTTTATTTGAGGGTTCACAAAGGTCTCAGTCCACAGACAGACGTTTCCATTGCTCGGGGCTCCAGATCATGGTTAGAGTGTGACAGAGGGAAGCAGATCACGTGATGATCAGAGGCAAAGAGAGAGAGTCTCTACCACTTTCCAGACAAACAATATATACCCCATAGTCATGGCCCCAGTGGAGCTCTTCTTCCAGCCACACCCACCTGCTCCCAGTTCCCACCCAGTTAACCCTATCAGGGATTAATTCACTGATTATGTTAGGACTATGCCCCAATCATTTCTCCTCCAAACCTCTTGCACTGCCACACCTGAGATTCTAGAGGACTCCACATCTAAACCACAACATTGACTATGTATAGATGTCTGTGTGGTCTATTTTTTACTGGTCGTTTTTAGATATACACGACAGTAGAGTGTTTTTTGACATATTATACATACATGGAATACAACCTATTTCAATAAGGATCCCATTCTTGTGGTTGTACATAATGTGGAGTTGAAAACAGTACCATTGATTACCTAGTGTACCTTCTGCCTTCATGAGCAATATCTGTTTGAGAACATCATGGAGGATATTTAAAGCAACTGCCCAAGACAGCTGCCATCCATCCAGTGAGGGCACAGCCGTTGCCTCCCAGGAGTGCTGGGAGTGGGACTGGGTGTGGACTGAGAGTCCACTCTTGTGCACCAAGGGTCCCACTGCAATAGGGAGTGGCCCAAGGCCTAACCAAGTCTTTGGGAGGAATTAAGTCTTTGGGAAGAAGTGGCAGCTATGGTAAGAAATGAAGGATATGGTGAACTTATTGAAGGACTGGCTATGGGGAAAGGGGAGTATTCCAGGCTAAAAATAAAATAAGTCAATTTAAAAATTGCAGTCACAGAAAAAAAAAAGCCCATTCTGAGAAAATAACAGCAGAACTTACGTAAAATAACAATTTAGAATCTAAATGGGAAAATAAAACAGTATTCATTTTGCTAAATATAGCAAGTTCATATAAAATGACTAATTTGAGAAACAGAATCTCATCCAGTCTGACAGTTAAACTGAAAAGTTTATTTTATTGCAAAATATTCAGTCAAATTTATTTTCAATGTAATGAAATGTTGTTTATTCTAAAAGAAAATGCTGTTTAGTATGTGTAAAGTAATATGATTTCCTCAGTCGGGACAGTTATTCCTTGACATAAAGTCATCAAGTTCTATTAGGACTTAACTATTTCTACTATTCTCCCCTTTCCTATTTGATTTTATATTATACATATTTGCTGTATATTATTTTTATGTTTTATACTATGGTCAGACAAGCCTAACTTTGAGAATGGTGACAGAAGCCATTTTTTAACAGTGTTTAAATACATCTATTTAAAACCCATCTCCAGGTTAGAATTTTAATCTTTGCATAGGTGCATGGCATTCTTCCTTGTGAAATCCTAGATGACGCGTTTTTCATGGCCCTGCCTCAGTTTCGTCCAACAGTCAAGCACTACTACTTTCAATTCTTTCTTAGTGAAACTCTTGGTGCATCTCAGATTCAGTCTTTGCATTCCCTGTGTCTTTCAGGGAAGGTCATCTGGGCTATGTACCTACAGGAGCCAGGGTTCTGCAGCTTGTCTCCCTGTGATGAGAAGGCGCTGGGGAATAACCTTGAACTCATCTCCCCATTAGTTCTCTTAACTCTCGTGAGGAAATCCCTTCTCTCTCTTAGCAGGACCTATTGCTTTCGGCTTGAGTTAAAATTTTGTACATCCAGTTGAAAAGAATGACTTGCAGGAAAAAAGTGCAAACAGATTGTAAGTACATAGAAAGGTGTTTGCTCCAGAATCTTCCAAGCAGCAGAGAATGAAGACAGCAGACTGCTCAGCAGTAGTGGAACACAGGGACAATGTATCTGCCTTCACACTGCAGTGATAATGGGCCCACACTGTGGAAAGCCCTTGGTTAGACCTCCAGTCCTTGGTATTGACATTGAGGTGCATGATACATGAAGGTGAGGACAGCAATGCCTGTGATCTCAGTAATTTGGGGGCAGGAAGATCACAAATTTAGGGCCAGCCTGGGTGATTTTGCCTGATCCTTTCTCAAAATAATTAATGATAATGATACTGATGATGATGATGATGATGAAGACCAAGGATGTCACTCAGTGGTAAAGCACCCTGTGTTCAATCCCCACCACTGTTAGGATGGAAGAAGGGAGGAAAGCAAGAAAAGACAAGCAAGCAAGTGATCATCCAGCTATCATCCAGTGCAGTGAACAAATAAATGACTGCAGAGAGGGGAGGGGGGAGGCATGTGCATTGAGGGAGGGGGGAGAGCCCCGGGGCCGGGCCAGGAGGCCCAGCGATCATGGCACTCACCCTCAGGGTTGGCAGGATACAGCTTCCCTTAATGGGGGGCTCTAGGTCCCTCACCGATTCCTGGACTTACACATCATATGCCCAGCAGCATTTAAAAAAGTATTAGTAGTCAACACAAATTTTTCCTTTGAGTTTTTAAATTTATCAAATCTTTTATTAAATATTTAAAAACCACCCTACAACATGCTATCACATCAAAGCAATAGAATAATATTTTCCTCCAAACATATAGAGAAGGAATACATGATAGTTCTATAAATTATATGAATTTGCTTTATGAAAACATTGCCCTTTTGTTCAAAATTTCCTCTTTTTGACTCAAACTGGAGAACACATTACCTAACGCCAAGTCAGCCCACAGCCCTGGGTCTAGGAGCCCCTGGGTGTTGTCTATTAGGGAAGTGAAGGTGGACTCCTGGGGAGGAGAGTCACATGGTCAGTAGGCACTTGAGTGCCCAGTGTGTGAGAGTCTCCTCTTCGAATTGTATGACTTCACATATAAAATGCAGACTGTGCCCTTTATTTCTCTTAAGGGTATTTCCAACTCTAATATGTGTACAGTACATGACTGACTTTGTTTGCTTTCAACAGATTATTTGACCCAAAGGATATTAAAGGCAGGATTTGGGAAATTAGTCCAGTTTCCAGAATCACAATAAAATGAGCAATTAAGTTGTACTTTCTTAGCTGGTCAATTAAATGTTGTTTGTTTCTCTTGCTAATCTAAGCTAGGGAAAGAATTAGGGACAGAATGGTACAGGACCAAAATAAAAGGAGAGAGCAAATTGTTTCAGCCATCAAAGTAGTGGATACAAGGAAAGAGTGTATCATGCCTTTGAATTTGGCCCAAGTCAGAGCATTAAAAGAAAACACCACCCACCACAACCACCATGCTGGATGCAATAAAGGTGTCCTTGGCTAAGGGTGGGAAGCACATCCCAGGCAAATATCCCACTAGGAGTCCGATCGTGATGGAAATCTGACATTTGCTAAACATGACTAAGAGTGTGGAAATACTTGTAAAGTTTTTAAACTAGGAAGTGAATACTTAAAAAAAAAAGCCCATTTCTCATGAACACTGCTGCACCTCTGCCTAGAAATATTGTTAGTAGTCTTTATTTTTCAAAGAAGTTCTTCTTTGATACCTGATAACAATTAAACATAATATGTTGGTCTTTCAGATTGTGATTCCGTCTTTATCAGTTTACCGTACTGTGCCTTGTCTGTTATAAGGACATACCATAGGTTGGGCAGCTGATGAAACCCAGAAACTTATCTCCCACAGTTCTGGAGGCTGGGAAGTCCAGGAACAAGATACAGGCACATTTCGGGTCCATCTAGGGCCCACTTCCTGGGTCACAGTTTGTTTTAATAATTTTACTTTTTTCCTGCTGTAACCAAAAGACTGGACAAGAATAATTTTAGAGGAAAAAAAGTTAATTTGGGGCTCAGGGTTTCAGAGGTCTCCGTTCATGGATGGCCATTTCCATTGCTCTGGGCCTGAGGTGAAGCAGGACATCATGGCAGAAGAGTGTGGTGAGGAATGTGGTCAGGACATGAAGACTAGGAAACAGAGAGAGCTCTACTCACCAGGGCAAAATATCCTCCCCGAGTCACACCTCCAGTGACCCGCCACCTCCTCCAGCCAGTCAACCCCTATCAGGAGAGTGATGCACCACTTAGGTTAAGGCTCTCATAACCCAATCCCCCCACCTCTGAAGTTTCTTGAATTGTTTCAGACATGAGTTCTGGGGGGGCACCTCGCCTAAACCAGAGCACAGGTGGTGTCTTCTCACGGCAGCCTTACTTGGTGGCCTCTCCTCTGTTCTCTCTTGGAAAGGGGTGGGGGTGGCTCCTTTGTCTCTTCCTACAGTGCTATTGGAGAACCCCCTCCCCATGACCTTATTGAACCTCAGCTGCTGCCTTCTCAGTTCTGTCTCCAAATTCCTTCAGCCTGGTCGTTAGTACTTCAAGACATGGATGGGAGGGGGCCACATTCAGCCAACAGTATCTCTATTATGACATACTTATGTTATCCAACCTTCTCAAAACTCACTGGCATCTCTGTGTGGGTGAAGAGTTTGGAAACCCCAGGCCTCCCCTAGACTCAGGACACGTTTATGGCCTGAAGCATCTCCAGCACAAGGGCCATTTGGAAGGAGACATTGCTGCCTTGGCAACCCCTTGAAAGAAGCTAGAACGAATTTCACCCATGTTGCCTGTACTCCTTAGAGTGGGTGTTTTCTGAATTCTAGAAAGTGGTCAGAGAGAAGCTGATGGGAAGTCAAAAGGAGTGGAATGGAAGCAAAGGAATGACCCTCTGAGGAGGCCAGGCTGGCCCCTGGAGGGCGCTTTCCTGGATGACCCTGTGCTTATATTCCAGCTCAGCCTCAGACCACGGGGCCCCAAAGCCATGGTCAGGCGGCTCCCCACCACAGGCCTCCCTCAGGGCTCCCACAACCACTTCCTCTGCACTGGTGGAGGGCAGCAGAGTTCTCACACTCCTGCTGGGTCTCCCCCTGATGCCCCTGGGTAGGAGGGAGTGCTGTCCACAGACACAGCCCCGCCTTGTGTTTGCTGGTGGCCCTCGGGCTGCCGTGGCCATTACCAGTGTCTGTGAGCATTTGTCTATCTGTGCCCACCCTCAGTCCTTCTCTTTCTTTACCTAAAAGAGGCATTGGTCCTCCACACTCATCCCTGTTCTCACAAATGACGGTGCCTGCTTTGCTTCTCATTCACCGGATAAGGAAGCCGACAGTTTTAATCTCCATGTTCTCACCTCTGCCTTGGCCTTAGCCACTGTCACCTGACTCATGTCTACAGATTCCACAGACGCCCCCCTTCAGGTCTCCACCAGACCCGATGGAATGTCCCAGCCCCATAACACTCACTCTCCTGGCTGTAGCTTTATAACCACCTCTATTTTTCCCCTTGGCTTCTGAATTATCATTCTCTCCTTGTTCTTTTAGTGCTTTGAATTCCTTACTCAGTTGTAATATTTGAGTTTCTAGTAGAAAATATTCGAAGCTTTTCTGAGCATAATTTCACAGAGGTGCTCTTAGGAAGTCCAGAATGATTAAGTGTGGTTATTCCATTTTGTTTCATTTAGGAATTTAAATCAATAATCAATTTACCTTAATTAAAAAAAAACTATCCACGTGTACAAAAATTACTTCTCTCAGATGTGTGGATGCTAGCACACAAGAAGGGAGGGGAGAACAGAAGGTCATTGGCTTAGACAAAAGGAAATGAAGGGAAGGAGCACGGATGGGAGTAGGAATACAGCAGAATGGGTCGGAAGTAACTTTCCTCTGCTCCTATGTGAATGCACCCCAAATCTCCACATCATGTACATCCTCAGGACTGGAATCCTAATTAGAATAAGATAAACTCCAGGTTTGTATAAATATGTCAAAATCGACTCTACTGTCAAGTAAAAAGAACAAATAAAAAATAATTTATTACTAACCAAGTTTCAACCATTTTTACCTAAATAATATTTTTAAAAGAAATAAATTAAATTTGGAATCTGATGGATATCTATAGTCTGATGAGATATTTCTTGAGAATTTTGGAAACCTTAGGCTTATGAAGCTGTGAGAGCTGCCCATGCAGCAGTAATAAATGTTCTAGTTCCTCCTGTATTTGAGATGCACAGTTCACAGGCTCCATGCATCTGCTTTAGTGTCTAAATACACATATTTGTATATAATAGATATTAAATATCCACTTTTGAGGTAATTTCAGGAGAAAAAAATGGCAAATACCGCCCTGGCCAGATGATCAAGGTTAACGTGGCAACCCTAAGTCATGTGACTGTCCTGACCCTGGACACCATGGGATGACAATGACAGTTCATTGGTGAGGTCTTCCTTTCCAAACCCATCCCCCCAGTCTAGGCAAGTGAAAAGCATTAGGCCAATCCCAGCTAATGGACAGTGGACACCATATCCTCACACTATCAAGGATGCCAGTAGTAAGGCAAGTTTTAGACACCATCACGGCTCAGAGGGGCCTCCTGATTGGACATGATGACTAGTGGGACACCGTGTCCAGGGTGGGAGCCCAGGAGGAAAACAGACCACAAGGTGGGGAGTAAGGAAACCCGCATGAAGCGTGGACTTCAGCCAGCTGTTGTGAAGGTCCTGAGTGGCTTGTGGGCACCCAAGTGTCTCAGTAACGGAAGAGGTTGAGAGTGCAAGGAGACTGTGTGAGAGGCCAGAGGGGTTCTCTGTGCTACATTTGAAAGCACGTGTCCTGGAACTAACATAATTATTTTTACTTTAGTTAATTTATTAATTAACGTTTTGTGGTTCCCAGGAATGGACTCAGAGGCTCTCTACCGATAAGTTGCATCCTCAGCCCTTTATACTTGTTATTTTGAGATAGGGTTTTGCTAAGTTGCCCAGTCTTGCCTTGAATTGGCCACCCTCCAGCCTCGACCTCCTGAGTTGCTGGAATTACAGGTCTGCACCACTGAGCCTCACATAATTAATGTAAATTTCCCAAAGCTTCTAAAGTGGAGAAGCTCTGTATAAAGGAAGAGGGTCAGAAGACCTGACATAAATCTGGAGCACCCCTCTCTTTTCACTAGAATTCTCTCTGGAGAACACTGCAGTTTTCTTTAAGTGGAAATGCTCTCTCAGTGTTTTACAGGTATTCATTCGCAAGCTTCAAATTCTCTAAGATAGCAATATGAGTGGCTCTGGTTTCGTCTTCAGCAGATACCTAGGAGAATGACTGCACTTACATTCCTTTCTAGGCCTTATTCTCCTCATTCAGAAATAAGTGTTGTGCACTATTTCTGTATCCTCTCCTAGTCTGATATTCTGTGAATGAATAATATTTTCTTATTTTAGTCCACTTCACCTTGTATTCAATATTTAAATATCTAAACTTACGAAAAGTTTGCCAAAAGATGCCAAGTGCTAATCGCACTAAGAAGAGGCATGGTTTTGAGGACAAAGGTTGTTCCAGATGAGTGATATTAATAAGTTTCTGTTACACATTCCATTCTGGAAATATGACATGACAGTATTAGCCCAGTGCAAATAATGAAAAGGCACACATGCTGGAACAAGTTACCCTGAGTAGTTTCGATATTGCTGTTATACTTTCAATTAAGGTGATTTCAAATATTAACAGAAAAAAGTAGGGAGAAAAGCAAACTTTCCTGGATCCATTATTTAGGTTCACCATCTACCAATGTGTGGTCATATTTAATTTGTCCCACTTCATTTTAAAATTTATTTTCCCCTGGATCATTAAAAACAAGGTAAGGGCTTAGTTATTGATTTTCAGAGTCAACCACCAACACTACGCAACTGCCAAGACCCTCAGTGGCATGTGACATCTGTCCTTTTCACCACCTCCTCCTCTTGCTTTTAGTCCTTATTTTCTTTCGGAGTCCCCCAGGTGCACAAAATGCGTTCAGTAAGTTGTGTCTTTATTATTAGGGCCCGGTCAGTTTGGGTAGGTGTAGTTTGATCTCTCACAGGTTCTTCAGACAAGGTCAGAGGGATGTAATCTAGAAACTTCCATGTTTATACATCTTTGTCTTGTTCCATGTAATTGATGGGAATTTGTTTGCATATAAAAATCCTTGACTCACCATTCTTTCCAAGAATCTCTTAAAATAGCACAAAGCCCAATCTTCTCCTTTAAGGTATTGCTACCGGAATCTTAATGCCAACTTGGTTTTCTTTCTAAGTGACTCAGTCTTTGTGTTCAGGCCTAAATATGTTTTCTTTATCTTAAAAGCTAATACTTTTTCTAGGCTATATCTCAGAATAGACCACATGGAGTTGAATATGAAATGTATTGTTTACCCATTTGGTATTTAGACCTATGTGCATTTATTTCAGCATTTTCCTGGTTGAATGTGTAACCAGATTTAGGCCCTTGGTCTTCTTCCAGCCTCTTACATACATCTGTGTTATATTCTTGCTGTGCATCCCTTTTCTCCTTCATGACTATTTGTTAGTTCATTCTTCTTTTCTCTTTTTTTCCTATTCGTATTTGCACCTAGTTTCCCCTAACTCCACCTAATAATATAATCTCCACCCTTGAAAATTTTTCTTTTCTTTTTTTAGTCTATTTCTATTTTGTCACTAATTATTAGATCCTCTTCCTGTTTCATCTCTTCTTTTTCGATTGTTCTCATTTTATTGTAGGTGATTTTTCATAGCTTCCTTTATTAGTAGTCGTTTTGTTTTCTGATTTATTTTGTTTTCTAATTAGTGAACTCATTTCACCTTCTCATGTCCACATTTTTGTACAAACTTTGTATAACAATCTATTAGAATAGTAATATTTTTTCTTTATTCCTATACATACTTATGTAAGTTTGGATAATTTTGTTTCTGTTGCTAATTTGTAAATGAGATGAGTGTTCGTGGGCTGTGATGGACTGCTCCTGTCTTAAGGGTCAAATAAGCCAGGATGGCATTTCCAGCCCCCCATCTGAAGGTCTCTCTTCTCTGCTCATGTGAAATATTGAAGGGTCTGGTCTCTGCGTGTCGTGTTTTCGTTGGCTCTCTTATAGGATGAGGCTGGCTCGAACCCTCCCCATTGACTCCCCAACTCCAGAGTTCTCTCCTCCTGGCCTCTAAGGCAGAGCTTCACCTTCACGATGCTCCTGTCTGTTGCAGCCCTGAGCTCTGCCTTGGCTCTTCTCGGCTTGGTGTCTGTTCTTCCCTGCTCTGCGCTCTGCGGCTTTCCTGAGAATGCCTACTGTAGCCCTCCCACCAGGAGGCTGGAGTGCTGTCCATCTGGGATGGCTTTCATCCTGCAGTTTCTGGTTTGCTTTCTACTTATTTTCTTTGCAGCTGGACATGGGCATTTGCTGCCCTCTGGGATGCCTTCTAGTCTGGCATCCCCTTGGGACTAATGGAGTATTTATCCCTCTCTATTGAAGATGTCATCAGCTTTCTTTTCTCTTTCACTCTCTTAATTTACTTATCTATTGGGAAAAGATAGGAAGAAGGTTTTATTCATTGTCTCCATTATCTGCTTTGAATGGACCAGAAGACAGTGGGGGGTGGGGAGCACTGTTAAGTGTTGCCATTGGAGGATGTTGGGGGCTTCTCAGTTTTTTTCTCAGACAGGACCCTGGAGCTGGAGGGTCCTACAGCATGTAAGTGATCCAGGAAGCCCTCCTTTTGCTCTCAGCTTGAGTAAACTTTAGCAAAGTTTCTTCCTGAGTTGTCCTGGTTTCCTTTTTCTTAGGACATTTTCTTTAGAAAACTGGTAACTATAAATTCTTTCTTTGCTCCTTTGAAATGTAAATCTTCTTCCAGTCTTTACCCACTTTTACAACCAAAAATCAAGAATGATAATGCTCCATCTCTCAGTCTGGTAGGAGAGTAACAGAAAAGCACCCATTAACAAGAGAGATGCGGGATCCTAAATGACCAACCCCTACAACATCCTCTAGGACTTTCCCCAGTTAACACCAGCACTTTCACTCTCTGGCCTTTTGTCTCATGGAGTAAAATCTCTCTCCTCTGTTGCAGTGGTCTCCAATAAAATTTTCTTTTACTGTTCACCTTATTCAGTGAAATTTTTCCTTGACCAAGGAGACCACTCATAAGTTTTAAGAAGCCATGCATGGAGGGTTTTCACCTCTGCTTATACCCAGAGGAATGCTTTCACTTTTTTGAATTTATGATAAATAAGATCATTTTCAAAAGATTAAGGAAAATGCTTCCTTATATTTGAGAGCTTATATTTCTTTGGAATAAAGACCACACCAAAGTCCTACTTTACTTAGACTCTTAATTATATACTAAGCCAGACAGAATCATGTGCCAAAATAACTGAGAACTCTGCCAGATGGATATTAATGTTATATTTCTTTAGAAATGAAATATCTTAATGTGAATGAGTTGAACTACAGGGCAGGAAATAAAATGATTGGAATCATCAAATCAATATTCTCATACCTAAGTAATTCCTTCCATTTAAGTAAAATATTTTCATGTATATCAGGAATACTCTGCTCATGTATGCACGCCAACATATACATACTCACTCACACACACACTTCAAAGTAAATTTTAACAAAATGCTTAGAGAGTTTTTGTGTACATATCTTATGAAAATCCTTCATAAGTACCAAATCTCTAGCTCACACCTGGCAGGTAGTCTTGTCCAGAGTTACCTCCCAAGCCCCTCTCAGCAAGGATAACTACCTCTATGGCTTTAGAGGAAGATACATTATAATTGCTATCATATTGTTTAAAAAACCAGCTACTAGTTAAGGTAGAAAAGTAGCCATTTGTTCTCTTCTTTCCTTTGTGTTTCTTTCAAGAATTTTCTGAGTGACGACTTCTAGGTTACTCCCAATATAAACATGCAGACAAGTGCTGCTCTCCCTCGGGTGCTGGCATGCTATTTACTAATAAACAAAGCAAAACAAAACTTAGAAACTCTACAGAGAGGGTTTGGGATTTTCACTGCTCACACTCGTGGGAGGTGACGGGCTGAGATGCCACACAAGGCTGCCAGATGCCACCAGCAGGGGACTGCTTGGGGAACAAGTTGCCTGCCCACTGCTTGTGGACGTCTTCTGAGTCCTGAGCACATTCCTTTACTTCACCACCACAGCCGCTCTGCTCTGGTCCTCACCTGAAGACGGGCAAGGCGCCAGCTCCCTCTGTCCTACTTACACATCCTGCGGAGCCTTTCTCCTCTTATTGCCTGGAACAATCATGTTTTCCAGGCACTGACTAGTGCTTATGCCACCAATTCTCAAATAATGTGTGTGCATGCCTGAGTGTGTGTGTGTGTCCCGTGTGTGTGGCGGAGAGGCCAATTCTGTGCGCCACAGGATTTCCCCACCTCTCTTTATGATTTATGGCCAAAGGATTGTTCCTTTTCTCATTGGGAAGGATGGGGTAATACAACCAGCAGCCATTTTCATTGAGGACATGTAATAAAAGCGGCTCTGTACAAGGGCTTTTGCATATCATTACCCATCATTCTGATGAAGTAGTTCTTTCTAGAGGAAAAAAGGAGCCCTTTCTCCCAAGCTTATCTAAAGAGACATGCTGTTCATTAAAAGGGCTGAACAGAGAGGTCTCACATCTTCATTCATAGCCAACATTAGACAAGTCTTTTAAAAAAGTATTAGAGCCTTCTTTGTTACCATCGCTGCTAAGGCGCCTTTTTAGCCCCATCCTCTGGCTGTGCACAGATCCCTCCAAAGGAAGCGCATTCAACTCCCTTTGCTGTGAATGAAGGTGGACATTCCACTGAGCCACACAGATATGAACCAGCCAGGCACCCAGAAAGCTGAAGGTGTATATGAGCTTAGATCTTTTTATTTCTGAAAGAAGCAAATTCATTAAATGGAACACTAGACAGGGGCCCAGGAATACAAATTATGGAAGAAGTGAAGAAAGGTTTACTGTGGAGTGTTGGAGCTAAGGATGGCCTGATCTTGTCTGTGATAAGACCAAGAAGCCTGGTAACAGGAGGGTTCAGGCCAAACTCATTGCTCAGAACAAAGGAGCACTGCTCCTTTTCTGGTCCCACAATGAGGCATTTTTTTTAAAATAAAGAGTATAAACTAATGGTGCATTTTTATAATCACTGGAATCAAGCTCATTGTCACCCATGTGAACAAATCTCTTTGGCCTTTTCCCTTGTGACTAGAAGAGCAATCTATGTCTATGAATAGGAAAAGCAGCTGAATATGACAAATTTTATGTAATTAACATTGAAGCTGCCAAAAATCCCACCTGGGATGAGTTCTGAACTCATAAAACCACCAGGGACTGCTTGCAGGCTGTTGGCAGAAGTAGCATGAGGCTCTCTCGCCAGATGCACAGTGTCCAGGCACAGGGTCCTTGCACAATGAGAACACCTGACCAGAAGCTGGCTTGCTCTTGACGCTGTCTGTTAACGTGGAAACACTGGGCAAAGGGCTGACTTTCAGATTCTGCAGTCTTGTGAGAGTGCAGAGCAACAGCACTGGGCTCTAAGTACAGCCTGTGCGTGTCAAGCCTGATGCCTCCCTAAGTTGCCGAGCTATTAAAGTCTGTGAAACCGTTTCCTGATCTAGAAAGTAGGCATAGTAACACTTTGCCTCTCATGAGGTTGTGGAGGGGAAATGAGTTACTATGTATGTAGTTTTTAGAATAATGCCTGACACATTCTTGCATTCAGTAAACAGTAGCTATTATTTCTAACAGTTTGGTCTGTGATCACACTTTCTCTTCCTCCCTACTCCTTTACATTTTGTTATGTAAGTAAAAATTATTGCAAAAAAATGTTTACTTTAATCAAAAGAAAGTAAAATTAACTCAACTCCTATCATTCTAAATACACAGGTATAATAATACTACTTTCAATATTTTAATGCCAAGGTGTACTTTTATTGATTTGATATGTATTTACACTGGACTAATATATGCCTTGTTCTGCAAAAAATATATATGAATAAAGTGCACAAATATCCTCCTTTCAAAGACTTTATAGTTTAGAGGTTATGAAAGACGATTTTATACATGCAATAATTAGTAAGCACATAGATGCACAAAAGACTGTTAGAAAGAAGTGTTATGGACAACATTATCCACCAAGTGTATAGACTAGCAAATAACAGGCAATGCTATTCTAGATTAGAAAACATTTTCTGAAGTGATGGTGGGATGAAGACCAGAATGAACCTGGAGGAATGTCACATGTGTTCTAGGGAACCATTCTCTAGGCAGAGGAAATAGGAGACAAGATAGGCTTTGGCAAGCCTTGCACTATTTCAGGCACAGTTGAGGTGTTGAGTGTGGAATTCCTGAGAGGCAGAAAGGAAAGAGGCAATGATCTGTGGGCTTTAGCCATGGTGAAGATATCAATATTATTTTGCATGGAAGCAATATCATTGGTGGGTTTAGAATCGGAGGAAATAGTATTTACTTTAAAATAGGAGTGAGCATGGCTCTGTACTGTGTGCTTCTTTACCACATTGCTTCAGTGGTACACATGTATGCGCGCAGGCAGCGCTGAGGAAGGTGCTGCTAGGAATTTTTCTGTTACCGTGGGTATGGCAGACGTCAGATCCATTAGAATCCAACTTGTGAGGAGGTGATCTCCCCGGTGGTATTCGCTCTAAGACTCTCTTCAAAGGAGTTGTTGCAATTTGAATGACAGGAAAGCAAAGTGGCCTTACAAAAACATGGTTTGTTTGCTGGGTACGCCAGGGGGAAAGGTAGGAAGGGACTAGGACCCACATGTCCTCAGACACGCAATCCCAGCAATCAATGGAAGGGAAACTGATGTGATACAGCAATCTGTATACGGGGTAAAAGCGGGAGTTCATAATCCACTTGAATCAACCGTGTAATATGATGTATTAAGAACTATGTAATGTTATGAACGACCAATAAAAAAAAAAAAAAAAAAATCTCCCTGTGAGTGTCAATGAGAACCTGTGCTGCTCCTCTCTTCTGTGTCATTTTTATTATGCGATTTGTTTATTATTTTGTAATATAATTAAAACACAAATTAATTAAAGCATATATAAGCAATTAAAAGCATACGTTCTTACTTTGAATATAAATGCTGCCAGGTTGATTTTTTTTCACTCCTGATTTCCCACTGATTGTGGGTAAATATCTTCTAAAATTATTAATCAGTGGTAATGATTTTTACTTTAAAATTTTAATCACACTGGCATGTCCACAGATACTGAGTACCTGTTCACTTTGGAATGGCCGGTTCAACATCTTTGCACATTTTCAAAACTTTTTCTTTTCTTTCTTTCTTTCTTTCTTTCTTTCTTTCTTTCTTTCTTTCTTGTTTTATTTTTTTTTTTTTTTTGGATATGGGGGATGGAACACAAAGGTGCTTTACCACTGAGCTACCTCCCTAACCTATTTTCCCAAAGCCTCATTTTCTTGTGCTTTTCCTCCCTTTCTTCATCTCTACAATATCCATTACTTGTTAAATGGGCACTTCTCCTACTCTCTGAAGAGGTAAATCCCCCATTAGAGATTTTTGACTACTGTGTACATCTCCTACATCACACTTGGTAAGATTACAAATTGATTTTTGCTGTAAAGATTAATTGATTAACACCTCATACTATACTCAAAAATTCACACCTGCAAAGGCTGTGTCCATACTTATTTGTTCTTTAATACCAAGTGATCTTGAGTTGATGTTTCTCCCAGATCCTTGCTTGGACTCATGTTCCTTTTCTGCAGTAGTATTCTTTTTCTTAATTAGAGAAACATTTGAAAATATATATATATATATATATATATATATTACTTAGCATGGCAAACATCTCTTCATTATTCTTTGGAATCATTCACTGGCTATTTTTACAGGTAGACTTTATCATTTTTATTGATACTAAAGCAAACACTAAAGCAATAACCACAATGACAGAAATATTGACCATTAAGCTTTGAAAAAAAGTTAATTTTTTCAAACATTGCTTTAGGGAAGACTATATTTTAAAGTAATCCTTTAGTGTTAGACATTTAATTTGTTACAAGTTGCTTTATCTTATAAACAGCTGGTCCATGTGCTCATGTTATGTCTATATTTTAAATTTTCTGTATATAATTGTGTTTTGACATCTTAAAAGCCTTTCTCTCTGGAAGACTACCTCTCCCAGGGGTGGTCGGCACTAGCAGAGAGCAAAGTGGCCGCTGGAGTTGGCTGCTTTCCAGATATGGACAGCCCACCCTTGAACCCACACTTGCAAGTCTTCTCCCTGCTGCCCAAACCTGGGAGGCATCCAGGGCTAAGGAGGAAGCAGCTGAGGCCCAATGTCCATCAGAATATTCAGACTTGACTGTCTTCAAATGCTTTTCTTGCCTTGCCCTGCCTTTTCTGAGGAATGATGAAAAGAGGCCACCCCTGCCCCTCTCTGCCCCTCCTTCTCACCCTGGTGTCTTTCTCTTGACCTTGAGTGGCTTGCTGCATTCCCACCTCTGGGACCCATGACTAGATAGCCTCCTTCCTTTCAAGTTCAGTTCTCATGTCTTACGGGGGCCAGTTGACTTTGCCAACCCATATGGCAAACGCAGAATCTTAGAACAGTGGGTCTATACAAACCATTGTTTTTGTAGTATAGATTCCAGGTAGTGGAATATCTATTAATATTTGATTTTTTTGTATTCACCTCACTAAGATCAAATTAGCAAAAAAATAGAGAATCTGAAATAGAGAACTTCAATTAAGATCATATACCCTCCATGTATATGTAATGTATGTAATAATTTGCTAAAATACTCTTTGCTGACTGTATATCTTAAAGTACAAATAAAAATAAATAAATAAATAAATAATTTAAAAATAAGACAAAAATTGTATATCCTTGAAATAATGTGACTTTTAAATAATATTTGGGAGTTGGAGACATAACTCAGTGTTAGAGAGCACTTAGCATCATGAAGACCTGGTTTCCATCCCCAGGGCCACCACTATCACAACAGCAACAACAAAGTAAGCAGAAAATCCAATATTTTGAAAGTCTATATTTCACTAGCACATAGTAGAGAGCAAACTATTTCCCTATTTCCCCTTTCATGTACAGGCATCAAAATTACAATGCACATAATGTTGTGGGTTTTTTTTAATATATGTCTTCCCTGAAATAGCATGACTGTTCAGGCAATGAACATGTACAGGCAATGTCAGTGCATATAAATGCATTCTTACCGAGGAGACTTGCTGAAAATCAAATTTTTGTACATCATTATTCTTTTCTGTTTCTGTGGAGTTATGTACCATTGGCACAGTTGCAGCCATAACTGTGTGGTAACAAGATAATACTTATATTTGCCGCAAGTTCATACCTGCTTCTGAATACAGCAAGAACTCTTGAAATATTTACATGTTTATAACAAATATTTTATTTAAAATGCGCCTTAAACTATGGAAGAACTGGGAAAAATACTTGTTTGTGATATTTATACACATACAGTGTGTATTGATTTGTTTTTGGAGCATAGTTTTCTTCATTATCTTTCATATGACCATTTAGAGGTATCTGCTGAAGGTCTTTGCTTTAAATTTTAAATATTTGAGCAGTCTTTTGAAAATCATAAGTCATGCAACTTTTAATTCACTTCTGATACACTTGTATGCCCAGTATTTGTTTTATCCGTGGGATATCAAGACCTCTGATATGTTTTACACATGTAAAACCTAAATTTTAGTATATTTTCTTGAGTTTTTACTGGCTTGTGGTTGTATTAAACTATCCTCTTGAGAAAAATTTCCTGAACCAGTTAAAAAATCTGCCCATATTATTTCATTATTTTCCTTCCTATCAATATACAGGTTTTAACTTCATATATTAATTCAAAAATTAGTAACATGAGTTTAAAATTACCTTTAATGAGATAACTACCCTCATCAATTATCTAAAAGTTCTCACTTCTATTTACATTGACATATGACAAGTTGGACATATTTTATAAGTCAATATACAATTTAAGAGGCAATACAGCCTGCATGAGACCATATGTGACTTTTCCTTTTTAACATAATCTTCCTCCCAGGGTGCAGAGTGGTTTAGTGGGGTTGTATTTGTTTCTTGTTGCTGCTATAACGAATAATCACAGACCCAGCAGCTTAAGCAATCAGCCTGCTGCTTGGTGCCAGGGTTCCGTAAGCCACAGACATCTCAGCATGACGATGCTGAGCTGGTCCTTGGCTGAGAGGTTCAGGGTGCTGAAGGGAAGGTGGCAGCAGGCAGGTACTCCGTCTGAGGCTTTGGGAAGAATCTGCTTTCAAGCTCCTTGAGGTTATGGACTTACGGGCTTCTTGTGGGTGAAGGAATGTGGCTCTGACTTCTTGCTGGCCATCAGCCAGGGGTCAGCTTTCACAGGCCTCTTGCTGCTTCCTGAAAATGCCCCCACCTCATCCCAGAGAAAGAAGTTGTGTCGACTCTTCCCTGTTCTTGGAACCTCTCCCATGTCCCTTTTACTGAATCTCCCTACTCCGGTCCTCTGCTTTGAGGGATCACGGGATTGGGTTGAGCCTGACTGGATCATTCAGGCACACTCCCTATATCGATCTGCTACAAAGGTCTTTCTTCAGTCAAAGTGATATATTCACAAGTGAAATGGATTCACGGACTGACGTTTGTGGCTTTGTTCTTCTTCCACGGGGTGGAGACTTGGAGTAGACCTGTAGTGACACCTCCGCTTATCCTTCCTTCCAGTCAGTTCTATTTTTTTTTTTCACTTTCAAGGATGCATGATGATTTTATTGACTTTATATATCCATCTGCCACAGTACTTCTATACCCTTTATTCAAATCCAGCTGGGTAATCAGAACTTCAATTTTAGGCCCAAATGAACTCTTTGCAGTACAGAGCTTTACCCCAAGAAAAGTCAGGATGTGTCTGCGTTTCATCTTCAATACCCCAGTATCCTCTATCATCCTACGGTCAGTCAGTGGATCCTCTGCCCTCAGATCACGGAGGGCCTCTGCCCACTTGCCAAGACAGCAGTTAACTATATAAGGCTGCCACACCATTGGTGCACAACTTAACCTAATTCTTAAACATTCATGAAATGGAGGTGACATTATCCCCAGCTGGTGGAGAAACTCAGAATCTGAAAGTTCAAGAAATTGAACTGAAATTTAAAAGAGAGCACACTCAGCATCTGAATTTGAAACCACATCTCTCTGGGTCAAGTGCCACTTCTTTTGGCTGAATTGTTCCTCCAATTGCTGTCTGTGAGTGTGGTCTGCACATGGCCCCTCCACCAACAGACGGCCAGCTTGGGGAGGAGCCTTGCAGCTAGGAAGGGAGAGAGCTGCAGGAGAAGCCCAGGTGCTCTCCCCTCTGGGGATGGGGAGCCATGTGGCCTCCCACTCCTGTCTGGCTGGAATCCCGGGGCCTGCCAGGGCCTCCGTCAGTCCCTCCTTGGAGCAGGGTTGGCTCTCCTCCTTTCTTCTTGGGCTGTCTCCATTCATTGAATTGGTCATAGAGAGACATTCACGCACAAGGTTTCACTCCAAATCACCTCAAAGCCATCTTCCAAATACAAATTAATAAAATCATAAGCAAAATGACAATTGTTCAGCTTTAATTTTTCAGTGAAGAGTGGGACACAGTGTAAACTAGCAACAACAACAAAATCCAGGATGAATCTTTGAAATAAATCCGTAAGGCAGAGTATCCATTAATCTTCCTGTAATATGGATATGGCTACCAGATCACCTGCAGCAGACACTCCTTACATCACACAGGCAAGCTCAAAGTGAAGAAGAAGAAGAAGAAAAGCGTTATGGGGTTGGACCTAAAGAGGATGCTGGTAGGAAAGCGGACAGTGGCTGAGGTGGCCCAGCAGGACTGGGAGCATGGGGGGTGGGGGTGGGGTTCATTCTGATAACTTGCTGTCTTCCACTTTTAACATCCACAGTGAAAGAAAAAGTCTTTGGTCAACAGAAGGTCAGGGGTTGAAATTTTAGATAGTATTTTTGTCTTTAGTGAAAGCAGGAACCAGGAACAAAACATGAGAACTGGCAACACAGGACAAGAAGGTTTGGGAGAAGGGCAGGGCTGGGAGGGAGCACAGGTGTCCCTGGAGCATTTCACCTGGAGGAGAGGCCCAGGGGCATCTGGGCTCTGGAAGGTAAGACTACCAAATGCAACCGTTTCTAGTCCAAGGAATATAAATATTTTGTTACTTGCTACTTTAAAGATTTACTGCCAGTGTGATTAGAAAACCACAAGCTTAAAAAATGACACAGAAATCAGGCTCATATTGACAATATTTCCGCAGCAACCTGACAAACCAACTCGGAGGTGCACACTCTCAGTCTAGGGCACGGAGTGTTCCTGGACAAAACCCAGATGAACAGACCCTACCTGCAGGTATGGTAAGAGGAGCCAGAAAGCCCAGAGGACTTCAGATAGAAGCTTTTAGATCCAGAAACAATCACCAGAGTGATCAAAACTCAAAAATCCTATCATGTAAGAAATTTGAACAACCTAACAAGACAGAAGCTGAAGGTTCTCAAGAAAGCACTTCTCTGTGTGAAAAATTTAGTATGAAATAAAAAGCCTGCCAAGTGGGTGAAATAGTTACTAGGAACAGAGGAAGAGAAGGTGACTAACCCATTTCGTCCTATCATCCCTCCTATGGAACACCAAAACGAGCAGCACGTGCACCACTCTTGCTAACTTTGATGTAATAATTATATTATTAGAGGTCTATTCTCCTGAAAAAAGTAACAGGTGCATGATAAGAACTTTTGAGTATTCATATGTACATATATATGGTTTCATATATTTGAAAAAATAAAGAATATATATCTCTAGGTTATGATTTTCAACATATTTTAATGTACCTTTGTCACTTTTGTTGAAATATTCACGAAAGTGAAATCTTGAGACTTAATGGACTGGGTAAATTTGAGGACAGGCCTGAGTAAACCACTACAGGCAACATGAGCAGGAAAGGAGACGATGATGTGAAAGAGCAGTCGTGTCCCTGATGTGAGTGCTGGGTGCCCTGGGCGGGTTGTTCCACAAGCACAGAAAGGGCTGAGGCAACATTGACAATGATTTCACAGCTCATTTTCCAAAATTTGTGAATTATTTAATCTTCCACAGAAGAAGTTTTCAGAAACAACTTGTGGAATAAAATGTTTTATAAATATAAAGTTGTGTGTGTGTGTGTGTGTGTGTGTGTGTGTGTGGTGTTGGGGATTAGAACCCAGGGCCTTGAGCATGCAAGGCAAGCACTCTACCAACTGAGCTATGTCCCCAGCCCCCAAAAAATCATTATTAAAAACCAGAATGCCAAATAAATTGTGAATATCTTCAAAACAGAAAAAAAAAGATGGGAAAAAATGAAATTAGGTTTTTAGCAGACTTTGCAAAAACAATAAGGTGGAGCACAATGGGTCAACATTCTCAAGGCTCTTGTAGTGGACAGTTGCTTGACCTGTGTACTCAGCCAAATCATCCTTCAAGAACAAGGTGGTTACAACAAAGATATTTTTCAAATAAGCAAAATTGAGGAAGTCTAACAGAAACAATATTTAAATGAGGTAACTTAGGAATGCAGGTACTTAAGCAGTCAAGGATGAGAAATAAAAAAGCACTGAGACAATAAACTGATAAAGTGTGAGTGACTTTAAATGAGCATCGCACGTGTGGTACACAGGGGAGGACAAGCGTAGGAAGGCACTGGTGTAAACAGGAGGAAAATACTGGGGTAGAATCCCAGCAGGTGGAGTGCAGGTGACAGGGGAAAGCATCCTGGTTGGCGGCTCTCCAGGATCCATGGGTCCACAGAAGAAGTGTCCAGATGCAGAAAGTACCATCCACATAATTAGGACTAAAAGATATCACATCCATTAGGAAGGCTGGGTCAGGTCAAGCCTCAGTGTCACTCCCGCCTGTCGCATGCTGCGCCCAGGGTCATACTCTTGCTGAAGCATGGGGTCTGCTGGTGACCCACTCACCAAAGACACCTGAAAATCAGGTGGATTAAGCATGGTCAGACAGAAGGACAGGTGGATGCGCACATGATAAGCAAACATTAGGAAATGGAAATTGTAAAGTCTAGAGTCAGTACAGAGCCATGAACGGTAAAATTTTTACATCATTTATGTTAGAATTTTTTATAATAGAATATTGAAACAAAAATAAATAGAAATTATAAGATAATAATCAGGATGATGGTATTTGCCATGATGATTTTTATTTCCACTGCTTAAATCATATTTTTAGGGAAATATTGACACTTCATGGCAAATTTATAGGAAAATTATATGCAGCTATGTTTTTATTTTTGGCCAAATTTTCCTTAATATATTCAAATAAAACTTGCTTATAATTCATTTTCCATTGACTATGTAACTCTTTCTTAAATGAATGATTGAAGGGCTTCAGAAAGATTCTGTTAATTCATGTCCTTTTTAAAGGAATTGTTCCCTAGGTAAATAAATGCACTGTGTATTTTCTTATGATCATACATAACAGAATTCTTCTCTACTAACTGCTAGTGCAATGTTTTATTTTACTATGATATCTTCTTATTTTGTTCATACTTTCCATCTGAACTCAGTAACATATTCTACAATGACTTTTAGTAAGGGCATTTACTAAAATATGACTTACTAAAAGATATTTACATAATTTTAATAATCAAATTAATTATTCTCACATTTCTGGCAATATATTTGACAGATGTTTAAAACAAATTCGATCACTTCCTTAAGACTTGGGCAAATTATTTCCTCCTTTTCTTTTTATAAGTTGGATATTGAACTTCTCCTTATTACAATCTTTAAAATTGAGAACTTCAAATATTTCTAGTTTTAAATATATAAAGAGCAAAGAGCACGTAAAAAAAAAAAAGTAGTGTCTTGAAGCAGTGTGTTTTGAGGTGTCCATTTTTTACAACCTAAATTCGACGCTGCATCGTTAGAGTCTAGAAGATGTAAGCTATTTCTTTCACATACTACTGGGAGCTGATACTTTACAGTAATTACCTTACACCATGCATCTAATAATATCTTCCTTAAACTCTAACCCCAAAAGCTCAGATTCTGAACAAATTTGGAGAGAAGGCTCTTAAAGAAGTCCTTATGGTAAAACGAAGTCACTGGTGACCCTACTCCAGTGTTACCTGGGTTCTTTTAAGAACTGGAAATTAGGACACATGTATATAGGAGGGGAAGCCAGGTGAGCCCGTTGGGAAGAGCCAGCAGCTATGACCCAAGGAGAGGCTTTCATCAGCCTTGACCTTGGACTTCCAGCCTCCACTGCCAGAAGATACATATCTGTTGGTCGATTTCACTGCTCTGTGGCATCTGACTGTGGCTACCAGAGGAAAACTATATAGTGCTGAAAACCATTTCTTAAATTATCTCTCAGAACTAAAAGTCCTTGAAATGTTTTAAGTTTTCTCAAATTTGAATTTATGTGATATGCACCACTTGCTCCAGAGAAGATGGTTTGAAGTGGCATGGGTGGCTGTGGTTTTAGGTGCGTGTGCAGGACTCCTGGCAGAATGCATAAACAGGGAAGCATCTGGATCTAGACTTCAGTATCTTTTATTCCTGCTATAAAATATCTCTTACAAAATTTCAAAGATCATTAAAAAACAGAGCATTAAATGGTCATACTCTATAGATCCTGACTATCTTGCTGAGTATTTTGTGTCTGGATTGAAATATCCAGTGACCATTGGTCACAATCTGAAAAGGTATTGTACATGAAGCAGCTCAGCAAGATGGAAGGAAATGTACTCTGAAGACAGAGTGTTGGATGACTCACACTGAAGCCACAGTAGAAGTGAGTAGCTTGAAGAAAATGGCATTATGTGAGTGGATGTGTGCTATGTATCTACATTAATATGCCATTTATATTCTGTACTAATTAAATATTTATAACAAAGTAAGTCACTCCTGAAATTAGACATTTAGCTATTTCAGGTGCATGTATAGAATTTAGTTATCCAAGTTCACCAAACACCTTCTATATGGTAATAGGCATGTATTGGATGCATCTGAAATAGGCCAGAAGGAAACTGCAGACGTAGTTATGTGGGCGCACACGTGTGTAACTGATGTATCCCTTCTGCTTTTGTGATCAGGAGAATTGTCCTGGGTGTTTTCTCAAAGGGCAGTTGAGGAAACCTGCAACATGACGTACGGAAGGACGCGCTGAGTCCCTGAAGACAGCAGCCTGTGTTAGGTCAGCTTCTCGCCTCTCCATCACAGTAGCGAAACCCAGGAGCCGCGCAGCATCAATGGGAAATTCTAGATTTTCCCTGTACTGAAATCCAGACCATGAGTGGCCTCATCTCTTGTCCTTGCTCTCCATCTGCTCTGCCCACCACCCTGGTGCTTTCCACCTAGAGTCAGGGAACAAGGAGCCCAGGGAAAATTGAAAAGGGAATCAAAAGGACTTTCAAAATTCAAGAACTTGGCATGAATCACAGCTTTGAGACACAGGTCCTTGGATTGTTGCTGTCCCTTCCCTTTGCCTCTTCCTAACCAACAGGAAAGAGGGGAGAAAAAGGGTGAATGGAAGAAAAGAGTTTGATCCCTTGAAGAGAGAATCCCATCTCGAGATGGACACAGAGAGAGTCCTACAACTGTCTGGCAAATTTGTTACTGAGGCCACTGGAGATGCCCCAGATTTCTCTGGTGAGGTTTGGGAGGGAGAGTAGCTGACTTTGGCTCACACCTCCCACATGCAGTACCGGTGAGATTCTAGGGCATCATTGCTGTTACCAAATGGAATCCAAGAGGCCCTGCCGTCCTGAGAGGGGCCCAGAAGTGACTCAGCGTCCACCAGGGAGAGATCCAGACTCCCAGAGCTGATGAGGAGACAGTAGAGGGTCGTGCAGTGCTGCAGGCTGAATGCAGGAGGCATCCAGGGCTACAGGGGAAAATCATAAAAAACAAAACGCATTTTTGTTCTGAACAAAGGGCAAAAACCATCACTTTGAGTAAGCTTTGGACATAAAGCATAAAACTGACTCAAACCAAGATGGTGCTGAAATCATTAGAACTAAGGACTGCACATCTCTGTGTCACCCAGAAATTCCACATCACCATCTTTGGGGTGCAGTTCCTTCTGACAGCTCCCAATAGATTTCAGATGCCTGGGGGAGGGGTGTCTGCCCAGAGAATTTCCAAACTCAAGTCATTGCAAACTAGGTTCATTGCTACCGAGACTTTCTGATAATCATCTTGCTGGTTGAGAGTAATAAATCTCTTATTTAAATGGAAGATCAGAATCTTTCATTACTCTTAGAGAAAACTATAAGAATAAAATTAAATTGGGAAGTCATTCAATACTTCTATTTGGTCCTAATTATCTAGTTGCCAGGTCTTGAAAGCAATGCCACTTATAAACCTCAAACTATTGCATCCAAGATTAATCTTATATATTAATAATATATAAAACCCCACCTGAACCAAACACACAGCAATCAGGTAACTTATTAAAATAGGTATTTAGTAGACTTTAAGAAAAAAAATCTGATAAAAATAAACTCTTATGTTTATGTGTAGCTAAATGAGAAACATTCTGTCTTCCAAATGTGCCTTCAGTTTTTAAAACTTTTATCCCAACCACTATGTAATAGGCCTCTTATATGCTGTCAAAAATGATTTTTTTCCTTCTCTTTTTATGTTTATGAGAAGATTTCCTAGGAAGTAAAAATGATAGAAGAAATGTTGGGGTAATATTTGCCTCTAAAATTCCCCGCCTGGCATTTCAGGTGAACAGTGTCCCAGTGACTTGGAGGACAAGACCAGGGACCTCTCGGGGTTTTAAGGCCTGGGTGTCCTGCCTGCTGCCTTCTCAGCTCAGCAGCTCTCAATTCCCTGTGTCCCCAGCAGATAACACTCTCTTCACCACATCCCCCATTCTTTTCCATATCTCGGTTTTCCCACTCAGGGCTGGAATTGCTGAGCCCAGCTTCCCCCAGTGACTCCTTTTCTCTGTAGATCCTGAAGAAGCAGCACTGTCCTCTGCCTGCCCCCCACCACCTCCCCCGGCTCTGCCCCCTTCTCCTGACCAGTTCACAAGTTTCATCACACCTGGTAATGTTTTTCATAGTTCTTACCTGAGTTTGAGATCTTTTTATTTGGGAAATAATTATTTGATGAGGTTCTATTTGTGCAGAAGTGCCAAGTACTTGCAGCAAATTTCCATTATCAGAGTCACATATTTTTGAGGAAATCTGCTGCAAACTGCTAAAAATGATCAAATTATTTCATCAAGGGAGCCCTGGCGCCCTTGCAGGTAGGTGTCAAGCATGGAGGGTGTGTGTGAGGGCCTGTGTGATCAGATGCTGGTTTTTTGCTGAATTCAGCTTTGGAAGCCTGAAGCTGGCATGTGTGGGGTTGGAGAAGCTATGGCTGACAGGAAGACACGCTGACAACCAGTGTGGGCAGAGGTGGGTTTGCGAGGACCGGATGGAGCGAAGTGCCCCACCTCCCCCAGGAAGGAACAAATCACTTCTGCCTCTTCCCACGTGAAATCTGGCAGAGATGGGAAAACGCTCTTCTCACACACTTGGACTCCAGACTCTTAGGTGAAGCCCATCTTCTCTATGCTGTGGGCAGCCAAGGAGGCAAGGGAACTGAGCAAACAGGATGTGAGAAGGAAACGAGAGGAATTCTGTTTGTGTGTGAGCGCTGAACAGAACACGCATCAAAGGAGAAAGTGGTAACTGCCTGGAGACAGAAGAACATTCTTTATAAACTTCAGATTGACTCTCTTTTATGTCACATTCCAAGAACTGAGAAAGAAAAATGCAGTGATTAAGGACTCAGCGTGGGCGGTGGATAAATAACATCCAGGAGGATCTACTAATGATGGTGTCTTAAAATAAGTAAAGGCAATTTCTGGTTGGCCAGAAGCCATACCCTATAATTTATTATGTTCCATCCAAACACTGGGTGGCATGATTCATGATCAACAGTGAGAACGAGTGTGACGTCGCAAGTGTTCCCGCAGCCCCTGGTCATTTCCACCCAAGGCCCCTCACCAAGCTCAGGGTAGAATGAATGAAGGAGCACTTTCAAAATTGTTAAATAGGAATGAAGGGACATATTCAAAAATTAACTCTGGAAAACATTCAGTTAAAATGAGGGTTGTGATAGCAAACATGATTTTGGGTAATGAAATTTTGGATGTGGTTCTTATTTGTAATTTTAATTTTTAACAAAAGAGAAAAATATGGATTGTTTTTCTCCATATGTTAGTGGATTCTATAAAAAAACTTTGCATCTTTCTGTTATATTGGCTTTTTAGAAAGCTCTAGAAGAAAAAATAACTCTCTATATACTTATATATAATTCATATATTACATATGAATATCTAGTATGTGTAAAAGAGAGAAAGAGGTAATGTGTGCATCCATTGTCTTAGTTAGCATGAATTTTCAGGAAGTCCCGTTGTTACTGCTCAGCCCTGAAATTCAGATTAGGGTTTAGAATATACTCTTAGTTTGTAATCCAGTAAGGACATTCACTAATTTTCAGAGCACATATTTTCAAAATAAAAGATAACATCAAAGTACCTAAGAACACTGTAAAAACATTAGTATATATACGGATGAGCACTACCAGTAAATAAAAACATGTTATTATTAAGTGAGATAGTTTCAAGTTATTTCAATATAATCAAAGCAAATGCGTCCTTTCTTGTCCTCTCTGTGGACTGGATCCTCAGGAATCAGCATAAGGAACTGTGACCTGTACATTTACAGAAGTTGTTTTTTTCAGAATTCTTCCTGGAAACAGTAATCCCTGGAGCTTTTAATAGATTTGATATTCCTGGAAAGCAAAAGTTTTATTTCAATCTTTCATTTAAATATATCCAATAGTTTCTCAATGCTGCCAAGTTTGTGACTCCTTTAATTTTACAAAATTATCTATTTAGATATGTGAAATGCATAGGGTAAATTGTGCTAAGAGCCAATGTAATGTTACATTTTGATAAAATTGAATTCAGCCTGTCAGCTCTGGTACATGGCCAAGGTTGAGAAATTTCAGTCTTTTGAGGACACTGAATGTTGATTGTTTGAATAAAAAGATGTTTTAGAGTCAGTGTTCATTCATTCATTCATATAATACTTGTCGGGGTCACAGGTTGCTCAAGGGATCATGACATTGTATTGTGGGCATAGACAAAAGCACAGAAAATACCAACACTTTGTTCTATTTCTGTCTGTGTGTATTCAAGTTACAGCTTCTGAGTTTGCTCTCTGAAACTCACTTCTTAGGAATAGGCATAACAAGGTGGGTGACATGGCTCAGGCAAGTGAAAGCCAAGTTCAACAGCCAAGATTTACTGTGGTCTACAGTACTTCTTACCGGGCTAGGGGAAAATCTTAGTAGTTTCTGATACAAGAGAAAAAGCAATAGATTTTAAGAAATTTTAAAATATCTCAGTTGTAAAATAGAGGTGCTTCTTTATTTCACTATAGTTTGGCAGGCAGTCTTTTTAAAGAAGTAATACTTTGAATGAGGTATCATCATTAAGGAAATAAGGAAAAATAAATCTTTGCATAATTCAGTAATTATATGTGACTAAAATGGCCTAGTATAATAATATTGAAAAAATTGAATTACTTTTCAACAGGTCACTTTATTTGGATCCTGTACCGGGGCATGCACAAAATATATTGACCTAAAAATGCTCAGCTACTAAAAATATCTTGGTTCTTTGCTAACTGCCTACTTAAAATACAACAGACTATTTACAAATACTTTAAAGAAAGAAATTATATGTTCTGAGTAACATTTCTCCTGTTGTTAAATTTTCTGTTATTTTCTGGGAAGCATTAAGCCCTATTTAAAGGAATTAATTACATCTTGTATGTTTAAAAAAAAAAAAAAAGATTAAGGGGATGTTTTTTTCCCTTACACTTTAAGGTTTCAGAGAAAGGTTCCAAGAAGTGACTTCAGCCTATAAGCTTCCCATGTCAAGTTACCCAAAGCAAAAGTGAGGGAAATACCAAATGGCTTCTCCCTGCTGCGCCACATCAGTGGAGCCGGGGTAACATCGCAGAGAGAGGAGGGTGGGAGATGAACAAGCTGCCCAGGGTGGCCTCGGCTTGACTCTTGGTGTTCACAACACAGCCAACAGCAGATGAGCATCAGAGTAAGAACAATGATGGGACTTTCCAACACGTTACGTCTAGGGCTCTTGTCACATGTGGTCATCCTGACAGACACGAACACTGAAGCTACTTCAGATTGACCAAGCAACACTCGAGCTCCCTATGCCACGCACATGCGGCCTCCTTTCTCCCTGTGGTCACACTTCAACTGTCTCCCTCTTGGAACTGTTCCTGACTGGTTTTGTGCCATACCAGTAATTACATTTTCTGACATTTCTCAATTTTTCTTGTATTCAGTAAAAAATTCATAGGTCACACGGGGAACAGAGCATTTGAATATCTGTGGTAATGAGAACAGCAGTAACAAAGCTACATTTTAAAAGTTAAAGACGTTATTGAGAAGTGCATGAATGTGCAAATTCAACTCAATTCATACATAAAAGATACATAGTAGACATAATTCACATAAGACAAAAATACATCTTGATCTGTCCACATCACTTTAGTACCACTCGATTAGCACTACTGTGTAAAACACCAGCATTTCAGTTACAATTAAAATACGGCCTATACTTTCATGGAAGCTTTTTGTTTTATTGTATATATATATATATATATATATATATATATATATATATATATACAAGCAAATATGTATATATTATATATATAATTTATAAAATTATTTTGTAAACAGAAGTATAGATTATAAATGAAAATAGGGTATGATGTATTTATATATGTATATTCACATAGATTATTTTCTTTTAATTTATTTCCATTGAATTATAATTTACCTATAATAAAATTCTCAGACTCTTGGTGTCATTTGGTAAGTTTAGATGACAGTAGGTAGTCGTGAAGCCATCACCAACACAGCAGTTCTGGAATTCTACCTGGAATCATTCCTTTTAGCATTAGATGGTCCTCTGTTCAGACCCTCATCCCTTACAATCCCATCTGTCTTTCTTTGACATTGTTTCTTCTTTCATAAAAGTGAAATCATAGGGTCTGAGGCTTTTGCATTTGTCCTCATTCATTTGTGGTCACACATAATAATTTCTACTTTATTCAACATCCATATTATGGAAAAATAAGAGTATATTTATAAACACAACAACTGATCCTCATTCAATTTTTTTTCTATTTTTTATCTTACGAATTGTAACTATATGAATATTCATATAGAAGATTATGTGTAGACTTATCTTCTTGCTTTTTTGTTTTTCTCCTGATTAAATACCTAAAAGTGGATCACTGGGCACGGGACAGTTGATCTGGTTTTCTAAGAAAAATATGCATGCAAAGTACTGAAAGGATAATGTCAGCATTTGAGAAAATGCTTGTGTGACAGAGACAGGGAGAGAAGCAAGTGGAGGTGAAAACTATCTGATTCCAATGAAAATCTGCAGCAAACTGCAAGAGAAAGGGGCCAAAGAAGGTTCAGAGAAGCCAGGGGCAGGGGCGTCCTTGGCCGCAGCCAGTGGGCTGATGACGGTATTCTGCCAGTGGGGCTCTGGCTTGGTCCCCCTGTGCGCTCAGCCCTTAGCACAAGGGCTGTGGTACAAATCAGAGCCCAACAATGGAGACTGATCACCTGGCTCCTGGTCTTTGGAAGTCAGCAGGGCATTCCCATGGCAACCACAGGTGTAAAATGAGGAGCTGCCTGTCTTCCTTCTCCTTAGCAAGGCCTGCTGGTCCCAGTTACTCAGCATCCTAACCAACTTCTGGGTTTTTTTCTTCCATTATAAGGGTTTTGAAGAGGTGTCTGATCCTGACTTAAATATTTGCTTCCCTGACTGTTTTTTTTTTTTTGAGCTTTTTATATGCATATTGTCCATATGCCTATCTTTAAAAACTCAATTTATGGCCATTTTTTATTGACTGGCCTGTCTTATTTTTATTGTTCTAAAATCTTTGGACATTTTAGACACTGTCTTGAACAGGCAAATATCTGGCAAGTATTTTCTCTAGACTGTAGCTTAGCTGTTTCTGTACTGCATCTTTTAATAGGAGACACTTTTAAACTTGTTTCAGACCATCTTATCAATTCTTTTTCTTCTATTTCATGATTTCTTCACCTATTCAACAAACCTTTGCTTAACCCAGATTCTTACAGGTTTTCTTCAAGTTTGTTTTGGAAGCCTGAGAATAGGTTTTCTCCTAATTTAAGATGACCTTTGTATGTGCCATAGAGGATCAAGGTTCAGTTCTCTCTGCAAAGATATCTGATTGTTCCAGCACCTTCTGGTAAAGACTGTGTTTTCCCTACTGAATTGCTTGTCATTTAAATGAGCGTAAACTGTGATTGCCACTGGACTCTGCTCTGTTTCACTGATGGATTGATACCCCAAGGTGGAATTCGAGTTTCCCGTTGTTCCTACTAGTTTGGACTTTAGAGAGACAAGAGGTACTGACTTCTAAATTTGAAAGTTGTTAGAATATTGATGGCATTTATCCATCCTATGAAAGATATGGTTGAAATCCATAAACTCAAAAATAGCATTTACTCACTCTCACACCTGAACTTCTTTTTTTGCCTTTTCATGAGATGCCAGTCTTTGAACCTTCCTTTAGGTACTTTTTGGCTTTTGGTTTTTCTACCTCAGTTTTAGTTCTGCAGGCAACTAGGACTTTCCTCAAAAGAGGAAACACTTTCTTCTCTCATGATGACTCTGGAAACACAAACACCCGAGTCAGATGGACTTGCTGCACACAGCGTGGGTGCTTCTGTGGCTGCCAGCTTCAGTGCCAAGGTGGGGCTGGAGAACAGTGTGGATTGGAGCCATCAGAATAGGCCAACTGCGCCCAGTGGCCCTGTTCCAGTGGACATCACCTGTATGAGCTAATTTCATTGAAAATCAGAACGTTTAAGTGTCTGAGAAGAGTAACGGTCACAGCACACATACAAACAGGTCTGTGCATTATGTGTAAGAAGGAAAAGTTTCTATTTCTATCTGATGCAGTCATTCTGCATGAATGTAATTTTAACTCTTGTAGGAATGAATGTAACGTTTTTATAGACTCTCAAAGAAGCACTTTCAAAAGTCACTTCTAATGTTTAATGAATTTCCTTTTCTGTAATGTTTTTGGCTTTTGATTTAAACTGATTTTCTCTTCTCCTCTCAGACATTTTCAATAATATTAAAGCCAGTTTGTCCAAAGAGAAAATGGTATTCAATACTAGCTGTCGGAATGGTTCTTCTTCCTTTTGTTCTCTGGGTTGAGAAGCTCTGGTTTCCTTTGCCATTCCTGTGTTTGATTGGGAGATGAGAAGTCTTCAGTCTCCTCTCAGAGGCCACGTGACTTCTTTAGTCCATCTTTGTCCACAGAATTTGTGATTTCAGAGTTCATATCCGCTGCGTCTGTGGAAGCCGCTTTCTCCTTCAGCAGAAGGGTTTCTTTGCAACATGATTCTCGGCTCATTGTAATTCACAAGGAATTCTGTAAGTTTAAAATGCTTAACGATGTCCTTTAGGAAATATGCAAGATGAACGGTGTTACAAATTTCACAATTTAAAAAATTTCTTCAGAAAGTAAAAGTCATACCTAGTCAGGGTGTTCTTTCATGAAAAGTTTTTTTTTTTTTTCCCCTCACTTCCATTCTAGACTAGAACCAAAATTGAACTTGTTTTGAATACTGAGTTGAGGCAGCGTGCTTGGTGTTCCTCCTCTACAAAGCCAGCACCTGCTTTATCCGTGCTACCTCCAGGGGACAGTGCACTCTCCCACAGAGACCCCACTGATGCTGGCCTGGGGGTGGGGGGAATCTGTAAGTGTGGGTGGGCAGGGAAGGAATGCAAGACCTCTGTTTGCAGACACCCTGCCCCTGTTTCACATCAGGTATAGCCAGAGGTTCCCAAGCTGTGCCCAGGAAGGATGGAAGATGCATCTCCTGCACCTCATTCTCAGTGTCTGGAACTTGAACCCCCATTCTCACGCTTTCCAGAACTGAGCCTGGGCCTGGGGAGACACCCAGCCATCTCCAGTGTCCCACCACCCTGGGTACCCTCTTCCCCCACTGCATGCTGGACTTTTTGCAATCTGTAAAAATCATGGCTTTGAGTTTTGACTAAGCTTTTCAAATCCTCATTACTCATGGTATAAACGTTTACTGTATAATTCTTCTGACAGCCAAGATTTGTGCTTCATTATCGCTCTTCTGAGGTAAAACGTGTTGCAAGCATGTGAGGTCAGTCACGTGCAAGGCTGTTGATGCAGGGAAAGATACTAAGATACTGTGTAAAGAGAGTTATTAATATTTTAAAACATATCATTCCTCCCCTGATAAACATTTCTGAGTCCCTGACATTTCTCATCTGCACATCATATATTAATGTCTTAAGTAAATTTATATTTATATATACTTTGTTTTTCACATCAAAGGTCTTCCTCCAAATCTCCATGCAGACTAACAACTCAAAGAGGAAGATTCTGATGGCTGTGTCTTTGGAGATTCTCTTCATGCACAGTGGAAAAACTCTGCCATCAGGCCCTGGAGCCATATTCTGCACTATGCGTGTTCAAAACATTTACCTTACAGACCATTTTCCCTTAGCAGGGAGAAGGAACACAGAGTGCATTGCAGATTCATTCTCGTTTGTATCTTCTTAATCTGGCAGGACAGGAGAAGTATAATGTGGCATTCTCTGTCCCTGTGTGTTCATAATGTCACATCTTAATCTGATGGCTCTTCTACAACATATGATTTGAATATTACTTAGAATCAAGTTTACTGGTCCAGGAAGTACCCACTCAGCCAAGTGATCTTATCAATACTCCCTGGTTCACTTTAGTGTTTGGTTACCTGGTACCAGCTGCATCCCTATCAACACTGAAGAATGTGAACTGTCACACCAACACTAGCTGTTCCATGAAGTTCTGTGATACGTGTCTTCTCTCTCTGCCACAGGATTGATTGGATTTGTACCTCTTGATCTTAAGATACAAGTGACACTTTTCTGATCTATGAAAATTAGAGTTAAGACATTTTGGGTTCAGCGCTGCTATTCTTATGAATACAGGTAGTATGATCCTCTCATGAAAGGAACTGGAAGCTTCATCTTGAATCGAAAAGACAGTGATGACCACTTACCTGCTGCAGCTTTTGAAAGCCTTTCCTAATCCCTGTGGCACTGACAGTGTGGAAAGTGCAGGAGGGGCCCTTGCCCTGGCCCTTCACTTCCCGAGGCTGACTGCTTGGCTCTTGGCACTTTCCTGCCTCTTCAAAGGCCACAGGGCATTGCCACCTTTCCTTGGTCTTAGAGAGACCTTCATGATTATACTATATACACAGAGATCATCCAGCATAACCTCCCCATTCCCCTAATGCTTAACTTATTCATGTCTGCTAAGTCCTTCCTGCCATCTAGGGTAGCATGCTCACCTGTTCTGAAGGTTAGCATGTGGACATATCTGGAGGATCATCACACCCACCTCCTATGAAGCCAATCTAAATTTAGCTTGCCTCCTCATTTGGTTGACAGATGGGTCAGCATGCTGCTGGGAATATTAGCTGATGGCATTTGCTGTGCAAATGTTATCATGAGTAATGCAGTGATATCAATTGATTCAAAGTCATGCAATGAGGCAGTAAACAATAATCAACAAAATTTTAAAGTAACTAAAAATAAAATAAATGCACTCTATCTCCAGTAAATACATTCCACATATAGATCTAGATTTTGATTTAAATAGCTTTTTTTTTTTGCTGTTAATTAGTATTCAGGTTTTATAAATAAAATGCTTGGGCACCCAAACTGGAGTGAAAATCTAGATAACACATCTCATACAGATTTCAATACCAATGATGGAATAGCAGATGACTCACAGAGCTCAAGAGAAATGACAGAACTTGCATCAATGGATAAGTTTGCAAGTACTTCCAGAGTATGTGGAGTTCTTTTAAATTTTGCTAAATGTCAATTCTAGTTTTGCAATAGCACCACATCTGCACTTAATCTAACTTTTCTCCATGAGGGATGGTTCTACCATCATACTAGTCAGTCTTTTAATAAACTCTGAGTGGTCCTGAAATTGTAGACCTCTCACAAGGCCATGAATTTATTTGATTATTCAAATTTGCAAATCCGGTTTAGGCTATGTTTCAAGATTCTGTCTTTAATGAGAACATATGCAAATATAAATGGGCTGTGCCCTTTCTGCAGTCTTTAACAAAATGAATACATAAAATGTACAGAAATGACTGCCGACAGGTGGGTGAGGCACCGCAGATGCACCTACATAATTCATAATATCATGCCTTGGATTTGCTCCTGTTCAGTCCTACTGCATTTTATAATTTTGTTTTGGATCTCAAAACTGCTACAGAAAGAGGTTTGTAAGTAGTTTGATGTTGTTAAATGATTATTATTTCTATCAACATCACATTGAGATTTTACAACACTATTGCCTGTTGTTACCTTTTTCACACATATTGTTACATTAAGAAACTAATTATTTAATCTACCAGGCACCCAGGAAAATTAAGGCTTGATGTTTGAGTTTATTTATTTTTACTTACAGTTAATTTTAAGAAAAGAATGGAATCCATTATTTTAATGCTCAGACTAATTATTTGACTCAGTGATTAAATGCACATTTGCCAATGAGGCTTCCAGAAATTTAAGCAGCTGTGAAAGAACTCACAAAATCCCCAAATGGAAAGGCAAATAGGGCACTGTTCCCCGTGGGGGGTTTGGAACCCACAAACTGGGACAGGCAAATCTGACTGCAAACAAAACACCTGGTATCTTTTGGTCCTTTGTTTGCGTAAAGTCCTAAACATGGAACATCTGGACAGTAACTGGGAAACGAGTGTTCTGATGCTCAGGCTCTGGCGTGGTGCCCACTGTCCAAAAACATTATTACGATGTGATGTTAATGGGGTGAAATATAAAACACCAAGCCATCTACAAGAAAATAACCACAACTTCAATTAAAATGGTAAACCTTAAGTAGTAATAGGAAGACTCTCAAAATGTGACAATATGTTGTAGACATCTTGATATCTTTCTTCCAAATGTCTTCTGTGCATACAGCACAGTCAATTACCCAGAGATTGCCTGGGCTTTTATACCTTCCTGGCTTCTGACTTTTCCTCTGGAGAAATTCATACAAACCTATGCAATAAAAGTAATCAATCAATTGTGGCCAAGGCAATTATAAAACAAGTAGGATGTCAGTCAAGAGCTCCATAGCAATACATACTAATATGAGTGTGGGTGCGCGCGCGCGCGCGCACACACACACACACACACACACACACACACATATCAGCCTTTCCCCAAAGATTAAATTTGAATGGAAAAATTGCTTGAAAGCCATCTAGATTCTCTGTTACTAAACAGTAAAACATTCATTTTATGTGTCCAATTCCAACCTCCCCCAGCCTGTGTCTTGCTTATAGATTCAAGTTCTTGCTCTCATCTTATGCAAACCTAACTTATTTTAGGATGTGAATTCAACCTGATTTTTCCTTCTCAGGAAATTTGTTTGCATCATATTTTTATTCCTCCTGGAATTTACTACTGGCATTAAACATCAACCCTCTGAACATCAACTCTATGGAAAGGTCCCAGAGGCCACACCTCCCCTCCTCATCAACCTGATTCCTTCTGCCTCGTGTCCTATTCAGGACTCCTCCATGCAGGCTGTATCCATCTCCTCCTTGTATCTTCTCTTCATCCATCTGATATGCTTTCTGAACTGGCATTTTACAGAAAACCTGTCAAAATCACCAGCTATTTCCCTGCTCCCCATACAATTGCCCCTTCTAATTCTCCCTTTCCTGGACACTGAGAAGCACCTGGGAATGAACCAGTCTCTCCTACCTGAAATGCTTTGACCTTCAAGAGATTACCTCTTGCTGTTTCTTTTCCCTCCCAGTTTTCTCCTGCACAGTCCTTTAGTCTCTTCGGAGAATTTCAGCATTGACATCCATTAGTACGGTCCATAACTTTTTCATGAGAGTTCTCCTCACTTCTTCTTATAGTTTCACTCTAGCAATAACATTGAGATGCATGGCTTTAAAGACATCCAACTGCCATTTCCACTTGGAAGGAATTCCACTTGAATTTTCACATTTCCTGGGCCTCTGAGCACTCCTGGATTCCCTCTTGAAGCAGTGCCCCTCACTTTTGCAGACACCATTCGCTCAATCCCCAGATCTATGAATCCTTCTCTCCTTCTCCACATCTCTTATGAACAATTGAATGATACATCGTATTCCATTTCTTCTGCTACCACTGTAGTCAGATGCCTAGGTCTTTGGCAGTCTGCTGTCTTCCTTTGCACGGTCTCCTGGCCTCCTTTCTTGCCCGTTACAAACTCTTCTCTGGCAGCACAACTTTTGTACTTAAGGTTCCCCATGGCTTTCCTTTGCACAAATGGACCCAGGCCCTCATCATGGACACTGCCTGTGTGTCATAAGTTTGTCCCCTCCTGCTCCCTGGGTTCTAGCCATGCCAGGGGCTTTTCCTTTACTCGAAAACACTGAACATTTTTATTGCTTTCAGAATTTGTAGTTACTGAGCTCCACTTTACTTTCCCCCAAATCTTTTCATTCCTTCCTCTTCGAGTAGGTCTCAGCTCAAATTTCAGTTCTGGATGATGCATGATCTTCTTGTTTGAGTAAGACTGTGGCTTCTCTTTGTCTGACAGCCTATGATTTAAAAGAAATAGTTCTGACCTCCAATCATTTAGTTGACAGTGAGCAAAAAAACAGTATAACCATGAGAAAACTGCCTTTCAGAGGGGAACAGCACATCAGGCCTCTGCCACTTCAGAGCAACTGTCACACACCCTGGTCAGAGGTGGGCACCTCCCTGCCCTGTCTCAACCCAGAGGGTGCTCTTCTGCGATACTCCCACCCTTGAGGTGCCCTTGGGGTGAAGTTTCTTTGCCCATTCACTTTCTGCAGCCTCAGTACACAAGGGAGCTCCAGCTGGGGGTGTTATGGGGAGCTCCCCTGTTGCAGGTTCAGGGACATGGAGATCATTTTACAGGATTAAAAACAATTGGTAGTTGCAATCCAGGCTTGGGTTGCTTTGGCAACACCTATACCTTCAAGAATCTAGTGAGCTTTGGGTCTGAGTGGGTTTAGTCTGTTTTAAGCACAAGTAATCTTAACAAAAGACCCTATGTAGACCTCATCAACTCTTAGGTCTATAGTCTCTGTGCTTAGTTGTGTGTATGTGTGTGTGTGTATGCGCGCGTGTGCGTATGTCAAATTGATGCTTAATACCAATATGTGACTGACACAATGGGTGTGGGTGGAGAGTCTACAGCCTCAGCCTGGGCTTTCCTAGTCTAGCTGCCACTTGACACCCTGCTTCACTCGGAGCATGAAACTGTGGTCTTTTAACCTCATGGGTTTCAAGTTTTGTCAATCTCAATTAACATAGAGCTTTATGTGTTACATTTCCTTTGAAAGTAATTTTGGTAATAGTTCATAAACTTTATTCTGTTTTCCTAATAGACTTATATCAATTACTTGAATACTCCTGTTATAGAGAAATCACACAGTATATATTCATTAAATAAATAAATTAGTAAGAAAACAAATATATAATTTCTGTAATTTTCAAAAAGATCACATTTATGGATATGTTTCTATGTGGTAATATTATAAAAATATGTTCTGGAATCATAAATGGTAGCTCTGGGGTGGTTTTCCATGGTGGGAAATGAGAGCAGTATTTAGAGTGATGAGGTTTTAACTCTGTAACATTTTTGATATTCTGAAAATTTCATTTTTTTAAAGAAAATATTTTAATTTTATAAAAATTATTTTAAAATATAGAAAACATGAAAATAGATTAATATCTGTGAAGCATAGACTCCTGCTTACTTTACAAGTCATTTTCCCTTTGTGTGTGTTTCTGAGGTGGCTCTGTTGAGGCGAGGTTGAAGCGCAGCTATTTAATCTAAATGTGTGCCAGCTCAGCCCTGTCCCTGAGGTCACTGTGAGGCCAGCAGCGCTGCCCGCCTGTGACCAGTGGACGTTCCATCAGCCCCACGTTTCCCTTTGTATGTCATTTTCTATAATGTTAAGATTTTTTTCTTTAATGATATAAATTAATTAAAGCGGTGCCACAGTCTGGCTGGGCAAAATAACCGGGGGTGACCAGCAACTTGTGAAGGTTGAAACAGCGGGAGCCGCTTTATTGTAGGGCAGCAGAGGTATCCATACCCAACCCATTACATACAGCTGGTCTCAATCAACATCATCCAGATACATCAATCAGTCACTAAGGAATCCTCATCATCTTAATAATTACACACAGCTTACCTCAACCAACATCATCCAGGTACAGCAGTCAGTCATGAAGGAATCCTCATCATCCTCATGGCTCGCTGGCGCTGGCCCACAAACCACCCCTCCTAGCACACTGCCAGGTGCCATCCTACCCTGGCTGTGGCCCTCATCAAAGCAGCAAAAAGGAAGCCTTAGCTGTGAGATCAAGAGCTGTGGAGCTAAGTCTGCCAACTGGACGGGGCAGAGAGCGGCTGCAGTCCCCCAGGGACCTGGGTAAGAGCCGGAGTCACTGCCAGTGGGCGGGCGGGCTGCTGGCTGAGGCTGACTACAGACCCAGGTAAACCAGCAAAGCTTTCTGGACATAACATAAAGAATTTCTTTTTTTTTTCTCTCTCTCTCTCTTTTTAAAAATTACTCTTTGAGGTGTTTTAAATTCATAATCTCTCTCTCTCTCTCTCTCTCTCTCTCTCTCTCTCTCTCTCCTCTCTCTGATGTTGTCTGGCTTGATTTTCCCAAAACGCAGGGACTGAGGCAAGCTTTGCAGGCGGGTCTGTTGTCAAGGGGAAGGGGAGGCCGAGGCCTGGAAGGAGGGACCACATGGGCCCGGATGAGCAGGGTGATGGGGCTCAGTGCAGTGGGTGGACTCGCCCTTCAGCCCTGGTCGAGTCCAGTCCTCACACTGCGTCTGTGCATGTGGCCATGGGGCTGAAGAAGCTCTCCCCAGCTCAGCACCCAGGGGTGCTGGAAGTAAAGGAGAACCAGGCAAAACCTGGAGGGTGCACAGTGCAGGGCGCCCAGGCCTACCACCCCACACTTAGGGTGCCTGCAGCCGTGGCCAGATGGTGGCTGAGGATACAGACCTTCCCCAGCACTGATCCTAAGCTCCTGTGAGAATGTGACTACATTTCATTCGTTTTATGAATAAACATGGAACAGACACTTGCCCAATGACTTTGTGATTTGTGGTCATCATCTAGGCACTGGAAGGTTATTTTAATATTATAGACTCTCAACACTCAGATTATTCTAGCTAAAATCATTCCCTTTCACCTGAATAACATCATATCTAATTTAATCTGAATATTTATTAAAATATTAGAGTTCAATCAAATTAAATAATTTTTCTAAGACTCTCTCACAATCCATATGGAATCATTAGTAGTGAGACATACCATTGAATCACTAAGAGATAATAGTAGTCACAACAACAATGCCTGTAATACCATGCTGAGTTTGTAACAGGGACTGCTCTAAGATCTCATGTAGTACTAACAATGATCTGCAGGTTCAGTTGTATTAATATCACTCTGTGTACCCAGAGAGAGCATATTTTGCAAGAACACAGCTATATTACCCAAACAAAGAAATTGGTACTGCTTTATATGTCTTCACGGGCACGCCTGCTGTCTGAATTAATAGAGGGCAGCTGGAGTCCTCCGATAGCTCTTGCTCTTGCTTGGCCGCTATGATACATGTCATTGACCTCTAGAAAAGCCGGAGTGCACATGAGGGAGGGAGTGCGAATGGCCACAGAAGTTGTTGCAAAAATAACTCTGACCTTGAGAACCCCTGTAAGTGTCTGAGGGCCCTCTCTGGGAACCCCAGGACCCACTCTAAAAACTGCTGCTAAAACACCAACAGTGGAAATGAATTTAGACCAGTCAGTCAAAAGTGAAGTTCTCCAGACAGAAACCATCCAAGGCTTCACAGGGTGTAATCCAGATAAATCCAGCAACCGACTGGCTACAGTTACTGATTCTCCATTTGCTTTTGTTTATCTGCATCTATGTATTTACTTCCCTTATGAAGATATACTATGGTCCATTTGATTAAAAATTAATCTAGTGATATCATAATACTTCTGGAAGAGAATCCTGTTCCCATTGGATATGTAGACACAGAAAAAAAGAGTTCATATGCTTTCTGAACTTTTTAATAGTTAGTTGGCTGATTCCTTAAGAGATTGATATTTCTTTGGCCATGGAGCAGAAGGAAGGTGGGTGTCAGAGTTCCGAGTCTCACAGCGCTTCTGCGAGCCTCCGTTAGGTGGTACACAAGAGAACCAATTCAACACTTATTAAAGGTCAGCTGTGGGCACCAGCTGCAAGTCCTCTCTTTCTGCTCTTCTGAGGGAACATAGAGATCCCTGTTTATAATCCCAAACCTTTATCCAAATCGTGGGTGGTCTTTTGAAAAGTGTTGTTTTTTTCTCAATTAATAGATAAGTTATTAATTTAACTTTTATGTATACTTTTTCTTCCCTCAAAATCCCTCAAAATGTTTTCCAGTGGACCTTTTTTTAAGAGATCAAGAAAGGCTTTTGTTTTTGTTTTTGGTGGAGGTAATACTTCTGTTCCCCATTTGCCACCACTATAACTATAAAACATTAAATGCCTTAACATGCTTAATTCAATAGGCTTATCCTTGCATTATAGTTCAATGAATTCAGGCAGTATTGCTGGATTCAGTTTCCTTGTCAACCAGAGAAGGGGGGTCTGTTCTCAGTATTGCTTGCCCGAGTTCTAAAACAAGGGGTCTTGATGGCTGTGTGCTCCTTCCAGCACAATTATCCCCCATGGGACCATGGAGCTGCATGATCTCTGCAGGAGGAATCTAGAGCCCCTCTGAACTCTGCACTCCACTGAACTCAGTTGTCCTTCTCCTTAGGACCCCGGCGCCCTCCAGTCCAGGGTGCTCTTGTCCCATTGACCCCCAGGACCTGGTCTCCTCTCCTCATGGCTGACTCTCAGTATCCTTCCCACAAGTCCCTCAACTCTCCCTGTTCACGGTCTCACTTTTAGTCCAGATTTCCTCAAGCATACCATCCTCTATTATCTCCACCTTTCCAACAGTTTGCTCGATAGTAACTTTTAAACAAGCTAGCCTATAGTCTTTGTGTAGCTATTTATGGGTTAAAATGTAAGATCTAGCATAACAGCATAGTTTACTTCTTTGGTTTCCTCAATCATGTATTATTTTTTATGCTCAGTAATTCTTCAGTGGATATTTGTTGTCTGCAATACCTCACTCCAATATCTAGGTTAAAAATGCTGGAAAATATGCTTGTTTTGGAGCAGAGTAAATTTTGAGAAACAAAATATTTATATCCGATCTGTTTTAATACTATCAGTCACTTGCCACCTGAACTTGGTGTGCTCCAGAAGAGCCACAGGATACAGGTCACATTGGATGCAGTGAAGTGTCACATAAGCTGCCCCACAGTCTGGTCCGGGGCACACCCACACCAGCTCCTCCCAGCTTTATATTCAGATTCCTTAGCCAATAATTGTTTTCCAAGAAAAAAAATTCCCATTTCAAAACCCATGACTTAAGTTATAATTAAAACTGCACAATAATATCAATAGAAAGGTTAATTAAAATATAAGACTATCTTGTCCATTTTTTGTTTCTCTAGGAATTACAAATGTTCAACATTAAATAATAAAGTTCATAAAATCCAAATAGACCAATGGCTTTAGAATACATAAACACTGCCAAACAAGGAGCACCAACTAAGAAAGAGTGATTCTGTAGAATAGAAGTCCTAGCCTTTAAGGCACAGATGATATCACAACGTTTATTAAACAGTCCTTAGTCATAGAAATGACCAAGTGCTTCAAAATTTGTGGCCAACACAATCCTGACAGGCAAATCTACAAAGCTGAACAAATTATACCATGTGCATGTACAAATAAACCACAGTGAATTCCATTTTTGTATATAACTATAATCCACCAATTAATTTTTTTCAGAGGATCAGGAGAAGGTGAGAGGGAAGGACATGGGAAATGCTATATGTACTTATAAATATGTCAGTCAAAACGACCCCACTATTATGTATAACTGTAGTGAACTAATAAAGGCAATTCAAATATATTTAAAATATTATGCTTTATTCCAAATGAAAAAAAAAAGTTTTCAGACCCATTTTTTAAAGTTTATACAAAGCCATCAAATTAAGTACCATCAAGTCAAATGCAGTCTTCATTAGAATTTCTTCAGAAGAAGACTCCTTGAATACACAGGATTTGTTACAAGAACATACTCGTGGTAGAAATGTAAGAAATATTTTAAAGGAGAAACCTACATTTTGATCTTTAAATGAAAATTAATAAGATGTGATGCGTTTCAAAGGTTGAAATAAGTCTTACAAGATGGGGAGTGACAGAGATGCCCTTCCATCACAGGGCAGATGCATGGCAGCCAGCCAGGGCTGTGTGACTTGGAACAGCCGGCAACCATCCACTTATACAATGGGGTGTGTTTGCTGCAGCTCTTCCTGAAGGATAATAAGGCAACAGGAGATGTGGGTGACTGAGGTGGGAGGGATTCCTCAGTGAGGACAGGAGGAATGGCACCATCCTGGGAAGTTTGCAGCACTCCCTCAGGGAGTTGTTGTGTGGAGGTTGCACTTTACACATGAAGAAGCAAACTTCAAGAGGCTAATTGATTCCCCAAACTACACAGTGAGCGGCAGAACACACTCGAACCTGAGCTGTGTAGCACCAGCCGCCCCTCTCTTACACACCTCCTTTATTTTGTTTTCTCCATTCTTAATAAATCTGCAGGGAAATCTGCAAGCAAGGAAGGTCCACATGCACACACCCTGCAGAGCAGCCTGGAAAGGCAGGGGTGCTTCCTTTATTAGTACTCTGCATCTTTCTTGATGTCTTCCCATAGGAGAAGAGAAGAAGAAGACCCAGGTTTCCAAAGGTCTATTTAAGAAACATGTTAAAGATAAGTAGAAACAATTAAGGGGGCGGGGTGTCAGCTCCCTGCTCCTGGGGAGGACTCAGGGTTTCAAGGTCGACTGCACCTCCAAGGTCACCGTGACAGGACTTCTTTCTTGGGAGGAGGAGAGCAGTTGGTCACAGAGGCTGTTCTTTCCTTCGCTTCCTTGGAATCGGCTTCCTCTGTTTCAGATGCTGATGTGAACTTTGCCTCTGGTTGAGGAGTCTGGGCCAGGGGAAACCAGGGGACATTGTCTCTTTGACACTGTGTTGTTCCCACGGCCTCTATGCCTGGACAAGCCTTGCTTCTAGGTCAGATTCAGAACTAAGGTTTGACCAAAAGAACTTACTGGAGTCCAGCCTCCATCCTTGGGATCTTACACGGAGGCCAGATGGTAAAAGCAGAGATGAGTGTCCATGAGGTGACTCTTCTAATCAGCTTATATAGTTTACTACAGGAATTTTTGTAGAAAGATGATCCTCTTGGGACTCATAAAGATGAATCTTGTCATTTATCAGCACATTTATTTACAAAAAAATTGAATGCTCATTTGTATATTGTAAGATCTAATCAACATTGCTTAATTTGATTTGTGCATTTCATATTTCATTTAATAAACCCCATATGATGTTACCCAAACAGTCTCCCACTTCTGTCATCTCCCCAAACTCCATGTATTCAGTTGCTTTACATTGTCTGTAGAATAAACTTCCATGTCCTTAGTGTGAGATGGATGACCATTTCTATTTTCCCGCTGACCTACCATGACTTCTTTATCACTCATCAATTTAATTTAATCAAACAATGCCATTTTTGTTTCTTAATTGGGTCTAGTGTACACTGAACTTTTTCCTTTGCTTAAATTGTTATTTTGATTTTGTGTGATCATTCTTCTTTTCTTTTCATCTGATTCTCTCTATATATTAACACTTACTTTTCCCTCCACAATTCCTACCAGCTTCACTTTCTAGTTTCCCCAAACATTATTTTATTCAATTGATATTCAGGGTTTATATTGTTTTAGAGCACGTGTATACAGTGACATTGTGGAGGTCAAGAGCACAATCCTAGATTTGCTTATGTTCCTAGACATAGGACAGTACCTTGAATGATGAAGATTGCCATAACCATTGGGTTAAAAATGGTGCCTATGCATATGTGTACTATATTATGTGAAATATGATACTGGGAAATGCAAAATTTATAGAAGTGTGTTTTCTAAAATTCCCATAAGTTAATATGACATTCATTCAAGTGACAATTCACCAGTGTTGTGGTACATATTTCAGAAAAAGTTGGAATATCTGTTTATTGGAGTGACTCAGAGAGTCACAGAAAATTCACCCTTTCAAAACAAAAGTGATATTTTAGATGAGATACAAAAAATAAATTCCATTTGTTCAGAAGGTGACTTATTTTAAAAGTTTGGTTTGCCAAGAAAGAAGAATGTGGTATTTTCACAGAAATCTCACCAAGCATGTCCTTCAGGATGCGTGCCACTAATTAGGCATCTGTGAGCACCTTATGGTTGAAGAACTAAGCAAAAAACAACTTTTCTGTCTTACAGAAAATACACCCACAACCTTGAAAGAAATATTATCCATGTCTGAAAGTTTCAAGACTGTCAGAGCAATGCATTTTACTTCTTGTACTTAAACTACTGTGGATCACTGTTTCTTTTAATTATTGGAATCCATTGTAATCTGTAGTAACACATAGCATTTACAGAATGCCTAGCATTCCACTCTGATGGAGATGAAGCCTGTAAGCTTTTCAACTGTAGGGCGAATACTAGGATTGCTCCTGCAAAGTCCCAGCACTGGCCCATGACAGAGTTGGTGTTGAAAACAGACACTTTCCACATGCAGCCATTTCAACCACTGCATTACTCCTCTCAGTAGAGGAAGGCAATATTCAATGAGTAGAAACGTAAGCAGAGTGATTAATCTTGGCCTGAAAACTAAAATATCAAAGACAATTTCAAGAATATGTGCTAAACCTTAAAACCAGCAGGACCCAAGAAGCTGTGAGCATATGCAGTAGGTGATTAATACAATCCCAGTAAGCAAGATGGTCACTTCTTATCTAACAGTGCAACACCTCATGGAAGACAGGAGTAAGACCTTTGGAGGTTTGATATTTTATTTGCATGCATATACCACAAAGCTTGGAATTTAAAATGTCTAAAAGGATAAAAACAAGTATATTACATCTTATTGGGCACTTATAATGTATAAACACTGAGCTAAGTATTATATATAGATTATTTTGCCTAATCTTCTCCAAACCTTAAAGAGGCAGTTATCACATTGAAGTCATGTCTTATGCAAATTTTATGTTTTTAAAAGCTTTTCATTGAGTTATATGACACACCATAGCACAAACTATGAATATACATATCAAAGTTTCTGACAAAATGAGCCCACCCCATGTAAGCAGCAGCCGTATTGAGGAAGGGAATATGAACCACCTCTTATCAGACCCCATATGACCATCTGTGGTCCTCTCATTGAAGGCTATCAACATAAATACTCCATTTTCTTTCTGCATCCTAGGTGGGATTGATGGATTCTGGAATTTTGTATCCATGAAGTCATAGGTACTCTTGTACCCTTGAGTGTGATCTGTTGAGTTTGTAGAATGCATCTTTGTATCCATGGGTTGCAGTAGTTCACTGTTTCTTACTGCATGAATTAACTGCAGTTTATTTATTCCTTCTACTATCGATGAACCATGTCCCTGTTCTTAGTTGAGGGATTGTCAAGACACTGGCACTTGAGGACTGTGCTCATATGGAGCTCTAGGTGCAGGGGAGCAGATCAACCAGTAGAAACTCCGCTGCTAGATGTCGACAGGGAGCTTCAAAAACTGTTATTAGCTTGTGGTCCCCTGCTCAGTACAAGGACTTCAAAATAATAAACACTTACTCTTTCCCATCTTGTTTTTAAATCATGTGTCTTACAAATACAACCTTCGAAGCAAAAGCCTGTGTCAGGTCTCTTATTGCCCCAAATCAAAAGTCTTAACAACCTATTGCCAGGAAGAGCCTAAATTCTGACTAACTTTACTGAGTCTAGTTTCTGAATTTATTTCTTCATCTGAGAATTTGTTAGCCACATTATCTGGTCTGAATTTCCGCCATTTGGTAGCTACTCCTGCCGTTAACTGGTTCAGCCTTTGGCTGTTCTCCTGGTTCAGTTTGTACATTTATATTGTGTCACATAACGTAGTTTGGGTTGGTTGTTGAAGGTCTTGTGGAAGTGTTCCATACAGAATGAATAACATGGGCCAAATAAATCTCCTATCCAAGTCAATTCCAACAACTAATGGTTATGAGTGCATCAAGTTGGAAGGAACTAACGATTATGAGTTCGGATGAAGCAATTGCATTAAGTAGTGGTATTTGGTCAGATGCTGGCTTAGATCTATCAAAATAATATTGTTTTCCTGTTTCTCTGGTTGCCTCTAATTTTTTCTCTTTACTACTGGTTTTCCATATGTTAAATATAGTGCATGCTAATCCAACCTAAAGAATCCTCTGAAGTTCTTTAATCTTTGGATTATTGTTTTCCATTATATTTGAAAATCATCAGCCATTATTTCTTCAAATTATTTTCTTTACTTATCCTTTCTCCTCTTCTAGGGTTCTGATATATTAGATCATTTAATCTCATCTTATAGCTAATGAGAGCACCCTCCCCCTGTATTCTTTCTTTCTTTGTTTTTAGTTTGTGTGGTTTTATAGATCTGTCTTCAGGTTGACAAACCCTATCCTCAGCTGTATCTAGTCTAATGATAGTAGACATGTCATTAGTTCTGTCCAGTGAGTGTTACAAAAACCTTATCTATTACTATGTTCATCTTATTTTACTTCTAGATTAACATTTCAGTTCTTTTTATAATTACAATTCTGCTGAAATCAGTTAATGCATGTTGTCCAATTTTCCACTAATCCCTTTAACATGCTATTCATATATTTCCAAGAGCTGAGTCATCACTCAGTCTAGTTTTATTGATTCCTTGTCACACCAAAGTGTGTTGCTTTTGTTTTGTTTTGTTTTCTTCCAAGCATGCATTACATAATTGAACTGATTCAGGGCTGAGTGACAGTTTGAGAAATTTTGTTCTCACTGGAAGTTGCCTCTGTGTCAAAGGTGTGTCCAATAAGGTTTTTAGCTCAGAGTCTGTTGTGGTAAGTTTGGTTCCTATTCCTACAGAGCTGTGATCACTCATTTTTTTCTTCTTGCCACAACTAAAATGGTGAACATTTCTCTATATTTTCAACAAAGTTCTTTAGGCTTTTACCCTACACAACTTCAGAATTCATAAAGTGTCTTGAAAGGAAAACTGACAGTGCTTTGAGGTCATTTTTACCATTCTAAGACCCTGATATTGCAACTGCTGCCTGAGATTCTCCTCTGGAAATAGTTTTCTTCCTAAGGGAAGCAAGCCTTTCCCCATGCCCAGAGCTGTCAAGTTGGCTCAAGAACAAATCATTTGCAAAGTATATGCTTAATCAACCCTACAGTCCTCCCCAGTAGATCCCTAAATTCTTTTGATCTTACCATGGCCATCTGATGCCTTTGACCTAATGATATATACATTTTATTTAAATTTTCAAGTTATTATCACATATTACTAAACCCTCTGTTGATATAGAAATCTAGTGCCATTTTGAAATATGGGACATTAATGATCTCATTTTTATGAAAAAAATATTTTAATAATATTTCCATCACCTGAATTATAAAATTAATAATATCATATATTTTATAAATTGATCCATCTATTGGAAGTTATAACTTGCATTTATGTTTTTGCTATGTATTGTGCATATTTAAGTATTAGACAAAATATTTTGGCTAGATGTTTATTTGCATCAAATAATCTGTCTGTTTTAATTTGCATAATGTCTATTAGTATTTAAATTATTTTAACCTATATGTATGAGATATCATTCAAATGCTTTCAATCAGTATACAATTCTAGTGTTGAAATTTGGACTCTAAATTTTAAAATGTTGTAGCAGAAGTTGTATATGATGAAGTGCAAGCATTTGACTCCCAAATCTTCATATTATTTTATAAATATGGTTTAGAAAAGTTAACTTAATAATATAGTAGAGATAGTGTTAAGGAAACAGAAAATGGAGTTTAAGACATGAATCATGGAAATGAATTAGGTGCTCCTATTTCCATTCTTGATAAAATAATACTTCTAGAAAGACCAGTATAAAAGTACATGAGTTTCTAATTATATGACATCCTCATAAATGCATACCATGAAGAGAAAATTGAATGACTTATACAAAACACCTCACTAACAAGTGACAGATCTATTTGTCCACCACACATGAGGCCCTGGGTTCCATCTGCAGCATCCTAACAATCCTTATTTTAATCATCATGCAATACCAGTCTTCCAGGCATTTTCCTGTTGTTTCTTTTCTGGCAGAAACTTACTGAGCAGCTACAGAGTCCCAGGATCTTTGCCTTATCTCGGATACAAGGCTGACTATGACACATTTCCTGCCTCTCATGAGCCAGAAGGAATCTAATAAGATGTGAAGATGTGATAGTGCTCAAAGGACCATTAAATAAAAAGAGGGATAATTGGATTTTTTTTCCAAAAAAATTATTCCTTGGAATTTGGAAATCAACCAATACTGCTGCAAAGGTAAGTTTTTTTTTTTTCCATTACACAATGATTAAACCTATTTAAAAGATTAAATGTGTGATTGCTCATTTTCAGCATAAATAGATCATTTTCCAAAATGTTTACAAGTGAGAATAATTCCACTTCCATTTCATTTCTCAAGATACCAAAAAACAGGTCCCTTAAGTTTAACTCATGTCAAAACCTCAGGTGTTCATTTCTGGCTGCCTGTGTCATTCTCATCTCTACCTATTTACTTATTCATTTCTCCTTCTCTTCCAGGAATGCAGTCTCTGCATCTGGAAAATGCCCTCTTGTCTTGCAGGAAGCAGTTCAAAGGTCATTTCCAGGAAGACTGACTCATTTCTACATAATGGACAGCAAAATTGACTTTGCCCTTCAGTGCACCTACCACTTTATTTTACTAATTTATTTTCAAGATTTTCTGTAAGAATATGAAAGCTCTTACAGAAGAGGGGCAATATCGCCCTTGGCTTCCTATTTCTCAGCACATGATTCAGTGTCCTTTTCCATGGAATGTAATCAGTATTGTTTAAAATTTTTAAAAATGAATTTATTTTTTTAAAATGAATTGCATCAGTCCTATGCACACTAGAGTTTTCTCAGCTGCTTTTCTAGGTTCATTGGGCAGTATGAGGAGGCTTGACTGGAACCAGTGCAATTCATGGCCATGAAAGAGCAGCCAACACTTTGGTGGAGTTGTACAACAAAATGCTGAGAGAATGTACCAGGGCCAAGCGCATCAACAAGAACGAACATAGCAAACCAAATGCTGAAACTGTGTTACAGAGAATAAAATCATGACACAGAGAACAAACCGAGCAAGGTCAGGTTCACAGAAGTTCATGATGTCATACATATATGATGGAAACGTACTGTGCTTGGAATTGATAAATACCAACCACAGAGCAGTGGCTATCACAAAGCGTGCTGGTGACATGGGAAGCAGGCTTTGGCTGACTGCTGAGTGCTCAGAATTCATTACACTCTTTGTTTTAGCTTTATGTAAATTTTGGGAATACTTAATGTGATGGTTAATTTTATGCATCACCTTGATTGAGTGAAAGAATGTCCAAAGAACTGGTGAAACATCTCTAAGTGTGTGTGTGTGTGTGTGTGTGTGTATGTGTGTGCACGTGTGCACGCGCACATGTGTATGGGTGTGTGTTTGGAGAAGATTAGCATTTGAATGAGAAAGCTGAGATAAGTAGTTTTACCACCACCAATGTGAGTGGGTATCATCCAATCCATTCAGGAATAAGCATGAACAAACATGTAGACGGGTGAATCTGTTATCAATCCATTATTAATGTACAGAATTGTAATGAGGTTTTCCTGCTTATCTTGTATCATGCAAACTTGTTGAACTTATTTATGAATTTTAGGTGGACATTTTCATGAGGTCCTTGTAACCTTCTATTTAGACAACCATGGCATCTACAAATTACACAATTTAATTGCTTTCCCTTTTCTCATCTGTATGCCTTTTTCATTTATTATTTCAGTGGAAAAAAGTCCATCATTTTTTATAAAAGTAATGCAAACAAATATCTGTTCCATTTTCTAAATCATAAGGCAAAATCTTTCAGTTTTTTTTTTTTTTTTTTTTTTTTTTTTACCTCTTTTTTTTTTATTGTTGGTCATTCAAAACATTACATAGTTCCTCATACATCATATTTCACAGTTTGATTCAAATGAGTTATGAACTCCCAATTTTATCCCGTATACAGATTGCTGTATCACATCAGTTACCCTTCCATTGATTGACATATTGCCTTTCTAGTGTCTGATGTATTCTGCTGTCTGTATTATTCTCTACTATCCCCCCTCCCCTCCCCTCCCCTCCCCTTTTCTCTCTCTACCCCTTCTACTGTAAATCACTTCTTCCATTTGAATTATCTTGTCTTACCCCTCCTTTCCTCTTATATGTCATTTTGTATAACCCTGAGGATCGCCTTCCATTTCCATGCGATTCCCCTTCTCGTTTCCTTTCCCTCCCACCTCTCAACCCTGTTAATGAAAATCTTCGTCTCAAGCTCTTCGTCCCTACCCTGTCCTTGTTTCCTCCCCTTATATCAGAGGAGTCATTTGGTATTTGTTTTTTAAAGATTGACTAGCTTCACTTAGCATAATCTGCTCTAATGCCATCCATTTCCCTCCAAATTCTATGATTTTATCATTTTTAAATGCAGAGTAATACTCCATTGTGTATAAATGCCACATTTTTTTAATCCATTCATCTATTGAAGGGCATCTAGGCTGATTCCACAATCTTGCTATCGTGAATTGTGCTGCTATGAACATCGATGTAGCAGTGTCCCTGTAGCATGCTCTTATTAGGTCTTTAGGGAATAGACCGAGAAGGGGAATAGCTGGATCAAATGGTGGTTCCATTCCCAGCTTTCCAAGAAATCTCCATACTGCTTTCCAAATTGGCTGCACCAATTTGCAGTCCCACCAGCAATGAACAAGAGTGCCCTTTTCCCCACATCCTCTCCAGCACTTATTGTTGTTTGACTTCCTAATGGCTGCCAATCTTACTGGAGTGAGATGGTATCTTAGGGTAGTTTTGATTTGCATTTCTCTGACTGCTAGCGATGGTGAGCATTTTTTCAAGTACTTATTGATTGATTGTATGTCCTCTTCTGAGAAGTGTCTGTTCAGGTCCTTTGCCCATTTATTGATTGGGTTACTTGTTGTCTTATTGTCTAATTTTTTGAGTTCTTTGTATATTCTGGTTATTAGGGCTCTATCTGAAGTGTGTGGAGTAAAGATTTGTTCCCAGGATGTAGGCTCCCTGTTTATCTCTCTTATTGTTTCTTTTGCTGAGAAAAAACTTTTTAGTTTGAGTAAGTCCCATTTGTTGATTCTAGTTGTTAACTCTTGCGCTATGGGTGTCCTATTGAGGAATTTGGAGCCTGCTCCCACAGTATGTAGATCATAACCAACTTTTTCTTCTATCAGATGCCGTGTCTCTGATTTAATATCAAGCTCCTTGATCCATTTTGAGTTAACTTTTGTGCAAGGCGAGAGATAGGGATTCAGATTCATTTTGATGCAAATGGATTTCCAGTTTTCCCAGCACCATTTGTTGAAGATGCTATCCTTCCTCCATTGCATGCTTTTAGCCCCTTTATCAAATATAAGATAGTTGTAGTTTTGTGGATTGGTTACTGTGTCCTCTATTCTATACCATTGGTCCACCCGCCTGTTTTGGTACCAGTACCATGCTGTTTTCGTTACTATTGCTCTGTAGTATAGTTTGAAGTCTGGTATCGCTATACCGCCTGATTCACACTTCCTGCTTAGTATTGTTTTTGCTATTCTGGGTCTTTTATTATTCCATATGAATTTCATGATTCTTTTATCTATTTCTACAAGAAATGCAGCTGGGATTTTGATTGGCATTGCATTGAACTTATAGAGAACTTTTGGTAATATCGCCATTTTGATGATGTTGGATCTGCCTATCCATGAGCAGGGTATATTTTTCCATCTTCTAAGGTCTTCTTCTATGTCTTTCTTTAGGGTTTTGTAATTTTCATTGTATAAATCTTTCACCTCTTTTGTTAGGTTGATTCCCAAGTATTTTATTTTTTGGGGGGATATTGTGAATGGAGTAGTTGTCCTCATTTCCGTTTCAGAGGATTTGTCGCTGATATACAGGAATGCCTTTGATTTATGCGTGTTGATTTTATATCCTGCCACTTTGCTGAATTCATTTATTAGCTCTAATAGCTTCTCTGTAGACCCTTTTGGGTCTGCTAGGTATAGAATCATATCATCTGCAAATAGTGATAATTTAAGTTCTTCTTTTCCAATTTTTATCCCTTTAATTTCTTTCGTCTGTCTAATTGCTCTTGCCAGTGTTTCGAGGACTATGTTGAACAGAAGTGGTGAGAGAGGGCATCCCTGTCTTGTACCAGATCTTAGAGGGAATGCCTTCAATTTTTCTCCATTCAGAATGATGCTGGCCTGTGGCTTATCATATATTGCTTTTACAATGTTGAGGTATGATCCTGTTATCCCTAATTTTTCTAGAGTTTTGAACATAAAGGGATGCTGTACTTTGTCGAATGCTTTTTCTGCGTCTATCGAGACTATCATATGGTTCTTATTTTTTAGTCTATTGATGTGGTGGATAACATTTATTGATTTCCGTATATTGAACCAGCCTTGCATCCCATGGATGAATCCTACTTGATCATGGTGTATAATTTTTTTGATATGTATTTGAATCCGGTTCGCCAGAATTTTATTGAGAATTTTTGCGTCAAGGTTCATTAGAGATATTGGTCTGTAGTTTTCTTTCTTTGAAGTGTCTTTGTCTGGTTTCGGAATCAGGGTGATGTTGGCCTCGTAGAATGAATTTGGAAGTTCTCCCTCTTTTTCTATTTCCTGAAATAGCTTGAAAAGTATTGGTGTTAGTTCCTCTTTAAAGGTTTTGTAAAACTCTGCTGTATACCCATCCGGTCCTGGGCTTTTCTTAGTTGGTAGTCTTTTGATGGTTTCTTCTATTTCTTCTATTGTTATTGGTCTGTTTAGGTTGTCTATATCCTCCTGGTTCAATCTGGGCAGATCGTAAGACTTAAGGAATTTATCTATGCCTTCACTATCTTCTATTTTATTGGAGTATAAGGCTTCAAAATAGTCTCTGATTATCTTCTGTATTTCTGAAGTGTCTGTTGTGATATTGCCTTTTTCATCCCGTATGCTAGTAATCTGGGTTCTCTCTCTTCTTCTCTTCGTTAGCATGGCTAAGGGTCTGTCAATTTTATTTATTTTTTCAAAGAACCAGCTTTTAGTTTTGTCAATTTTTTCAATTGTTTCTTTTGTTTCAATTTCATTAATTTCAGCTCTGATTTTGATTATTTCTTGCCTTCTACTTCTTTTGCTGTTGTTTTGCTCCTCTTTTTCTAGGATTTTGAGATGAAGTATGAGATCATTTATTTGTTGGTTTTTTCTTTTTTTGAGGAATGAACTCCAAGCAATGAATTTTCCTCTTAGGACTGCTTTCAATGTGTCCCATAGATTCCGATATGTTGTGTCCGTGTTTTCATTTAACTCTAGGAATTTTTTAATTTCCTCCTTGATGTCTTCAATAACCCATATGTCACTCAGCAACCTGTTGTTCATTCTCCAAGTGATGCTTGATTTTTCCTTTCTTCTTTTATCATTGATTTTCAGTTTCATTCCATTATGATCAGATAAGATGCATGGTATTATCTCTACCCCTTTATATTGTCTAAGAGTTGCCCTGTGACATAATATATGGTCTATTTTTGAGAAGGTTCCATGTGCTGCTGAAAAAAAAGTGTAACTACTTGATGTTGGGTGGTAAAGTCTATATATGTCAATTAAGTCTAGGTTATTAATTGTGTTGTTGAGTTCTATAGTTTCCTTGTTTAACTTTTGTTTGGAAGATCTGTCCAGTGGTGAGAGAGGTGTGTTGAAGTCTCCCATGATGATTGTATGGTGGTCTATCAGACTCTTGAACTTGAGAAGAGTTTGCTGGATGAACACCGCTGCACCATTATTTGGGGCATATATATTTATGATTGTTATGTCTTGTTGGTTTATGGTTCCCTTGAGCAGTATGAAGTGTCCTTCTTTATCCCTTTTGATTAGCTTTGGCTTGAAATCTATTTTATTAGATATGAGTATGGACACGCCTGCTTGTTTCCGCTGACCATATGAGTGGTATGATTTTTCCCAACCTTTCACCTTCAGTCTATGGATATCTTTTTCTATCAGATGCGTCTCCTGTAGACAGCATATTGTTGGGTCTTGTTTTGTGATCCATTCTACTAGCCTGTGTCTCTTAATTGGTGAGTTTAAGCCATTGACATTTAGGGTTATTATTGAGATATGGTTTGTACTTCTATCCATATTTGTTTGTTAATGTTACTAAACCTGATTTGTTATCCTCTTTGACTACTTTCCCCCCTTTACTGTCCTACCTCCCATTGTTGGTTTTCAATGTTATTTTCCATTTCCTCTTCCTGCAATGTTTTGCCAAGGATTTTTTGAAGAGATGGTTTTCTAGCTGCGAATTCTTTTAACTTTTGTTTATCATGGAAGGTTTTAATTTCATCTTCTAACCTGAAGCTTAATTTTGCCGGATACACGATTCTTGGTTGGAACCCATTTTCTTTCAGTGTTTGAAATATGTTATTCCAGGATCTTCTAGCTTTCAGAGTCTGTGTTGAGAGATCAGCTGTTATCCTGATTGGTTTACCCCTAAATGTAATCTGCTTCCTTTCCCTTGTAGCTTTTAAAATTCTTTCCTTATTCTGTATGTTGGACATCTTCACTATAATGTGTCTAGGTGTGGATCTCTTATGGTTTTGTACATTCGGCGTCCTGTAGGCTTCTAGGATTTGGGATTCTGTCTCATTCTTCAAGTCTGGGAAGTTTTCTCGTATTATTTCATTGAATAGGCTGTGTATTCCTCTGGTTTGGAGCTCTGTGCCTTCCTGTATCCCAATGACTCTTAAATTTGGTCTTTTGATATTGTCCCATATTTCTTGGATGTTCTGTTCATGGTTTCTTAGCAGACTTGCTGAGCTGTCTATGTTCTTTTCCAGTTGAAATACTTTGTCTTCATTGTCTGATGTTCTCTCTTCTAAGTGATCTACTCTGCTGGTAGTATTCTCAATTGAGTTTTTAAGTTGGTTTATTTTTTCCTGCAATTCTAGTATTTCTATTTGTTTGTTTTTTATTTCCTCTATCTCCCTGTGAAATTGATCTTTTACTTCCTGGATTTGTTTGTCAATGTGATCTTTCATTATCTGATTTTGCTGTCTCATGTCTTCCTTGAGACTCCAGATCATCTGAAGCATGTATATCCTGATCTCTCTATCTGACATTCCATCTGTTGCACCTATTACCTCTTCTAAAGTTGAGTTGACCTGCATTGCCTGTGGTCCTTTCTTTCCTTGTCTTTTCATACTGCTGGCGTTTCTTTCTGCTTGGTGAAACTGTTGTGTTTTGAAATTTTCCCTCTATTTATTTATATTGCTCTTGTATAGTTGAATAATCACCCTTGCAGGGCATGTAGTGGCTGTGATCCTCCTCCAATTGGTGTGATCCGTCTACCACGCTGGGAGGCCCTAGGTCTGCTCTGCTGGTCGGTCAAAGGTCCGCCTACCCAGCAGGTACGAGGGGCACCTCTATCACTCCGCAGGTTGCTGGGCCTAACCTCCCGATGGGTCAAAGGTTCCCCTAGCTTGCAGGGGGCTGCTCCCGGAGCGAGAGCTAGGCCTCCCGGGGGAGCCCGGATGGTGGAGGCCGACTGCCGGTTCAGGCGGGGTGGGCCAAGCCGCACTGGGTGCCGGCGGCTTGCAAATGCGGCTGGTATCAGCAGGACTTAACTCCTGCACCCGCTGCGGGGGCACCTTTATCGCCGAGTAGCTGCGGTCGCGTGGTTGGGACCCGGGCGGGTGGGGCCGCTTCTCCCAGGGCGAGAGCTGGGCCTCCCGGGGGAGCCCGTATGGCGGAGGACTGCCGGTTCAGGCGGGGCGGGCCAAGCCGCTCCGGGATCCCGCGGGTTGCAAAGGTGGCTGGCGTCTGCAGGACTTAACTTCTGCACCCGCCGCCGGTTCGGGCGGGGCGGGCCAAGCCGCTCAGGGTTCCCGCGAGTTGCAAAGGTGGCTGGCGTCTGCAGGACTTAACTTCTGCACCCACCACGAGGGCACCTTTATTGCCGAGTAGCTGTGGCTGCCTGGTTAGGAACCGGGCGGGTGGGGCCGCTTTTCCCTGGGCGACAGCTAGGCCTCCCGGGGGAGCCCGTATGGTGGAGGACTGCCGGTTCGGGCGGGGCTGGCCAAGCCGCTCAGGGATCCCGCGGGTTGCAAAGGCGGTTGGCGTCTGCAGGACTTAACTTCTGCACCCGCCGCCGCTTGGGCAGGGCGGGCCAAGCCGCTCAGGGTTCCCGCGGGTTGCAAAGGCGGCTGGCGTCTGCAGGATTTAACTTCTGCACCCGCCACGTGGGCACCTTTATTGCCGAGTAGCTGTGGCTGCCTGGTTAGGAACCGGGCGGGTGGGGCCGCTTTTCCCAGGGCGAGAGTTAGGCCTCCCGGGGGAGCCTGTATGTCGGAGGACTGCCGGTTCCGGCGGGGCGGGCCAAGCCACTCAGGGATCCCGCGGGTTGCAAAGGTGGCTGGCGTCTGCAGGACTTAACTTCTGCACCCACCAGGAGGGCACCTTTATCTCCAAGTAGCTGAGGCCACCTGGTTAGAAACTGGGCGGGTGGGGCCGCTTCTCCCGGGGCGAAAGCTAGGCCTCCCGGGGGAGCCCGTATGGCGGAGGACTGCCGGTTCGGGCGGGGCGGGCCAAGCCGCCCAGGGATCCCGCGGGTTGCAAAGGTGGCTGGCGTCTGCAGGACTTAACTTCTGCACCCGCCACGTGGGCACCTTTATTGCCGAGTAGCTGTGGCTGCCTGGTTAGGAACCGGGCGGGTGGGGCCGCTTTTCCCAGGGCGAGAGCTAGGCCTCCCGGGGGAGCCTGTATGTCGGAGGACTGCCGGTTCCGGCGGGGCGGGCCAAGCCACTCAGGGATCCCGCGGGTTGCAAAGGTGGCTGGCGTCTGCAGGACTTAACTTCTGCACCCACCACGAGGGCACCTTTATCTCCAAGTAGCTGAGGCCACCTGGTTAGAAACCGGGCGGGTGGGGCCGCTTCTCCCGGGGCGAGAGCTAGGCCTCCCGGGGGAGCCCATATGGCGGAGGACTGCCGGTTCGGGCGGGGCGGGCCAAGCCACTCAGGGTTCCCGGGGGTTGCAAAGGTGGCTGGCGTCTACAGGACTTAACTTCTGCACCCGCCACGTGGGCACCTTTATCGCTGAGTAGCTGTGGCTGCCAGGTTAGGAAGCGGGCGGGTGGGGCCGCTTCTCCCAGGGCGAGAGCTAGGCCTCCAGGGGGAGCCGCCTGCGGGAGCGGCTGATGGTTGGGGGACTAGACCTCTGTGCCCGCGTGGCTTTCCAAGATCCACTTCTCTGGGGCAACCTGTCACTTCGAGTAAACCTACCAGTTCACGGCAGCTCTCCTCTTAAGGAAGTTATGGTAGAAGTTCCTCCGTAGCTAGGCTGCAGCTGTTTCGATGAGTCTTTCATATCCCGTTAAAGTGGAGACGTTGGAGACGCTGCTTCCTCGCCGGCCGCCATGTTGGATTCCCTCAAAATCTTTCAGTTTTTCAACATAAAATATGATGTCATCCGTAGGTACTAGTGGCTATTCTTAATCAAGCTAGGAAGTTCCCTTCTGTTCCTTTAGGCTGGAAATATTTAGAGGAATGGATGTTGACTTTTACTAAAAGCTTTTCCTCCATTGGTTGATATGGTCACATGTTATGATCATGTTTTCTTTTTACGTTGTTAATATGGCAGACTACATTCATTGATTTTCAAATGCTGAACTTCTTTGCATGCTTTGAAAAAAATCAGTTGGTCAGGGTTTGAACTGCTTTTATTAATATATTGATGTAATTATTCTATTTGCTAGTAGGTATTTTACCTTCATTCAAAAGTTACATTGATAATGCAAATTTCTTTTCCTGTACACCTATCTTGTTTGATATCAGAACCAGATTAACTCCATAAAAAATTGCTGAGTAGATACTTTCTAATAGATGATGTTCCTGAGTGTGTAGTGTGTCTGTATCCTGACTGCTACTTATCATAGCAGTCGTTGAGAGATGAGTTCAAATTTCCAACTATAGTTGTAGATGTGTGAATGTTTTCCTTTAAATACCTCAGTTTTGCTGTATGTATTTGGGCAGCTTTGCTGCATGGTGTGGTATGTTTGCACTTAGAATTCTGTGCCTTCTTGGTGAATTGACCTTCTTAACATTGAAGAACACACCTCCTTTTCTTAACTTTTTATTTTTGCTCTTAAATCTAATTCATCTGATGTTAATATCATCACTTAATTCTTTCGATTAACATTTACATGATATATTTTTCAATGTTTAACTCTCAATCCACCTATATCTTCATACTTGAATTACTATCTTATAGGCAGAATATAGTAGAATTTCTAAAGTTCTACCCTGCCAATCTCTGTTCTTAATTCATACATTTAGACCACTTACATTTATTGTAATTATTGATATGTTAATGCTTTAATCATCCATTTTTTTCTCTTTGTTGTTTTTCACATGCTGTTTTTTTTTCTTCCTTTGTTTGGGTTATTTGAGACATTATTAGAATTCCTTTTTAATTTAAATCTGTAGACATTTTAAATGAATTTATTTATTTCACCAAACAATTATTTTACATATTACATAATGTGTGTAAAACTCATTGCTGTTTGTGTAATTATTTTATAAGAGAAGTCCAAAAGAGAAGTACTGAAAGTACAGTGAGTGTGGATTATTTAAAAATCAGCATGTGACCATAGAGTTTTATTCAACCATAAAGAAAAATGAAATTATATCATTTTCAGGAAAATGGATGGAACTTGAGACCATTATTTTAAGCAAAATAAGCCACACTCAGAAGGTCAAGGGTCATGTATTTTTATCTCATATGTGGAAGCTACAGAGGAAAAAGGAAAAGAAAGGAGAGGGAATCTCATAAAGTCAAAAGGAGATCAGCAGAATCCAGGAAAGGGACTGGGAGGGAGGAGGAGGGTAAAGGGAAATCCTGGGAATGACATAGGCCAAATCCTATTATTACACTGTGTGCCTGTGTGAGTCTGCAACAGCAGATCCTGCCATTATGCCCAGCTCTAATGCACCAAGGAAATATGGACAAAAGAATAAAATGTAAAATGGAACATGTGAGATTTTAAGAGGAAAAGACCAGGTGAGGTATCATATGGAAAAGCCCATTAAACTTTAAAAGGATGAATGACAACTAAAACTACTCTCAGACACAACTTGGTAAAAATGCAGAGTATAAAAAACCAACACGGCGTCTGAAAGGCACTCTGAGGAGAAGGACAGCTGGCCGACCGGCGAGCAATACTGAGCCTGTGAGTGTTCCATCCGCAGTGGCCCATGCAATAAAAGGATGGGACACTTACTTAAAATGCTGAGGAAACATAACTGTCAATCTAGAAATCAATATCCAGCCAAATTATAATTCAAGAGTGAGGTGAGATAATGACATTGTGAATCACAGAGGTGGAGAAGGCTCTGCGTGTCCAGCTCAGGGCAACCAAGGTTTAAAGTACACAGAAGAAATTTCTGGTAGACTCATCTAAGTGAAATATAGAGAGCCAATACCTTATTACTTACAGACATAAGATCTTTATGTATCTTATTATGTACACACTAATTTTGAAAAAATATGAATCCTTCAAGCATTATTTAATTTGCCCTCTATCCAACTGGAATTCTGTATCTTTTGACCATTATTTCCCCCACTCTCCTATAACTACCCCCAAGTACCTAGTTACCTCAGTTGATAACAATACACTGTACTCTTGAAAAATGCTAGTGCAGTGGATGTTAAGGGTTCTATTACAAAAATGATAATGATGTGAGTAATGCATATCTTGATTAACTAGATTGACTCATTTCAGTGTTTATGTTCTTCAAAATATCATCTTGTTCACAGCAATTTTTATAATGTTGCCATCTACCTTTTTTGTCTTAAATTTAAATGTTTGCATGTATATTATACTTACAGCATTATATTTTTGAGATTTCAAAATGAAGCTGTTATGACACTATGTCCAGTGCACATGATGAATCCTTAATACCATAATGATTTCAAGAACAATGAGGGATTGATGAGACCTGGCCCTCCTGGGTCAGAGCCAAAGGCCACTACAACTTATGACAGGCAGGCAGACTCTTCATGTCCAGCTCACTTCTTCCTCACAAGTCCCAACCAGGGAGGGTGGAGTGGATCTGCAGGTGCAGTTGGGTGTCATGCACAGCAGGTGGGTGTCAAGCTGAGGAGCCCCAGGTTAGCATTGTCACTCTCATGAGTTGACTCCTGCCATTCCTGCCCCACCTGGTCTGGGAACAAATATCTCCACATTGGAGGGAGAAATTCCCTCTGTCTTCCAAGACTGTTTTCTATAGAAATATCCTTGAAAAGATAGTTTTGAACAAAAGCTGGCAATACTTCTTCGTGAGATGTGTAATTCATGATCTTCATAATCTCATCCATGCCAATTGCTCCACCTTCTTCCCAACCACTATGCAATAAACAGGCAATACCTATCTGCATAGAATTTCCTAAATAATAAGGTAAAAATAAAGATATCTAGCATTTGTTGGGTGCATAGAATCTTAATATTTTTTAGTTCAACTCAGATATATTTCATGACTCAGTCGTGAGTCATCTCCAGGACTACCTGAAGAACTGAGTCGAAGATTTCAAACTCTGTTCCTGAACAGCTTGAACATGGACACATTTCTGCCCCAAATTCCGTCCCCACTTCTAACTCTGTGTTAGAGTAGGCTTTCTGTTGCTATGACCAAAACACCAGGCAAGAGCCACTCAGAGGAGGAAAGATAATTTTGGCTCACAGTTTCAGAGGTTCAGCCCCTGGTCAGCCGATTTGATGGCTCTGAGTCCGAGGTGAGACAACATCATGGTGGAAGGGTGTGGTGGAGAAAGCTGCTCTGCTCATGGCAGGGAGGAAGCAGGTAGAAAGCAAGGTGCCAGCCACAAAACACCAACCTGAAATGCAACCTCCCCACTGCTGTGACCTGCTTCCTTCAGCCATGCCCCACTGCCTAAAGTCACCATCCAGTCAGTGCCTTCAAATTATTAATCCATCAATGGATCCATCCCCTGAGTGGGGTACAGCTCCCAGGATCTGATCATTTCACCCGCTCTGAACAATTAGACCTGGGGGGCACCTCCCCTTCAAACCACACCCAGCTCCATTCCTGCTTTTGTGTGTAACTAATGCCTACTGGTACTTTCAGGGCTTCTGTTTCTTCCTCAGGGAACCGTCTAAATCTTCAGGCTGGTTTGGTACGCCTTGAATGAGCTTCTGTCCAATGCTCGGAAAGAACTGATCACAGAATTTGCATCTGTCCTTTCACTTGCCTCTTTTCTCACTTTAATCTCTGAAGGGACAAAGAGTATTTGTCTAAGCTGTGTGTCCCTGTGCCTGCTACGCTCTTGGTAGAGTAAGCATTCTATGAAAGCTTGCTCACCAAAGTGGTGTTTATCACTTGATTTCTGACGATTCTTAAATGTCCAGTGGGGAAGGGCACAAGTTGTCCTTCTTGAAGCTAAGATGAAACACAAGCACCTTGATGGAGTAACAAAACAGCTACACAAATGGGTCAATGTGACACCTCCTAAAATGAATGGTATTACTGAATCTCAATTCTGAGGTTCCTGGAAGACGGAGCCAGCAAATATTTAGCTCTTGGTATATGGGTGCTTATATATAATCATTAATATGACACAAGCTTCCTTCAGTGCTAAGTGAAATCACTTGAGTTTCCCTAAGCACTGTGCTCCCCATTTAATTTTGAGTCTTTTATTTCTTTAAGTGCAAATAAGTAAAATCAAAGCCATCCACCTCTGGGAATCAGATCCAGGAAATGCAAAGTATTAGATGAAGGGACAAAGAACCAAGGATATGTTCTTCTTTTGATTTCTTTTCACTTTCTATGCTAAGAAGCAGAACATCTTTGATTCCCTTGTTAAGATATTGTAGAGGTATTCCCTAAGCTTTTATAATTTGTGTGATGAGGCGTAGTACTGTAGATGTAGTTCTATTAAGGCTGATTTAAATGGAATTTTAGAAATTTGATGCAGAATTCTTTCCAAGCAATGACAGATGCCTTTTGATGTTAAATTGGCAAGACTTTCCTGAATCCATTAAAAATATCCTGTGTGTGTGTGTGTGTGTCTGTGTGAATGTGTGTGTAACACATGATTCTTTGTATTTTAGTTCTCATATAAACAGGTAAGAGATTGATTGAAGTAAAGGGCACGGGAATTTATTCCACTCTAACCAGGCTCTGTAGCATATTTCCCTTTTTATTTTGATACCCATGTGTCATATTGTAAGACAATAATGTTGATTAGCAAGTGTCAACCAGTTTTGATCACTAACAAGTTTATATGTGTGTGTGTGTGTATTTGTATAATCAAAAGAAATAGTAGCTAAATATTTATATTATAGGGCTTCATGTTCAAAGCAGACCACATGACCTACCTGCTACCTGATCCCATAGAAATTACTTCATCTAACTTTTTTGTGTGACACTAAATTTTCTTTTCCAAAATGAGAAATAATACATAGTATTTTTAGACATGTATGTAAGTACCTACACACATACATATAATGTATATAATTACATCATGGCATTTGCAGGTAAATGGATGGAGTTAGAAAAGATAATGCTAAGTGAAGTTAGCCAATCCCAAAAAAACAAATGCCGAATGTTTTCTCTGATATAAGGAGCCTGATTCATAGTGGGGTAGGGAGGGAGAGCCTGGGAGGAATAGATGAACTCTAGATAGGGCAGCAGAGTGGGAGGGGGTATGGGGTTAGAAATGATGGTGGAATATGATGGTTATTATTATCCAAAGTACAAGTATGAAAACACAAATTGGTGTGAATATACTTTGTATACAACCAGAGACCTGAAAAAATGTGCTGTATATGTGAATTGTAATGCATTCTGCTGTCATATACAAATAAAAAATTAAAAGCCTATTAGAAACAATTTACTATAAGTAAAACTAATAAAGCATAAATGTGTCAAGAAGAAGAAAACAAGGGAAAATGAATGAACTCTTCCCTCAGTGTCTCAGCTAGCTGTCCCTGGTGTGGAGACAGACTCTTCCCATGCTGCTCTGCGTTCAGTCTGCTGACCTATGGCTGGCCCTCCTCAAGGCAGCTCCAGGGATGCTATCCCAAGCTTGCACCTTCCCATTCTTTAAGCAGAGTGCATGGGCGGGGGAGCTCAACAAAAGGCAGCTCTCAGCAACAACCACAAGGCCCAAGTCAAATTGTGCCCTGGAAGGTCCAGGAAGGCATCACAACCCACTCCACTTCCACCCTGGACACCACTCCAGCCACAGCCGTCTCCCACCTGTTTGGAAAGAGTCTAGATGCTTTTCTGTTTCCATTAGGAGGGCCATTGGCGCTCACCTGTATGCATATTGACATCAGTTAAATGATGTGTTTTCGGGATGTTTGTCCATTTGATGCTCCTCCTGCAGAGCCAAGTGCTGACTGGAGCCTGGCTGTGATGGTTGGCTCTCCCCTTCCTGTTGGCCCTCAGCTCACAGTGGGGATCCTGGTCTCAGGAGAGTCCTGCTTCTCAGGCTCTGATCCCTGCCCAAGTGACTCAGAATCCCAAGCACTTTCCTCTCTTGTGTGAGGCACAGCTCAGAGGCCTTCAGTGTGCCCACCCCCAGGAACCAAGGGCAAGACTGGCTTGGGAGCATATTCTATGGGGCTGATATTCCAGGCTGCCATGAGACAAAGTCACCACTTACAGGACTTTAAATTAGCATACTCAGGAAATCTAGAGCTCCCGACATCATTAGCATACAGCTGCTAATTATCAAGCGAAACGCTGCATCAAAGAGGGAAGGGAGTTTACTATTGATTTGGGTGTTAACATGAAGAGATAATTATTTCAATCCACTTTACTTCAACATTTTGTTTATTGAACATATGTTTCTAATTCCCTAAGATGCAAAATTTGACAGGAGATATATACAAGGAAGCTATTTCTTAAAGGTGCATATTTCTATTGTTCAATAAGTTCATTTAAAGTTTTGATTGTGATACACACTGTTGCAGATAGCAGTATGTATAAACAGTTTTCTGCCATAAAAAAAACTCACAATAACCGTATTGTTAAGCCACTTGTCAAGTTGCAAAATACATTAGTTCACACATACATGAATACCTCCCAATAAGATCTTTATAACATAACAAGCTTCTCCAAAGACACATTTATTTCATTGTAGCAGTCATCTCATTTATTATTGGAATTTTAGCATTTCAACCTTCAGTGCCCCTGACTGATACTTACAGTCAACAAATGGAATCCAATAATTCCTGGCATTTATTCTATTGAAAGGCTTATACACCTATTTTCAAATGAGGTTTTTATAGAAAATTAAGTTTGATAAGCTGCCAGTTGCCTTTCCCCACTGTGCCCAAGTCTTGTCCATAGGGAGGCAGGTCAGTCTGCACTCTACTGCTCTGCCTGAGACTGTGCACATCCTGTGCACACCAAGCTGCTCACGTGTGGGTGCTCACCATAGGCTGGGCCCTGCTGGTACTCTCGTGATCACTGAGGCATGGGTCTCCGAGCAGCGTGAAAAACAGGAAAAATCTGAAGGGAAGTGAGAATTGTCCTTTTAAGGCAACAGCTGACCTGTAAAGTTTAATGGAGTATGGAGGAGTAGAGAAGTCTAAAAGAGTCATTGAGGTGGCATGTCATGGAGGATCCTTTTAAGTCATGTATATGATTTTGTACATTATCTTATGAGAAATAGGGGAAATCGAAATGTTTAAGTTATCGGATTAAAATGTTAAAATATAGTTAATGGGAGCTGGGCACGGTGGTGCATGCCTTTCATTCCAGTGGCTCAGGAGGCTGAGGCAGGAGGATTGCAAGTTCAAAGCCAGCTTTAGCAAAAGCAAGGTGCTAAGCAACTCAATGAGACCCTGTCTCTAAATAAAATACAAAATAGGGTTGGAATGTGGCTCAGTGGTCAAGTTCCCCTGAGTTCAATCCCTAGTACTTCCCCAAAATAAATATATTTAGCATTTAGCATTTCACTTTCAGTGCCCCTGACTGATACTTACTGTCAACAAATGAAATCCAGTAATTCCTAAATATAAACATATATATATATTTATAATATATATTATATATATTTCATTATGTGTAATGAAATATTGACATAGAATGCTGGATAGAAAGTAAATTGGAAAGGGAATGATTAATGTAGAATTTCCAGAGAGGAATCCTTGCATGGATTCTCATGGGAGGTAGTGACAGGGGAAGGCTTAGGTGTGGGCCAGCAGGGGGGGGTTGTCACTCAAGTAGGGACTGTGAGAGACACAGCAAGGTACTTCTCAATAAGATGAATGTGAAGAACCATTTTCTTACAAAGCCATCCACAGGAAAATAACAAACCCCATATTCATGCAGAATTATTGCACTTTTAATGCAACACTCTTAAACACCCTTTTTGAAATGGCGATTTGAACTGCACCTGAGCAATCTTACTGAATTTCAAGAGGTCCCAGTACATATTGGATCTTCGCATCCAGTCAGTAAGGTCAGTTCCACATTTTATTCTGCAGGCTTCACAGTGCCTTCACTGTACCCTTGAGGAAACCTTAAGGAAACCTCTTACCCTTGAGGAGAACACTTCACAGGTCTAGAACCACACCTTCAGAAAGCACAAAAATGCCAAATCCGAGCAGCATGGTTTAGATCTCAAATGTCTCCTGTGTGAAAGGCCTGGCCGCCAGCCTGTGGTGCTTTTGGGAAGCCGTGAAACCTTTAAGAGGTGGGGTCCTGTGTGTGGGAGTCAGGTCACTGGGGATATGACTTCGAAGCAGTATTGGGAGAGTGGCTCCCTCCTGTCTCCCAGCTCTTCAGTGGCCATCAGGAGAGCATCCCCACAATTAGGTACTACTCTCCACAGGCCCCAAAGTAAGGGGCCAACTGCCACTGGACTGAAACCCCTAAAACCAAAAGCCCAAACAAAGCTTTCCTACAGAAGTTGTTTATTTCAGGATTTTTTCACAGTGAGGGAGAGCTATCTAACACACTATATCTATAGAAATAAAACCAAATCACCACACCCATGGCCATCTAGGTTTTCTCTTACATCTAGATGTGTTACAGATTTGTGTTCTACAAGTAGGTGTGTGATTTAATTTGATTAAGTTTGTAAGGAGTATAAAGCCTCTGTTTCTCAAGCGAATATACATCTGTTCTAGTACCATTTTTTTAAAAAGACAATCCCTGTTCCATTGTATTGCCTTTGCTATTTTGTCACAGATCAATTGCCTGTATTTATACATGTTTAATTCTGGGCCCTCCGTTCCATACCACTGACATGATTGTCTATTCTTTCACCAACACTATCTTATCTTAATTACTGTGTCTTAATACTAAGTCTTAAAGTCGGATAGTGTCAGCTGGCCAACTTCATGCTTATTCAATTGGTTGTTCAAGGTCTTTTGTCTTTCGATATAAGGTTTAGAATCAAGTTGCCCATTTCTACAAAATAGCCTGCTTGTTTTTTTTGTTTTGTTTTGTTTTGTTTTGTTTGTTGTTGTTGTTGTTGTTTTAACTAAGATTGCATTTAGTATATAGATCAAATTGGGGAAAACTGACATATTCTCATTATTAAGTCTGTCTATCTGTGAATGAGGAATATCTCTCTAGTTCTTTTATTTTTTTATCACAATGTTGAGGTAGTTTTCATCATATAGATTTAGTATGTGTTCTTAGGTTTATATATAACTATTTTATTTTGAGAGATGCTGATGTATATAGTATTGGGTTTTTAACTTCAAATTTCTCTTGTTCCAGGCTGGTATGTAAGAAAATGATTGCCTTTGGTACTTTAGCCTTGTATCCTGCAACCTTGCTATAATCACTTGCTAGTTCCAGGAGTTGTTTGGTCAGTGTGTTTATATTTTCTGTGCAGACAATCATATCTCTGAAAAGACAGTCTAATTTCTTCCTTCCTTGTCTGTACATGTTTCCTTCCTTTCTCTCCCTCCCTTTCTCTTACTGCTTTGTTAGGGACTTCCAATAAGATGGTGAAAAGGAGAGTTTAGAGGGGCCTCCTCCTCACCTTGCTCCTGATCTTAGTGGGTGAAAGCTGAAACATAGTATTACCATAATCATTGTTGAATTTTTTTCAAATACTTTTTCCACATCTATTAATATGGTGATGGGGATTTTTCTTTTTTAGCTTATTCAGAGGATAGTTCTCACTGTTTTTTTTTTAATGAGGAAGCAGTCTTTAATCCCTTGCACAATTCCCACTTGATCATAGTGTGGAAGTCTATTTATACATTGTTCCATACAATTTGCTAATTTTTTGAGGATCATTGTATCTGTGTTCATGAGAGATATTGATATATAATGTTTTTGAAATGTCTTTTTCTCATTTTTTAAAAATCAGATAATGGTATTCTCACAGGAGCATTCTATCTGCTTCTAGCTTCTGAAACATATTATAGAGATTGGTGCAATTTCTTCCTGGAATGTTCAGTAGATTTCACCAGCATATCCACTTGAGGCTAGTGTGTCTATTTCACCAGCATATCCACTTGAGGCTAGTGTGTCTGTTATGAATTATTTATCCAATGTATTTAATAACATAGGACTATACAGATAGTCTGATTTTTTTGTGTATGAGGTTGGATATATTGTATCCTTCAAAGGATTGCTCTATTTTATCTAGGTTATCAAATTTGTGGGTGAAGAGTTGTTCATGGCCTAGTGTGGTCATACATACCTGCAATCCCTAAGATTTGAGAGGCTAAGGCAGAGGCTCTCAAGTTTGAAGCATTTCTTAGCAACTTATCAAGACCTTGTCTAAATATAAAAAATGAAACAAAGGGCTATGAATGTAGCTCAATGGTACTCCAGTACCAGCCCCCAACACATGCACATAGCTATTCATTTCTCTATATTATTTTAATGGTTAGAGACTCTGTAATGCTCTCGCTATTTTATTTCTTACACAAAAAATTTGTGAACAGTGTTGTTTCTATTAGATTGCTTAGAACCTTAATGATATTACTAATAATTTCAAAGGACTAGTTTTTGGTTTCATTAATTTTCTCTGTTGATTTCCTATTTTCCAATCTATCAATTTGTGCTCTCATTTTCATTAATTGTTTTCTTCTGCTGCCTTACATTTTTAGCTTGTTCTTTTTCTAGTTCTTAAGGTGGGAACTTACATTATTGACTTTAGATCTCTCTTTCTATCATATGCATTTGAAATGTAAATTTACAACCAAGAATTGATTTTACTCTGCCCCACAAATAATTGATAAGTTGTGTTTTCATTTTAATTCAATTAAAATATTTGTTAGATTTTCTTGAGATTTATTTTTTGACAAATAAGTTTTGACCAAAAAGAACATTATTTAGTCTCCATTTATTTTGTTATTTTCCAGTTACCTTTCTGTTTTATATTATTTATGGTCCGAGAGCAAAGATAGTATGAATTTTATTCTTCCAGATTTGTTCGGGAGGTTTTTATAGCTCAAAATGCAGTCTATTTTGGTGAAATCCCATCTCAGGTTGATCAAATGTTCATTCTTCTGTTTTTGAATGGTGCTTTGACATTGATACTTAAATTTCTTCTTTAATTTCTATAATTTTTTTGCATCATGTGGTTTTTATATGCATACACATTAAGGATTTTTCTTCCTTTCTTTCTTTCTGTCTTTCATTCATTTTGGGGGCAATTGATCCTGTTATCAATAGTCATTATCTATTCTTGACAATTCCTTAGTTGATGTCTCCCTGAAATATAGATGAGCCTGTTTTTTTTTTCTGATGATACACTATAATTTTAATCAATGTAGCTTATTTTAATTGGTACATAAAGTCCTCAAATTATACATATTAATGTAGGTATTGTGATGTTTCATTATACACAAGCATTGCATAATGCTTGTATCTGGTTGAAAATACCCATTTACTTAAACATTTGTTATTTGTTTATGGTAAAAAAAGAAATCAAAACCCTTCATTCAAGCCTTTAGAAATGTACAGTACATTCCCCGTGTGCAGAATGGACCCCTGTGCCGTGACACACCCAGAATGCCTGCTTCTGTTACTCAGGGTTCCTTACTCAAACTTTCACCATTTCTAGTTCTTTGATTTGTGTTAACATTATTTATATTTCTCTATCCACTGAAGTTTAATTTGCCTGTAGTTTTATGTTTAGATAGGTTCTCATGCCTGCCTACCACAACATGTAGTTGGTCTTACTCTTTGATACAGACTTTCCTTTAAATGATTTATAAAATTGACAAAGTGTTATTGACTCATTTTGACTGACATCTGCCATATTTGTTATTTCTTTCTATTTGTTGTCCTGATTCTTTTATTCTTTGTTCCTATTTCTGTCTTCCATTATTTTTTAGTCCTTAGTGATTTTTATTTTATGTGATTCCCTCTTTTTTTTTTTTTGGTGGCGATATTGAGATTCAACCCAGAAGAGCCACAATCCCAGCTCTTTCTTTTCCATTTTTTTTTAAATTTTTTATTTTGAGATTGGGTCTAAGTTACTGAAACTGGCCTCAAGCTTGGGATCCTCCTGCCTCAGCCTTCCCAAGTCACTGGGATTACAGGTATGCACACCTAGCATGTGTGATTTTATTTTCTATCTTTTCTCAGTGTATCAGCTTCAACTCCTTTTTTTTCCTTCTTTTTCATTTTTACTTTTTTACTTGTTCCTCTAGAGTTTGCAATATGCATGTACAACTAACCTGATACCATTTTCAATTAATTCTATACTGTTTCATTGTTAGTGTGAGTACTTACAATAACAAATAATATTAATCCTTCTCTTGTCCCTTGTAACTTTGCTATCATTAGTTGAACATATGATAGTATACAAACAGAAACACTCACATAATTATACATAGTTAAATACATTGTTTTCTTTATTTATTTGAATAAGCTGCTTTTTCTTATGTCAGTTAAGAAAAAGAAAAATTTCTATCTCAGGTTAATATATTTTTTCTTCGATGTCCTTGCTTTCATTATGTGAGTCTAACTTTCTGGTCCTTTGCCACATTTTCAAATCATATAAAGGCTAAAATATTATTTAGAATGGCTACCCAATTGGTCAGCAATGACAAATGTGTGTGTGTGTGTATAAATAAATATATATATATATATGTGTGTGTGTGTGTGTGTGTGTGTGTATATATGCATAAGAAAGTCAGAATTAAAGTCAATCATTTTTTTAATTTTCTTCACTTCTCTATGATTTCTCATAAAATTAACAGATAAATAAAACAAAGCCAATATAATCTCTGAAATGGTATACACTGAAAGAAAAGATCACAGTATTAAGAAACACACTTCATGGACAGCTAGGAGAAAAGACGTTGGGGGGTGTCACTCAAAGCAAAGAAGGAGCCGCTAAGGAGCAATGTGTGATCTAAGAAATAACGTAAGTGAAAATTAGTGAAGAAAGTTCCCAGTGGAGAAAGTAAGTAGCTAACAGGGTCAGGAATCAGAGATGGTAGTGAACTTCAGACTGGGCATATGCAAAGGTCCTCCAGACCAAGAAGTATTATTTTATAAGGCCCAGGCTTGCACAAAACAGTAAACTACACTGTCACAGGCAGGCAATTCCCCCATCAAAAAAAAAAAAAAAAACTCCTTTAATTTCTGAATACTATTTTTATTGGTATAAAGATATCTTTGACTTATAAAGATTTTATAATTATTCAGTAAACAAAAGAATCATAGAATGTAAAGTTGGCAGGACTGTGTTCTCTGAACACATGAGACAGTCACATGTTGTCTTTAACTATTGCAAATGCAAGTATTATGTATATTAATTTAACTGCAGCTTTTAAATCATTCTTCTAATTGCCCTATTTTTAGAATGAAGACCTTTCAAGCACTTTTCTCCCAGCTGCTCCAACATCACTACCCAATATATTGCTTTTGTCATTGGTTAATGGAGGAACCAGCATCATCATCGCAGAGCAGAGAGGTGTCAGACCAGTCTGTCATTAGTGCTTGTTCAAAAGGCTGGGCAGAGATGGATGAGTGTGATGACACTTCAGTTCAGAAAGCAGAAGCTGATGTGATCAACTGGGCACCATTTGTAGTGGAGGGAGGAAAGAGTCCATGTACATGGGTCATGAGTTTACCGACCTAGGATCAGAGATGCTGTGAACTGAATGTCCCTGTCCCTTCTAAAGGCACCTATTAACCCCTAATCCCCCAAGTGATGATATTTGGAGATGGGACCTTCAGGGGCTGATTAGGGCTAGATCTGGTTATGAAGGCAGGCCCTAAAAGAGAATAGGGCCCTCCATAAAAAGGAAAAGAGCTTGCTTAGACCTCTTTTCCTTCTCCATGCTAATGCTGAGGAAAGGCCACATGAGGACATATTGAAAGACAAGCACACGTCAGCCCGGAGAAGGGCCCCCAGCAGCTACCAGATGTGCCAATAGAAACATGAGTAAAGGTAATAGCATAACAGAGCACAAAGCCCAGTGACCAAGTCCTTGATCGTGGACTCCCCAGGAATGTGAGGAGTCAATGTCTGTTGTTCAAAATACCCAGTCGCTGGTATTCATCGTAGTAGTTGGAGCTGACTAAGATGGGCAGTCAGGTTTCATAGCTAGCTTCTTCCCAGGGCTAACCAAAGGATCCTGCAGTGTGAAATGGATGCAGCAGGAAAGTGAGGATTGAGGACATAAATGACCTTCCCCATGACCATGGCCTGTGTGAGCGAGAAGGGTCTGGCCAACAAATTTGTGTCAAATCACAGAACCATTAAAGACTTTGTGTACAATCAGGAATTTTGAGCCTTCCAAGAGAGTACACTGATTTCTGAAGTGGAAACCTTCAGGTCACTTAGTCAGGTGCTAATGCATAGGGTTGGAGTGTAAATAAAGGACTTTCTGCAGATCAGAGAAGGTTTTGAGTATGTTCACATTCACGAATGTTCATAAAATTATATAAATGGCCACTAATTATATTAAAGGTCATAAAATGTAATAGTAATCACTAGTGTCAGATATTTAATATTGATATTCATAGGAAGCAAGTGTTGGATTAAAATTTTCACACATATGTGTTCATTTATTCAGTCAATAATTTGTTCTCTGCTATGTGCCAGGCACTGTGATTAGTTACCCAGTGGTGAGCAGAAGTCAGTCTGCTTCATCCCTCGAGTAATTGAGAGCCAGGATCTTCTGGAGCTTGTCTGAGGCCTTCAGGAGAGAGTGCTGCTCTGACTGACCCCTTTGCATGGATCTGTGAAGTATGAAGAGAAATGACTTAGTCAGGCCGATTAGCGGGCGGATGCTCCTGAGGCTGACAGATCCACCCTTCAGTCAGTCACCAAATGACTCCAGTCAAAAGTCTGTGGCTTTTAAGTAAGCGGTAGTTAAATGTTAAGAGTAACTGGAAGTGGAAAATAATGTTAGAAATGTAATTGAGGTTGCTGTTTGAGATGGGGTGGCTCAGTTTCAAGAAACTGATCAAGTCACACGGTGCCCAGAAAAAAATCTGCAAGTGTTACTTGACCTAGAACACTGGTCAAGACTCAGCTAGAACTAACTGCAGGAGGGAGAATATTTTCTTCTAGTAAGAGCACACTCATGTGTCTTTTAGGTACAAAGCTGAGAGATGGAAGGGGCTCACTCCAGGCTGTTACTTAAGAATGACCTCAGATCTGTGAAATAATACATAACTGCATGGCCAAACCTTCCTCACCTGGATCCCAACTCAGAGAAACATGGACAGATGTGAGGATGGAGGTTGAGACATACAGGGAAGGTTGGAGATGAGAAAGCCTCTGGCAGCAATGGCTGGGACAATTTCAGGACCGTGGAGTGAGCAGTGCTCCTGTGCACTGCGGCAGCTTCTTGGGGCAATCCTCAGTTTATCCCACAGGCAGCCCCAAGCTGTGGTCCACAGAGAAGGGAGGAGAGCAGGTGTCCTCTGGACCAGGATGAGGAGGCAGCAGAAGAGATGACACGCAGCTATGACTGCATGCTTGAGGACAGGCTGCAGGGCACCCACAGAATGAAGGTTTCACGGGCTCAGTCAGGACTGGTGCTAGTGCTGCGTGGAAAGCTGAGCCCAGGGCTGGCCCCGTGCCGGCTGCGACTCTTGGGAGGTCCAGTGCAAAACAAAATCCAAAGCACCTTGTTCAATGACCTTGTGAAAAATACAAGGTCTTTTCTTTAAAAGGTCTTTATTCCTTACAAAATGTAATGCAGTAATCATAGGAAATGAGGAACAATATAAAATTCCCAACAGCACAAAATTCATGTTCATCATATTTTGCTGTTATAGTGTTATAAAAGGCACTCTGTTTATTAGATAATTCTAATCTCCTCCCCAACTATTTACAGCAAAGAAACTTGATTTTTTTTATACTTAAAGAATGATTCAAAGAGCTTTCCTAATAGTCCTTAACCCCTAGATTTTTAGTGGCCCTACCTAGGTCAAAAAGCTAAACAAACACATTTTGTTTATTAGCTTAAAATACTTTCTTAAAATTCTCTCTGTAGCAAGGATGTGAATCTATCCTATTCCATAGGCAAAGGGGGAATTTTGGCAATGAATTTCTTCTAAATTTGGAATTTGGAAAAGCCCCAGCTGAAAGTGGCAAATTTTTACTCCACCACTCCTTCCTCCAATCTGGCATGACATTCTCCGAAGTGCAAAGCATATCACTTGACTGGCATTTTTAAATTTCTAATCCAATTCAAGTTCTTTTCTATTATTGGAATGTGGAAAGAGGATCACTTATAATTGTAAGGCCATGTCATGATTTCTATTTAGAAGAAAAACTGGCACATGCCAGCTAAGTCAATGCCATCCTGAGGAATTTTGAGAATTCCTTCAGAAAAATCAGGCTTTCTGAGACAAGGCCTGGGCTTCAGAGACAGGCTGCCACACTTAGCACCCCCTTAAAATCACAGGAGAAGGAGGTACTCACCTTGAGAGGGCTCTCCCGACTTCCGTGTTCCTCTGGACTCAACTCCCCTTCATGTAACCATCTGTCTTTCCTCTTAGGTCTGGTTTGTGGGTTTCTTTTATCCTTCACAAAAAATGTAGGGAAGTGTGTTTTGGGGAGTGCAAGGGAATCATGTGTGTTTGCTTCTCCATTCTTCAGCAGGGGTTTTCCAGAGGCCCCTGGGGTCTGAAGGTTTTCAATGGGTCTCAAGCCTACTTTCATAAAATTAGTAAGATGTTGTTCACATTTTCATTCCCATCTCTTATAAAAGGAATCCAGGCTCCTTAGAGAGATGCTTGACTGTAAAAATGGGCCACAAAAGGCCTGGGATGTGTCACAGCGACAGAGCATAAGAGTGTAGAAGACCCACACACAGACACATGGCTCCTGAAGTATAGGAGCCACCTGCAGGATGGTCCAGTGGACTAAAGGGGCACAACTCAGCAACACAGTGGGCAAAATGGGCATTTGTGGTTCCAAATTGGCACAAGTAGATGAGTAAATAAGCTAATAAATAAGGATATGAGACAAATTCCCTATGGAAGGATTCCACATAATTCACAGACGTCCTCTGTCCTCAGCGAGGAGGACCAACTGCTAAATGATAATCGTGGGCTGCACAAAGTGCGGTGTAGACAGGGCAGCCAAGAAGAGTGACTCCGCAGTTGGATGGAGTTACTACCATTCCTGCCTTGGCCAGGTGCTACATCATGTCAGCACCAACAGTGAGAAGCCCTGTCCATGGTGGTGGTCTTAATAATGACAGTGTATCAGTAGGGGTTCGTTATTTGTGACCACCATGGCATACTAAATTAAAATACCAGTAATAGGCAAAATGACATGCAAGGATATAGGTCATGCTCACTAGTATCCTTGAATTTTTTACAAATCTGGACTGTTCTAAAAAGTGAAATCCTAAAAAAAGTCTACTTGTAAGAGGAATGTGAATAGAAGCAATAGCATAACAAACCATAAAGCCATGAAATAATAAGCATCCAGTATTTAACACTGTTGCAGGACTTGCTGTATTCCACTAACTCTCCCCCATTCTTCACAGTACTGAATAATTCCATCCTTATAAAAACTATAAGAGGTGGTTAATATTGTCATCTACCTTGCAAATGAGAACTCACAGTGACATTAATGATTATAAAAGATCACAAAGCAAGTAAAATTTGAATAAATATGAATCCAGTCATTCCACTCCACAGCCCATGCTTAGCCACTACTTAGTGCTACCACAAGTAAAATGTGCAAACGTGGATGTGTGTAGAGATAGAGACATTCCCATATTATCTCCATCACCATTCCAACTCTTCCCTGGCACTTTGTCTTCTGCTATTGTAGGATAAGTTATCTCCACTAAAAGAGAAAACATAATAAAGTAATCTTGGCTTTGATCTTTCAAGCACCCTTCTGCTGGAGATTTGAAAACAAATCACATTTTTGACAGGGGAGTTAGTTGATAGCATTAGAATCTTATTTGATTTGATGTAAAGCAACAACAAACAAAAAAACAAAAGGCAGTTTTTTCTCAGTATCTAGAATTGTCTTTCTAAGCCATGATTTCACTGGCCTTTGGTTGGAAGGGATTCAGAGCAGACAGAGGGAGAGACATAGGAGCAGAGGCACCATGCTGTGAGCTATAGACACCACCCTTCTGAAGGTTCTCCTTGTTCCTCTAATTATTTGCCACTTTCTCAAGGGTAAAATATTATGAGGTGTGGAACGGGAAGGTTGTGCTATGTCTAGATGTCATTAATAAATCATTGACTGTTGTCATATGTTGTCATTGTTGGTCACGAGGGCGCCAAGTTGTGGATCTGGATGTTGGTAGATTAGGAAGTTTTAATACGGGTTCAGATGTGACTGCAGCAGATGCTGAAATGGGGATCTGTGGAACTCGAGGAGAATTATCACAACTCACCTGCTGAGGCGGTTGGAGTCCACTGGTGAGTGGAGTCCATGAGGATATATGTGTCCTTTGTAACAAGTTTATGGGGACATTTGAGAAGGTTCTAGAAACCTTCCTCACACACAGTGGCCAGTTCCTGACTCCCCTCTGCATTGATGCTGGGACCATTGCAAGGTCTGATGAACACCACTCCTGGGTGAAGACCCATGAGCTACTTCTTCTAAGTTGCTTTAAAGTCAGTGTTTTTTCCAGAGCTCCAGTTCTGCTCTTGGATTTGTCTTTCTCATACTGTGATGAAGTTTAAACAAACACTTTACCATGGATTTCTATTCTTTGCCATTGCAAGCCTGAAGGAAAGGAGGGCATTGCAGTTTAGATATGAGGTATCCCCCTAAAGCTCATGTGTGAGAAAATACAAGAATTTTTAGAAGTGGAATGATTGGATTATGAGAACCTTAACTTAATCACTGGATTAATCCACGGATGTGGATCAAGTGGGCAATAATGGTAGGCAGGTAGGTCACTGGTGGTGTGACTTTGGGAGTATTGTGTTTTTTCCCTGGTGAGCTGAGCTCTCTGTCTCTTGGCTTCATAATTGCATATCCTGAACTGCTTTTCTCTGCTGAGCCCTTCCAACATGATGTTCTGTGTTACCTTGGACCCAGAGCTGTGGAGTGGTTCATCTATGAACTCAGACCTCTGAAACGATGACCCCCAAATAAACGTTCCCTCTTCTATGTTGTTTTTGTTGGGAATGAAAAAAACTGACTAAAACTGAACATTGTACAGTGCCTGCACAGGAAGGAGTCTCTGTTTCACATTATTGGAAATCCCTGGGAACCTTGGCTGGATGCTTTGTAGAACTTCTCAGACCTCCGGAGGGCTCATTCTCATGAACACATCATTAAGAATTCATTCATTTCTTGTCTTTGATCATTGTTTAACTAATTCAACTTTCACAGAAATAAAATAAATTCCCATCAAAGCTTCTAAATATTTAAGACAAGGAAGGCTGCAGAGAAATCAGAACAGCATTTTAAAAAAATATTTTTAGTTGTAAAGGGACACCATAACTTTATTTTTATTTATTTATTTTTAATGTGGTGCTGAGGATCAAACCTAGTGCCTCACACCTTTGAGGCAGCACTTTTAACACCTAGTTGCCAATGCAGATAAGAAATCATGGAATCTATAGGATGCAATATTAAATTGACAATTCTGACAAGTTAGTTCCAACAATGTCTTCCTTATCCCAACTATCAAAATTGCTGTATTTGTATTTTTTGCATAAATATTTTTGTTTAATACATTTATATCTTAAAATTATACCAATTTATATTTTGTATATTAGACAGCATTTCTGCTCAGTGAAAAAATGCTTATTAGGATTTGGAATATTATTTTTGAGATGAATATCGCTTTGTTTACCTTGAATTTAATATGTATGCACATATATTAATGCACACATAAAATATAGGATATATATATATACATACATATAAATAAAGACATTTCTATATGATTTGTTTATATCTGTGTGTTTATGTTGTAGGACTACTTCACATTTGCAGGGTTCAGTACTGTTAATATCTTATTCCAGAGACTTAGGCTACTCTTAGAAAACCAAATGTTTCTTTAAATTTAGTTTGCTATTTGATGAGAAAATGTAAAATAAAAATCATCCATGGCTATAATCATTTATCATTGATGATTAAATCCTGAAACATGTCAAAATAATTTATAGTCTGTTTATGAAGTCATCAGATGTAAAAATGCTAACAAGAGAGCTGGAGGCATGAGTTTGTATTGCAGCTGAAGAGTCCTAGGGCAGTAGCTGCTGACTGAGTGTCTTCAAGCATGGGAGGCAGCTATTATGTTGACAGTGATCTGTCCGTACAGAGATGAAGCTATTCAGAGAGAGATCCTGTCCTGATTTATGTCTTTGTCCAAAAAAAAAAAAAAAAAAAAAGTATTCCAAGATTGAATCCATTGTTGTCAATTATGTTACCTCTTCCTTTGTTTACATTTACCTAAAATATCTCACAGGTAGGTTTTCTTAGTTGTAGTGAACATTAGATTAGTATTTCTTTCCAAATATGATTGTCTCCAAGCCTGCATTCCACTCCTATGCAACACAACAGTTAAAATCCTCTTAGGTTTTCCCGATGGTGAGAATGTATTTACAAAATTAAACTGGTCCTGGTCTGTTGCACGCAATGTAATTTTAATGACGAAAACTGCTGTTAGGGTAGAACTCTTTTAGTGGAGTATTTAATATGACATTAAATACAGGAGAAATCTGTGCCCCAATTAATTGATCAAATTTATGAGACAGAGATACCTTTTTAATTCCATGAGAAGGACCATCACCCAAACTGGGTCTTCTAAACTTTTGTTTTCTTTCCTATTCAGGCACATAATGCAATATTAATCTATGAAATGTGATGGCCTCACAACCTTCTGAAGTTTTTAGATATTTTAAAAGGACAAACAAGGAGAATATGTTAGCTTTTCACTGCTGTAATTAAATACCCAACAATAATGATTTAGAGGAGTAAAGATTTATTTTCAGGTCACAGTTGCAGAGGTGAAGTCCTTAGTGGGCTGAATCCATTGCTTTGAGTCCTAAGTGAGGCAGAACGTCATGACAAAAGGTCATGGTTTAGAAAAGCTCATGGCACCCTGAAAGGAGAGAGGAAAAAGGAAGATAATGGGGGGCAAGATGCCCAAGGAAATATCCCCAGTTACCCACATCCTCCAACCATGCTGGGCTTGCCTGCAGGTACCATTCAATACAGTATTTCTTTCAAATTATTAATCCATCAAAAGGATCAATGCACTGTTTAGGTTCTAGCTCTCATAATCTAATCATTTAATCTCTGAACATTTCTAAATTAATACAGGAGCTTTGAGGACCACCTCGTATCCCATCAGGACAAAAATACTCCTCAAATTTCCTTCAACCATGCCTTAAAGCGTATACTAAAAAAACTAATTCACAACTAAACTGCATACATTCCAAAGTTGCCATTTTCAGTAGAGGCAAGATAAGGATTTCCCCTTATCACAAAAACTTTCGTTGCTAGTGATATTTTTCTTTAAGTCCAATGATTGCTAGCCTTTGGGGCACAAAAATTTCTTCATTCACAAAAATAAAACAAATTTTAAATTTATCATCTATTATGTAGCTTAATTTTGCTGGGTATAATATCCTTGGCTGGTATCCATTTTGTTTCAGAGTTTGTCATATATTATTCCAACACCTCCTAGATTTGATCATCTGGGTTAGGAAATCAGCTGCACTCTGGATTGGTTTCCCTCTAAACTTGACTTGTTATTTTTCTCTGGCAACATTTAAAATTCTATTATTATTTGGTATGTTAAGCATTTTCATAAAAATGTGACCTTTTGTGGGTCTGTTGTAATTTTGTATATTAGGGGGTCCTCTAAATCTCTGTATCTAATTTTTATTTCATTTTTTTAGGTTTATGAAAATTTCTGATATTATTTTATTGAAAAGATTGTGCATTCCTTTGGTTGTATCTCCATGCCTTCATCTATCCCAATACATCTTAAATATGGTCTTCTCAGGTTATCCCATATTTCTTGGAAGTTCTGCTCATGGTCACTTAACATCTTCTCTCCATGGTCAACTTTATTTTAAAGGTTATTTATTTTTTGTTCATTGACAGAAACTAACTTTAGAGTGGTCTAATCTGTTAGTGATGTTTTCTATTGAATTTTTAAATTTGGTTTGTTGCTTCCTTCATTTTGAGGATTTCTGCTTGATTTTTTTTTCAGAATCTCTATCTCTTTATGAAGTGATCTTTCACTTTCTGTATTGTCTCTCTGATATCCTTCCTTTACATGGCAGATTAGTTTTACTGTTTACATTCTAAAGTCCTTCTATGACATTTCCTTTACTGTGGTAGCAGTTGATTCCATTAAGGCAGTATTTTGGTTTGTTTGGGACAATTTTCTCCCTTGTTTTTTCATGGTTTTTTTTTTTGTGTCTACCCATCTAACAATATGGATGTGAGGCAGTAGATTTTCCACTTTGTGGACTTAGAGTGTCCCTGCAAGTTTTCAGTACCTCAGTATTAATGGTAGACAAATAATAAAAATATTCAATGCAATCAATATACATCCTTAAACCAAATTGTTGCTGCTATGACATCTACAATGTTGTCACAATAAACGGAGATGATGTGATAAGTTATTAACTACCAAAAAATAAGTTTGTAATGCTTTACGATTTCAAATGGTGAACAGAGGACGTGATGATTAAGAGGGAGGACAAGAGCAGATAGAAATAAAAATTAAAGGAAGTGTGAAAGAGACAATAATAGAGATTGTCTGTTAGAAGAAGAAACCAGAGAAAGAGAATCATAGAAAACAAATAAGTGAGAAAAAAATATATAAAAAATAAAAATTTAAAAAATAAGAAATAAAAGAATACAATGAAAAACTGAAATGTACTAATCAAACTTCCTAGTCCTAAAACTGATCCATGAAAAATAACTGGTTTCAAAAATGCTAGAAATGATAAAAGTAAAGAAACCAAATAGAAATATGTATAGATATGCACAAAACATTAAGTTCACAATTAAACAGAGAACTGAAAAAGGAGGGGGAAATATCAATGAAAAGTTAAGGAATTTTTTCTGTTGGAGATCAACAGATTCTCTGTTTCCCTTCTCAGCAGTTTGGTAGGGATGTCTGGAGTATGACGCTTGCTCCATCCTCAGGGTGGGGTTGCGAGGATGAGAGAGGTAACCCCTTAGGTTAGGTTAGTCATAGGTAGGCTCCAGGCTATTTGATAGAGGCCAGTTGATCTGGAAAGGAAATTAGAACACTTCCAAGGCCCAGCAGTTGCAGCCACTCTGGAAGATTACACCCCCAAATCAGTTGTGCAGTGTCTTTGGTCTCTATAATCTTTGTACACAGCCACACCTCAGTCCTGCTAAAAATGTGGGTTCCTTTAATTCCCTTATCCCTCTACTGTGCTCACAGAGGGTCTTCTTTGGCTGGTGCCTCTGGCCACAGCAGCAGGTGTGGCTCTAGAGATTTCTTCCTTATTTTATTATATCTAACCTCTTAAGTCCCTGATCTGCTTTGAGTGTCTAGTATTAAATTACAGTAAAGTCCTCCTCTTTTTTGTTTGTTTGTTTCTTTCCTGCTCACCCACCATGCTGTGAAGCTGCTTATTTGCTTTCTTTGCTTCACACCATGGAGCAGCCAAGAAAGTGACCTCCTCTATTATGCCATCTTAAAAACCTTACTAATGATGATTTTGTAAAAATTAACTAATTAGTTTGTTTACCTTGAACAATGAAATAACATACACTTAATCCTCATGAATGTCCAGCAAATCATTCTCCTTCCAAATAAAGAAATGGAAGCCTCATGGCAAATGTGCTAGCAACTGTTTTGTCTTAAGAAGGATGACTGCGCTGAGCACTCCTGTAATCCCATCAATGGAGAAGGCTAAGGCAGGGGAATTGCAAGTTTGAAGCCAGCCTCAACAATGCAGTGGGGCCCTAAGCAACTTAGTGACCCTATTTAAAAATTAAAAATAAAAAAAGACTGGAGATGGACCTCAGTGATAAAGTGCTCCTGGATTCAACCCCGAGTACAAAAACAACAACAACAACAACAAAACAGAATAATAAGAAAAAAATGTACAAGTTCCCTAGAGTGGTATATTTAAATTAATCATTGAAGCTATATAAATCTAACTTAAGATGCTAAAACAAATGAGCTAAAAATGATTTCCCAATTTTGATTAGTTGTCTTCAAGGACTCTACTTACTTATGATAATATCTCAAATAAAATTTCATTGTTCCCTCTACAGCAAGACATTGTAATTTAAGTTTTTAAGTTGCCCACTGAGACTAGGACACAAAAGCCCAAAAGAATCATAAGAGTTTAGGACCAATGAACAAAAGACAGTTTCATTTACTGCTTTATAAAAGTTCCATAGTTTACTCTGTTATCAACAGACATGAGGAACGTGTATGATGACGTGAAAGATGCCACAGTAGGCCCACATAAATGGAATTACTGCTTTCACCATGTGCTCCTTGCTCCAGAACCTTGGTAGAAATGCACCTTGACCAACTGAAAATGCACTGCACCAGCTCATGCACAACTTGTCGGAGTGCTGTTTTATAAGGTGGGAAGTTTGAGGTGCTGTTTCCTCTTGGCCAGGATTCATTGATCTGAAACAAGAGAAGACCAGCAGAGGCCCTTTCCTTACACACCCAATACCACTTATAGAGTTGAACTTCATCTACCCACACCCTGTGCTTGCAGGGCAGGGTCATCCATATGGCCACGGAGAAATAACCACAAGGCTATGGTAGCCTTCAGGTGTTCATTAAGTTGGAAGTCCCAGTAGCTCACAACTATATTCTCTTCTTATACTGATGAAACAGGGGTAATTATGCTGGCCAGAGTTGTTGATCCTTTCACAAGAGGTTATGGATCACTATTACAGCACCAAAAACTCTCTAGAACTGAATTAATTGTATGTCCTCTAAAAATTCCATATTCTATAAACATTATCAATAAGAAACTGTGGCAAGCAAAGGTAAAAGAGCACCAAGGACATGAAGGCATGGGTCACCCCTTCCATATTAAAGCTGACTATTCAGTTTGGAAACAAAACAGATGAAATTGGTGATAGAATACTGCAGTCACTGTCAACTCAAACGTCACCGACCAAGTAAACTGTGGCTCCGCAGCAACTCTCTTTAGTGTTAAATGATGGCCCAACCTTTTCTTCCTAATTCACATCAAGAAGACTGGAGGTGAACAGAGGTAGAACCTGTATTCATGGAAGGAATGTAATGGAGCCAGCACAGTTGATGACCAGGACTTTGGATTTCACCTCTGTTCCACAGGGCTAAGGGACAAGAGATCTTTAGAGGAAGAGGAACCACTGCTGCTGTACCCTCTCCCCTCTTCATCCTCCCTCCCCCTGCTCCTCTTGGAGGAGAGCTGGGTGATGGGCTGTATCATCCCTGCCGTCTCCTTGGACTAGACTACAGGAAGCCTGGGGAGACCTGCAGGTGTCCATCTCTGCTCCTGCAGGTATCCCTGGCTCAGCCCACCTGCTGGTAGCTTGCTGCCTCTGAGCCCCTCCTCTCTCAGCTCAAGTTCTCTTCTCCTTGAGGCAAATTTGTATCTTTCTGGGAATTCGTCCCCTTTGCGTAGGTTACCTAGATTTTTGTCATATATCAGTTCATCATATTCCCTTATAGCCGTCTTATTTGTGTAAGGCCTATGGTCTTCCCCTTTCATTCTTAATTTTAGTAATTTGAGTCTTCTTACCTTCTCTTTTATCTTAGTGTAGCAGGAGTTTTATAGATTGTGTTAATCTTTTCAAATAACCAACGTTAGTTATCACCTGATTTTATCTACTATGTTTTATTCTCTGTTTCATCTGATTCCTCTCTAATCTTTATTAAATCCGTCCCTTTGCTTGCTTAGGATTTAACTTTGTACCCTTTGTTTAGTTTCTTAAAGTGAATGTCTAGATTATTGATTTGAAAACTTACTTTTTTTTAAATGTAGCTACTTGTAGCTTTCAATTTTCTCATGAGAATTCCTTTCCCTGTATCCCATCAGTTTGGGTAGTTTGTGCTTTGTTTTCATTTATGTCACAGTGTTTTGTGATTTGCCTTATGATTTATTTTATCCATCTGTTATTTAGGAAGCTGTTTAATTTTTACATGTTTATGGATTTCCAAATTCTGTAACTGATTTACAGCTTTATTCGAGTGAGGTCAGAGAATATAATTCACATATTTTTGATCCTATTATAAGCTTGTTTGATGGGCAGATGTATCTTCCATCCCAGACAGTGTTTCATGGGCATTTGGGGAGAGGCCCTAGTGTTTATTAGGTTGAGTAGGTAATGGTGTTGTGCAGCTCTTTAAATCTCTCATTGACCTTGGGTCTAGATGTTCTGCCCATTATTGCTACTGACATACCATATAACTATTTTTGCTAATTTGTTTATTTCTCCCTTCATTTCAATCAGATTTGGCTTCATATGTTTTTGAAGCCTTATGTGAGTTGAATATGTATTTAAAATATCATCTTTTGATGAATTGTCACTTTTATAAAAATGTCCTTCTTACAATTTTATCATGATATATTTTCTCTGGTATTAGCCTAGTCACACCAGCTCCCTAGGTCTCTCTTTAACCTTAACTCATTTATTATTTCCAAAATTCAGCTCAGTTTTATCTTTGAACCTTAAGTGATCATCTTACAGATAGCATAGTAGAGATGTTTATTAAGATAATTTTACCAATCCCTGACTTTTTGCTGAAAAGTTTAATCCATTTCTCTGTAATGTAATAGCCGAGATAGAATTCATGTCTTCCAGTTGGCTATTTTCTTTCCACATGTTTTACGTCCTTTTTTTGCTACTCAATCCCCCATCCTAGTCTTTTTTTTTATCCACTAAATATTTTCTAGTGCATTATTTTGACTCCCTCATTCTTTCTTGTACTGTGCATTTTGATTTTATTGTTTGTGGGTTGCCTTGGTAATTATGATTATCACCTTCATTTATAGCAATATAGTTCATGTTCACACCAATTTACTTTCCACAGTGTACACAGTGTTGCCCCTCTGAAGCTCCATTCCCCAACGTTTGGCTTTTAGTGTTAATCCTCATGAAGTGTATCGGTATAGACTGTTGCCCATCAATGCAGATTAATAATTATTACAATTATTACATAATTGTGTTTTAAATGAGATGGGAAAAATGAAAGAACTACAAAAATATATTTGCACTGTTTATATTTACTTATATAGTTACCCTTTGAGGATCCTTTGATCTCTTCCTATGGATTCATGTTGTTCACAAGGATCCTTCAGACTGAGGGTCTCTTTAGTACTTCTTATACTGCAGACATCCTGGCAATGAACTCTCTGAAGTTTGCCTACCTGACAATTTCTTCATATCTCTTTCCATTTCTGAAGGATACTTTTGCCAGATGTAAATTCTCCCATGATTTTTACTCATTTTTATTTCTGCACGTTACGTTGGCCTCCCATTGCCTTCTGGTCTCGTGGCTCCTGCTAGGAAGTGCCTGGTCTCCTCACAAGGCTCACGTGTGCATGTTGATTTCACCCCCACTAAGGTCCTTTGTACCTCAGCCTCCAGCTGGGATGGGGTGAGATAGTGGTTTCCCACAGTCTCTAGTACCTCTATATTTCACTACTTTGTAGTGTTTTCTCAACACCTCTGTAAATAGATTTTTAATTCATTGTTTTAAAATCATTCTGAGTATGGCAGCTCCTTCCTAATTGAACTATGCCTAATCAGTACAGTGATCAATTTCCATAGAACCTAAACATTTCAAACACTAATTAGATGTAAGGCAGAGTGCCAAATTCTAGAATTTTTTTATAAGAACAATACATTTTATATGACAACAGAAGATTTAATCTTTCTTTTGATTATTCCCTTTAAATCCATGTTGCTTTAAATTAATACATTGAACATGCATTTATTTTTCTTTAAAAAATAGCTGCTGTTTAAAATAAGTGCACCAAAACTAAAGGGAGATAGAATATATTTCTATAGTTATTATAAAAAATATTTTCATTACCATCATGTAGGAAATATCTATAAGCATTAGGGAAATGCCAGTTGTAAGAATTTTTCTAATTTCTTCAAGCTTTTAACTTTTGAGATAGAATATTTTGATAATAAATATTGTTTTTTAAAAAATATAATACCCTTTATGTAACAGAAACATTTTGTTTGGGGATTTGATTTGGATAGGATTAATTATTTTTAAGATACAGAGATTTCCATATAAATACGCTTAAAAGGATTTTCAATTACTACACTGCGCATAAACACCATTATATAAATGGAATCTGGGTTCTAGGAGTACAGAAGAGATACACATTATTTAAAATACATTTAAATACAATAAATTATTCTCTGTGTTATAATAACTTTAATATAGTTATATGATTTTGTTAGATAAAAACATTATGCTTTTTTTTTTACTGAGTGACCTTAATAAAGTTATATATTCCATTTCTCTGTGACTCAGCCTTTCATTTTGAAATAATTATAAATTACTGAAAATTTCAAAGATAGTAGAGAGAGGCGCTGCACCTTGACAATTTTCCACAAATAATTCCATCCTATGTGGTTATGGTGCGGTTGGCATGCTGAGTGAGTGGGCAGTAATCTGTTTATCACATGTGCAGATTTGTGTCATTGCCACCTGGGTGAGATTTAGCACCATTTCATCACCACAAAGATCTCCCTGGTGCCCACCCTGCAAGGCAAACCTGTTGCTTCTCTTTCCCTGCTCCATGCTCACACCAGCCAATGACAAATCTAGTTTTATAGCTTTATTGTTTTGAGAATGCTATATAAATGGACAACTACAGTGTATGACTTGAGACTGACACTTTTCACTCAGCCTGGTGCCCTAGACAACCAACAGAATAGTTCTGTATGTCAATGGTTTACTCTGATTTTTGGCTATGCAGTGTCCCATGGAATGGGTGGACCTCACATTGTTTAAAAATTGCACTGTTTATATTTACTCATACAGTTACCCTTATAGGGTCCTTTTATTTCTTCCCATGGATTCTTAATAGGAAATACCAAAAATACATATCTTAATAGGTATTTTTGTTGCTGCTAATTTGGGGCCATTACTGGTAAATCTATCAATATTCATTCATGTACAGGGTTTTGTGCAAATGGAAGCTTTTGCTACTTTGCAATAAATATCTGGGATATAATTGTTGGGTTGTGTAGTAGGTATATGTTTTTTTTCCAGTTTATAAAACATTTGCATCATTTTTATTCCCAACAGCAATGCATGAGATTGTCTTTCCTCATTATTGCTGGCATTGTTTGTTGTCACTATTTTCTAATTTATCTGTTCTAATACAACAACAATAATATATCATTTTGCCTTAATTTCCATGGTTCTAATGGCTGGTGATTTTGAACATCTTTTTACATCTGTTATGGTTTGGATGTGAGGTGTCCCCCAAACGCTCACATGTGAGACAATACAAGAAGGTTCAGAGGAGAAATAATTGGGTCGTAAGAGTCTTAACCCAATCAGTGAATTAATCCCCTGATAGGGATAAACTGAGTAGTAACTGAAGTGGTAGGGTGTGGATGGAGGGGTGGGAACTGGGGAGTGGCCTTGATATGTATATTTGTGTCTGACAAATGGAGACCTCTTTCTCTGCTTCCTGTCCTTCATCTGGGCTGCTTCCCTGGGCCACCGTCTCCCACCATGATGATCTGCCTCACCTCAAGCCCTGAGGAACGGACCCGGCCTTCTATGGACTAAGACCTCTGAAACTGTGAGCCCTCAAGTAAACTTTTCCTCCTCAATAGCTCTGGTCAGATTTCAGTCACTGTGACGAAAAAGCTAACTAAAACATCCTGTTAACATAAATTTCAGAAAACTCTTATCTTTATTGACTAAAATCATGCTGTGATTTTGGTAGGAATTGTGTTAAATTCATATTTATTTTACCTAACTGGTATTTTTCCATATTGTATTTTCTAATCCATGTGTGCCATCCTAAATCATAAAGAATACAAAATTTGAATGTAAATTCATTTATTCACTTTCAAGAAAACAAACCATTTGATTTTTCTGGCTTAACATTCTACCTTCCACATTATCATAATAATGACAAAATAAATATAAAAATGGGGAGAAGGGTATAAAAAGAATATTGGCAAGGTCCAAAGACCAGAAATCTAAGAAATTGTTGCTAATGTGGTTTCAGTAAGGAAAAGATTTGTCAGCCCAATTGAAGTGCATGTAAAAGGAAATTTTCAGGAGACTCCAGGGACAAGATGCAGAACAGAATTCAAGATGGCAGTGATGGAAGTTGCAGTGGAGTAACACAAGCCGTCAGGGGGCAGAGGTCTGACAAACACAGTCAGTGGGGCGGGGCAGCCTGTCAGCCTGCTCTTTTCATTTGCAATGAGTGCTATTGCATTTTCTTGACACCACGTTCTATATTTGTTCTGCCATTTACAAAAATGGGAATGTTGCATGCAGGAAAAAAAGAAACAATGGTCAGAGGGGAAGCTTGCAACTGGAAATTACAATTACCAAACTGTTGAACTCAGTGCATAGGGTGAGAAGTCATCGGTCACTAAGGAACATGGATTAATGAGAATAAGATCAGCACATGGGTTTTTCTGAGAACTCATTGAAAAAAGGAAAGCAACAATGTAAGAGACACACACAGTAGACACCAAGACATGTATAATAGACATTTGCACCTAATATGGATTGCATAAGGAGAATAAAGAGGCCAAAATCGAGGAAATGAAAATAGGTGATCTGAAAAATAACTAGAATTTTAAGATGTAAATGATTTGTCAAGTACTATGGTAAAATTTTTTTTAAATAGATTTGTATTGAAACATTTGCAGTGCTTTTTTTAAGTCAAGTTTATATAGGCAAAAACACATATGTGCAGACACAAAACATATCCATACTAACAAAGAGTTGCCTGTAATAGAAAAAGAAAATGCAGACGTGTCATCCTTCCTTACTTCCTGCTATCCCTTTGCATCCTACATCTCCACAAGAGGCCTTGCTTCAGTACCACCTGGTACTGAAGTGCATGAGGCACTCTGCGCCTATTTCCAATGATGCCACTAACTTGGCCCTGAAGAGTTCCATGTTCCTTATGAGTTTCAGTGTGTACTGCACCAAATGTGTGGCTAGATGGCTTAAATATGACAAAGTTGACACAATTGAATGAGATGACATATGGCAGGAGCTTAGCTGAGCTGAAGAGAACTGAGCTATCAGCTGTTGGATGATGAGATGATGGAGTGGCAACAGCCAAGAATGAAAGAAGGAGCTGAGCTGTTAATTACCCACTACAATGGAATACACAAGAGAATAGGCACAAAGAAATGCTGACTCCTCCCACTCAATCCTCTCATCCCCCCAGTGGATCAGGGAAGCCCTGAATGCCCTTCAGAGAGACTTGAACAAGATGCTTCTGCAGCTTCCTGAACCTTGGTTTGAAAGGAAAGACCAGGAGGGAGGTCCAATGGCAGCAATGATTTACAGCATAGTTCCAGCAATGAATGAGGTTGCCTGAGTCTGCCACCTCACCAGGGTTTGGTGCTGTCATCCTCGTGGAGTTTGGCCATCTCCTAGGTGTATGGTGGCACCTCACCATTGCTTTGATCTGTAATTGCAGAATGACTTTGTGTGCAGCATTATTTCATAAAGCACCGTTATCTGATGCCATTCTGATGAGCTGCTTCTTAGATGTTCAGACCTCTTGACCAGTTTCAGGTTGTTTTTCTTTTAAAGTTTTTCTTTAAAACTTTAAAAATAAGAATGTGTGACACAGTTTTAAGAATTTCTTGTTATTAACAAAGAGGTGAAGTACCTTGATTAGACAGGTAAGGAAGTTGCCATGGCTTCAGAAGTAATTAAAAGTATTAACTCGACACCACGGAGAGAGAGAATAAAGCAAAGTTCAGAGACTATCATGATCATTCACAGAACAAAAGTACCTATAATTGGAGGTATTTAAATTAGAATATTGAAGAGATAATTTATTTTAGTTTTAAATATTTCATCACGAAATTTGCATGTATGTATATATAATATACTTATTTATACATATTTGTTGTATTGAACTACAGGAAAAAGACAAATATATACTGTACTTGGGGAATAAAGCTCAAAAGGTAATTTTGAAATCAAACTTTTTCTTAAATATTGGACTTAGCATCAAATAAATCTCAGCGCCATTTGAATTCATACCATTAATGTTTATAACTTTATGATGAATGAAAGAAAGAGATATATTGATAAACTTCTTTTTCTCTGGTGGAGAATGTTAAAAATATTTTTAAGGAATAGATTATAATGGATTGAAGACATTACTTGTTTTCAGTATCAATTGACATATAATTTAATATAATTTAATAACTAGAAATTAAAGACTTACATATTTTCTAATAATATTTTAAATGGAGGCTTCAACTGCCTCAGGTCAAGCTATTATTGATAAGAAATTAACAGAAGTAATTTAGATTTAGTATTTCAATACTTAAACCATGCACAGAAATTCATTCTTTAATGATTTATTTTGTAATTCTGAAAGCAAAACCAAATTTACTTCACTATTTCCAAGGAGACTCCTTTTATTGTTACTGACATTTAAATTGTGCATGATTTTTTTTTTTTTGCAGAAGAGGAAAAACATTTTAGAACTTGGAAATACTGATAAATTAAGTCTTATGTTTGGTATTCATTCCATACAAGTTATTCATCAGTTAGTCTTATGTATGATATCATATTATGAACAGTTAAATCAGTAGCAGTTCCCTGTATTTCTTTTTGAGGTCCTGGGATTGAACCCAGTGCCTCACACATGCTGAGGATACACCTTATCACTGTTTAATACCCCAGCTATGCATAATTATATTTATTGTATGATTTTGTATTTTACATTGATTTTACCTTTATGATAAAGAGAATTGATAGGATAATGAAAACCATAATTCAAATACATATCAATCAAAGAATAAGATAAAAAGTACAAGGAGCTTATAATGAATCATAGTACTCATGGAGCTGTGTAAATTACTAATAAACAGATAGCATGTAGCAGATGCCTTGAAATTATATGTAGAAGAAAACTTTCCCAATTTGCATATAATGATACATATATTTATAAATGTATACTCAAGAAATTTACACTTACATTTAGCCTAGTGAAATTTGAAATATGGGCTACATAATTATGTTTTAGTTTCCTAATTTTTATATTTTCATATTTTAAATATTTTCATATTTTAAACCTAGTTCGTGCAATCCATCACTTTAGAATCTACAAAGATATTGTTTTCTGTCTATTAATATGCAGTGTATTCTGTAATCAATAGATATCCATAGAGACAGTTATTAATGCAACAAAATGTGAAATGCAATCTAAACAAGATACATAGTTCAGAGCTTTAAAAAAGACATCATGAATAAAGAATTCTAAACATAACTAAAACCATTGCCTTTAAGGTGTGTAAGAGAGAAATAAAATTTAAAAAATTCTCCAATATACTGAGCTCACAAAATATAGAACAGATATCCTCTTGTTTAAATGTGCACACACATATATAAATACATGTGTGTGTCTACATATATATATATATATATATATCATAAAACAAATATTAATCAAAATGAATAAAAAAGTAAAAAGAAAATTTGAATCTGAATGAAATATACTCATTGAAATTTAAATGATTTTACAAAATTTAAATATAAAAATGATGTCAAATATGAATATTATTATCTCAGAAAATAACCCAGACTGAACAATTGTATTAAAAAATAGAGAAAAACAATAAGTTTCAAGAAACCATTTGTAAAATCCCTAGGACTTTACGAAAATAGTAAATTTACTACTTTCTTAATTCAAGTAAAACATGGATGGACAAGGGTACAAATATTTGAAAGAGATTCAAAATTATAGTAATTGATTTTATATATCTGAAATATTAAGAAAAGCTACTTCACAAAGATTTATTTTTTGCAATAGCTCATGGAACATTCACTAAACTAAAACACAAGCTGGGATTTAAAATTGTTCTCCATAAATTTCAAAGGATTCAAGTCATTCAAAATTTCATTCTTCTTTGTAAATTTAAACAATAAATCAATGCCAGAAAGGAAACTATAAACCCCACAAATATTTGTATATTAAACAATATACTTCTAAATAATTGATGTGGATGATTAATTATATTATTTTATTATATAAAATAATTCATCATAAATTATAATGAAAATATAGCATACTAAAATTATGAGATGGAGATAAAATACTATTCAATATATAATTTTATATATAACTTTAAAAGTATATATCAACAGAATAATTTAAAATAAAATAGATTTTTTTTCTCAAGTAAGTAGAAAAAGAAGAGAAATATACTGATATAAGAGCCAGATAATTTTAAAAAGATAAAATATTTTACTTTTATTTTTCCCAAATCAGATTGTTAGCAAGAGACAAAGAGAATTACCTATCAATTATAGGAATGAAAAGAAATATATCGATATAGAATCTATAGACATACACAGAATAATAATAGTATTTATTTATGTGAAATTTCATGCCAATCAAATTGAAAAATTGAGTAAAACTGACATTTTTTTTGAAAACACAAACTAGTTTTAAGAAGGAAATAGAAAATCCTATTCATCCTCTTCTGTCAAGGAGATTGATAGGCAAACCCCTAACCCATAAACAAGAACAAATGCAAACACCCTACTATCAGATTGCTTTACCAAGAATTTCCTCCAAACATATCAGAAAAATCATTTAAAGAACAAAGGAAAAAAATATATTTTCAGGACGGTGAGTGTGTGTGTCTTCCCATATCTACATCTAAGGACACACCAAAATTGACCTCTAAAATGAATGAAGTACTGATAAACACTATAACATCAATGAACCTCAGAAACACCTGCTGAGTGACAGAAAATCACATACCATCTGAGTCCATTTATATGAAATATCCTGGACAGCAGGGAGTGGCTATTTAATGAGTATCATGTTACCTTTGGAGGTAATAAAAGTATCTGAAACTTAACAGAGTTGATGGTCACAAAACATTGTGAAGTTAACAAATGTCTTCATATTGCACATTTGAAACGATGTCTGTATCTTGAACATTTTCTTATTTCACAAAAATCTTGTTTTTAGCCAATGTTTCATAAAACAATTTTTATATCAAAATGTACCAAAGGGCTGAAATGGCCATAATTCAAACAGTTTGAGTGGATTCATTTATAATCCAGAACATGGTTACAAATGTTCTATTGGTAGGAATACAAAGTTCCTTCCTAAGCCCCTTTGCAGACCAAAAGTTTCTCCTCACCGGTTCTTGTGTAGCCCTTAGTAATTCATTAATGATCTATAAAACAGGTGTTTTATTATAAATCCATGAAAAGGTGAACTATTTTCCAGGTTCTAAGACATCGCCTCTGTTGAGTGCTAGTCTATCATGCCCTATAGCAAGCGAAATAATTTCTTGCTAACAGAAAAATAAACATTTAAAAAATGAAGGAAAACATTTTCACAGTGTTAACATTTCTACAAGGAAGCATTTCTAATGTGAAAGAATGAAAGTCCCTCCTGCGTGTTGGCCTTACTTCTTTTCCTCCTGTGGAAGTGGTGTGATCCCTCCAGATCCTTTACTGTACACTTAACCTAGAATGATAAACTCAAAATTACAATTTAGATTTCCTCTTTACTGTTACATGAATAAGATCATACTGCAAATATGTTACTAAATTTATTATTCTTTTTTATCCAAAGTGTTTTAGATATTGTTCTTTTGGGCCATATTATTACTAACTCCATTCTATTTAATTTTAGGCAAGGCACCTCAATGACCTTTTTTATATCTATTCTCTGCTAAGTGGTATTTTTGGTGTTTGTGGTTTCGTCATTAGAATATGCTGCAAAACTCCCTTATGCAGGTCGCTGTGTGCACAGGTGTTAGTGTTTCTATAGCAATCTTCACACAGATGTGTAATAGCTCAGCAAATTTTTACAAATAAAAACAACCAAATTGCTCTTCCAAAGCCTTTTCAATAGTCATTCCCAGTATATTATCAATCTGAAGGGTAAAATAAGAGAGCTATTTTATTTTTCAATGTACCTGGTTACTAGTGAGTACTAACATCATTTTATGTGCTGATTAGTCAATTATGATTTAGCAGATTGCTTTTTCCTTTACTTGGTTCGATTTTTTCTTTGTGGGTTTCCATTTTTCTTCCTCTCCCCCCCTTCCTCCTCCTCTTTCTTCTTTGTGGAAACTCTAAGTTAATGGTGTTAAACTTTGTGTGTCTGAAAACCAATTTCACAGTCTGACAGGGGTTTTCAGTAGCATTAATACAAATTGAGTATTTGTAATTCAAGAGGTTTCAATATGTACATAGCTGAATCTTTTTCTCTTTTTCACAGCTTGATTTTGTCTTAGTCCTAGATTAAGCATGAAGAGATCTGAGGAATCCATCTCTGTTTATGAATGGTAGTTGTGCTTAGGAAAGGCAGGGATGGAGAGGGACTGTTGTGATTTTTGACCACCATCTGTCATTGGGGAAATTTTGTTATTCTGGATGAATTTTGATTTATTTCCCTTCATAATCACAAATGGTAATTTGTACTATTGAAGATGTTTCTTTCTTAGTATTATGTAAATTTTATATAGTATTTTGATAGGGTACTTCAACTATTTTATGAATCTTGTATTATTATTGACATGCAAACCAAGTAATATTCTAAAATAATTTTTACAAGAGAATGCATTCTAAGTTTCAAATTAAAAATTAATAAATACACTTTTGGAATTCATCTGAATTGCCATTTGAGACTTTGAGAGATTCATTCAAATTAAATTAAACTAATGAAGTTTTCATTTAAAAATAGCTTCATTGCCTATAAAATTTTATTCAGGATTTCTGTCTTTCAGAGACAGTGTGGCTGCTACAATTTTATATCACCATCTAGTGGTAGAGCATATACTTTTTTAGAGGGGACATAAAGGAAAAGACCTTAAAAATTCAAAGAAATCATGAAAGTGGGGATTTCATGACAGTTTACATTCTTGTGTTTGAAAGGAGTTCTCCAAATATCAGGCATATGTATGCTCAGAAAACATATTTGAGATTATGTCTCTGGTTGGTTTGTGTTAACACAGATATTCAAAATCAGAAAAAAGGCCAATGTATTCCCTTTAATTTATTTTACACTTTTCATCCATTATACCTTCAACTTTTATATGTATAGGGTCATTTCGTTTTTATGGATGTGTTCTACTACAAAACTTAAACTTTCTACCTTCTGTCTCTCTATGAATTCTTCTGAAGATAGTTTTTAAAAATATAACCTTTCATCAGGCCAGGTTAGTCCAGTGAATTCTCTCTAATTATATTGCTGGAAAAAAAATAAGTATACAGAATAAGGTGAATCAGTATACTTTGAAGTAAGAATATAAAAGAAAGAAAATACAATGAGCTATACGAATAATTCAAGTTTTGGTATATATATGAATAGCAAGGAAAAAATAAGTTTTAAATTCAACTTTTCTCCTTAACATATGGCTGTTATTTAAAAAGTGATGATCTCATGCTTGCTTCCAACTTTCTAAGTCAATATGTGTGATCATTTTCAAATATTAACTTTTCTTAATCTTTCACTAACACTGCACTGGCTTATGATAAGTGGAGAAGAACGCCCAACCCTTATTCTTTTCTTTATTCATTTTTAATTTGTGGAGGGCTATCTGCAGTATAGGCAGTGTGTATGCAGCAGTTCAGGGGCCTCGTCCTGAGTTCTAGAAACATCCCTACCTGGATGTCTTTGCTTCCTTCTTCGAAGAGGGTGGTCAACCTGCTAAAATGATACCCAGGAGCACAGGCCTTGGGCACACCATGTAGGATTTGCTGGAGAGGAGCTGTCTGTGCACTAGGAGTCTCGTGGCAGAGCAAAGCCCTGGGGCAGGACATCCTAACATGAAGGAATCGGCAGGTCTGAAGACTTCTAGGAATGACACCAAATTAACAAAATCATGTATGCCTTGACTTGCTAATGACTCCTCACAGAGAGAGACCCTCTGAGGTGAAGCTCAAACAGTGATTTTCAAAGTGGAATTTTATTCAACAGACACAAGTTGCAATTATGCTAACATTATAATTATTCTTATGGCTAATTCATTTTCAAATATAAATACAATGTAGTCATCTGTCAGAATCAGATTCATAAATCATGGGACCCAGCAGGACCCTAGACTAATGTGCACTTTAATAAGAAGAAGTGCTGTGAAAGTTAAATAACTTCTGCGGCACAGCCAGTTAATGCATTATGGACTCTGCTGAAACGGGAAACTTGTCACAGCAAACTCATTATATAGGCAATAGGAACAGGCTTGGCATAATAACAGTTTGGACTTGGAAGAGAAGTAAAATCGTAAGATGCAATTATTGCCTTATCCGTGGAGTCCACCAGCAATGCGTCAACAGAGTTGGTCTCTGTAATGGTCTACCACATGCTCTGTGCCTTGCCAGAACACATTGGGTATCATTTTAAAAGCTCCCTTATTTGGATCATGTTATGGGAATTAGTTGGCAAGACATTATATAAATAAAGGCATTGACTCTTAATGATGCTCACATGCTTATTTTAGTTTCTCTGATGCACTCTAAATTTTATTCTTAGAAAAATTGATTAGTTTTTATTTCACTGTCATAATTTAGTGCAATAGTTTTGCTATATTAACTGACAGCAGGAGACATTTCCCAGGAGTGGCATAAACACTGACCCTAGAATAAATATCTGAAGAGTTCAATGCTTTAGATTTGCTCTGTGGTTTGGAGCAGATTGTCAAGTTTGTCTATAAATCCCAATTTAACATTGAAGTTATCAATGTGGGATGTCACAGCATTCAGTCACAATCATAAAATATTTAGAAGCCTAATTGAGCTGAATAAATGCTGCAAATTATCATGAGACCTCTTGTGATTGAGGAGTTCTAAGAACCTCACAGAAGTTCGTGGCTGACCAATTTCAGCATCTAAGAGGTGTGCAGTCTCTCACAATAATTTTAATAATGAAAATAAATTTTGACTTGGTATAACTTCTCTTAAGCCCTTTCTGTTCCACCTTTTCTACTCTGCATGGCATGATTTTCGATATAAAATTGAAAATATGATTAAGGCTTAATGGAACATTTACAGAGTCAGAAAATGATATGAAACTTGGAATTGAAGGAAAGGCCACAATACAAGTTTATTGATTTTAACCAATAAGAAGAATGAGATTTTTACCTATGTTCTTCAGAAATAAATACAAAAGATATTATGATCAAAAAATAAAGAGGAATGATGATGGAGTATTTACATTGGGTTGAGGGGTATCAACAAGAACCTACATGGCATGGAATATTCTGGTGTATAATTTAAATATGAAGTTGAACATTCAAGAATTGGTCTAAGCCAAGTGTGGTGGCACATGTCTATAAACCCAGAAACTCAGGAGGCTGATGCAGAAGGATGGCAAATTTGAAGCCAGTCTAAACAACTTGGCAAGACTCTTGTTGCAAAATTAAAAAAAAAAAAAAAAAAAAAAAAGGTCTGAGGATGTAGCTCAGCAGTAGAGTGCACCTGGGTTTCACCCCCACCCCTTCCCACACACATATATACACACACAAAGTGAACTTAGGAGAGATATTAGAGTTGGGGGCAGATCTGTAATCATTACTGATTTGAGCACCTTTTCCTGTCCCTGTTGGTCATCTATATAACTTCTTTGAAAAATGCCTGCCTGGGTCCTCTATCCACTCTTTAATTGGGTTACTTACTCTTTTCCTCTTAAGCTGTATGGGTTCCACATGTATTCAGGGTGTTAGTTCCCTATAGGATATATCATTTGCACATATTTCCTCTGACTTTGTAGATGTATTTGTGTGTGTGTTTGTTGATCGCTTTCTTTACTATGCAGAAACCTAGTTTGATGTAGTTCTACTTATTCATTTTTGTCTTATTTGTCTGTTCTCCTGGGATCATATACAAAAACATTTGCAAGACCAATGTCAAAGAGATTTTGCCCTGTGCTTTCTTCTGGAACTCAGAGTTTCAGGTCTTACCATTATGTCTTGAATCTATTTTCAGTTGCTTTTTGCATGTGGTGAGAATAAGGATCCAACCTCACTCATCTGCATGTGGTTATCCATTTATCCCTGTATCACCCACTGAAGACACTGTCCTTCTCTCCTTGTATACTCCGGGTGACTTTTGGAGATCAATGGATTGTGCACCTAGGGATTTGTTTCTGGGCTTTCCATTCTGTTCCACTGGGCTGTATCTATTTTTTTTTCTGAGTGTATTCTCTTTTGATTACTATAGCTTGATAATTTAATTTGAAATCAGAATAGGAGATACCTTCAGTTTTGTTCTTTCTCAAGACTGCTTTGGTTATTTGGGATCTTTTGGAGTTCCATAGTAGTTTTAGAATTTTTTTCAACTTCTGTGAAAGACGTCATTGAAGTTTTGAGAGCAGTGGTGTTGCAGCTGTCATTCTGGTTAACATGCACGTTGTAATAGTATTGGTCCTTCCAACGCACTAACACAAGACGTCAGATACCTTTCCATTTATTCTTTCATGGTTGAGATAGTTTTCTTACTGTCTTTTTCAGGTAGTTATCAGAGTATATATATTTATTATTTGTAAGGTAAACTTTGAAGGTAGATAAATGAACACAGAAACTTCTAAGTATACAGATATCCTTTTGTGTTTTATTCTCAGTTTTTCCCTAGTTTTTATTGCTGTAAAATTTAACAGTAAGCATCATAACTTTCTTCTATTAACCTAGATAGATATATTCTTACAAATATTTTTGCCATTTATCTTTCATTTATTACCACCTATCCACTCTGCACTTTCCTACATGTTTAGTTGATTTCAATTTCTTACTGTTAATATTGCTTTGCTATTTCATTTATGCATTATTAAATTTGATTATTCATTCATTGAACTGAAACTCATCTTTGAATAATGATTTTCAGTATGATTACAAGGCTTTAAATTTTTCATATATAAACAGATTTTTCAATAATCTTACTTTAGTAAAATGTTTAATTCTTAAACCAGAATTTTTGTACTCTGGATGTGTTCATATTGTTGCACCTAAGAAGTCTGAAATTGATCTGATATTTTTTTCTCTTGAGATAAAATCAGATCATTTTTGAGGCTTGAAGCTTTCCTTTTTCTGGCTTTAATTCAGAGATGATGTTAATTTTATCTAATCTCATTTAGGTTTCAATCCGTTTTCCACTGAATTCGGTCTTTCTCCTTCAAGCCCCAGACTGAAGGTCGTGGTGAGGAAGGCCGGATGGTCCCTAACATCTCCTGTGGCTCCGCCTTTCTGTTCCAGCTGCGGTCTGGGTTCCCATTGTACACACAGCGATGGGTCCCTCAGCCCCTTCTAGGCCTGGATGGTTCCTCAGATCCCTTCTCTCTCCAGAGTCCTGGGAAGTTTTGAGGGATACAGGCCAGTAATTTCAGGATGCGTCACAACTGGAATTGTGATTCTGATGTGTGTTCACACAATCAGACTCAGCTTATGGATTTGGGGAGAAAGACCACCTGGGTGAAGTGCCCCCAGGGTACTGCAGCCACGGGACTCACGACTGTCCCCATCAGCCTGGGCCACCTGGCCTCCCTACTGTAAAAGGCCTCGGTTTTGCTGCCTTTGACGCTGTCCTGTCCCTAGAACAGGAAGCGTCTACATATAAATTACATGGAATTCTTCTACAAGTAAAGTTTACCACTTCCCCACACTTACTGATTTACCAGGTCACTTGTTTTTATGAGATGTGGTTGGAATACGACACTGAGGTCCAGGGAGCAATGCTCATTGCTGGTCGTGCCCACCTGCTTCCAGCTGATGAGCTCCTGTTGTGTTCATTGCCTTCATCGCACCTCCTGAGCTTCCAGCACCCCAAGATAGTCCAACAATTCCCTTCCACAGCGCGACCATCTGTCACTTCTCCCATGAGCTCCATCCCCTTTATTGAAAACAATAGGTACTAGATGTACGTATTACTGATGAGTATTGATTGCATTTAGGCCCTCTTGGCTATCCAGTGTATAGATACATACATACATATATATATGTGTGTGTGTGTGTGTGTGTGTGTATGTGCGTATACATATATGTGTGTACATATATATATAAAACATATATCCCATTGCATGTGTGTACACATATCTACAAACATGTTTACATGTAACTGTGCATATCTGTGTCACGTCAACTTCAAGTGTGTAGTGATGTCTCCAACCACAATGCAGTGCCCTATGCACTCCAGCCTCCTCACCACGCTGATCTATAGATCCCACTCCCCATGTGAGAGGTTCAGCTCTCACCACACACCACTCTTACTTCCAGCCTCCATGAACCAGATCCATTATCTCCTGCTCCTGTCCTTTCCAAACACCACAGGGAGCTTATGAGTGTGCCTTTGCCCTCAGTCTAACCAGTCATTTACAACATCACCTAGTCAGCATCTTTCCATCCACCTTCTTTGGGGAAGTTGTTACATTTTCTTTTCAGAATATAATTCCTGATTCCTTCCTGGGATCCTCAGGATTCCTCTGCATATAACATGGCTCATTCTCTGTGCTGTGAAGATACATCGTTTCTGGCCAATGTTAATGCCGGCTATCTACCTTTACAGTACCATACAGAAGAGTTAGGCTGCTCCAAAATGTCCCCGTCTTCACCTAGTCATTCCACACCCTCTTCCTGATTGGGCACTACTTATTTCTTATTGTGTCTATTGTTTTAATTTTTTCCAAATGCCACAAATGTGAAGCCATATGTAAGGAGACTTTTCAAGTGAACTTGTTTCACATAGTGGTGTGCACTCAAGGCTCCTCCATATTTCAGGGCCCCACAGCTGTGCTCCTCATCTAGCCCTCCTATGAACTGACAAGAAGGAAAGGTTTGTTGGGCTCAGGGTTCCAGAGGCTTCAGCCCATGGTTCCCTTGGCTCTGTGGCTTTGGACCTGTGGTGACACAGGGCATGGTCACCTCGTGGTGACAGAGAAGCACGGAAAAGGGCAGGAAGGAGCTGGGGTCCCAATACCCACTTCAAGACATGTCCAGTGCCTCTCCATAGTGCCACAGGCCGGCAACCAAGTATTTAGTAAATGGGCCTTTGGGGACACTCACAAACCAAGACAATAGCTAATTCCTTTCATATAGATGAGCAATAGTTGGCTATACGGATGTGACAGTTTTTGTGTCCGTTTACTTAGAAGAACATGTTGATTTACAGTGTTGGGTGATATGCGTAAGAACCCAGCTGCTAAATGTCTTCAGCCCCAGGTTCTGTGTGAACATAGGTCCCAAGTCCAACACACAAGCACCTAACAGTGTAACTGCAGGATAATGTGGCTAGCCTACTGAGACATGGAGTTAGGCAGTCAGGTCCTTGGTCTCGTGAATTCGAGGAATGAAATCCCAGGGCCTAAGTGTGAGAGCAAAGTTACAGGACTCTTTATTGTAACAGAAAGCAGAGCTCCTGAGAGGAGGGGTCCTGAGAGAGGGCTGCCCAAGGTGTTTGTTGTCCAGGGATTTTAAAGGGCATATCTGATGGCCCAGTGCAGATGACTAGTGGGGTGAGGGATGCCAGCGTGGACCAGTCAAGCTCTTCAAGCTCCAAACTTAATAAGCCAATCAGAAGTGTATAATCCCCTATTTACATAATTAGGAGAATAGGTCCATCCTTGCAGCTTTACCTTACCATTTAGGTGTCTGCTTTGTGGTCGGCCGTTGCTAGGGGTAGGGGCAAGGGTGACTGGGGGAGGGCCTCTGCGGCTGCTGTGGTTGCAGCTGTGAGAACAGAGGCAGGTGTTCTGACTCAGGAGGAGGCCTGTGGTCATCGCTGGAGGGAGCAGGAGCCGCAGGATGTCTCACCTGCTGTCTCCTCTCAGGTTGGCATGACGTCCCCCTCCCCACGTCCTTCTCCAAGGCCCTCGTCCTGGCTGCCTGTGGGAGACCTCTCTTCCTGCCTCACTATCTTCAGCTTTTTGAGAAACAGCCAAACCTTCTTCCAAGGTGTCTGTGCCACTGCACCTTCTACAAGCAATGCCCCTGTCTTCCGTGACATTTCATGTTGTTGGAGTTTAGGGGGTTAGCCTTCTGCATAGTATCTCATCATTGTTTTATTTTGTAATCCCAGATTTTTATTCAATTTTATTGTGTTTGTTTTTTTTTAATTTATTTTTTTAATGTTGGTTGTTCAAAACATTACATAGTTCTTGATATATCATATTTCACATTTTGATTCAAGCGGGTTATGAGCTCCCATTTTACCCCGTATACAGCTTGCAGAATCACATCAGTTACACTTCATTGCTTTACATATTGAGGCAGCAGAATACAACAGACATGAGTTTATCAATATTCAATTTTATTGTAATCTGATGTCATACTTTCTATACTTTTAAATTTATAAAGCTGTTAAGATTTGTAGGAATCAAAGTCTCCTACCTTAGTGAATACAGGTGACACTGAAAAGAATACATGTTCTACTGTTTTTCAGTGAAGTATTCTGTAAATGTCAATTGTAGGAAATCGACGGCTAGTACTCTTCAGACTCTTCCTGATTTTCTGCCCGATATATTTATACATCAATCATGGCAAGAGGGGTACTGAGTCCCAACCATCAGAGTGGATTTTCCATTTCTCTTTTCAGTTCTTGAAAGTCTTCCAGCTCTCCTTGGAAGTTCAGTGACCTTGGTGACTTTGAGTGTGTGAGATGGTGTCCACATGAGGGCTTTATTCAATGGCAATGGCTTCCATGAAATTCCCCCCTAAATATGGTCCAATGGCCATTTTGCAACCATGCCCAGAAAGGGAGTTTGGACCCGGAGACTGATTGGTGTTTGGCAAGCGCTAACCATGAGGCGTCATGACTCGCTAGTTGAAAGTCCAGCTTGAAGGTTTCTGGGGCTTCATTAAGAGCTGTGAGTATTTAAAATAAGTTCAGTTATGAGGCATTTCTGAATTACAGAAAACCTCAAATGAAAGGGAAAAACACACTTTCAAAAATAAAGCAATTTTAATAAAATGAAATGGATATTGTTTGAATTCTCATAAAAAACCAGCTACTGTACGTTTTGAATAAATGCAACTTACTGATTGCTCAGTCACGTCAAATTTTTATCAAAAGTCATGGAAACTTAAGAATCATAATGACATTTAATTGTAATAACATTTTATATTAAAACTTTTGCCTAGAGAAAAACATACTGGGTATTATCTGTTAAAGTAGAAATAGAAAATAATATTTCTTGCCTGTGGACAACAGACCAATACATTTTGGTGTTTTTGTTTTGTTTTTGAAATTTCTCTAACAAATCATCAAAACAAGGGAGCCAGGGAGCTGAAGCCCTGAGATCAACTGACCAAAGTTCTTTTGATGATTTAGAAATAAGCCATCAGCATAGAACTTCCATGTGGGGCAGTGACAGCAAAGTAACATCACAAACCGAATATCACACACAGAGTAATAACGGCTTTATCATGCTCTCCTAACATGTAAGGGTCTTGTTGCCACAAAACAATCATGATACAGACTTTAATCAAACTTGATTACTTACAAATTATTTTATTTAAATTCATTTTACAAAATGAATCTGCCAGGTAAATAAAATTAAATTAAAATCTGGAAGGAAGAAGGGATTCAATATTGTAGAATCTCTTTATTTTGGGTAAAAATTGAGAAGAGCAAATAAAGCATTTCACAACATAATTTAAAATAATAATGAACATAATTCTTCTTTCCTAACATCTAGTTTTTTTTTCTTTTTTTCTTTTTTATGGGCAACAATTATAGTACTTTGTAATCCAGAAATGACTATTGAGATTTCAAGGGGAACATAATACTAGAGATAGTAAAATAGCAATAAAACTAATTTAACCTGTCAGTATTATTTACTTGGGAGAAGTTTAAAGCAATTTCTTCAAGTTGTTGAACCACATTCTTGGCATTAGTAGAATGCAAAACAATTATCTCTGATTGTGCTTGCAAGAGAAAAATGCTACCAACCTCACAGCCTGGCATGTGAGGAAATGGAGTCTGTGGCCCAGAGCCCAGAGCCTGGGACCGTCCAGTACCATGCTCACTGCACATTCCACTGTAGATCAAGTGTGTGAGACCACCCCATGCATTTTCCTTCCTGGTCTCCTAAAACCTGTAGAATGTGAATTCATAAGTTGGTTTTGAATTACAATTGAATCACTGTTCCAATACGTACAAGATGACAAACACCATCATGTTCTCTGCCAAGATTTAAGCATGGTTTTGAAATCTAATATCTTAAACATTTAGAAAAAAATTCAAACAAATTTTAAATCCAAGTAAACATAACTTATGAATCATTTTTATTGGAAAATCAAAGGTTTGTTATTTTTTTCAGTCACCTGTTATATATCCTCATCAACAACATAACCTTAACCAATACCTTAAGTTCTCACTCCTCATTAAAAAAACTGAAATTGGAGCTGGGCCTGGGTCACATGGCTGTAATCCCAGTGACTTAAGGAGGCTGAGGCAGGAGAATTGAAAGTTGAAGACCAATCTGGACAATCTCTATAGTGAGACCCTGCCTCAAAATAAAGAATTAAAAATTGGCTGAGGATGTAGCTCAGTGTTCCAGCACTCCTGGGTTCCATGCACAGTACCACTAGAAGGATGGAAGGATAGATAGATAGATAGATGATAGATAGATAAATGCTTAAACTGGAAATCACTGTTAATATAATTTATGTAGAAATGAAAACATAAACAAAAGGCAACCCAGAACTATCATCACTAATACCTGAGAAGCTTCCAAAGTTTCAATTTTAAATTTGGAATAAGGATGAAAGCAACCTTATTTGCTGTGGAATATTATTTATTTGTATCATTTATGCTTTCAACAACATTATTGACTATCTATAATGTTATTCTTCTGGGCATTAGAAAAATCAACAGTAAGAAAATCCAGATAGCTGGTGAGAGATGGTTCCAGGCCTTGCTCACCCTTCAGTGGAGGTGAGGTAGTGCTCTGTGGCAACCACAGGGGGCTCCTGATGCCCTTTGCGATTTTTCTTAGTTTAAAATGAAGCATGGTAAGTCATCAGCATGTTTTGAATAATTAGTAAAATGACCAGATAACAATGAATACTTAAAATTATTTCAAACTAATGCATAACTTGGGGAAACAATCATTTTTTGAGAAGTGTAATCAGAAATGATAAAATGTATATTTCATTTGTATGATATAAATATATGTCTCATTTATAATCATTACTTACAAAACGGTATTATAATTGATTTGTAACCTAAGTAAAGACCACCTTGTAAATTATCATACCGTCTAACTAAATAGTGATGAGATAGGCATTTTAATTTCTAATATATCATGAGAGCAAACAATGTTGGAATGTACTGTGAGGTGCTTTTGTTGTTGTTGCTTTCTTGATGAGTAAGACTCATTTCAAGAAATGATCTGAAAAACAACTGAGAAAAAAGCCCCTTAGACAAAGTTGTCACCCTCATTATACATCTCGATGTTTGACACACGCTGGGAAGGGTTTGAGTACATGGCATGTCTCCTACTTCGACATAGAAATGCAGTGCTTCTCAGCACTGTGTCAAAGAGATGAGATTAACTCCAAGTGGCTTCCTCAAGGGCTTGGAAAGGAGCCAAAAGTACACAACCCAAAATGCAACTCAGAGTTACCATATAAAGAAATTTACAAAATAATAATAATAATAATAATAATAATAATAATAATAGGGAAAGAATGTGCAGAGGAAAGTTGGTCCCCTGGTATGTTGACAGATTACCCTCGGTCTCCCTGGCTATATCTGCAGGCTCTGCCCTGGGCTCTTTAGTCTGCAATGTGCACAGGCCCAGGGGGCCTGCAGCATGGACAACAGATTGCATAGTCTTAGCTTTTCATTTTGTTTTTCCTCCCCTCCCCACCCCTTTTAAGATTGAAAGCATAAGCTACAAAGATCTGAGAAAGTGCATCACAAAAAGGCAAGGTTCCAGGGTTCTGCAAAATAGCGAACATCAGCCTGGCCCAAACTCAGCCTGCACACTGTTTCTATAAATAAAGTTTTACTGGAGAACTGTCACCTCTTTATGGAGTGTCAGGTTTTCACCCAGCCATGGCAGGCCACTGCTTGGGACAGAGACTGTATGCTCCGTCAAGCTGAAAGTACTTTTAGAGGTTGGGGTACCTCGAGTCATCTTAAACTGCCATATGTCCGTCCTATTTTCAGATTCTTGTGAGACCTGGCAAAGTTGTGACTTGGATTTATGTGGCCATACAGCAACTCATGGAATTAATCTTTGAGTTCAACCAACTGCTATTGTACCCATATTCTAGAATCAATAAAGATTGTCAAACACAAATATCAAAAACATTATTGTGTGATAGCTTTCTCTCTGTGCCTTGATCAAAGGTGCTAGCAAGTTGGGCTGGCCATTTTCTATAAGTTGTCATCTGTTCTCGGAAATAACCAATTAAAAGACTTTCAGTGATATGATGATGAGAGCCTGGACCAAGTCAGAACCCTGAATCTGGGAAAAAGAGGACCGATGAAAAGTAATCTGGGGATAGTCTCTTGTGCAAGGGGAGTACCTGTGAGTATCAAAGTGCACCACAGTCCTTGTCGGGGTGGTCACAGGTGTCTGCTTGAATCACAGATGGCATGGTCTTGACATCAAATTAAACTCTACAGAAATAAATCAGGCTCTGAATGAGAGGTCTTAATACTATTTCCATTTTTAAAATGTTGAGATAGCATGTTTGTGAGAAACACAGAAATTTGATTACTACTTATATTCACAGATGTGGACTTAAGAGGAATTCTTAGGGCTAGAGATAACAAATCAGTAATTAGCAATGAGTTAGAAATTCAGCCACTGTAACGAGGGATGTGTCAATCTATAACATTCTGATGTCATCAGTGGAATAGTTATTGTTGCTTTCACTCTGAGTGAGCAAATTTATCACAGCTTTTCTTGTTGATCTTATTGTACCAATGTTTTAATCACAAGGATGCACACATTGTTAAAGTAGGTTAACTGTACAGTTGTACTTCACAGAAATGGGAAAGCTATTTTACATATGCTACAAGAAAAAAATTCTCAATACATGTATTTAATTTTAAATTCTTTTTGATCAGAGAGGCAAAGTGATATAATGGAAAGAGTAGAGTAAATGGGTTCTGGTCACATCTTTCCATCAGGTAACTTCTTGATTTATTTGAGTGCCAAGACTTGCACCATTCTTTATAGAAAGGTAATAGAATGAATATTCCTATAAGCCTAAAAGAACAGTTGTAAAGAAGGAACAAGAAAATTATTAAACATTTCCCAAGATATAAAAGTTAGGAAAGGTAGAATGATTATTCATAACATATAAAATCTCCTGCATTTGAGTTAGTGAAGGGTGTTCTTTATACAGTCAGTACTTCTGCACACCACCCCATTCTGCAGACATTTGGGGAAAACAGAACACCAGGCTTTGTTCATAGACCAGTATGCTCACAGGTGTGTTACTCCACTTGATGGAAAGAGCTAACATACCTAGCCTTAATTAGAGTTTGCACTACTAAACTGCTTATATTTGCTCTGCTTTGTGATATTGCAAAAGCCATTAAAGTATTTTTTACTTATCATTTAAATTCTGTTACAACATTGCAGTAGTTTCCCAAAGAAACTATCCATAATAATGTTAGGGATTTTGTTTGGTTTTATTATCAAAGCAATATGGACCCCAAATCATTAGTTTTGCTAATGCAAGTCAGATATTTGCATGGGTAATCCTGCGAGCATAGTTTAATATAACCATTCATTTCCACAAAATGAAAGTTGAGCAAATAAAGTGCCAGATGGATAAATGGGCAGTAACAAATTAAACTGGCAATAATTTGATGATGGCATAAAGCAAGAGGGAAGAAAAATACTCTTTTAATATATATTTCCAAAAGGTATTCAGTTGTTATAATGTGTTAAACTGTTGTTCACAACCAGTGAAATTTAAATTCACCTGCTGTGACAAAATACATTTTCATAATGAAAAAACTTTTACCAAAGTAAAGTTCTGCAAGAACAAGAAAAATAATACTAAAATTTATATCCAAACTTGATTGAATATTTAATTTGTGCCAGTTAGGATGCTAAGTTATTTACCCGCATTATCAAAGAAATTCTAGTGACAAATTTGAATCTGAATGCTATTCTTATTTTAAAGATGAAAACTTGAAGGCTTGTTGAGTCTGATTGCCCAAAGACAAGCAACTGATACGTGGTGTAACCTGGATTCAAACCCTATCTACAAACTCCAGAGTCACAGCTTCTAATCAGATTTTCCAAAGTATTGAAATTTTTTCTTTCTTTATTTTTAAAATTATTTCTCTGGTGGAAAGCACCAAAGAAACTTTTTAAAAGTAGAAAATATTCTAGAGGACTGGATTATGAAAATATTGAAGACTACAAATCTTTTGTTGATTTATAGCTGACCATGTGGGGAGGGTTAGATGATAAGATAGCCTCAGTAAATGTTTCTGTTTATTAATGTGCATTTATCTGTTCATTAATCAGTCACTCACATTATCATATTTATTCAGTGTTTGCAATGAAGGAAATATTTGCCCTTAAGGGAGTTATTAAAACTACCTTTGAATAACAAAAGAAAATTCAGAAGAATCTCCTGCTAGATCTAAACTGACAGTATGATTTTATTATTACAAGTAAAATATGGCCTTAATAGGCAATTAGCTAGGTATTTAATTATTGTCTCAAAAATGGCTTCATATGAACCATTCTAAAACTGAAGTTATTATGTTTGGCAGAAGATTTACAAAATGTAATTGGTTTCTGTCAAATAATTCCATACAGCATGTTAATTTGTTTAGGTATCTGTAGGGTACACTTTGTTCCTAATGCATTCTGGCAGGTTCACCAGAAAACCATGTTGATCTACTTTAGTTGCTTTGTGGGAAAATTACTGATGATTTTTACATCTGTTATAATAGTTTCCTAGGCTTAAGGCTACTCTGTCTTGCTCTATGGTAAAAGCAAACAAACTCAGGGCATTCAAGTAGGCAGCCGTTTTCATATTGGAACACACTCAGACTTATTCCAAAATAAAATTCCTCTTTTGCTCTCAAGCAAAATTCATCTTATTTGCTGCAAGTTTTTCTGCTTTGTGTCATCTATGAGTGAAAAGATGAAGAAAAAAAAATAGAGGCATCTCCATTGCCTACTTTTTATTTGTAATTTTCTTAATGTTTATATAGTAGAATCAAGATAACTGAAAGGAGTAGACCTTTTCTTTATTATGTTACAGAAGAGAAAAGACTGTGAAATGATTATGCCATGAATTTCCTCAAATGTATTCAGTGTTTATGCTACTACATTGTCATGTAATACTTATGGATCCTCATGTGGCATAAAATGTTTTATACTTTTCTTAAGGTATTTATCGTATTTTTATATTTGAAAATAGGATCAAATTATTGAGTCCTGGATATACAGAAATTTGAAAGACTATAAACTACAGTCTGAATTTGTTACTAGAAGTAGATGGTTATTGTCTTTTTTGAGAAAACAGATTGACTGCACATATTAAGTTAATGAAACCTCAAACATAGCCATGCTTCTTTTTTTAATATATATTTTTTAGTTGTTGATGGACCTTTTATTATTTATATGCAGTGTTAGTAATCTAACCCAGTGCCTCACACATGCTAGGCAAGTACTCTACCACTGAGCCACAACCCCAAACCAAAAGCCATGCTTCTTGTGGGATCAAGCACACTGTGGACTGAGTCCTGTTGAGGTCCTTGAAGTGGCTTTGCCTGAGCAATGCACATTTCGTCCAGGGCTGTATTTTGATGAGGATTCAGAGCTCTCTCTGGAAACTTGCTGGGGCCCATGGTGTGATGTGTGGGGGTTTCTTTTTCTTTGGCTTCAGTGAAGATGCTGGACTGCACGTGACTATTTTCATGGCAAAACAGGGAGGCTATTTGTCATAAGAGATGCTGAAGGCGACAGGACATACATGTTCATGAAGGAAAGATAATAATTCTCACCAAATTCACCTGTATATAAAAGAAAGCACTTTCTAATTTCCACCTGACATTTGTTTCAGAAACGGGCAATATCCTTTAATATCACAAGAAAGGAGAGATGTACTCACTAATGGAAGAGAATTAAAATCCCACAACTAAACCCTTACATTCATGGTCAAAAGATTTTTTTGACACAGGTGCCAACACTATTTAATGGGGAAATGACATACTTCTCAATAAATGATACTGGGACAACTGAATAATTAGAACAGAATGGAGTTGGGATCCTGCCTCATACCAGACACAAAAATTAACTAAGAATGGATAATAGAATGAATGTAAGAGCTAAAATTTAAAAAGTCTTAGAAGAAACTGTAAGAATAAATCTCATGTTGTCTGTTAGTGATGAAAACATGACTACATTATATATATACACATACATTATATATATATATTATACACACACACACACAGGATATACTGATATTCAGTGGAATTAAGCAGCTTTGTGATACAAAAAAGACCATCCACAGAGTGATTCTCAAAAATCTAAATAGAGTGATATGACTCAGCAATTCCATATCTAGTTAAATACCTTGTAAAAATTAAACATTATGTCTACACATAATTCATTCAAATTGTAATTTATTCAAATAACAAGAATTTTTTTTGCATTAGCAAGAAATACCATGAACTCTCACTCAGCCACACATTGGAATGAAATATTAGTACCCATTTCAGCCTTAATAAAAACATTATGCTAGATAAAAGAAGGCAGTTGAAAAGATCACATACTGAATGTTTGCAATTAGGTTAAATATTTAGAACTGGAAAATCACTAGAAACAGAAAGTAGATTGGTGGTATCCAAGGATTTAGGAGAGGAGGAACTATTAATTGGTATGGAGTTTTTCAAGGGTGACAGCAATATTCTAAAATTGTGATAGTTTCTCTAGTCTGTAACTAGATTGAGAAACATTGAATTTAACATTTCAGATGTGAATTTTTATTATATAATTTATCTCAATAAAGATTTCCATAAAATTTTATTAAAGAAGTAGACAAAAAGAAACTTTGAAAAAAAGAAAGCATGTGGTCTGAGAATGGAAACAGCCAGTGAGGCGAGCAGGATGGTTTGGCGGTGATGGAAACCAATCAGTCCCTGCTAATATGGGGATCCCAAGGACATGGCAGAGAATATTCTGGACTAATGTTTCCCTGTCCTGCCTTTGAATGCGTGCTGATCTTCCGATGCACCATTCTAGGAGAAAGACTAACCTATCATGGTATGTGGACTCTGGAGACTGAAGCTTTATAACCCAGACTCACCTTATCTTTGGCCTCAGAACACCAAAGCTCCAGTTTTACCTCCGGGGGTCCATTTATGCACAACTGGAGACAACTCTTAGACGTTCAGCAAAACAGGAAAAAAAAAAAATCTTCAAACTTTTGCCTTAATGTAAGCCTGATGAGCTCAGAGCTATCATAATTTGTTTGTGAAATTGCTATGGTGACTTTTAGCATGATTTAATGATAGAAAATAGACAAATTAAAATTTACATGCTGTTTGTGACAAATATTACACATAGAAAGAGTGCTAACATGGGATGCCTTCATGAGATATGCAAAAATAATAATGGCTGTAATCAAAGTAGCATCTGAGTCATGCAGTTCTCCAGCTGCACTTTCTCGGTTGCCTCTGCATTCCCAAGGATACAGCAGTGTGGTGAATGTTGATTGAATACTAAGTACAGTTTGAATAAAAAGTTCAATTGCCAGCCTCAGAGCATGACCAAGTATTATTTTTGCCAATTTGCTTTTCCAAATGGTTGCTGGCATTTTCATGGTGAGTCTTTGTCAATCAAAGCCAGTAAACACAACCTGCTATTATCTTCCCATTATCTCCTCTCTTCTTGGGGAATTTCTAATAAAATGAAAAATAGACAATTTAAACAATGCTTGTGACTCAGCAGAGTGACAAGTGTATAAAGTTTGAATGTAATTTTTAGTGATTTATTCTCCTATTTAAATAATTGTGATCAAAAGTGGTTACTGAAGCAATTAAGCTCATTAAGGAGACTTTAAAATTAGTAAATACTCTTTTACAAATATCACACAAAGCTCCAAACTCCAAACATTTCTCATCAAATGCTAGCTTTACTTTTTGACGTTCCTCGATATTTAACTCAAGGTTTGACTGTTCTGCATTATCTACTTTTTCTTCATTGTCCATTACTACATTTTAAATTCTCCTTGAGGAACTAGAAGACACTATTAGAGAAAAAGAGATTGTTAATTTATGTGAGCCTAATGGAAAATACTCATAAAGAGTAGCTAACAACATAGAAAATAAATGTATCCAAGTAAAGCTGAGGAAGATGAAGGGGAGATTTGGAGGTATGCGGAGTTTGAGAAAAAGCTAGATGTGAGTGAAAACAGCAATACAGGAAAGGGGACAATCTATTTCCCTTTTGTCTGAAAATCATTTTTGATCGTGGTACTTTTAGCCTTGGACGTGGCCCATTTCTTTTATAGAAATATCAAATTATTATATTTATCAGGCAGTATCACTGTGGGCAGAGGCAACACTTCATCCTGCTTCTCTGTGTGCATTTGAAGTTCTGTGTGCTGACCCTATTAAAACTGATCACAGTACTGCCATCCAGGTATTTTCACACTGACCATTCTCATACCGGCATCTACTGGTGAAAATCATTGCTTCCATACTTAAAAAAATATTTACCTCCTAGAGTACATATGCCAATCAACAAGAGTGTGCCTACCACAGTTTTGCATGAGACTTTCCAGGCAAGAGTTGATCTCAGTGGGATGGCAAGCTTAGTCAGAGAGCCAAAGGTGCAGCCTAGTCCTGGTCACTGTGTTCACCCCAATACCAGTGAACCATGTTTATAATGCACTCTTAATTCATGATCCCAGGAAGGACCATAAACATCAGGCATCTGATGCCAAGGTAAAGGGGATGTTTAGAGACTAGTATTGAATTCATGGTCTCAAGGTTTCATCCTCTATGATAAAGGAGATGGAGGAGACAATGTGATCTTCAGTAACCACACCTCACAAAATACTTCCTGCTGAGGAATTTGGCTCCTTTTCTGAAAATTACATGTTGACCTGGGTTTACTTTTTTTATTATGTGAGTTTTTCAACATGACTCTTCCAATTCAACAGAGTACTTCTGTTGTTTAAAGCCGAGTCCACTAGGATTAATATAGTTATTGTATAGTTTTAGAGGCTTTAGTGGATGCGAAAGAAAAAGAATACGATTTATCATTGTAAGTGCTGAAAATATTATTTGTAGATTACATACCTTTTAAAACATAAAGTCTTCTGTTTCTAATGAGTGCACTGAATGGCTACTACACTGATACGTAGAGAACTTGGAAGTGGTCACTCTTGCCCTCAAAACAAGAATAAAAAGTGAAAGTGAACAAACTATAATCAATGACTAACCTAAGTACAGCAGAGCTCTGAGGTCACAGATAAACAATCACCACAGGAACTGAAGAGTCAGGAACAGAAAGTACAACCAGCTCACCTGAGCAGAACTGTAGGAACACTTCAGTGCTAACCTTGGCAAATTGCTAGGCTTGAGTATGGACAATTTGAGTTACAACTTCTGTGGGTTCAGTCAAAGGGCTGGCTCTCTTTTAAGAATTATTTGGATCCACACATGGAGAGCTGAATAACTCTTCTCAGCTGATAATTGCAAGTGGGTTATCAGTGTCCCTGCTGGCCTGAAGAGGAGGCGCTTACAGTCACATAGACAGTGGACATAGTGCTGGCGATATGTGTTTATAAGGTTGCATGAAGATTTAAGATAATACAAACTTTTCTTTTAAAGGTCAGTTAGTAATGCTTAATATTTTATTTAATAAAATTGCATGACAGATTCTGGGCAAGGCAATTTATAAACATTATCTATTCCATCCTTACAAATACTCTGGCAGGTAGCTTCTGAATTATGCTTTGAGAAGAGCTGAGCAACTTGTCCCTGCTCACAGTTAAAACAAGCAGATGCTGCGGTCTGATTGTGCTCCCCCCACCAAACTCCTAGGTTGAAGCTTCATTCTTGCAATTGTACCAGGAGGAGGGTTTTCCCGAGGTGACTGGCTCCTGAGGATGGAGCCCTTGTCATTAGAATTAGTGCCTTTATAAAAGAGGCCACAGAGAGCTGCCTCACCCTGCCCCACATGTGGGAAAAGAATACCAGGAAGCCGCCTTTGCCAGATAAAAAAATCGGCCAGTGCCTTGACCTTGAACTTTCCAGACTCCACAATTGTGAGGAACAAATTTCGGTTGTTGATAAGCCACTGAGTTTATGATATTTTGTTCAAGCCTCCTGGGAAGACTAAGACAGTGGCTGAGCTGGATTTAAAAACCCAGTGGTCTGACCGACCCCAAAATGAAAATGGCCAGCCATTCGGTCATCCTGCCTGTGATGTAGGTTAAGACCTTTTTCCAGGACGAGGTAGTTTGAAGAACAACTCACCAGCTCTGGGCCAGCATTGCCTAATGGGAATCAATAAATGGGGCACGTCATGTCCTTCTCCATCACCATCAAAAAATTTAATAAGATGCATCTTACCAAGAGTCAGATAACAGTTTGCAAAAGAGAACTTGAAAACGTTAGGAAGAAGCATGTTCTAATTAGACATTTCCACCACCCTAAGGCAATTATACAAAATAGTTGAGAATCAGTGGATAAAAGTCTCTAAGAAAGATACCATGAACATGACCAACAGCAGAGAGGGGTTCTCTGTGGTTTAGAGGTGTGGTTAATCTGCTGCAGGTACTGCTCTGCTGTCTTACATGACGGCTGTCTCTTCCCCGCCACCCCTACAGCATCTACCAGTAAAATACACCTTGTGTTTATTTGAGATAAACAAAAATTTAAAAACAATGTAAAACACTGGGAGGGAAGTACATGAGCCAACTGCAAAAATACCAATGACAAAGGCAGGTGGCTGTGCCTTATTATTTTCGGGAGCAGAATTTTTTCTTTCTAATGAATTTTCCCTTTTTTTACTCATTTATCCAAGAAATTCTCACTCAACCTTAATTTCCCCACTTAGGCTCTTTCCATATAAGGACGCTCCCCTACGGGGAGGATGATCGCCTCCCTGCCAAGCAGTTTCCAGGTGGGCAGCTGAGCGGCTCAGTGAGCAGGGCAAGGGAGCGATCTTTCCATCCCTCAGTGTCACTCCCAGTGTGCCCCTGCAGCTGGCAGGCTTGTCTTCTCAGCCACCAAATGGCCCCAAGAATCCACACTAAATTCTCCTACAACTTCTAAAAGTCAGAAAAGAGAACATCATTTTTTTTGTATCCATTTTACTTCTCTATTTCTTTCTTCCTTCCTTTCTTCTTCTTTTTTCTTGTTTGAGTGAAGAAACTGAATTGAATCCCAAGATGGAGAAGCATTTTCAGCTGTATTACTGGTGAGGTGAATTCGATTTCCATGGCAAGCTTAATCAGGACTTACCGCACTGGGCCAAAGGTGAGCCTTGCCTCGCTGCAAGGTGAAGTCGAGATTGATGGGGAGGAATGAGGAGACCCCAGGTGCCTGCCCTTGCAGACAAAATCACACCCATCTCTCATAAATACTAAGGCCATACACTTTTCGTGTTTCCTCATTGCTTTGTAAGAATAATTTTATGAATCAGTTTTCTGCCAGGATACCCCTATTTGCTCATTCTTTTCATCATCAAATTTGTGTATTTTCTTTGAACCTGACAGTCCTAAGTGCCTTGAAAATCGCTCCAATGAAGTTGGTGTAAAACGTACTGATATCAGTTAGAAGGGTAATAGTGATATTTGTAGTAATAATGAAAGAATGATTTTATTATCAATAATCACTTGATGATTACCATCAAATGATCATTGATGATTACTATCAAGCGATTATTGATGATGAAATTATTGTCATGAAATCATTCTTTCTTTTTACTTTCCTTAGAACATGAAAGTACATTGAACACATTACAGAAGGCAACTGCAGCAATGGGCACATTAACTCAGCTGTCCAAGGCCACAGCATCTCTAGCTGGAAAGGACCCACCTTGGTCAGGGGAGGAGCACCAGAGAAGGACCCAGGTCTCCATCTTGTCAACACCATTCTTCCTGCCAGGTCACAGGTGGGACCAGCAGCAGCTCCTGGGAGGGGGGGCTGGACAACAGGCCCCCAGCGAGGAAAACCCCTTCCCTGAGGTTGGCAACGCCCTTGGCCAAGGTCTAGAGCGGAATGAGGTGTGGAAAGCGCTTTGCAGACTCAGGGAAGCACGTGCCAGGCGTTGAGCCAGAGGAGCTGGGCGTTGCTTAGAAACTAGCAGAGGCAGGCAGGCAGCTAGGCTGCCCGCACCGCGGCTGGGAGCCAACTTACCCGCGGAGGCTGGAGCCTCACCCCATGGAGCTGCCCGAGAGCGGGATGGGATTTCCTCTGCCTCCCTCCTCGAAATAACGAAATCTCTGTGAAACAAATGCATGCCCATTAAATCCCTGCTATATAAATATTTAACCTCTAACATACCGATTAAATCATACATAATCATACGTAATATATATCCATATATCCATCTGCAACTATGCTTTGAGTTATGAGGATTTAATAAGTGTGTGTAATATGACATTGTATTATCAAAATTTAAAGTTAAATTATATATATATATATATATATATATATATATATATATATATATACATATACACGTATAGATATGTAATCTTAATACCCATAACTCCATTACTGCAGTCACAATTCATACGTGAATAGAACCATAATTATATTAAGTGACATATTTAAAAATCACACAGGTGTCTGTGAAAAGTAAAAAAAAAAAAAAAAAAAAAAAAAAGTTTAATGTTACAACTTAAATTAATGTAAATGATAACTTTGCCACACAGCTAAGACGTGGATTTATTTTTCTTCTAATTGTTTGGTTTTGTGGACTCCTACCTTTTTTAAGTCGTCAATCAACTATGCATAGTCTGAAATCTTCATTCTATGCAAAATTAAAAATTCATACAAATTCACTAGCATTTATAGATTTTTAGGTAGGATTATTTATGAAATCCTTATTTTGAAAATTCATCTGAAATGCAGTCCTCATTTTTATTATATATATGTCTATATACTATTTGAATTTATGATAAAAAAATGAAAACCACAATACTAATTTTTAAAAACTTGATGTAGAAAATATTTAGGAAACTCCAGTATTTTCTCCTCTCCTAGAGGAATGTCACTAAGTGCTTCCTGTAGGCTCTTGGGGTCACCTCAGATTTCAGACTCATCTACTTCAGCCCAGTGCAGTGGAGGTCATTCAGTTCATGTACCCACGGCAGGGGCAGTAATACCTTAGGCGTAGGAATTCCATCCTGCAATTGTGAGAGGGGGCTTCAGAGGCTTATCCCTGAACTGAGGAGAGCTGGAGAGGGCTTTCTCAATCTCTGTGGGTGTTTCAAAGTAACCAAGGTGGACAGGCTGCCTGTGCGGTGGAGGTCTTCTTGCAAGCAGGTGGAAATAGCTTTTACTGAGAGAATGACAAAATAAAAGGACCAGCCAAGCTGAGGCTCAAATGGCATCATCCCCAACCAAGAAATGTGCTTCTTCCAATTGTGACATCGTGGTGTACCAGACAATTGTAAATGTTATCACTGTGCATGTTTTGCTATTCTTAGCTTTCTTGTTCCCTCCTGTGAATTGGATTCATAGGTTCTGTGCTGAATTTTATTGAACAATTTATCAAACATGAATTAACACTAATAGTAATCAATCTCTTCAAGAAAATAGGGGGAAAAAGAATACTTCTCAAATCATATTGTAGAACAAGCACAATCTCAATAACAGAGCAAGACAAAGGTACTATTAAAAGAAAACTGAAGACCAGAATAGCTCATAAACCTAGACAGAATATGTACAGTGAATTAGGAATGGCCTGATAGGAAAGAAGCTACAGCACTGCAGGACCAGGTGGGAGTGATCACAGAAGGGCAAGCTGTGGATTCTTTATGGCAGAACTGCACATCCTGACCACAGAGCACTCTCAGACACGTTTGACTTGCTATCAAATCAATGTAAAAATTACCTATTTTTTCTTTCCTGACAGAGCGTTTCCCATTCTTTAAAGAAGACATTTGTAGTGTTCGAAAACAACTAACAAATATTTGCATTCTCCATACTTCTAGTGTTCCAGTGGCTGGTATCTAGAGATGTGGCAAATTATACAGGACACATGCCTTGATAATTGTCAGCATATTACTAAGTTACAATGCTTCTTGCAAGGCTATCTGAATGCCATTGAATCACGAGACTCTCTCCTTAGTTAATAATACCAGATGGAATGGCTTGAAGTCAAGCAATTTCCTATTTCACTTTAAAGAAAGAGCATTCATCTCTGTTCCTTAAGAAGGGAATTTCTGTTTGGACAAGTGCTTAAGTGTCGGTCCTATTAATGATGGCATGTAACACAGCTGGTTGACACCCGAAAATGAGAAGCAGCAGTTTCCATTTGTATCACGCTCAAAGGGCCTAAGTCTGCCCCCGAAATTAATGAATTGCTTATTATTTGGGAAATTCATTAACTGTTTCATGGCAATAACTTAGTTTGGCTTCCATCACTCTGGAGGCTTCTAGAAACACATCAGTGTGACTTATGTTTATTCCTCACTTCTTTCACTTTTTGGATGCAATTCAGTTTTGTTTCGTGACTTGTTTGGGGAAAGTCAATTAAATCTGCAGCTTCAACTGCCAATCAAAAAAGATTTGGTCTGTAGAGCAGATGTGTTGACTCTTGTAGCACCCCTTGCTGAGTAAGTATTAAAATCATTTACCTTGACAACCAGCATTCCAGACAACATCACCAAATTCAGCCTCAGAAGGAGAAGCTATGAGCTGTGTGACAATGGAATTGCTGGAAGGACTTTTTGTATTTGCAAAGTGGTGGATTATTCAAGAACATGAATTCCATCTAGAAGCAAATACCCTTAACATTTTAGTGCATGTTCACACAATTGAATTTTGGTGTATTCTTATAATGTTTGCATTGTATTGTTTAAAATGATTGATTCAATTTGTTTCCACTGAGCAGTCAATAATAAAAACATTATTATTCTGCTCCCAGGTGAGATTCGGACAGGGAATTTTTCTAAGCAATGCAAATATTAACACTGTATCCCTCACGGAAGTGAATAATTTTGGCACAAGTGTTTTTCTAGACCTCGAAACTTTCCACCTATGACTGTGAGGAAGTACCTGTAGAGCAATTCCATGTGTGTCTCTCTGCTTTCACGTATCCGACTCTTGATGTTGTCCCTGTTTGGGGAATTTGTTCCCTTCCAGTACTGGGAATTGAACTCAGGGGCACTCGCCCACTGAGCCACATCCCAGCCCTATTTTGTATTTTATTAAGAGATAGGGTCTCACTGAGTGCTTAGCACTTAGCTTTTGCTGAGGCTGGCTTTGAACTTGCAATCCTCCTGCCTCAGCCTTCCGAGATGCTGGGATTACAGGCATGAGCCACCAAACCCGGCCCCTTCCAGTACTACTTTCTGACCCTAAGGATTTATGAAGGTATTTTCACCTCCATCCTGTAAAAGTATCCTCTCTTGTTATTCTAACTTCCCCCAAGTGGTTTATTTAAACTCCCATGAACAATTAAGGTGATTATCTCCTGCTCTATTTGGTAAAGAGATTACTGACATTAAGGAATGTTTCACACTTTATTCTGGGACGTGACAGATTCTGGGGCAGGCACCCTCCATGGCCGCTGGGCACAGGCTCTGCTAGAGGAAGAGCTGGGCTCAGTGCAGTGTCTGTCCAGCAGGGCTCCTGGTGGGCTGTTTCCTACTCTGTCTGGAAGCAGCGGCCTGACTCTGAGGATCTCTCTCCTGGGTGACATTCTCAGTTGTGATAGCTCCTTCTCTGGGGCAAAAAAACAACCTTAGGAGGACTTTGGTCTTGGACGTTCCAGGCTCTATGTCCCCACCCCTCCTACCACTGCTTCCACTTGCGAGCAACTTGGGGAGCATCTCGGCTCCCCGTTTCCTTTCCCCCATTCCAGGGCTCCCCAGCGCCCTGCAGTCCTGAGCTTGCTCTGGCACACATTCCATGGCCTCTTCAGGAGAAGTCTTTCTGAAATTTACGGAGATTTGTAAAGTCAAGGGGCTTCGTGCCCTCAGAAAGCGAAACCCACCTTTAGTTGGTGACCACAGTCCCCATCACGCAGATGATAAAGGAGGGGTCTGCTCAGCGTCTGCAGTACCCGTCGAACCACCCGTCGGATCCAGCTGCACTCACGTTCACAGACATCTCTGGGCATTCTTGCTCCTCTTGGGTTGCTGCCCAGATGTGTGTCACCGTCTCTTGTTGGAGGACCCAGACGGCCAACCCACCGCTTCTTCCGCCTGTGGCCCTGTGGCCTGGCTCTGCCACCTCACTGCAAGTGGTAGCCTCACTTCTAAAGGTCGTCCTCATCATAACTCCTCGGTGGCTCCTCAGTGACACTCATTTCTCAAGTGGCCTTTGCTCCTCACTACTTCAGGGTGCCTTCGCTTGTGATTTCCCTTCTGTGTGGACATTGCACCCAACCCAACCTCTGACCCACCAGATTAACTTCTGGAAATGACTTAAATTCACTGAATTCTCTCCTCTCAAACTGCATGTTTCAGAAAATCTGGTTTAACTCCGTGTAGGGAAAATGTGCTCTAAGGTGCCCTGAGACTGAGAGAGAGGATCACAGATGCAGGACCTCACCAAGCTGTATTCATTGGAAGTTTCTGATAGAATTGAGCTCAAGAGAGGCACAAGCCTGGTGGATCCCGTGATCTGGGTCCAAGGGACAGGACGGTGTAGCGGTCAGGACAAAAGTGAGTTTCACCCAAGATGGTCTTTCTTAAGGTAACGTCAGGGACTTCAGGCACGAGCAGGTGATTCCAGTGTGTATCACCTCCCAGCTATGGTCACTGGCTGAAGGAACCACTTCCAACTCAACCTCACTACCATTCCTGATGGGCAGAAACTGTTGCAAGACCAGGATTGGAAGTGGGAGGGTGGGAGAGATTAAAAGAAAGAAGACTTTGCAAATTGAGTCCAGTTGAGTGAAATGCTGGAATCAATGTCAAAACCAGAGAGAGCCAGAGAGGAAAGTGATCCTAAAAAGGAGAGAAGCCTTGGCACAGAATGAGGTTGAAGGGAAGGGTTGAGCAGATCAGAACTGGAGGCACCAAGTCTGGGGAAGGCACCGCCTCTCCTGCTGATAGCGAAAGACATGCACAGGGACTAGAGCTGGGCGCAAGGGAAGCCCCCAGCCCTCACTGTGCCTTTAACACTGTCCCAGAGAATTTATCTGGAAAAAGACAAGACTTAATCTTGATTAAGTAACTGCTCTGCTTGCTTCAGGAAATTTCTACGGATGCATTTGTCAAAGAGAACAGTCTGCCAACTCAGTTAACTGTTCCCTGATCAAGACTTGCTTCAGGATTCTCACTTGGCAGCTCCTACTAATTCTAAACTAAATATTATGAATCTGCCAAACTGTAATGGGTTCCGTGCCTTCAAGAAATGCCTTCAAGTATTCATTTCTTCATCTGCAGCACTGTGGAAACTGTCAAGGTGGTGTTCTCTCTGAAAGCAGACAGTCTCAAAAATTTAGCTTTGCTTCATTAGCAGTTTCTCTAGTGGCATTTTAACAACTTGGGTTCTCTGGTGGTTTTACCAGTGTCTATTCAGGACACCCCGGCTGCCCTGGTTCACAGGAAACTTGTGAGCAGCATCTCCCTGAGGCCCAACAAGGGACTCCCTGACCGTGATGATTGGGTAAGTCAGACGCTAGTTCTTAGTACTAAGCATCAAGCTCTTTCCTGGAGCTCTCCCATGCTAAATTTAGTGTGTCTCCTAGAATTGAAAAGCTATTTTAGGAATCCTTTGATTATCTGGTCAAATCTGAAAGTTTTATTTTCAGTGCAAAACTGTCTGCTGTCTGTTGACCCTCATCATAAATTTGGAAAACTTCTAAGTATATTTTTACTAAGAAGAGAGAAGCACACAGAGATTGAGGAATCTGTTCTTGACTTTTCCCAGAAGCTGGGGGACTCAGAAAGTCTCTCTTCACACTGGCATCTTTTTGTCAAATAATATTTCAGGCCAAGGATCAAAGCTTTGCCTCGGCTTTTTCAGCATTGCTGTGTTCTGTTCATGAGACTTGGGTACTGTGAGGTGAGCCTTCCCAAACCTCCTTGTGACCAGGGATCAAGGGCATTAGATGGGTCCAAGCCACGAGGTACAAAAGTGCAGCCTCCTACTGGCTCTGGCCAGATTCTTGAGCTTTTCTCAGTCTAAACCGAAGTCCCTGTCCCTCACCCCTTCCAAATCCTTGCTCTTTATAGATATTTATACTGTCAACCCAGAAGACAACTTCCCACTATATTCAGAAAAAAATAAATTATTCATCTGAGAAGAAACTTAGACCTGAAAGAAAGTAAAATTTCAAACCTACAGTGTTCTTCAAAGATCAAATCCTCTAAATCTCAATTCCCTCCTAAAATTAAATCCTCTTGAGAACAAAGCAAGACCTGTCAAGTTGGTTATGAGCACTGGTTTCATTGGGAGCTGAGAGCCACCATCAAATGCTTCACCAGTTCTCTATACATCACACTGAAATGCACACATAATTCTAGTGCCATGTAAGGCAAGGCTCCCAGGCCTGTGTCAGCGTGCTCCTGAGATGACAGGACATGTCAATGCAGGAGAAGACATTCACTGGGAAAGGCAGAGCAGGGAGCTTCATGGAAGGTGGTGAGGAAATTTTCTTGAACTTTCTAGTGAGATCTGTTTGCTTGTGTGATTTCTCTAAGTGAGTCTGCTGCATGGGGAAGTCCCTTGAGCTCTCAACATCAGCTTCCTCGTGGGTAAGGTGTGTGTGTCTCCAGTTGTGCATGAGCTTTAGAAATCAGTGGGTGTTAAGGTTCTCAGAACCACAGGAAAACCTCGCCAGCCACTACTCCTTTTACAGCTATCTCCTCTTTGTGATGTTCTTTGGAAGGAGATGTTTTTCCATAAATTCAAAAAGATGTGTACATTCTCTTCTGTTCAGCTGCAAGGTGGCAATAATGCCAACTTGCACTGGTCACTTTGACCATTCTGGCCATTCGGTGCCCATGATGCCACTCTTCCTCAGTCTTTCCTCTTTACTTTTATCCTCCCAGGATTCTCTGACCTATGCTCATAGAGTTCTCTCCCTACCAAGAGGACAATAATTCCACTTGCTGCCCTCTTCTCTGCCAACTCTACTGTCTCCACTATTATTTTGGGGTGAGCCTTTAGTTCATGAATTTCACTATGTCATTGTACCCTCATATTTGATAAAGTTGTGAAAGCACAGGCTCTGTACTTAGCTGCCTTGATCAAGTAGTTTATCCATCAATCGTTAGCTTTCTAATCTCTGCAAAGACACTGCAGTAGTATCTCCTAGTCCCCAGCTGCACTTTCAGTAGCTTTGGTTACTTCAAATCAACTGTGGGCTGAAAATATGAAGAACATTTCAGAAATAAACAATGAAAAACATTCAATTGTTCACCTTCTGGGTGGAGTGATGAAAGCTGCAAGCCCCACCCAGTTCTGCCCAGGAAGTGAGTCACCCTGGTGCACCCACACCTCACCAGCCCATCAGTCATTCAGAGCTGCCTTCAAGGTATGGCGGTACTTTGCTCCATTATTTACTTAATAAGGTCCCAAAGTGCACAAGTAGTAGTTCTGGCAATGTGGATAAGCTTCCTTTGAGTAAAAAGGTGAAAGTATCAGACGGCTCAGTTTCAACAGGAAAGAGCTGCATCTCGGATGTGGTGCTGAGCATGGTTCTGGGAATTCCAGGAGGTCTTGGAACTCATCCCCCTCGAATAAGGAGGGAATATGGCAAACACAAATCCCCCGTAGGACTGGCACCAGAGTTGGCAGAATGTGAGCTACGGTGGACAAATGTACGTACTGTAAATGGTAGTTCTGGGGTGGAGTGTTCATGAGTTTGATACTAAGTTTCCAAATGAATATTTATTATAACTTGTGTCGGAATAACAGCCTCTTCAGAATCTCAACTACACCAGTCCCCATTACCGACTCTATTCTTTTTTACATCTTATTTATAGAAATGCATGAAAATCTAGATGGATGTTAGTTTAAATTCTTGAAGTAATTTTGTGAACTTGTTTTTTGCTTCTTGGATTCAATCATTTGTCAGATATCATTGATTCACAGTGCAGCAGGGATTCATTATTCTGGTGTGACTACTCTAATTCTTATGCCTCATTTTCACCTGCTGTATTCTTTTCTGCACACAGCCACCATATTCACTGCTGGTAGCAATTTCCTGAACACACTGTAACACTAATAATACCTCTTTCCCCACCCTTGCCTAAAATCCTCCTTGCCTACTGTTGCTACCCCTGGGACATGAACTCAGCTGTGCTTTACAACATTGTGTTTTGTGCACCAAGTATCCAATGAGAAGGAGCCACTCACTGCCCTGCAGGAGGCAAGGAAGTCTCTTAATTTGAAACCTTGGCACGTGATGCTGCCTCGATGGAGCATTTTTTCATTTGTCTGCTTGCTTTCCTATTGCTGATAGCACAGATCCCACTGTAGTTCAAAACCTTTCCACAGCACATGTTGTAGTCTCTCCAACAATCATCTCTCTGATTTCACATAAAGCCAATATTTTGGTATTATGCTGCTTTAGGGTGCATAGGCCACCCACCTGCTCAGTCTAATGGCCCCTGGCCTACTCAGGCACTGCTCCTGCAGGAGGAGGCTTCCTGGCCAGACAAGTTCCTTGCTCCTGCTGCCTTCTTCTCGCTACATCCAAACATCTGTTAGTTGCCCACACTCTGAAGGCATTTGTGTTTTCAGCCCCCAACATGAAATTGTATGCACTGCCCACACACCCTTCCAATACTTTTGTTCAGCACAATTCAATTGTTGTTTAATACCTGTCCACTTAAATTTATTATGGCCACAGACCTTACCAGTTATTTAAATTTAAAAGGTGGGGAATTGGTTTGTATTGAAACTACCAAAAAATCAGAAGCAAAGGACAAACATTCAAAAGATAAAGAAAGCCAGCAGACTGAACTCATGAAAGCGGAATGAGTAGGGGATGGGACAGCTAGAAAACCAAAGCAGTAAGTGCAGCATTAAGGCAGGTTTCACAATAAAAAAATACAAAGGGCCTGGGGCAGCAGTTCAGTAGCAAAGCACCCCTGGGTTCACTCTCCAATACAAGAAAGAAACAAAGAAAGAAAGGAAATGTAAGTACCCAGGGATGGGTGGGACAGTTGATTGACAGGAGTGAATAAAATGATTCTAGAAGAGGGAACATGGAGAGAAGACCATGTCCTTCTGTGGTGGGATTCTAGAAAAAAGATCAGCCTTGTCCCTTGGGTCTTTATGAAGCCCAACTTTCTGCCCCTAAAATTCACACAAACTGTCCTGTCCTTTTAAGAACCACATGCTCACTCAGGCCAGAGGATGCCACCCCAGGAAGCGCTGGGCACATGGCTCATTGCTTTCCTGTTTCCTGAGTCATCCCCTCATGCAAAGGCTCCTTCAAGCTGTTGCTTTCTAGAAAATGTATTTCTCACAAATTTCCAGGTTAGTCACTGAATACGCTTCACACCTACTTTTATAGCTTCCACTTCCTGCTCATGAAAATATAGGTTTGCTACACCATTAGCAAAGCCAACAGAGCGGGATGTGCTGCTGGAGCCTGTACCACACTCTGTGAAGGTAATCAACACCCATTTGGTGTGTGCTATGTGAGAGGGAGTCAGTGCAGCCAATACGCCCATTTTACACATGGGCTAATGAAGCAGGCTAATCAAATTCCAGTGCATAAAATACACCTCACAGGCTAGCATGAAGATTTCAAAATTGGCAAAGTTGCCATTAACACTAAATCATTATTTGCAATACCAATAACAAAGTTAGTTGAAACAGATTCCCTTAACTGATGACTTTTTGCAAGGTTTAGCTGAGCTTCTTCAGGAAAATGGCATCTCAATCATTGAGTGATTTGTCTTTAATCTGTGTAATGAACGGGGGGTACATTGATAATTGATGTGTAAGATCTGCATTAATGAAAACTGTCCACTACTTCACTTTCTCTGTGTTGGTCTGTTTTCTATCTCATCTTTCTGACCCCTTGAAACCATGCCTCTGACTGAATAACCATCTACACATGTTCATGCTACAACAAAAGATATCCTATTGAATCCATCTATTCATTTATAAATTCACTAGCTATTTTGGTGCCTATGAGGTATGATGACCCTGGTAACATGAAGATAGAATGAGATGCAACCTTGGCCCTCTATTGTACATGATCTAACGAGAAATGAGACCTAGTTACAGAGAACCACAATACAGGACCTAAGAGCCTAGTGCTCATGTGGCCTGAATGAAAGCAACCAGGGACTGGGGAGTTAGAATTTAGTGTCCTCACCAAATTCTTCTTAGAAAGCATACAGCATATGATTCTTTATGTAAAATCCATGTATATTCCCAGTGAAGTAGAGAAATTGTTCATATCCCTTTTAAGATGTGAGAAGTTAAAATAAAATCTTTTCAAATTTACTCCAGTGTAGACTAATGGAGCAATTAAGAACCAAAAAATGTCAAGGTGGCTATAAATAAATAAGGATCAGAACTATTTTTAGAAGCTTGATTAAATGCAAATGGGAGAAATTCTGTTAAGTAATGTGATTTCCTGATAAATCCAATAAAATTCTGTATATTTCTTTTTTTTGTTTTTATAAGCAGTATTACTCTTTAAATAAGTCTGAGTATTGTTTAATAGTCACAAATAACTAAGCTCATAAAAATAGCATTTTTAAAAGTTCACTTCAAGTGAATCTATTTTTCAAGAAAAGAAAATTTTAACTATTATATGTCAGCCACTTAGCTGTAAATAGGAAAATGTTTAACATTTTTGTTCTATACCACCATGTTGCTGTTGGTAATGGTGGTGTTTTGGAGGGAAAGGAAATGTAATTAAAAGTTTAAAAGGAGCATGTGTGGTATCTGATTTAACCAGATTAAATTTTATTACATGTTCAGAAGTTTTTGCTTCAGAACTTAACTTTTAAGGCTATAGGTTAACTGAAATAAGTCAGGCACAGAAAGACAAATGTCACACCAGGTCACTCTTGATCCCACAAGAGTTGAGAATGGAATGGTGGTTCCCAGTGGCTGGGGAAGCTGGGTATGGGGGACTGAAGTGTGCCAAGTGTCAGGCGGGTAGGAGCTGGGAGTTCTGTGGTGCTATTGCAGGCAAGGGTGACTATAGAGAACAACTACGTACTAAACAGTTCAAAAAGCTGAAAGTAAGGACTCCGAATGTTTTCACTATAGAGAAATAGTAAAAGTTTGAAGATATGATATGCTTAAAATTATTTAAACATATCACAATCTACAAACCTATGTGTGGATAAATACTATATTTGATAAATATGTACAGTTTCTATGTATCAGTTATATATTTTTAATAAATTAAAAAGATATTAATAAATTATAAATAAGTGATACTAATAGTATGAGTAATAGAGTCTGTATTTTATCCTAAGTTAATTGCATAACCAATACCAGGTTGGAAACACTGAAGCAGCAATTCAGGACATGTCAATCATAAATTATCTCATGATTTTCCTAATATGTTTCTCAGTAAGTTAATATGGGATCAAGTTACAGATCATGGTAAAAATCACACCCAAGCTTCTTATAAAATCTTATCATATAGTTTATTTTGTGAAAATGCTAAATTTATATAATATTTCAAAAAATATAGCTTGCCTTTCTAAGAAGATAGAGCATGAAATCATGTTTACTAATATCAACAGCTTAGAGAGCCCAGTCCCTGCACCCACAGGGGCCTTGCCCCAGCTGGGGATGGAGGCAGATTATGTGGCAGAGGTGCCCAGCTGGGCTGGAACTTTACACCAGCACTTCTTCTTTACTATGGCTCTGTGACCCTTCAGAGACTGAGAGGACCTTGCAGTGTCAGTCCACTGAGGGTGGTTGCAAAGGGAGAAGATGGGTGGCAACTGGACTGGGAGCTTTCATAGCCTGAGTTAGCAAATTCATTTTTTCTTTTAAAGAACTGCAACATGAAATCTGGCTTGTTGTTCTAATCTAATGCAAAACAGTACATTTTTAACAGACCTTTTAATATCAAACAAACCCACTTCCAACCTGTGTTTTGAAAACACAATTATTCAATGGTATCATTATTATGTGCTTCCAGTATTTTCTTCTTAACATACTCATTATCAGCACCTCTGCCTATTTTTTCTATTTACACATCAGTCCTTCTCTGGGTCATCTTCTCTTATCAAAATAATTACAATTCCTTGTCACAAGTCTACATAATAAACTCTCAGGTTTTTGTTTGTATACTGAAGAAAAAAAAAAGGATTATCTTCCTAATGTCTGTCAATATCCTGTTTGAAGATAGTCATGAGTTTCCATGGTAACCACTTAACCCCTTAAATTTTTGAGTGCATTTAGCTCCAGGTAACAGGAACTTGGTCCCTTAAACTTCCTCACATAGGGAGTCCAGGGTTGGATTTGGGGGATGGTAAGGAGTCCCTGCATGACCTGCCTGATTCAGGCTCCTGTCATGCTCCTGCACGCTCCTTAGTGTGTGGATTTCACCATCCTGTTGAGTGTGCAGAACATCTCACTGTCTGCAGCTCCACACACACATCACAGGCGGGCACAGGTTGGGGGGAAGGAGCAGTGGTAAAGCAAATGGAAAGAAACCTGGTGGGACACCCTTGCTGCTGATGAAATGGCAGGCCCTGAAGAATGAGTTCTTTTGTCTGAATGTTAATCAGGAGCAAGAGTCTTAATTTGCATATGCATGTTGTAGAAAGAGAAGAATGTGTTTATCAGATGTTGAGAATGGTTCCTAAACAAAATGATGTAATTGTACTTTATGCTGTTTTTTCTTTTCCTGTGTAGAAGCCATATGAAGTGATGTCTAAGTTCTGTTCCTTTGAGAATGTAAGAGGATTTAGTAATGTCTGAAAAATGAAAAAAATAATTTATTGTGCTATTGCAACTGTCTGCATGCTTAGGAAAATATGTATGGAGGCCTTTAGCAAATCTTTTAAGCATTTCTTATTAATGTTAAAACTATCCTCACTGTGCTCTTCACATGGATTGAAAGCCAGCTCTTCAGATCGCTGCAGTACAGCTCACCAGCATTGTTCTCTTGATTCCTGGTTGCTTTGCAATCATCTTACACATTTTCTCTTGCAGAGGGAATGATAATGTAAGCTTACTTTTAAAGGATAGCTCCCGGCTGTTAGAACAAGAAAATATAACCAAAAAAATCTGAATATTTGCACAGACTGTCTTAATCATGAGTTGGATGTCATAGACATAATGTCTACCCTAGAGGCTCAGGAAGTAGCTTTGCTTTGCAGACAGGCACACTTCTACATGAAAGCCAAGTAGACAGCACACAGCACCTTCAGAGTTGTTTCCAATCCCTCTGACACTGGAGACAAGTAATTTTGATAATTTAGCACCAAGTCTTTAACGTGGTTTACGACTGTAGATAGTTTACTTGGTATATTAGTATTTCCCTGAATGATAATGTATGTCTGAATGGCTTCTGTGTGTGCCATCAAAGAGTATCTTTGTTCAAATAGAGTAAGTCCTATGATTCTGACAACCATGGCATTAGTGTATTTGAAACATCTCCCAGAAAGCATTCTAGGCATGGGCATTCTTGATCTGGAAGTCATCAAGAGACATATTCATACTAATAATTTATATCTTCTCTATTATTGTTTTATTAGTTATCATAAAAAAACTTCAGTTTCTGAAATTTAGAACCGTTATTCATAAGCATAGATAAGCAACACAGCTACTATTCATGTTTGTCTGAAAATAAACATTATTCAAATTGCTTATGTACATCTTGTCTTTACAACAATATTCATGACAAGCTGACAATAATGTTAAGATATACTCAGAGTGTAAATGCTTCCCTGGGCCTCGTGGAACCCCTCACACACAGCAGAGCTCAGGTACACACCCCAAGCTTGGCAACACACCTCACAAATGAAGAATATCAGCAAAGCTACTATCCACAGTGAAAAACAATCAATCCAGGTGCTTTTCCTGAAATGTAGCTGATCGTCTTAATTTATATAAACTTTTTTCAAGTAATTAAACATACTGTTTAACAATATGTTATAACAATCTCCCAACGTGTCCAGGAACTTTCTATACCCCAACAAGTGACATTTTCTGTTATCATACATATCTAAATGTACACTTGCTGGAACAATAATTGCATATTTATATGAACATTACTATGAGTTTCTATTTTGGCCACGTGTACCTTCAAAAAGCACTAAACTAAGGGAGCTGAGTGGCCAATGTAATCTCATCTGCTAGCTTGTGGGACACAAGTGTCACATGCACAAACCCTCATTTTGTCCCCCACTCTGCAGACACAATCTGGAGCACAATTGTAAAGTTACTTAAAAGTCTCCCAGAGCCACTTAACACTCTAAAGTGGATGCAGATTTAGGAAAAAAAAAATAGAAAAATGCAACAACAAAACAATAAGAGAATGGTGGAATATTTATCCCTGTTTATTGGACAGGAAGAGTCAGATGGAAAGAAAAGATATATATTACCAAATTCATTGAAAATTACAAAATTATATTAACAACAGAAGACAATCAACAGCACAGTCCACGGAGCCAAACTATTTCCCGCCACCTTGAAGTGGTTTTATGGGGACAGGTTTGTCTGTCCATATGACAAAAAGGGCAATGGGAAACAGGTCCCAACTCTCTGATACTTCTTGTGGGTACTTCAGCTAAACCTTTAGGTATCAGTTACTTGTATTCTAATTATCAGCTGTGACTTTAAATGCTTGTAGGGAATTAATAGAGGCCTAATTAATGAGGTTTTAGCTATATGAAATCACCTTTTTTTTTTCAGATTCACTTTTGAACATGAAGGGATGCTTATCCAAGTGCATATGACACCAGTCTTGGGAATTCAGTCATCTTTTCTGAGACACGGAAATCCCCTGTATTTGTAGTTGCCACTGTCACTCAGAATCAATCACATGACTTCTGCCATGGCATCATAATCAGAAAAAAATGAAAAAAGAAATGCAGATAGCATCTGAGCAAAGCTGAAAGACTCTCCCTCCTGAGGCTTAAAATTAATATTTGCTGAAATAAAAGGACAACTGAAGGCTTTCGTAACCATGTGTGCATGGCGGTGAGGTCTGGGAGGCTATGGCAATATTACCTTGTTTTCAAATGTCACTTTTATAAACCAAAAATACAGCATATTTAACAGAAAATAAAAACTAATAGTCACATTTTTCTTTGTCCTCATTAGTCAATTGTCATGGTTTGGATCTGTGGTGTCCCCCAAAAGTTCAGTGTGAGGTGAGGCCAGGTGGTCCAGAGGTGAAATGATCAGAGGAGGAGAAAGGCGACCTGCTCAGGGAGTCAGTCACTGGTAGGGACTGCAGGCAGGGTGGCCTGGAGGAAGTAGGTCACGGGGCACGCCTTCTGGGTTTGTACTTGTCCCTGGTGAGTGAAGCTCTCTGCTCTCTTTCTCTCTGCTTCCTGATTTTCAGTCCTGAGCTGCTTTCCCTTTCCACCAAGTTCTGCCTCAGCTCAGGCCAGAAGCAATGGAGTCAGCCACCTGTGGACTGAGACCTCTGAAACCATGAACCCCAAATGAACTGTTCCTCTCCCAATTGCTTTTGTCAGGTCTTTTGCTCACAGCAACAAACAATTGACTAAAACGTCACTGTTAAATTTTGTAACCCTTTCTGATCCTTTCCTTGAGACCATATGCACATTCCAATCAATACTGTACGACTCAGAAATCTACTTGTGGACGCTTGTGAAAATAAAATAAGCCTATATTTTAATTAGAGGACACTGAGGTTTGTGTGTTAAGGTCTTAATATTACATAATTATCAAAAAGACGTCTCAGTTGGATCATAATCGTTTTCTCTAGTATCTATTTTCCCAAATTCTGATCCTAAGAAAATATGTAACAAAAACTGTTTCATTCCAAGAAGCCATTATCTGTATTTAATAATTCTTTAATTATTCTAGTACATGATTTAAGTTTAATGATAATAATTTATCAATGTATTGAGAATAATCCCTGATTTCAAGTATTTCTCCATTTTAAAACCATAATTCTCTACTGATCCTGGTTATTCCCATAACTTTAATGCTTTCACAGTAATCATGACTGGGTTAACATTAGGGTGTTCATGATTTTGCTTCATCACTCATGACTTTAATATAAAGTTTAGTGTACTTGAATATTTAGTTAGGGACAGTTGAACTTCAGTACACATTGACTGCTTTGATCCAATAGCTCAATCTGAGTCACATGATCAATCTACATATATAGGCAACACTGTTTTTAGAACTTATTTCTCTTCTTGTTGAGTGCACAACCTGACACCCAGCTCTATGGTTTGCTTGCTAACAATCCATGAGAGAGTATAGACAAGGAGTGGGAGCAATGGTTAGACGAGTACCTTCCATGCAATGCATGGCCCATTAAAACCCAGTGGGATAGAAAAGCTTCACAGCTGACCTCTTGAGTCATTCTTTACAGGTGTGTGGTCACCTTGGCTCACTGTTCACTGCATTCCAAAGTGAATCCCAACAAAGCTTTAATGAGTTAAACTGCAGAAATCCAGGATTTGTCTCTTACAGCAAATAGTATTAGCTAAACCAATTAGGCTTACAATAATCCTTTCATATTCCCTTCTAGTCTTTAGTGTCTACTCCCCTTACTCCTCAGAGACAGCCACTCTAATGAATTGGGTGTACGTTTTCATGTTTTCTTACAAATGCATGCATTTGAAGACTAATTCAATTTCCTTCAATGCATTAGACATATGCAATTTTGTATTTTATGTGTTTTCACTCAGTGTCTTTTAAGTCCCTCCTGATTCTAGGTGCACAGGGAGAGCATCACTCAGGATCAGTGCCAGGCCATCAACGATGTGCATCTTATGCATTTGATTAGTCATTTCTTAGTAACAGACTTTCACATGGTCTCCAGTTCTCCTGAAACAAACACGTCAGAGTGATAAGCATAAAGCAATATGTTATTATTTTTTATTTAGTGTTTTTCTAACTAAAAATGAGTATTGGTATCTTTCATATACTTGTTATTATTCAAAGTTTCCCATACATAAATTATCTGCTTATATTTTTTGACAGTTCTTCCATAGAAATTCCTGTCTTAATGGTTTCTAGTATTCCTATAAGTATGTGGGGTTTTTTGTTTGTTTGTTTGTTTTGGTGGTGGTGCTGGGGATTGAACCCAGGGCCTTGCACGTGCTAGGCAAGCACTCTACCAACTGAGCTATATTCCCAGCCCTAAATATGCGTTTTTATGTGATTTTAGGTATTGCAAATATCTTTCTCCAAATTATCCTATGACTACAAAGAGACGCAAACCATTATTTGACAATATTACTTATATTAACATTATTCTGCATTATAAACAAGCTAATGTATTTCTAATTATTAAAAAAATGCATTGCTTAGATGTGATTACACTGCAGTTGTGTTTTCTTGTACTGAATAAGGATATTTTTAGTTTTTAAGAAAATTTCCCAGTACCTCTTATAGCAAAATAAAAGCCTATATCATCATTCTGCCAAAATAAAAGAAAAAAAACAGAAAGTTTAAGTAGTTTGTTAAGTAATATTAGTAAGATTTTATGCATAATATTTGACAAATGACACTGTGTAATTTAACTTATGACCATATATGAATGTGTGTGTGTGTGTGTGTGTGTGTGTGTGTGTGTGTGTGTATATATATATATATATATATATATATATATATATATATATATATATATAAATTCAGGGTTGTTTGCTTTATAAAACTTATATATGTTCAATTATAGTAACAGAATGATTTTAGGAATGTATTTACAGATCCCAAGTTTTCACATGTTTGCATATGACTTATGTTTAATTGTTCAGTTGACTGCCAATTTCATTTTACTTTCTCAACTCTCATTTGGTTTTGGAGTAATAATTATTCCCTTTCAGAATTAAAAGGTGTCATCACCAAACCGTTGTTGTAAGCTGCCTATTGAGACGAAGCAGGCAGTTCCGAGCCATCCCTCTGTCACTTGTAAGCTCAGGCCAACAACAGAACTGGTGGCAAAAGGCCAGCGATCGGGGCACCTGTCATCCTTGTCATACAGCTCACGCTTTTCCTTGCTGAGGATTTCAAAGTGCCAGACTCAGAGCCCTAGATGCAGACAAGAGTTCAGGTCTACTGACCTGTGGACGGTGCTCCCTTTGCTTCTCAGCTTCATTTCCTCCACTCGCTAAACACACACAATCCAGATTCATGCACAACCCAGATTCACGACTTGCAGAGACCAATAACAGAAAGCACATAATATACTCATCACAGCTGTGTCAACTGTTCAATAAATAACAATTGTTAATGTTTTCAAATATTTTCTCCCATTTTAAGGTCCAGAAATTCCCCATCTTCCTAATGAATTCTTCCTAGATCACATATAGGTTTATAAGAATCTCATCTTCTTCAAATCTTCAGCATAGATACGGTTCACAAAGATTTTAGCACTTAATTATACTCTATGCTGTATTCTTTAAAAAATATTTTATAGGCATTAATTCTGTCTCATTAAACACATAACAAGCTGCTAGAGATAAAGATCATTTTTTATACTCCTCTTGTATTAGCCACCGTGGAGGTGGAGGTAGTAAAAATTTCTGACAGGCTAATTACTCTTTGTAAAGAGTGGCAATTAAGAAATAATTTAAGGGAACATATAGATGTTTGGCAATGATTATTATGTTTTAAAAGAAGTTCGTGATCTTTCATAACAATGGGTATTAAAATCTGTGCCTACGATCAAGTATACATCCCCAAGCTGGCATTGTAATTTCTTACCATGACCTTAAAGATAAATAAAAGTAATTCTGATCCACTGCTTAGCTTGTCGTATAATTGTCCTGAGATGAAGGCATATACTTATGAGTACATTAAATATGCAACAGAGCATTGAAAGCTGATTTTAGTTCAGAATGTATTTTAAACACATGGCCCTATTGAATTTATACAACGTAAGATCAATTATATACTACTGCCTCTGACTCCCCATCATATGTGACTTAGGTTGCCTGAACTGAAAGTCTTCAACCTTCTCATGCAGATTCTCATCCCTCCTTGGGAAGCAGTTTCTTTCATCAGAATCCTTGAGATTTGAGGGAGAGGAGAATGAGAGAACAGGAAATGTGGGAAGATTAAATGGAAATGTTCAACCCGTAACTATACTTCCTGCCTTGTGGCCAATCACTTTCCTACACAGATTTTAGAACTTCCTCACAAGTGGAAAAGATAATTTAACTTTTCATTTTGGTCTTTTAAAAGTACACTGGGCCTGACTATGCAAATTCCTTAGCTTGGTGCACAAAACTTCCATGAAGATAAACCTGTTCACATCTCCAGCCTCGTTTTGGCCACCACCCTCCAAACCCCACCAACCAAAACACCACATAATTCAAAGTTGCTCAGTTTGCAAGTCTCAGGACATGCCTGTCTCTTTATTCACTACAATTTGCATCAATTGCCTCCTCTACCTAAAACATATTTCAACTTTGTTTCAAAAATCTATTGTATTTTGTCCTTTAGCCCTCTGAAACCACTTCCACTTGGAATCCTCTTATGATACTATGTTCTCTATGGCAGACCCTGCCATACACATGCAAGTATGCAAATGCATGATTTTATTTCACCAATATCAACCATCCCTACAAGTATCTATTAAACCCTGTGGTTTGTCCTTTAGACACCGACTCCTCCTTCATATCTGAGTTTACAGGTGCTTTCTTTATGTCTTCATACTGACTGCTCAGTGGAAGCTGGTTGAATAGGCGATTCAGTTAAAGAGCTTTGCATGAATCTTGATTTTTATGGAACCTCAAGAGATTAATGGTCATATAGTGTGCTTTTTGCACACTTGCTTTATCTTAAAACTATTTAAACCACATGGCAGCAGAGAAAATAACAACATGAGGCTTCATATTTTGAAGAAAATCTATGTTCTAAGTTCATATTGTGAAGCACTGAGAGTCAGCTAACACATTCCAGGGTCATTGTTCACCTCTATGTGTAGCTCTGCCATGCACTAGTTCCTAAGATGTCAATCACTAGTAATTTAAGAACACAAATGCTGAAAGCTTACAAAGTAATACAAGTCTTTTGGCACCAAATCCAATGGAAAAATAACACAAGCCCAATATTGAACATTCCCAAACTACAGAAGATAAAATTACATAACATGAAATCTTTGTAATTTTACTTTCTGGCAATAACAACTTCTAACATTGGTATATATTCTTATAAATTTTTCAGCATATATATACATATATATATGTATATATATATACATATATATAGTTACATTTGCAACAATTATTTTAAAATTCATAAGATTCCTGAGTTTTTGAACCATATTTCAACTAAAGCAATAATAGCCATATTGAATTTTCTTACTCCATTTCTATTTTTAGAAACACTGTTTTATATTGAGCAGCATATCCTGAATATATTTTCATTTATATCACAGATTATTTTACTGTATTTGTATGCAAAATTGATGTCAGCTCTACTTTAAAAATGATCATGTAATTTTAAGAGTTTTCTTTTAAAAATAATCTTGCAAAGGACATCCAAATACATAGTTTGGTATGCATGATACACATTATAGTGCTAGAATTGTGGAATCAATCTGCATAGCCAACTTTGAGATACAACCTCATGTATAACTGGGGGATATTCAGCTGTAGTGAAAATCATCTCTGCATATGGCAACAGAGCTGCAAGAGATCTCGGTGGAGCCAGGTTGCTCATTTTGAAGGGACTGGAAATAGGAAATGACCACAAGTCTATGATGAGCAAAAACCCCAAATCAGTTTTTGTTTCAGTATATTTTAATTGTTAATGATAACAAGTGAAATTTTAGCTATAACTATTACCTTTATCTTTTCACCATTGTTTGAATGGCTTTGAATACATAGTGATCATGGTACCTTTTGTATGACACTGCTTCCCTATTTACCCTGATTGAAATAAATTATATAAACTAAATTAGAAACCATTAGGAACCTATCTGCTAAGTCATAAAACTCAGTTTTATAAGAATATATTACAGGAGACTATCTAATATACTCATCTAACTGGGAAGCAAATGAGGTCTGAACAAAAAATCTGTTCAGTGTATGTTATTTTTAGTATTTTATTTGGAAGTTTTCTTGGGAGCAATGAAATATGTGTTCCTTTTCTAATCATAGTCAAAATACAGTCAATATGAAAATTGGATGCAATTACGAGCTGTAAGTGTATCTCTGAATGAGAAAATATGGCAGACAGTCCACTGGAGGTGCAGAGTTACCTGCAGGCATGAATATCCCACGTTCACTACGGGTCCTACACACACACACACACACACACACACACACACACACACACACACACGGCAATCGGAAATGTGAAAGCACAGTTGGAATACAGAGAATGAGAAGTGGCTCATTCAAGGTCGGTTAGTCACTGAACTTACCTGAACTTACGGAACTGATTCGGTCACCCTTGCTTCCAGAGCGACGCCTCCTTTCAGCTCTCGATTTGTGGGGTCCGCACTGGGGTCTCCTTGGACTTTCAGGAAGCTCCTGGGACTCCTTCACTGCCCCTGGGTGCCCAATCCCACCTGTGCACACCTCCTCGGCCCCACGGCAGTGCAGGCTTGTCCACTGTCTGTCCACTAGTGATTCCTTCCTGAACCATGTCCTTCCCCTCAAGTCCCTGCTTTCCCCTAGCCCTTATTTTAAGTGTTTTTTTTTTTGTTGTTGTTGTTGTTTGTTTGTTTTTACTTCTTCTCTCCTCCCCATTCTCTCTTTTTCCCTCCCATAGTCTCTTCCCCTTCTTTCCTTTTCATCCCTATCCATGTTGCTATCTTTCAGAGGATGTGTGTGGAGTAGAAATTGTGTGTCCCCATTTGGCTAAGTCCTGAGGATGCAAGTTAAGTTAGGATGTGACTTGGGAGCTTAGAAGGGGGCGGGCACTATAAGGGTCTCTACACAATGACAAGTGTGCTGGATCCCAGGAAAGGACAGTTGGGGAGTGGGTCTGAGGCGGGTCATCCTAACACTCCTGCAGGAGGTGAAGCTGAGATTCCAGAGTGAACATCAGTTAACGATGCGGGAGCGAGAAAAGAGCTCCAGTGAGGAGGAGAGTGAGGTTGACACCTTAGAGCCAAAGGAAGTACAGGAAAAATGAGAAACCCTCAGGTTCTGTGTAGCATTCTTTTGCACACTAGTTTCCCGGGATCTTTGTACAGTGAAGAGCCCCGGGAGGGAGAGATGGTGTCTCCCTCTGGACTAAGGTTCTGCACTTGCTCTTCGGTGTGGAAGACCTAGGTTCTTGCCAAGAGGCAGCTAATCGCAAGGGGCTTGGAAAACGTGTTGAAGAGATTGGGCTAAATAACATCAGGACTATGGGCAAGCATCCTTCTGTTCAAAGGAGGGAGGTATCCTGGTGAGGTCTGTGTTTTTAAAGGCCCTTCAGTGTGGGTGAGCAATGGAATGGAGTTGGAAAAGAAGAGGGTTTGGGGTGTTTGTGAGATATCCAACTAGAAAACTTGAGTGGACAGATGGATAAGAGACAACTGGGCTGAAGAGGGGGCTGAAGAGGGGGGCTGACAGAGACACAGATTCAGAGTCAGTATCAGTCTAGCTCTGCAAGCTGATGTTAATCCATCTCTCACCCTACGAACAAATTGCATGCTCTTCCACCATGTCTTATGTGTATCTTGCACACTTTATTTTATACATAGTGGATATTCATTTGGTTCTTACTGAAACTTACTGAAATAACATCCAGCCTTTTCTACAGATGAGTTCTGGAGACAATTCTTTGTCTCAGACAGTGTGCCTGATTGGGAAAAGGAGCTTGGCTGCTGTCACTGTAACATGGAGACAGTACCCTATGACCCAGCCAGGACCAGCTTCTGTCAGGTTCCTAAACCGAGGTTCCTTTTTGCTTATATGTTCTCATTCAGGTAGCTGAATAACACCCCGTATGGATTTAGACACAGCTGAATTTCTGGGCAGGAATAAAATGTGTCCCTAAGGATCTACTTAGGAGAAATGCTTTGCAAATGCTAATCGATTGAGGAAAATTCCCCTCTCCTAATTTTAAGGCTTATTCACAAATATTTCTTTATGTGTAATTGTATGATATTATTAATATGTGAGTGAAATCTTGGTATGAAAATAGCATTTTCAATTTTTGATAGGTTTTAACTTATACTGTGTTTTAAAAATGGCTTCAAATTACATTTTAATGTGTAAGTTGATTTTCTGAGCTTTTGTGATTTTATAATAGTCCTAAATTGGGTCTTCACAAAATTCTACACATCAGAAGAACTATAGAAAGTAACATTTGTTTGTGTGAAATATGAAACAATTTAAATATTAATGAGAGAGAAGAAAAGAAGAAATGATGAAGAAGAAATGAATTATCCTAGTGGCTTTGTTCATTACTTTTTTTTCTATAATAATCGTTACTTTGGCCATTCTGAATTCTTCTGATCTCTGTAGTTCAACAAATCATTTGCTCTGTAACCTGATGGATTTTCTTAATCATCCACACCAAGGATACCACCAGAACCTCCAATACCCCCCCAAACCACTGTCTTTAAATGTATAGCATGTTTGTGTCCTCAGTTATGGTTCATGTTTTTTATGTCTAAACTTTAGAATGGTTTATTATAATTTATGTTATTTTTGTCTTTTTGAAATGTGTAGGTCAGTTAGGTTGCTGTGGACTCCATATCACGATAACCAGGGGGTGCTGATTCTGGTAGAAGGCAAGATCATGGCTCTAGTTGTGGGAATCAAGCTGATTTAGACCCCTTCTTTGTGGTCATGGGCATATACTTAATGACATTCCATACCCCTGGACATTTTTAATAACATACATTTGCTCTAAAATGATATACTGATCTTTTATATGATTGCTTCATCAAAGTTCTAACCACACATTTGAATAAAATTATGATTCTTTTCTTCTATATTTCTTAAATATGTGAATGTTCTTTCTAAATTGAGAAAAAATTTTTAAAGAATGCAACCTTCTACAAATGATTACAATTATCAAATAATTACAACTGGGGAAATTATATTCCTAATTGGAAGAAATAATATTCTTAAGCCCCAATTCTATACCATATGAATTGCAGACATGGCATGAAGGGAAGCCACAGGTAAGATAGACACAAATATTGCTGCTTTAGGAGTTGGTTGACTGCTATTTGGGAGTTCAAAGAAATATAACATTTAACCTATCTTAACAATATGAGACGAAAGGTTTGATAGATTTACACTAAATGTTAAATAACAATCATGAGCTAAATTCTTGAATTTTATTATGTAGTAGGGCTTTCAATATGGTAGAAGAAAACGAGAACAGAAGTCCTGCACTTTCTTCAAAAATTATATTACTGAGTAGGATTTTAAGTTTAGCATATTTGTTTTTAGCATAAAATAGTTTGACCTCTTCTAAGGAAAATACCTTTTTTTAAATTCTGATATCACATCCTTTTGCAGCCCTGCAGACAAGAGATGCATGGTTATTGACCATATTGTATTTACACTGAATATCAACTCCTCTTTCTCTTTCTGACTTACAATCTGTTGACTACATTGTATTTTGAAGGATGTGAAACTGCACAACCACCATATGGCTATTTGAATTTTTCAGCAAAGACATTTGGACTAGGAATTATTTTACTGTTGAGATTACCTCAGTTCATGAATAAATATCATCAAGGACTTTTGTCTGCTGAGAAGTGACCTCTGTCTATTATGCGCTCTCAATGAGAGTGTTTGACCTTGCTCAATCCTTCACACAAAATACAATATGGATGCAAATGAGTTCTGGATTTCCAAAATAAGTTCCCACCATGAAACCCCCTATTACAATTCCAAAATCTAGCCAGAGAGAGACAATTCAAATCTCTCCATATACTGAATTGAATTCTATTCTCTTTCCAGCTGTTCACAAATACAGAGGTAAATTGCTTATTTTAAAAAGTAGAGGAGAGAGACAAAATAATGTAATTGTGGAGTGAGACATGAATAAGTAGTTAAAACACAAACCCAGACAGTTACCACATCCACAAGAAAATGTATGTTTCCTTGTGCATGAGAAATACACATCCCATGGGGAGGATGTGCCCTTACCTTCCGGAGCATTGAGACTGAGTGAGGGATTAGAGCCTGAGACATGAGGATGTAGGAAAGCCATGGATTAAGTACAAGCTCAACAATGATGGGAGTGAGCACTGTAGTCCGAGAACCAATAAGCATGTGAGCATGTGGTTTTGTGCAAACGGTGGGGATGCAGAGGCAAAAGTCACAAACTGTGTCGTGCTTTGATAGACAGGAAGCAGGCAAATAGGGTTCCAACTAAAAGTCTTCATGAAAATGGGGGATTGTGGCCATCACAGTGGAAAGCTGCTCTGTTAAAACAAGCAGAACTATAGAGAGAGAAAAGGCTTATTTTTATATGAAATCATCAAAAATAAGTGGCAGTAAGAAAAACTTTAACAGATTTACAGTTGTGGTACGATAGAAATCAGAAACAAAGAAGGAAGGCCACACCCAAGGCAGAAAGTGAGATCAATGGGATAAAGGTGGCTAAAGAAGACAATGCATAATTTAAAAAAAATCCCTGAAAACGCAGGGGTTTAAGAGATCAATACCATTTCTCTAGTTGTTGCTGCATTATATTTGTGTGATATGTACATCATATAGCTCAAAATATGTTGTCAACGTCTGAATGGTATTAACAAACAGCTGGAACACAAAAGCCTGGTGTTTTTATTAATATTATTGTTAATATATAAACATTAATAAATATTTAAAAAATAAATGTCTTTTTAAAAATAAACCTCTTCGGGCTGGGGATGTGGCTCAAGTGGTAGTGCGCTCGCCTGGTGTGCGTGAGGCACTGGATTCTATTCTCGGCACCACATAAAAATAAAATAAAGATATTTTAAAAAAATAAAATAAACCACTTCATCCCTGTAGTGATACAAAATTTTATTACAGGACTGGACTTACAATTCCTCTGTGCAGTTTATTTTGGTACCTTGAATATTCTTTACTTTCAACTGTACACGTGAAACACAATTAACTACTGATATTAACACAAGGGTACACAATGACTTAATAAAATATACCCATTGAAGTTGTTTATATTTGTCTCTGAAGTGATAAGACTGTACCAGGGTATGCCTGAGCACATCAATAACATCCTCCAAAAGATAATGAGCTGTTGTTCCTACATTACCTAAAATAATGGAGAGCACAGCTCATGCAGTAAAAAAGAAATCACCAAATAATTTGTATAGAACCTGGAAAAATTAACAGTATTTTAGTGTACTTTTATCTAATAAATTGTAAAGATCAAATTGGAAAGCAATAATAGAGCTATACTATCAATATTAACTCAAGAAAAACTAGAAAATCCTTTGTTATATTACTCTGCATCTTTAAATATCTTCTTGTTTATTGTAACTTTATAAACACTGATAGAGTGTCTATCATAGTCCACACTCAATATTGGAGATGCATAATTGAAGAAGGCTTGGTGACTAATGAAACTGTCATAAATTACAGGACCCTCACTCTTGTTTCCCACCCCTATCCATGGCTCTGCCTCCTCCAACTCCCTCTCAGGGGCTGCAATAAGGCACAAAAGACAAAATCTAGGTTTAGTTTAGCAGAATATGACCATAAGTTTTCCAACTGACAACTCCATTTGAAAGAGAGAATGATATTTCATGTTTGCCTTAAAGGAATTAGTCTTATAAAGATGATGTAGGTCTCCCAAATTTGTAATTATTTATTAAACTCTATCATTAATTTTACTCCTACTCATTAATACTACGACACACTGAGTGGTTATCAAAGAAAAAGCCTGTTACATTGTCCAATGCTTTATTCCATAATGAGTCACATACTTATCAAGTTGAGTCCATATGCTGAAATAAACTGGGAATATGGTGAGAGAGAGAGAGAGAGAGAGAGAGAGAGAGAGAGAGACGATGTCTCCCATTCTAGTAGGAAGAGGAAAAAAAAACCTGATGCACGCAGTCAAATCAAATCATGGCAGAATGTGGACAGCACTATTGCAAATATATTTACACAAACAAATGGTCAGAAGAGCATACTGCTTTAGTATTAGAGCTGGAATCCTCAGGAGGGCACACACCACGTCCTCCTCTGGGATCAGTGACATCAGGTTTTGGTGAGCTGAATTTTCCAGTGGTGGAGGAATTTGTTCAACAAAAGCCAGCCAATACCAGGCATCAGGTGCTTGCTTCTTTCTTTCCTTTCTTCTCTCCAGGGAGTCAGTTCTCACATTCTCCAGTAAGCAAATACAAGAAAAGTGAACAGTACAGAGATGCGGATATGAGAGATGCTGCTATGGTTTTGATACATGGCAATGGCAATGCAGGAATGGTCAGGGGTAAAATGATTAGATTATGATAGCTTATTACCTGATCCACGGTTAATCCATTTGATGAATTAATAACTTAAATGGCTAACTGAGTAGTAACTGCAGGCAGGTGGGGCCTGGCTAGGGAAGGTGGTCACTGGGGATGTACCCTGGGAGATGACATTTTGTCCTAGCACTTCCCTCCCTCCCTCTCTCTCTCTCTCCCTCTCTCTCTCTCTCTCTCTCTCTCTCTCTCTCTCTCTCTCTCTCTCGCTGCCCTTCCACCATGATATTCTGTCTCACCTGGAACTCAGAGCATGGAGTTGGCTAAATGATATGGACCAAACCCTTGAAACCACCAGCCCCAAATGAACTTTTCCTCCTCTAAGTTGCTTCTGTCACGTATTTTGTTTAAAGTGACAAAATGTTACTAATGCAGATGTATTTTAGGGAAAAATCATGCGTAACTCTTATTTGTAACACAAAGAGATGAATATACAATATCAATTTTGATGATATGTTTCATTCTGATCCAATTAAATGGATATTGAACAAATAAATATGTATAAAAGAACACCAGATTATTATCTTTACCTCATTTATTCTATAATTATTACTTTGTGGTAAACCAAGAATAAAATACCATCAAAGTTTGTTAAGAAGAATAAATTTAACCCTACCTGTAATGCATAAAGCTAAAAGTTCCTGGAACATAAAAACCCTTGATGAATGTTGTCCATGGTGATCAATATTATTAATAATTCTATGATTATTACTTCCATTGCTCAATAATTTTGATGCCAAATTCTCAGCAGTTCCCCAAGCAGTAAATACCACTTAACTTCCTTGAACATCTTGGTATCTTGGTTTCAGAAATCTCTCAAAAGCCCCTCTGTGCCAACCTGGATGATTTCTGTTCAGCCTGGGGCAGAGGCACACACCTGCCGTCCCAGCTACTTGGGAGACAGAGGCAGGAGGTTGCCTTGAGCCCAGGAGTTCCGGGCCAGCCTGGGCAACCTAGAAGACCCTGTATCCACAGAACAAAATGAAGGAGGAAAAGAGCCCTAGTCACCAATCCTCTACTCAAACTTCACCTCTTTCTCTCCGCCTTTCCCTCTTTGTCAGGCTTGTCCCAGTATTTTCATAACCAGGCTTGTATCAGCACAAGGACTGAAACTAGAACTTTCATTCATTAGTCACAAGGTTTCATCACTCAGTAGATTTAAGATCTGCAAAGCGTGAGCATATTCTTTCATGGGGATCTTTTGTATTTCTAATTTGTTTCAGTGTCTTATGACATTTATCAGTGACTTGGTATGGCAAAACATCAGATACATGATACTTATCAGATAGTAAAATGTTACTTGATTTCTATTGAAATTATATTGTCTTCAAGTCTTATTACATTTCCATGTCTCTGAAGATGGACAGAAACACTAATGTTCTCTTACTGTATATTTGATATGTATATTATCAATTTTATTAGTCTATTGATATTTTGGTTACATTATGTACAGTATAACCTATAATGGACTATTTATAATTTCAACATATGGTATATATTACACAGATATAAATATTATCTTGTTCATTAAATTAATTTTATTATCTATTCTACTTTCAACAGGACCAGTGTATCCTTGATATGCCACAGACTGCATCCTTAAATTAACTGAGTCTGATGTAAATTCTTATTTAATCATTTTCAATGATGCTAGGACTTTAGAATATTTTATCTTTCCTTCCTTTCCATAATTATTTTAAACATTTGTTGGGTTATATTCTAAAGATAGTATTCCTTTTGTTATTCTTCAGTTTTAAATGATTTATATTAAGATTTAATAGTTAAAACTTTCATACAAAGGAAAGTAAATATATTGATAATAAAACTTAAGGTTTAAAGTCTTGAAAACTTTTTTGAAATTACATTTGATGTTAATCATACTGACAAATATCATCGTCACTTTACAATTTAGTAAACAGATGTATATTTTACATTTTTAGAGAACACCTAAGCACTTAAACACATAACTAGCATCCCAGAAAATTCAGTTATAATTTTTAAATAGCAACAACAGAAACAAAGGTGTGAACATTACAATAAAATTGGAATAAAATAGAGTCTGCTTTATTTCCCAGACTGTAGAACACACTTCCTCATCTCAATGCAGTTTATAAAATATCAAGTACTCAGGACAGCTAAACAGTACTTCATGTTACCTTCAGCAATATTATAGTGCTCCAGATTTTCTCTCCAGAGTTGTTTCCGATATTTTTAAAGGTCAGTAGAGCAATCTGACAATTTCGTAGTCACAATCAGTTATCCCCATCCTTGCATGCAAGTACTCTCATGATCAGGCAGGTCTTAAAGCACTCATCAGGATGCTCTCTGATCTCTATCCCTGCCTGCTCTCATTTTCTGCCAATGGATGAAAATAGGTATCTTATTGCAAAGATACTTCACTTTAAAACGCTGTTCATCCTTTGGATTTTCTCCTGAAGGCTTTGGGGGTCTTACTGCTCCAGTAAAGGCTACAGGCTGTTAAGTTCTTAGACTAAGTTGCTCAATCATAAACATAGGTGTAGATATACTGGTGTGAATAACCAAGATAATCCTAAAATTACTTGAGCTGCTATTTAATAAATGAACTGAGAATTATATTCAAATGTAAGGCATTTTAAAATATTCCTTAGGTCCTTCTTTACTTACTACCTGAAGGAAGCATACCAAAATGATAGAATTCACAAATTCATTCACCTCTTTTTCTTTCACTGTAGATTAAATTTGCAATCGATAACTCCTTGAACTTCTATCATTTTCAGACACGTACAGATTTTATTCTGCAGTTGGAGCTGTGTTAATCAAAGACACAGGTATTAGATGGGTTCATGTATGATGTATTACACTCTGTATGTTCATACTTACATATGTGCACAGAATACTACAACTCATTAGGCTATTTGCTGAAAGTTTTGTCGATTTACTGTACCAATCAGGCATTGTGCCAAACACAGGGATTATAGCAGTGAAAAGAACTGGCTTGAGGTAGGATAATATTTTCCTAAGCCATGTGCAAAGTTAGGAATATTGATGTTTTACCAAGATTACAGATGGGCCTCTAGGAGGAGAAGTCTCCTGATTATCTTCTGTTGATGGTGTTAAGGTAGATGTCAGTGGGCATGGTTGAAGGACGCATATCTTAAGACAGAAAAGGAAACTCCTTCAAGGCTACAGAAGGTTTCCATGTGATTAAAGCTCTAATTTCTAATTCCTACTAGACAATGGGCTGTAGGGAAACAGTCACAGTAAAAACCTCTCTGAAGAAGGCTCACTGCCGAGGTTTGAGAAGACACTGCAACATCCATCGGGGTGTCTTTCTTGGAACTGTCACTGTGGAACTGGGCCCTGGGCAATGAAGACAAATGCTCTGGAAGTGAGTGGTCCCTGCAGAGATGGGACCGAGTGTCAGTTTCTTTCTGCATCAGTAATCCCTCTGCTCTGGGAGTTACAAGGTAACGTTTAAATATTTATATAAAGAGGTGTTAAAATGGCTCTTTAAATCGCCTAAGCTATTGACATATTGAGATCGCTTCCTTATCGTTCTTTCAAATTCTCTGGTCTGCGGTTCACAAATGTGTCATTCAAATCTTATTTTCACTGGCTTTAATATTCTGCTTTGACCTGTGATATGAATAAGAGTTAAATAAATAATCAAAGGAGTCCTGAGTTCCCAGCTAGGAAAAAAAAATCAAATACTTTATCACGAGGCAAATCTCCACCAGGTAGTAAACAGCTCTTATCAGAAGAATTAAACTGGAAATGTGAACAAAATGCCTATGAAAATACATGTCACTAATCCTGAGGGAATGTATCAAGCCTATTTATCACACAATTAGTGAGAAAAGCTGATGTTTATCCTCAAGGTACTGAGAACACTGTAATATACAACATACATGGGAAGATTTTTCTAAGTCTGAGCCTTAAAAATCAGCTATTTTTTTTACACTGAATCAATAATATAATACTGGAATGCTCTACAGATCTTATTTCCACAGTTTTCCCAATATTTTGAATATAAATAGAACCATTTGACAGTCTAGTAATCACATGTGTTTATTAATTCTTCAAATCTTTGGCATATGTGCCCAAATAAAATGGTGTGTGTGTGTGTGGGGGGGGGATGTACTCATTGGACAAATCATTATTGATCTATTCCTTCCTTATTCAGCCTAAAGCTAGTCAAAGCACATACGTTATTTCCAAACAACCTAAAAAAATGAAGAAATAGACAAAATGTTAGCAATAAAATGTCAGAAGGCATTGAGTTCCAATGATGCCATGAGTCTTCTTGGACCCTCTTTGGGGGCCAGTTTTATCCTGGGGGTGTGTCCCAGAGCAGACATAGGATTGAGAAGTCTTGAAGTGGCATGTATGCTTCCCTGGATTCTGATTAGCTCTGATTTCTTGCTTCCAGTGAGACACATCTTCCTCATTTTCACCTCCTATAGACACCATCTGCTTTCTGCACTGCTTTGATCCATGCTAATCACTTCTCTCTTGCATTCTCCAAAACTAATGCTAACACAAGGCCCCAGGAAAAAGCGGATGTTTCCTGCAGGCTGAGTTAATAGAGATTGTTTTACAGTACCAGCCAGTAAAGAAACTTCAAACAGAAAGCCACGTTGCTGGTGGGAATGCGGCATGGTACAGCCACTTTGCAGTCAATTTGGCAGTTTCTTACAAAACTAAACATACTCTCTCCATATGATATAGCAATTGCACTTTTTGGTGTTTACCCAAATGAATTGAAAACTTATGTCCACACAAAAAGCTGCACATGGATGTTTATAGCAGTTTTATTCATAACTGCCCAAACTTGGAGAGAACTAGGAAGTCCTTCATTAGGTGACTGTGTAAATAAAATGTGGTACATCTAGGCAGCAGAAAAATATTCAATGCCAACAAGAAATAACCTATCGGACCTTGAAGAGATATGGTGGAAGCTCCGGTGCGTGTTACCAAGCACAAGAAGTTCATCCAATATATAACCTTGCGGGACAGGCGGAACTTAGAGACAGTAAAAAGAACACTGACATCCAGTGGTTTGCAGAGACAGAAAGAGAGATGAGCAAGCTCCACCAAGAACAAACTACTCTGCACAACACTGTATTTACTGAGCTGTGTCATGATAGCTTTGGCAGAACCCAGAGAGTCCACAGTGCCAAGAGTGAACCCTGATGCCGACTGTGGATCTGAGGGAGGAAGTGTCCACGGAGACACTTTGTTTGTTTTTAACTTTAGCCCTGCAGATGTGCGGAGTGCAGGCTTCCTGGTTCTGTAGGTTGTCTTTTCCCTGCATGGCTCTCTCCCTTGCTGTGCTGACGCTTTCTGGTTCTGGACCCCCAAGTTCACTGGACACTGCTCACAATAGGCAGGCTGGGACATCACATCTCAACGGGGAACAGAAAATGTGGCATGTATACACCATGGAATGGTGTTTTGCTAAAATGGAAGGAACAGCCCTGTCCCATACAGCCCATGACGAGCCTGGAGGTAACCGTGATAAGTTAAATGAGCCAGAAACAGAAGGACACACTGCACAATCTCTCTTATGTGTGGAATCTAAAAAAGTCAAATTTACAGAATCAGTGGGCAGACTGCTGGGTCCCAGGGGACAGGAAGACTTTGGTCAAATGGTATCTGCAAACAACTGCTGGAGATGTATTATTACAGTGCACTGTGACTACCATTCTTGAAAACATAGTGTAGGTTTGAAAATTGCCAAGACGGTGGATCACACATGTTCTTGTTACCCCAAAATTATAAATACATGAAGTCAGGGACATGCTCATTAGTTGGATTCAATTTTTCCACAATTCACTCATATTGATATCACACTACACCTCATGAACATACAGTTTTTTGCCAATTATAAATGAAGAAAGAAATAAAAATAAAAATAATGTATGCTCTTCCCCATAAGCAGCTTGTCTTTTCTTCAAAATAGCATTTTTTCCTCTAAGTGCCTCAGCAACTATGTAGACCTTCACTAGACTTTGTTAGTAACTTACCTTCCACACCTGCTGTCTGTAAGTAAATTTATAAGCAAGAACTCAATTTTTTTTTGTTAGACTCCAAACTTTTCATGCTTTGTACCACAGAATGACGCCAATGCACTCTACCACATGGGGTCTACATGCATTTTCTTATGGATCTTAAGATTCACCTTTTTTTTTCCTTTGTGATAAACATATGTGTTTGAGTTTTAGGTTATTATTACATGAAATTTAAAAGATCATGACTTAAAACATATTAAAATAATTCCACCTGTATTTCCAAGCTAGCATGACATGCATGTAAATGGGATGATGCTCAGGTTTGGCTCAGGTTTTGTGACCAGCATGGTGGGAAGGATGTTTCCACTACGGGACCTCAGCACACGCATGCGGCCAGCTCTCCAGATCCCTGGGACCATTTCTCCATTTCTGAAACATCTCTTCCTACGTGCTGAAGGTGAAGGCTCACAATGCGAAAGCCACCTCCTCTTCCCATTGCAAGTGAGGTGGAGCTGGTTTAACTAGGAACAACTGTGCACAATAGTCAGGGAGTTACTCAGAATACCCTCTGGGAATGCCCGGTATTTATTTTAACGTGTGGTATTTTGGTTAATACGAGGCTGCCACATTCTTCTCACTTGGTATGTTTTGACCTTTCAGCCAGTGCCACGGTGGCTTGGGCTCTGTAATGGCACGGAACTGTCCTGGTCCCACCTGAAGGGCTGTGATTAGCGTTGTTTGTGTGGAACATTGCCACCCACACCCTGGACCCCATGCCTTCCTCACCCACAGAGATAAATGGTCCCTGCCGAGTAAATCACAGCCTGGTCCCTTCCTTCTCCCTCCAGTACCCGTCAGTTGGAAAATGCACACATTCATGCACACATAAGATATATTTTTAAGATCCTTGTATTTTCCATTTTAGGGACCAAATCTAAATTTCAGTCAGCCTAGAGACATTCATGAACACATTATCTTCAATCAACCATATATTTGGTCAAAGCAATGTAAGAACATAAACACATGTCTACTTGGCAATTATGGTTGATATGCTTTTCAGTAGCTTTAGAGGATTACTGAAAGATGAATTGCTGAAAACAGGGCACACCTACACTTTCTTAATAAAATTCTTACATGCCCTTATATGCTAACCACTACTTTCAGCGTCCAAAGTAGATTTTCATTTAAACAAACACATCATATGCATGAAACAAACCAATGAAATCATCTTGAGAAACTATCAACATATTCTGTGGCTGGTTTTATATACAAGTCTTACATATAGTTATAATTCATTCCTTTCATTTCTTCACCATTCTGTCCATTTATTATCCAATTTATCTTAACCTCCAAAGCCTTCACAAATCAGTCCCTGAATTCCTGCCCCTTGCCTCCTCCAGGGCCAAGGCAGCATCTCTACTGAGCAGGTACAATGCTGTATGATGTCTTCCCCAGGGACCACTTTTGGTCTCTGTGCTGTCCGTAAAGCAGTTAGTACTTTTAGACTCTGCACCTGCTTTCTTACTCTTTCTCTTAAAACCCCCAATAGCTGCCATCACCAGGTGGCCTCAACTGGGCCCCCATCCCCTGGCTGCAGCGGGTGGCCCCAGGTCCTCGTCCCTACTTGCTCCCTGCCCTCCCCAGGCTCTTGCCTCTCTTCCAGGCACAGCGGCTCCTCCTGGGCTGGAGACGCTCTCACCACTGGTATCGCCAGGTCTTCTCCTCCTGTCACTGTGTTCTTTTTGACATTTATATTAAAATGTCAACTCTCCAAAGCATCTGTCTCGACCACCCATTTTCAAGACCTCACCCGGCTCGTCACAGACTGTAGTGCGGCCTTTCCCGTCATCCTCACGTAAACCCACAGCCATGCACGGTTTCCTTTGTTGTTCCATTTTGTTTTTTAAATTCAAGCTTTCTGATGTGAGGATTGCTTGTACCATACAGTTCACTGCATCTGCTCTTCTCACAATATTCACCAGCCCACAGTAAAATGTTCAGCATCAATGAAATTACTGGGAATCCCCATCCTGTTAACATCCAGCAACATGGATGCTATGTGAAACTTTCCAAGGGACAACGAAGCCTATTAGCAGGGAGCTGTTTTTTTGTTTTTGGTTTTTTTTGTCCTGGGGATTGAATCCAGAGGCACTTGACCACCGAGCCACATCCCCAGGGCTCCCCCACCCCTTTTCTGAGACAGTGCTTCACAAAGTTACTTGGGGCTTCGTTGGGTTGCTGAGGCTGGTCTTGAACTTGCAGTTCTCCTGCCTTAGCCCCTGGAGTCACTGGGATTACAAGCCTGTGCCACTGAACCTGGTTTTTCTTAGAGCTCCCTGGCTGGCTCATGCCACAACTCCTGGAGGAACCTGCCCCCTCACCTCCACTCCATAATGCCCCGTGCCCCAGTGCCTCAGCCAGATTATCAATCTATTTTGAAATCATAAGATGTAAAGAATCTTGACCCTCCCGCAGCAGTTTAGAAGTGTGGAGAGAATAGGAAGGAAAAGAGGTGCGTGTTTCTCCCCAGAGACAACAGAAGAGAGTGGCCCCCCGCCCCCGGCCAGCTTCGACCCTCCTCCCGGCCGGATGACTCACTTTGCTCAGGCAGAGGTCATCTGGACCTGTCTCCTAGGAGGCTACTTGACAGCTTGTTCAAACGGTGACATCTTTCTGACCTTGGCTTTTATTTTTTCCCATTTCCGAATCACTTGGGAGACTACCGGGAGACGTTTTAATTTGGGCTATAAGTGTTCTCATTCTGTCACACCCCCGACATATGGCAGATGCACTGCTGGATGACCTAGCTTTCAGCTCAATCCTTTTAGGAAGAAAAAGTCGAATTTCTTACATTCACAGCTAATCTATCTGTCAATAACAGAGAAGTCGCACTATATTTTTAAAATCACATTTTCAGGCAAAAATTTAACCTGTATTTATTTCTTTTGACTGAAGTAGTATGTATAGGTAAATAAATTGGTTTGCTGTATGATAAGTTCAAATTATTGTAAATGTCATCCTCGTTACAACAGAACACTGTTTTGCTCGAAGATGTACCCTAGTGCTCAGAACAGTGTCTGAGATGTAGTAGCACTCAGTCAGAATTGACCATCTAAACAAATTGTTCACCTTTAGAGCAAGGGACAAGATTGTAAAATTTCATACATAACCATGTCTTAAGATAACTCAAAAAAGATACAGTATATTAAAGTATTTTATAAACTTCCCCAATGATTTTAGAAATATTCCATTGAATTTAAAAATCTGAAAAAGCATACATTTCAAGACTCTGATCTTTTAAAGAATTCTCATTAGCACAGTCTTCCATAAAAGTATCCGTTTGTAAGCATCATTTACCTTTATTTTAATTATTATTTATACAAATAACCTCTAGAATCCACATGAGACTACCAGATAAAATTACTAGACAAAAAAACTAAGTTTATTAGGCATATTGCAATAGAGACTCTGCCTTGATAGAATCTTAATAGTTTCCAAAAACGAGTAAATGGGTAAAATATACCTGTGGTTCTGTGACTGGGGCTGGGTATTTCTGAGGTACACACTGGAAACGTGGGGCCTGGGGTGGAGTGTGCATGTAGGGTAAACTCCCTTTGCATGAGAGCACAGAACGGTGTCTGAAAGGGAATCTTCATGAGCAAACTCAGCCTTCAGTTTCAGTTGGTCACAGTCTTACCAGGAGCAAATATTTCTTGAGGCAAGCAATCTTTTGAATATCATCTTCATGCCTTATCATGCATGTGTTTAGACATACACAAGCACACCATAATAGGTCAATCAGGTATCTTAAAATTTTTACATGAAATAAAAACTATCTTAGTATACTAAATAAATATAGCTCCTTGAATTTATCATTTTAACCAATTAAATTTTTCTTATGCAAGTATCATATTTATTTTCTTGCATCCATATTCAGGGTTCATCACCTGGTGAGTGCTGCTTTCACCACTTATATTTTTATCATCTTTAACCAATATTAGAAATAAAACCTTCTGCTCTTAAAAAGTGTACAAGTGAAATGTGGAATAGAAGACAGGAAATGTTGCTGCATGCTCATACATTTTCTATCACTCAAACACAATTTAAGGTCATCATTCAGACATTTCATATGTATGTCACATGTGGGCACAGCACCTTTTAAAGACAATCCATACATGCATGTCTGTGCATGTGGACATGGTGCCTCTAATGACATTTCATATATGCATGTCTACTTGTGATCACAGCATCATTTAAAGAATTATTTCAGCACTGAGGATTGAACCCAGTGGTGCTTTGCCACTGTGCTAAGTTCCCAGACTTTTTAATTTTTACTTTGGGACAGGATCTTTCTAAGCTGCTGGGACTGGCCAGAAACTTGTGATTCTCCTGCCTCAGCTTCTCAAAGGATCTGAAATTACAGGTGTGATCAATGGCAGTTGAAAGACATTTTTTTAGATTTTATTAACCTATTATCATTCCATGTAGGATAACAAGTGAAAAGGTATTAAAAATTATGTTTAAACACCAATTTTTGTATATCTTTTCCTTTATTAGAACGTGTGGAGATTTCTAACTATTTTACTACCTTAATTTAATATTAGTTTGTAGTCCTAAAGTTGAATAAAGTTATGAAAATTATAATTAATCCAATACCTTTCTCCTCTTATATAAAGGATCATGAAATTTATAAGGTCAAACCATTGAAAAGGTATCTGACTTTACAATTCAATTCAATTAAGAAAAGTTTGTAACTTTTTACGTGTTGAGCAATTTGTGGAAGAGTAATTCACTTGATCCATAGAAACAAAGTATGGATTTTAATAAATTTAATCATAAAATATAAAATTAACGTCTTTTACATTGGGCTAATGTTACTTTTACCTGGTGATAAAGAAATATTAGAGTTCTTATGCTAAAGCCAAATCACTTTTATCTGCCCAAATATTCTCCTATTTTTGAAAATGTGTGTATTTTAAATTAAAATAAACCTATGTGGTCAATATCAGAAAACGTTGAGCAACACTTCAATTTAAGCTCTACGTGTCTCACTTTTCTTTCTATATAGAGGCCAAACCACTACCCAAGTCACAGTCAGTCTTCATCCTTTCTCCACAAGCAGAAACAGTAAAGGAAAGGGAAGGGCCAAAGGCAGAGTTCAAGGGCGAGTCCACGGATGGTAAGCACAGTGACCTGTCCTGCACCTGCTTCCAAAGTGACCACGCCATCGATGTTGAGGCTCCTCATTGCCTGGAGCGGCTTCCTGTGGTGTTTAGGGTGGAGTCTATTCCTGTTGGGGGTGCATGTGAGTGAAAAGAGGCAGGGACCCTGAACTCGAGGGCCAGAGAGCAAGGTGAACGCCAGTCGCTGCTGAGATGCTCACGCAGAACACGCATCTCCAGAGCGTCCCAACGCAGCCACCGGGGAAGGGCTCGCTCCAGGCAGACAGGCTGCTGAGCTGTTCTCAGTGGCGCAGGAAGAAAGGGCACTCGCTCGGCTGTGGAGGTGACTTGAGCTGCTGTCCTGCAGGCAGGCGGGTGGACATGGCCCCTGAAGCCCATGGCTCCTTGGACAGCTGGGGGGAGAGGCTGGCTGCGGCTTCCCCCACCCTCATCCTAGGATCTTCCTCTTCCAGGCTCACAAAGTCACGTGCCAAAGACAGCAAAGCCCAGAAAAGAGACAGAAGAGGAACAAAAGCAGAACTGGACTGATGCTGTGTTGAGGTGTTCACAAAGCAGTCCTTCCCAAAGGGGGACAGTTTCCACCCGATTCAGATAATAAAGAGATTCATGAATAAATCCATGTCTGAGAGCTTGAAGAAAGGAAATTTGAGCTCAGGAAAACAAGAGAAGCCACACATTATTACCCTTGTGGGCTGCCCGCTGCTTCTGAGTGGAGGATCGGATTATTGTGCGAGGACGCTTCCCTCTGATCTCTGAGGGACATCCAAAGTGACTGACCCTCAGTTTTCTCAAAGATCAGCAGAAACTACTCTGTTCAGCAAATTTGACTTGAGTTGCTCTAACCAGAAAGATGACCACGTTGCTAGAGGTTACCAGTATTTCAAAAGAGGAAAATTCTGGAAGGGTATTTACAGTGTCTTCGGTCTCATCTGGGTGATTTTAAAGCAGCCTGGGATGGGACTACATTCTCATAATAATAATTCTGGATGGTGGGCACCGGAAGGCAGGCGTCTTCAGCTGTCCTTAGTGCCCGCAGCGTGGGCTCATTCACACCTGTCCTATCCAGGAGTAAGTACTTCAAAAGCAGGCCATCAAAAGTGTTGCCCAGGTCTAGGAGTGTTCAAGGGGAACAGGAAAGTATGCTTAGTCCCAGGGCGGTTTATTCATGTCAGTGATGATTCATTGTGCACATACTGCAAGGTAGGAAAGGCAGAGGAGGATTAGAATGAGCTGATGGAATAGTAAAGGTGATATTTGAAGAGAAGCAATGACCGTCCTAGACAACTAGGTCAAAATGGTGCATGCATACACTAGATTCTGAGGTACTTTTTTTTCTGGCGTATTAACACAAATGCTACTTGCAAATATATTTAGGTATAGTAACAAACATTGATGAGGATTAATGATGCTTATCCCCAAAGCAATGTCTGTAATATGTAGAAAAAATTAACTAATTTCTGATTAAGAAAAGTTTCTTAAAAATCAACTTTTTTGTTCATATTTTTCATGAGATATGGCTTTGTAATACTTTGGTATCATTGGTCTGTTGATTTTGCTCCTAATCTTATAGAAATACAATAAATAGAATTTAAATTCATTTAGTGTTTTATTGATTCAGCTTAGATGAATAATAAAAAAATAATTTTTATATGACTTTAAGCAAATTATCACCCACAAAACCCCTAGAATCTCCTCTCTCTTTTATAATCACACTTTTTGGATCAGCAAGTCCTCTGGGATTTACAAGAACATTGAGGAGACACTGTCCCCTTGGGAAGCTTCTTTTGAGAATGATGAACTCCACATCCTCATGGGGAAGACTAGTGCTCTGAAGCAAGCTTAACAATTACCATTTTATGCAAATTAAGATAACAAAAAACCTTAGAAAGAAGATTGTAAGTTGCTGTGCTAAACTATGCTACACATTAAGTTGAAAATTAGGGGACAGGTATGTGTGGATGGGGGGTCACTTGAAGACCCCCACAATAATATGTATGTGGAGTACAACAGAGTGAAGAAGTCTCAGATGCTAGTTCATCCAGTCCTCCTCTCCCAGCTCCATTCAGCAGTCTGTGGCTCTGCAGGTTAGCAGGCCTGTCAAAGGTCTAGCACCCCGTTCTTCACAGAGGTGTCCCGCCCTCCTGTACCAGTCCTCCTTAAAAAGTGCATGTACTTTGCTTTTATTCCACAACAGAGTCTTCTCATATCTCCAGTTCTGCTCTGTACCTCTCACATCTTTAGGCTGCAGGATAAATCTAACTGAAGCATCCTCCTATGAATCTCCATGTAGTTGTTCCTGTATTTTCATAATTGACCTAAGAATGCAGTTCTCCAGAAAGAAGATCGAATCCCTATGGATAGAATCACTCTTTTTCTAAAAACTCCACTAATAATGAAAATAAACAAAACTACAAATTGTCTGAACTTGAGACATGTGTATTTTAAAAACAGCCCAGACATCAGCTCTGAGTTCTGAACTCACATCCAACCTCCTACTTGAAATCTTTCTCAACCGTGACCTTTGCTCCCTGGGTCCCTAAGCCGAGTCTTTCTCAGAGTCCCCTGTATTAGTAATAGGCATATCAATCTTTTCACTTCGTAAGACAACACTTAGGGCCATTCCCCACCATTTCTGCTTCCCCAGAACTGTGTCTATTTTAAGTTCATGACATTTCCTTCACCATTATTTCATGTCAGGCAATGGCTATCCCTGGACAACTGTGGGAACCACATGTTGACACTCTCCATACGCAGCTGTGTCCTCTTGCAAACTATTCTGTATGATGTTCTGTATGACGTGGCCAAAGCAATTATTTCAAAACTTAAATCTGCAGCTGTGATCTTCTCTCCTGACCTGAACCTGGTCTGTTTAGTGGCTCGCTTGTCTTCAGGAAGGACCTCACCTTGACAGACAGATACCTGGTGGTCAGGCTGCTGCTGACTTTCAGCACATCTCTTGCATGATCTCCTGAGTCTCTGCACCCCAAACAACCTAGACACAGTACTCTGTTTTTCACCACAATACTCTGTTTTTTAATACTCTGTCACATTTTAGTGCAAGAGTGACTTCCTCAACAAATTCACAATTTTACATTTAAGTAAGCATTACATATCTCACCTTCTAGAATATTCCTCCCCAAAAGATTTACCTTTTCTGTTTGTGTACACTGTTTATCCTTCATATAGGATTAGTGCAACCCCTGGCATCTACTAAACACACACACACACACACACACACACACGTGTGTGCACGCGCGCGCACGCATGTATGTACCCGTGAATGAGTCCAGGCTTCCTTTGGAGACATACTGAAATAGTCACAAGTTTTACTAGTTAGAACTTCCATCAAAACCAGAGGATGGTATTTCCTCTCATACAGGATTAAGGAAAGCTAGTGAACTGCTTCTAACAACAATTTCATAATTGGTTATTAGACTATTAGTGGTTCTTGTTTTGATTTGGATCTGGAATGTTTTCCCAAAAAGCTCACATATGGAAAGCATGACCCCCAAAGAAGCAAGGTTAAAAAATGGGGACTTTTAGGGAATGGATGAATCATGTGGGCTATAACCCCACCAGTGGATTAACCCAGTTGATGGAATAATAGTTGGAGTGGACCCTTGGTTGATAACTTCAGGAAGGTACGGTGTGACTGGAACAAGAGGGTGACTGGGGTCATGACCCTGGGGACTACATCTACTCTACCGTGGGGTCCCTGCTGTCTCCTTCTCCTTTTCTGCTGCCATGAACCGAGGCACTGTCCTCTACCATGACCTTCTACCCTGATGTTTCTGTCTTGGAGCCAGCTGACCATGGACTGAACCTTTGAAACTGAGACAAAATGAATCTTTTCTAAATTGTTCTTATCAGTTATTTTGTCCAAAGTGTGAAAAACTGACTAACACAGAAATTGATACTGAAAAGAGGGGTAATTGTTATGACCATACTTGACCATGTGGTTCAAAAGCCCCTGGAACTGATATACAGCGGGATTTGGAAAAGTTTGGGGATGCAGGGTGGAGAAACCTTAGAATGCAGTAATCTGGGCTTAGTGGGTGATGCTCAGAGGAATCCGGAAGACCAGAATGCTCCCAGCAATGTGAGCAGTGAAACCTGGCTTGTGAGGCTTCAAATGGAGACGAGGACTAGAGGTGGGGCCTCACGTGTTCCACTCTGGCCACGAACTTGTTACTTCACCTGTGTCCTGGGACTCTCTCAGGCTGAATTTAAAAGTGATGGACTAATTAATCTGACAGAGGAAATCTCAAGGCAGAGGTCTGGATATTGCTGGCTGCTCTGAGCCAGGTTTACTGTGAGAATCAGAAGTAAAAGAAGAGAAGGCTTTGAACACTTGGAGTGTGTCCAGAGAAGTGTCTACACAGAGGACATTGCACAGGTTGATGGCGTCCTAGTGTCTAGTTTTCACTCTGGTTCTTGTGACCCAAGCTCCTTTTTAAATTTATTTTGAAACTAGTCTAAGTTTTCCCCTTTCTAAATTGAACATCGGTCTCAAGATCAATATGCAGTACAATCATCATACTTTTTTTTATTTTTTAAATATTTTTTAGTTGTAGTTGGGCACAATATCTTTATTTTATTTTTTAGATATAAAATGTGTTTTAACTGTGATAGTAGGAGCAAATGTGACTCCATTTTGTTTTATGACTTCATCCTGTAAAACAACCATGCCAAGTAGAAGAGTCATGACTGGAGCAAGATGTTCTTTTCCTTTTGCTATAGAAACCTTTAAGAACACGGAACTACCTGATGGGGCATTGTTTCTGTAACTAGGGTAACGGGGCTCTGTTTCTGTAACTGGGGTGACTGGGCTTACTGTGATTGGTTAGGCTTCCCTCAGCTTGACTGCACTGTCCCTCTTCTGTAACCTGGCTTGCTTACATTGGCTAGACCCCCTGAACATCCCTTTTGCGGTTTTCAGGCTTATAAGGAGTGCCCTTGCAATTGTCCAGGGCTGATCAGGGGAACAGCTTTATGTTCTGGTCAGCCGCCACCGGTGTGCTTCAATAAAGGCTTGATTTGATTATACGTGAGTGGTCTGGAAGTCAGTTTATGAAACCCTGGGACAAAGCTTTAACTATAACAAACTGTGTTATAGTCACATTTTTATTTTTTATGTTTTTTTTAGTTTTATAGATTTTTTTAAAAATACATGACAGTGGAATGCATTATAGTTCTTATTACACATATAGAGTATGATTTTTCATATCTTTGTATATAGAGTATGTTCATACCAAATCATGCCTTTATACATGTACTTTGTTTTTCGTTTGCATTCCAATTCTTATTACACATATATACCACAATTTTTCATATCTGTTTATATATAAAATATATTGACACCCAATTTGAGTCTTCATACATGTATTTTATCAACAAATATATGAAAAAATGCTCATCATCTCTAGCAATCAGAGAAATGCAAATCAAATCTACTCTAAGATATCATTTCACTCCAGTTAGAATGGCAGCTATTATGAAGACAAACAACAATAAGTGTTGGTGAGCATGTAGGGAAAAGGCACACTGATACATTGCTGGTAGGATTGCAAATTGGTATAGCCAATATGGAAAGCAGTATGGAGATTCCTTGGAAATCTGGAAATGGGGCCATCATTTGGCCCAGCTATCCCTCTCCTCAGATTATACCCAAAGGACTTAAAAACGGAATACTACAGGGACACAGCCACTTCAATGTCTATAGCAGCACAATTCACAATAGCTAAAGTGTATAGAGCCATCCTAGATGCCCTTCAGTAGATGAATGGATTAAAAATGTGGCATTTATACACAATGGAATTTTACTCAGCATTAAAAGAGAATAAAATCATGGTATTTGCAGGTAAATTGATAACATTGGAGAAGATAATGCTAAGTAAAGTTATCCAATCCCCCCAAAACAAATACTGAATGTTTATTTTATTTTTAATGTGGTGCTGAGGACCCACCCCAGCGCCCCACACGTGCTAGGCGAGCGCTCTACTGCTGAGCCACAACCCCAGCCCCCACAATCGTCATAATTTCTAAATTCAATGAGGTCCCAAGAAGCATACTAATGATTTGATGGAATAATGCAAGGTAATTGTAGAGTCTGTGTGGAGTAATAAGTACATCAGGATTTATTAACACTAAGAAGGAAGGTCTTGTGAAATGAGTAATCCTACTAGATATTAAAATATACTTCAAAGCTGCTTTAGAAAGCACTTGGCAAACAAAACCAAAGAGAAAACAAAAGACACAGTGCTGAGCCCTGAGCACAGATGCTGATAATGGAGCAGATGATAGACATGGAATCCTGTGTGTGGTGACATGCCATCTCAGATACTGTGTCAGAGAAAATAGGCATGTGTGGTGACATGGTATCTCAGATACTGTGCCAGAAGCGGACTTCTTAGGCCAAGTGGTCCTGGACAGTTGGGTATTGGTTGGGGAAAAGGTAGATGTATTCATTCTTCACCACCCCACACAGATGAACTTGAAATCGACCTATAATACCAATGTAAAATATGACAATAGGATTACAAAAAACATAAGTAATTTTTTTTCTGTCAAAAGATTAGAGAAAGCATTCTAAGGATCATACAGAGTCAACATGGAATTCTAAAACAGACTGATGTATTTTACATTAAATGTCATTACTTGTCAACAAAAAATAAACAAAGTCAAAGATCATTGACAATCTGGGGACCAAAATACACAGAAAGAGACCAAATGACAAAACAATAGAAGATAAAAATAAGTGAATCGCAGAAAAATATGGACAAGTCCCCTCCTTACTATTATTGTATTTTTATTTGTTGGAAAATGTTCTAAAAAACAATCTAAAATTTTAGATAAATAAAAATCTGTCTTTATAAATGTCCTATAACAACACTATATATATAATATAAAAATAAAAATCTGTCTTTATAAATGTCCTATAACAACACTATATATATATATATATATATATATAGAGAGAGAGAGAGAGAGAGAGAGAGAGAGAGTCTTAGAGCTCACATCAAAAACCTAATGATCCATGAAATGAGTGATTACAAAAGAAAATCCACACTCTTCTAAAATTAGCATGCTTTTAAAGAAGAATTAGACTATTATTTTCTTATATATAAACGAATTTTAAAACACAAAGGACATGTAAATTATAGGCCACTTTCTGCCTTTTAATATCACCCAAATGGCCAACTCTTTTAACAGATGGCAAATGTTTTCATTCCTCCTGCTCAAAGCTCAAAGCTGTATACTAATGCAAATGCATGTGTGGATGGCTGCAGAGACAGGAAGAAAGAGGGAGAGACAGGAGGCAGATACTGTGAATATCGTCAAAGTAGGAGCTGCCCAGCCAATTTAAACACACCAGGAAGGCTTCCCAGGGCTGCTGATAGAGAGGGAGACTCAGTCAGAGCTCAGTGTCCTGAAACTGGTTGTGGAGAGTTGCTAAGAGCTAGGGGTGGGGGCTTCGGGTCACTATAGGACCTAATGGGCCTGACCCAAAGGAAAAGTAAATTTTCTAGTCCTTCTATGATAAGAATTTGTATAATGTGAAATAAGGTGCTCCCTGAAGTCGACCCATGAGGTGGGTGGACACAGGTGTTCTTCCTCCACAGGTGCCTCGCAGAGATGGCCCAGGACACTGAGACTAACACTTCTTCCTCACTAGAACTGGCAAAAGAATTTTAAAAAAGACTTTCATCTTAAAGGCAAAAGAGAACAATTTACAGAGAGAAATTTTCTAAAGAAAAAAATTCTAAGGACAGGGAGGCCAGGGTCCTGGAATCAGGAAGAAACCCACCCAACGTGAGTGCCCTCAAACAGAACGTTAGGACACACTGGGTGAGTGCTGACGGACTGGAGGAGTTCCAGGGAAAGCCGAGGACACCCTGGACCGTCCGACTCCTCAGATTCTGTCCGTGTTGTGGACATCATCAGAAAAGCTCTAGGGTTTTAAGGGGATAATCTGTGTTGTGGTACTGATGACAGCCTTTCTCTGGTTTCCCACATTTTATCTTAATTAGTTGTCATATTTTCCCAATTTATCTTCTTCAATGACCACTTACTAATGTTGTGTCCTGAGTTAATGTGTTTAAAGGCTCTATTTCTTGGCATTAATGGATAAACTTGCACCAAATTTATGAGGTAGTGTGTGAGAGACACGTTTCAAAATAATTTGTAAGAAAAAGGAGTATACATCCTCAAATAAATAGGTACAAACAAGTCATTTCAATGGGTAATGAGGCATATTATCTCTGTTTTATCTATTATCACACTGGTTCCAACATCCTAAGTTTGTATAAAGTTTATTCTAGTTTATTCTACATTTTCATAGCAAATTTCCAAAGAAAATGCTGGAATTCAACACTCAGATGGTGACATTAGTTAGCTTATAAATCGAAGAAGTAATCATGGGCATATAAGGAAGTTTTACTTGTATATATTACCTGACAATATAGGTCCTTATGAAAAATTATAGTCTAGTGAAAGTCCCTAACAAACAAGTTATATGACAATACTCATTATTACCAAGCATACTAGTACAGATCCTTAAGCATCATCTAAGCACAGGGAGCTTGGTGGACACCCAGCATTTTCTGCTATGACCTGCAATATAATCTCATTTAATATTTGGAAAGGAAAAAAGGGGTTAGGTGTCCTTATCAGTCTCACTCACAGATGATAAATATCATGTTTGTCTCATGAACTCATATAATATGTAATTTATTAATGCTATTTACAAAGGGAAAACTGATTAATTAATAGGAAACTAACATATTAATAATTTCCTTTTATAGATCAATATATGTATATTTTATGTCAAATAATATGACATGATTTTCATTGATTTCTTTTTTATGAAAGACAAAAATTATTTTGTTCAAAAAGTATGAACTCAGAAACATTGATAAAAAAAGTGTAAGTTAGTATGTTTTGTTAGAATATGATTATTTCATTTTTGACATGTAAACTGCCTTTTACTTAACACATTTTATGGCAAGATCTTCAAAGAAGCCATAAAAAGCAATTTCTAATAATCCTATAAACTTTCATGCAATAGATGTTATTTAGCAAACCCACACTCATTTACAGAAATATCTGTTATAAATCATCTTTGAAATGTGAAATATTTAATATATTTTGAAAATGATGCAAACTATGTAGTACTGCATTCTTTTCCCCACATCAGTTAGGGATTAAAAAGTAACTTAAATTTCTAGGTTTAAAGAGAAATCAAGTTTTTTTTAACTCTATTTTGAAGATTGAGCAGTTTTTATACTACAATTACAATATGAAATAATTTTACTGAAAATAGAAAATGGAAGTGCTTATAGAATTGAAAATTGTATAATAAAAGTGAAGATATTTTAGAATGAAAAAGCATTCTGGCATCAATAATCTAACAAAATGTTACCATTCTTTACATTTTGAAAGTAAAGTTAATAGTAGTTTCATAGTGATTAAGTGAACACAAATAAAAGGCTGAAAATAATGCCTGTCATAGTAAACGTTCAATAGATATTAGCTAGTATTTCTATCATCACTGTGACAAGCAATTATAATCTAAACTGATTGTTACAGGAAGTTGAGTAAATTCAACAACACTGTGATGGTTTCGTTCTGTGTCTGAAGCACAGAGGGTGGTTTCTTTAGTCATCTGTTGCTATTGCCCCCAACCTGGGTCACTGGATGCATTTAGCAATCTGCACATGGACACCACCAGGTCAGCCAAGCAAAGCATGAGGTCCACCAAACCACTGTTTTCCACTCTCATCCAGATGAATTTCTGTGTGGCAGGACATCTTCCATTTTTTAGGAATCTGGCAAAGTTGTGGAAATTTCCCTCCTGCTTCCTATTACCTTCCAAAACACATAAAATCCAATTTTTAAAGTTCTTCCTTACATACACCTCTTGGAAAGCCCTCTCCCCAAATGCTCCCCATTTCTGTAGGAGTCCTGGTCTGCAGCTCCCTCTCCCTGGCTGGTTTGGGTTTGCAGCACTGTCTATTGACAATGCTGTCAGGGTTACACTCTCCACCATCACACCTTCCTGGGAAGGCAAGATGTCTTTCCTACTTCTTTGTACACTTCCCACAAGATGTGCTTTCATAACATGTCTGATTTTTAAAATAAATGCACCGATTAATGAGCAAAAGCAAATCATTCTCTAATGAAGTGCAACATTTACAAAGGCAACATAACTTATTTCTAGACATGCTCTAATGTACAGGAAGGATCTAGAAGGGTACTGTTTTGGATGCTGGCATCCACCAGTACCTTAAGCTGACTTTGACTCCATGTAAGGACAAGGTGTGCACCTAAGAAGTACTTCTGAGAGGTGTGCACTAGAAGCAGACGGGAAGCTGCAGATCAATTGTATGCCTAATTCAAAACCAGGCTCTGAATTTCACATCAAATTCAAACAATGCTAAGAAATATTTGTGGCTGGATCTTAGCTCTGCTGCTGAAAGATATTTTATAATGAAAACATTCCAAAGACCGACAAGAGTGAAACAAGTCTTTCGATGAGGACTAGTTCCTGCTGCCTGTATGAAAGATGGGTGGTTGTTAACTCACACTCCAGGAGCAGGAATGGAAGCCCACCTGTCACTCCCTCCTGGGCTGTTGCAGCCATCACAGCTCAGCCTTCCCTGGGCAGCAGAAAGCAGGTTCCCAGTGCCCAGGCCCTGCTCACATGAAGCTGGTCTCCCCATGGTCCAAAGGCTGAGTCCATTCACTTTGGTGACCAATGCAGGGGTCTGCATGGGACGTATCATAGATCAAGGAGACTGACCAGAGAGTTCTGCAACAGCTTTATTGATCTTTTGCTGGTCACTGGGAAGGATGTAAGAGAACCATTGCCAGTAGGAATCTTTTGCATGACTCTGAAGAAAGCCAGTTCTTAGGAGAATAAAGCTGAGAGACAGGGAAAAAGAGAAATTGAGAAAAAAGAGGAAATCAATCAGATAGATAGTAATAGATAAACAGTAGATAGATAGATGATGGCTTTTATTTCTGATCATTATTAATAAGTGTGAAGATGTTACTAGAGTCTTATTACAATTACCCCTCTTCCTTTAATTATTGATTCCACAAGTTAGTACATTTTCATCCTATTGATTGAACTTGATTTTTTACCATTTGCAGTTAAAAAATTTTGGTCTTTAAAATCATGATTCTATGTAAATGAAAGTACCAGTTCTTTTATTAATGTATACTGAGGTTAAAATTAATCTCACAGGAGGGGACTAAGTATAAAAGTTAAACTGTTAAATCATTTTAATTCTGAAATCATTGGAAATGTCTTTCATTTATAGAGTAAACATGACTGGATTCTGTAAATATGCCAGCTGCTGTTGATAGGATTGATAATTACAAAATAAAACCTGCAAACATATTTTATGCCAGGTACAGTGGCCCAGGCCTGTGATCCCAGTGGCTTGGGAGGCTGAGGCAGGAGGATCACAAGTTCAAAGCCAGCTACTTAGCCAGATCCTGTCTTAAAAAAATAGGAAGAAAGAAAGAAAGAAAGAAAGAAAGAAAGAAAGAAAGCAAGCAAGCAAGCAAGCAAGCAAGCAAGCTGGGAATGTTGCTCGGTGGTTAATTGCCACTGAGTTCGATTCCCAGTACAAAAAAACAATTGTATTGATTCATTAATCAAAATTCTTCATCATAAACGTCCTGTATTCTGCCTCTGGGACCTGAAGATGGTAATCATTGATGGGTCTTTTGCCTTTACTGATTGGATAGTTTAGTAGAAGGGACAGGCATGATGAATTAATCATCACACAATAAACGAAGGATTACAATTAAGTTTTGAAAAGGAGGATTTAGTCTAATCACACAATCAACAGAAGCTAAGAACTGACAGGTAAACATAAGAGTTAACATGATTATAAATGATTTTAAGAAAGAAAAAGAGAAGTGTGCTCTCAAGGACACAGAGTCATCAAAATACAAATACTCAATGTGACAACCAAGACATCAACGACAAAAACACTCTTAAAGAATTCCTAATGGATATAATTACTAATTTGTAAGCATGTTGGTAAGAAAAAAAACTATATTATTTTAAAGTATCAGTATTTATTGTTTTTATCCTCTCAGGCTCACTGAGCATAGTCAATAATACATCTGAATCTTATTTTCTCCAAGCAATAAAATGTTTCCTGCAAGTGACTAGAAATCACATATTTGGGTAATCTGTTCAACAGTTCGTGGTGGACACTGAGGGGAAACAAAGTTCCCATATTAACTTCTCTCCTTTGGTGTACTACAGGTATGTACATATGCACACACATGCATACCCGTGCACACACATGCGGATCCATGCACACAACCAGACTTGTGGACACACCAGAGAGACAGCATGCAGTGTCGATCCTGTCAGGGAGAGTTACATGCAGAAGTGCTAAAAGAATGGGAAGAGTATAGTCCAAGTGATAGAAAAATGGAAAACCACTGCTGACGGAAGAGATGTGGCCACAAGGTTTGGAGAGTGAGAGGGTGTGTGTGTGTGTGTGTGTGTGTGTGTAATTAAAGATAATTTGTACACAGGAGAAAGCACCACTGAGGCACTGTCTGTGTTCTGAAACAAGAAACAGCTGCACCACATGCAAGAATGCGAAGTGCAGAAAGTAGGGGCTTGGAAGAAATCAACACTCTTTGCAAGGGTTCTTAAGAGAGATGAAATTTGAAGGGAAAAGAAAAAAACTTCAATTTTTAGTCTGCTAAGGATCATGTGTCAAAGGGACGCTTGTGTGATTTTTGTGAGCCATGAAGAATTGAAGATAAAAAGAGATTCAATGTTAGCCTCACAGTGCAGATTTTCTGAATATCTGAAAAAAAAGATAATCATTAGAGGTAAAGAAGTATAAAACTGAAGGGGGAGGTTCCCAAGAGTGGAAAACTCACAAAATGACATGAAGAAGGAACTGCTGTGGCTCCTCTGTTGTCGGAGTCAAGCTGCATGGGATGAGAATGTCATTGAAGTGCAGGAGAACAGGTCTGCACAACTCAGAGGTGGATGGATCCTGACAATTGGATACCACAGCAAATCACTCAGTCAACCAATTACATTCAGGAAAAGTGAGAAATGAAGTCTATACTTCAGAGCAAGGGAAATTACTATAAAGTGCAAGGAGAGAATACTTTTGTGGGAGGAGAAAAATTAGACCGTCAATATACCATTTTCAAGGGTGAAGCAAGTCTATTTTGTATGGGAAGAAATCCTAATTGGATATCAATATGCTTTTCAGGATACATGCCTCAGACTATGCAGTAGCCAATAATCCTTGAGGAACCTGCTGCAACAACAATCCTGACATGTAAAGTATTCATAGCCACACCGCCCTTTAAAAAGCCATGCTCACCCTGTGAATCCAGACCGACCTCACGGCAATTGCTGTCGGGAGGTATTTCTTATGCAATGACATTTTGATGCAGTAATCAATCAAAATTTCATAATTGTTGACAGCCTAACACAGGTATTTATAATGTTTGCTTCAAAAATCAGTGGCAAATTGTCAGTAAGAATATCCTGAGTGTCTTTCTCTTAATCCTAGGTTGCTTTTGTGATGCCCATGTAGCTGGTCACAGAGCATTGTGTCTGTACATGCTTAAAAGCTGCAGGATAGCAGATAAATGTAGATGTTATCAGAATAAACATTCAACTTTGCCATTTAAGAAAATGTCTGAATCATACACATATATGGCTTAAGAAATGTCACTTGAAACTCATTATGAATTTTCAAAATTGAGTAACTTTTGTGCCCTGTGACCTGATATTATAAGATGGCAACTTAAAAAAAGGTATTTTTTGACACTTGTTAGAATCATTTTAATAGTAAAAAATCAAGATTTCCTGCCTTTTTCAGGGAAAGCATTCTGACTGTCAGAATATAAAAACTAGAAGGAAAAAAAAAAACAAAATAAACTCTTCACCATTAATTATCCATTATGGGGAGGTGGACAGAGCCTCTCCAGGGAATCCTTTTTCCTGTCTGGGAGGGTATAAGCCACCGGAGAAAATAAGTCAGAAATAATTAGTGAAGAACAAAAGACAGTGTCAGAATTATATTTTGAAGCAGATCCAGCCCACGCAGGAGCTGGAGCTGGACAATTAGAAAATGGCTCCCATGGTTATTTAAGGGGGTACAATAAAGGCAGGGATAAGGTTTCAGGGGCGGAGTGTTGCTTCATGATGTCTAGCAGTCAGCACGTTGATTGGCATCTTGGCTGAGAGGCTGTGTGGCTGCAGCAGGTCACACCATCTCCAGTGTTGTGTGGGACCAGGGAGAGCTGAACAGGGGTCCCATGTGTCTGGGCGGTCTTGGCCACAAGAAATTTCCACTGGAAGTTCTGAGGCACCAGGTTCTCCTATTCACTGGCTGCAATGCCGATTTTGGTTCACACATAGCCCACAGATGGCTCTCAACAATCCTTAACCAGACAACAAAAATGTGAAAAGACATAGACAATAACAGTCCTGAATCACAACCAAATTTAATTTTATGCATTTCATAACTTCTGTTCTAGATATCTGCATGAAGTAGAGAATAACAAAATGAAACATGAGATAACTTCTGATAGTATCAGAATGTGCACAGATGTTTCAGGAAATAACAGCTACCTCAGAACATTAGCAATATTGACCTGGAATTTCCTGTTACAGAAAGCTATCTCTGTTTTTAAATAAAACATTCATGTAAACATCTTTCTCCCTATCAGTAAGGCTGGAACCTCTCCCCCTACACCCAGTTATTAATAGTGATCTACTTGGGTTTTCTTTTTGGCTCAAGTGTTAAGTCAGATTTCTATTGCTGCAACAAAATACATGAAAGTAATCAATTTAAAAGAGAAAACATCTATTTGCCTCATAGAATCAGAGGTTTCATGTGAATCTGTTGTTTCTGGGCATGTGGTGAGGTGGGGTGGCAGATCATGGCGCTCACATCATGGAATCTAGAAGGGAGGTAGATAAGTAGATACATAAATAGATAGATTGATAGATAGAAAGAAATGGACCATGAACAAAATATACAGTGACCCACTTCTTCTAAAAGACACCACTTCTCTAATTTCCCAGTAAGTTCCAATAGCCCATTAAGTTAAGAGTTCATCAATGGATTAACCGATTGATGAGGCTGGAGCCCTCATGATCCAACCATTTTCCAATGACTCACCTCTGAACACTTCTGCATTGGAGAGCAAGACTTCATCACTTAAGACTTTGGAAATGTCTTGGAAATGGGATGTTTCAGATCCAAAATATAACAACTCAGATGAAAGTCCCAGAATTGGGGATGAAGAAATGAGCAATCTTGGGACCCCAATAAAACTCATATCTCTTTGCTAAAGGGGTAAGGGACAGTGGAGGGTGACAGAAGACTTTTCAGCAATAACTATTCTACTCCAGGCAAGCAGGACAGAAGAAGCAGTGCCTCAGCTAATCCTCATTAGCCAAGGCCTTTCCAGTCATTTTGCAATCCTCCTGCAGAACAGGTAGAGAGACAAGTCTCCCACCTCCCATCCTACCTCCAGGAGGTCAGTAGAAACCAAGGGGGGGACCTAAATTTCTACCCCACCCAGAATTAATGAGGAACTTACACCCTCATCCAACTGGGATGGAGTCAGTGGAAGCCAAGGGATAAGAATGGTAGATTTTGATTAGGCCAAATGTCACTCTATGACAGTGTGAAAATGTTTAAAAGAAGTAAAATTGACACAATAAGAGAGACAACATAGTAAAATATTTTAAAATGCTGAAAATAACTTGTGAGAGTCAGGAAAAGAAGCGTATGTCAATAGTACAAAATAGAAACATGTTTGTTACCTGAATGAGAAGAATGAAAAAATTAACCTGAAAATTACTGTCATATCTGAATGCTAAAAATTAATATATGGAAACTGAAATTTGAAATATAACTATTTATATTTGCTACAAGGACAAAAAGGTCATCATTTTGTATAATCTAAGAAAATATATATAGATCTATATGAGGAAAAGAAAATCCTTATAAAAAAATAAGTCTGAATCAATGAGGAGATATACTATGTTCATTGATTGAGTCAGTATACTAAATACATTGTTTCTCATCAGATCCAAATCCCAAAAAGATTGTACATATAGCTGAGATTATATAAAATTTTATAAAAATAAAATTAACTAGAGTAGCTAAAATCATTTTAAGAAAGAATAATGAAGAGGAAAAAATTTTTCTACCTGATTTCAATATTAATACATAGTAATAAAGATTGAGTAATATTGATGGAGAGATAGGCATATATTTCAATGGAACATAGTAAAAGATCAAAAAATACATGAACATAAATATTTATTTGAAAGATATGAAAGCTACTCATTGGAAAAAGCATAACTTCTTTTAATAATGCTGTTGTAGCAATTAAATGCCCATAGGCAAAAAAAAAAAAAAAAAAAACCCCTCATCTACTTCACATCTTAAGTCAAAATGAATGATGAAGTTAAATGTAAAATGTTAAGAGTAAAGGTTAGAGAAAAAATACATAGGAGGAAATTTTAGAGATCTATGGCGAAGCAAAGAATTCTTTATACTTGACACCATTGTGATGATCCCTAAAATGAAGAGTTGATAAATTGCACCACATCAAAATTAATCCCTAATACTGTCTGAGAGCTCATATGAAGAAGAAAAAGACAAACCTTACAAAATTGGAGAATGTATTTGAAAACTATGTATCTGACAATATTTATTTGCCAATTTGGGGGGATATATATCAGGAATCTACAGAATTTACAGTGTTAGTTATTCCCTGATATGAAATTCACAAATCATTTAAAAAAAGTGATGTAAGTTTAAAATAACACATGCTCTCCCACATTATTCATAAAAGATGTTCTTTCTGCCTTATTAAGGAAGAATTTTCCTCAGTATGTCAAAGTTTGAAACCATCTAGGGTCTTATAAACATTTTTATAACATGTTTTTTTAATGTAAACCCACCTCTAACAGTGTGATGGTCAGCTCTTCATCATAATGGTCAAAAAGGAAAAGTTTATCTGGGTTCACGGTTCTGAGATTCAGTCCCTGAAGGGTGGACTCCACTGCTCTGGGCCTGAGGAAGGCAGAGAGACGTAGAGCGTGGCAGAGGAAATCTGCTCAGATGATGGTGGCAGCTGGGAAGCAGAGACGGAGGAGCCACGCAAGACATGCCAAGGGCATGTCCCCTGCACCTGCTTCCTCCTCCCACCTGCCTCAAGTCACCACCCAGTAGTCCATTTAAATTATTAATTTATTGATGATGAAAAGGGCCCTTAATCTAGTCATTTCACATCTGGACTTGTCTTCACTGCCTAAGTCACGAGCTTCGCAGGTGAAATTCCTAGATCCAAGCCTTAATAAACAGAACAATTTAACCATCTAAATAACTATAGCTTGAAGGTGGTCCACCATCATTGACTAATAAATCATAAAGTAACAAAAATATGAAAATATATAAAATGAAAGCATTTAGGTGAATATCAGTCCTTCAAAATAAATATGTTATGGCTAATATTTAAACTTACTGCTTATTATATATCTGTTTCTGTGTTAAATATTTTATATATTCACAATTCTTTCATTAGGTTTAAGCAGATTCCACAGCTATAGTTTAGAAGTTGGTATTTAAAAATTAAGTTGAAATAGTCACTTTTATCATTGTACACACACACACACACACACACACACACACACACACACATCATGATTCTATATACATAAAGACAATTAGGATTCTTTTAACTAAACCTGAAGATCTCTGTCAGTGCTGACCTCAGAAGCAGGAAGAACAGATGCTCAGATTACTGACCTTAATGGGACCTTGCATGTTACTCAAGTCATAGCCACACAGAAGAAAATACTGCAATGCTTTTTTTTTTAAATTAAGACTATGAAAGGGGCAGGACTTAATTTTGTTTTTACCAAGCCAGCAAAATTGATAAAGCAAGCAGAAAATACCTTGTTTTATATCTTGATTTTGTAACTGAAAACCCATAATGAAGCATCTAAAATATTATAAGTAGAAAGAGAATGTAATGAGGAGACTAGTTAACAAAATTAACAAGCAAAATTTAATAGTTAAAATAAAATAACCATTTAAATATCATATAATTAAATATACACTTAGAACAGTTAAAGAAATATTGTCTCACCCAAGGCAAAGTGGAAAGTCACAAGCCTATAATAATAGCTCAATTTATTGAGCATTCTTAATGCCAGGAAATAGTCTATCCTAAAACAACTTACATAAACACTTCTTAAAAACCTTCCTTTTGAATAAAAAAAAAATGTTGTAAACAAATTTTAAAGCTTAACTTGCTCTTGGAGCTCCTAGAATGATGCTGACAATTATCTGTAATTGTTTTTAGCATTCAACAGGACAACAATTTACCGCAAGCATGTGTTTGCTTGTTTTGGTTTCTTGTTTTGCTCGGAGGCATCAAGTTAATTTGCTTGTCTAAAGGAAAAACATAAACAAGAAAAAGCAAAAATTCTAAGATAGTTTTAGTAAGTGGAAAATTCTTTCTCATGAGGTTTGACTTTTTAAAGGTAATTTTGAAATTTGGTATCTATAAAGAAAAAATGCAGATCAATAAATTTCAACAGAAAATATAAAATGAAAGATATAAAGGACTTGTTCCAGTTTTATTGCCGTAGAACATACCACTTCACAATTTCAAATGAGAGATATACAACATGAACTCATAATGCAGCTCCTCTGAGCTTCTCTTTGAGTAGGAAAAACTAGAAGTGTGGAACCATCTCCAGGGCCTCTAACTTCCCTGGCCCCTGCAATAGGAAGTCTCAAACTTCTGACTGTAATTCCCCCAGCTCTTCTCCATTGGTGTTTTTAGGGTAACTGAATTCCAAATGAGCAAGCAAGAGAGAGAATTCAGGCAGAAGCTTTAGGACCCAGCCTCAGAAGTAACACGGCATCCCTCTACCCTAGTCTAATAGTCCAGTGGGATACAAAGATCTGTCCAGATTCAAAGAGCAAAGAATCAAAGTCACACAAAAAGAGGTTCCAGTAGTGGAATGTACATAAGATCTGTGTGGTCAATGTTGCAGAATGTGACCTGTTACACAAATGTATCCATGACATTGGTAGAATTCAAATTGGTGACATAATAAATAATCATGCATTGCATTCTGTTAGCTTTTCAATACTATAACAAAAGATTAGTCAACTAAATAAGAAAAAAGGTTTGTTTTGGCTCATAGTTTTGACTATTTCAGTCCATGGTTGGTTGGCTCTGTTGTTCATGGGCCAGTGGCCAGGTGGACACCGTGGCCGGGAGTGTGTGCTGGAGGAAGCTGCTTACCTCTTACCTCGCAGTGGCCAACAAGCAGAGAAAGGAAGGAGTCCTATGAAGCTTTCAAGGAAGTGCCCCTGGCCACCGGCAACCTCCCGCTGGGTACCAGCTCTCCTAGGTCCCACAGCCTCTGCACTGGGCCAAGTTGGTGCATGAGCCTTTAACACGTGGGCCTTAGGGGGACAGTCAAGATCCAAGCTATGGTGTGTATTTGGAAGTGGCTTTCAAAAGGCGGATTTTAAATGTTTCCACATACACAAGAGCATATGAGTGATGGATTTCAGTCATTTGATTTAAATCACTCTGCAGTGCAAACATGTAGCCAAACATCGAATTGTACCCCATAAACTTATGCAATTATTGTCGATCAAGATGTGATTTTAAAAATAAATCAATAAAAATAAAGATGTTAGATGAAATGAAGAAAGGTGAGTATTCAACAACAAATATGTCTCCCAACAAAAGGTATGTAGCTTTTTATTCATTAATAAGTATAAACAAGATCGGCTCACCTCAGCAGAATAATGTTCTCACCATTCAAATATTTTAAGCGACGCGAAATAAAAGTTATTTCAAAATACTAGAAACAACTTGTTGAATTCCCAAATGTCTAAGAGTTTCCCAGAAAGACAGGAAATGATAAAGGAAAAAATAAAAATCATCTCCATGGGGTAGAATCGATGAGAGAAAAACTTGCAATTACGTACAAAAAATTAAACAAGACTCAAAAAAATTTTTACTTATCCTAAGGTAAATGCTTTATTCATGAAGTGCTCAGAAGAAAAAATAATAAAAAGAAAAATCCAATACAAAAATCTGTAAGAATATGAAAAATTACTTTCTAGAAAACAGGACAAAAATGGAATTTCCAAAAAAACGCATAGGGAAAATATTTATCATTTAAAATACCGTTCTTCATTTTAAAAAATACCTCTCGAAATCAATGGCTATGATTGGCTAGGACTACTTCCTTAATATGGACACATATTGTTTAAGAAGCAGGAATAATTTCAGGGCTATTCTATAATATTTATGCATATATTCATAAATCCAAGATTTTTCTTTCAAATATTTTTCCCTGGGTGACAGTTTATGCCAAAGCAAAAGAATGCTGAGTATTGCTCTTTTCATCAGCTTTTGTGCTGCTGTGACCAAATAAAATGAAAAGAACAATTGGTGGAAGAAAACTTCATTTGGGGCTCATGGTTTCAGAGGTTCAGCCCATGGTCAGTGAACTTCATAGCTCTGGGCTTCAGTCAGACAGAGTATCATGGCAGAGGGCATGACAGAGGGCAGCAGCTCAGGACATGGCCGCAGGGAAACAGAGAAAGCTCCACTCACCAGGGACAAGATTTGAACCCCAAGGTCATACCTCCAGTGTCCTCCTTCCTCCAGCCATAACCTGCCTGCCTATAGTTACACCCAACTAATCCCAATTAGTGGATTTATTCACTGACAAGTTTGTGATTCTCATAACTTTGAACACTCTTGCATTGTCTCATACATGAGCTTTTGGGGGACACAACAAACCCAACACATAAAAATTCCCATAGCATTGATATACAAAGTTAAGGCCTAAATCAATATTTGATGAAGAGGTAATGAATATTTAGATCATCAAATTCTAATATGCATAATCTGAGTCATATTTCTATGCCTGAATAGGAAATATTCAACCTCCCCTCACAATTGAGCCTCTTTCAGACAGTGGTACCCCATTGAGAAGAGGTCAACATTTGACTCTTTGTGCCAATAAGAGAAGAAGAATGCTGAGTTTGCCCAGGACAGCAAAGACTCTGATTTCGATATAAAAGTTAGATGAATATTAAGAACAGACTCTCTTTGTACTTTTAATTGAGCTTATGAATGCTTCTTTTATTGTTTATTGGAATATCAACTTCCAAATTATGTCTTTTGTTATTTGTCCCTGTGGTGTTTATACTCTTGGGCTCAATAACAAAAATAAAATAATGTTAAATGATGGATGGATGGATGGATGGATGGATGGATGGATGGATGGATGGATTGGATGGATAGATGGATGGATGGATGGGTGGATGGATGGGTGCATGAATGGATGGGTGGATGGATGGTAAAGGAAACAGTCATGTAAGGTAAACAATGCATCCCACACATGATCATATCTGTGGCTACTAAATTACACATTCACCTGCCATAGTGAGCTTGCAGTCTCCATTCTAGAAGTAGAGAATTAACAGCTGAAACTGGGAAAAGGTTTTGAAAGGTCAGGACCAGATGTAATGGTAAAGAGGCACCATGCAAGCTTTGCTATTATGAGTTCTTTCAGCTCAGGGACTTCCTGTCTCTAGGTCTCTAATGGATGGACTCAGTCTCTAGGAAGAGAAGTTGGATTGTGTCTTATATTTTGGAGACCACTGAGGAAGGACTACAACTTTCTGAAAGGCCTCAATTTCAGGCTAACTGACTTTGACTTCTTTTCATCAGTCATATTTTAAATTTATAAGTTGCTTTATCCATTTAGAAAAAGTGGTCTTGCTTTTAAAGTATTTTAGTGCATGCAGAGTCATTTTTGATTTTTTTCTAACATGTCTTTTGATTTCTATTTTATTTCTTTTTTCTCTTATTACTATTTTCTTTCTCCACTGATTGTATTTTTCTATTTCTTTCTGACTTCTTTGCTTGGATATTTGCATAATTGCTTTTCAACCTGAATTATCAATTATTTAAATGTATGCAACTAAAGTTTTAAATTTCCATAATGTATTTAACGACATCACTGATGTCTTCTTAGGTAGCATTGTTACTTTTTGATTACTTTTAGTGGGAAAAGATTTAAGCTCCACTTCTCATACATAAGCAGAAGAATATTAACCATGCGAATCCCATTCTTCCCAACTCACTGAATACACAGAAAGCCAGGGTTCAGGTAATGCTCATCTATTAAGATGCCTTAACGTAATTTTAGATGAAATGCCTTCTGTCAAATGTTAACTCCCCAGAAGGCTTCAGAAAAACACATTAATCAAGCAAAACTAAGTTTATTAGATTTAGTGCAGCAACTGAGAAAACGACCTTGACAGAATCTTAATAGTGTATCACATTGAGGAAATGAAGGGAGAGGTTTACCAGGATTTAGAAGCCACTCTGGATGAATTAGGGAAGTCTTTGAAGCCTGGGATCAGCTGGTTTTGGAGTTCAAGGAGTGTGTATGAAATAATTTCCATTTGACTTCCAACCTGATCCATGAAACGCTTTAATGTACGGTTTCCCTCTGATGTTCAATCACCACTTACCTTTGGGTTACTGACTTCTGACTACTGCATTCTGATCAAAGGACTAACCTGTAAGACACTAATCTTCAAATTTTTTTTTCATACTTGTGGCCTACTACATGTATGATTTTTGTGATATTTTTACTTTGGAAAAAGTCACGCAGTACACATTTCTATGTACGTTTGTTCAATTAGATTTATGTGTGTTATTTAAATCTCCTTTACCCTCGAGTATTTTTGTCAGCTTTAACAAGCTTTTATAAATGATAAATTTGTCATTTTCTTCTTTTAGAGATGGCAGTTCCAGATAATTGCATTATTGATGTCTTTCATTTTTCTCCTCTTTGTTTCTTTCTCCCCTTTCTAACTGGATGAGTGTACAATTTTGTTTTATTTTTTACTTCATGTTCATGTAGTTCATAACTTATAAACTCTACATTGATTCTTAGTTACCCTTGAAGTTTCCTGCATTCTTAAATTATTCAAGACAAAATTTAATCACTCTAAATTATTGACGACTAAAATTAATCTTCATTTTTAGCCTCTAAATAATGAAAGATTATTAAAATCATCTTGCTCCACTTTGCCCAAATATTTCTTACATTAATATTGTTGTTACAGCTTCATGAATTAGGCATAAGTATTGATGTCTACAACAGGACAGTAGTATTGCTATCGATATGGTAGATCCTTATCAAGTCTTTGCTCCTTGTCCTCCAAATGTTGACCTTTATATTGGTTTTGGCTTCAGGACAGTAGCAGCCTCACATTCCTTCCATCATCAAGAAGGGATATTTTTGAAGTGAGCTGCTTGATTTGAAACATGATGTGCGTGCGACCCAGCCCCTGGGTTTTTCTCCTCCCACCATTTCAGCAGGGAGCATTTGCATGCTGGCATCTTCTACAAGGGGGTTTCTTGGGGAAATCATGTTTAACTTGCAGGCGTTTCACTTAAACGTGCACCTGTCACAGGGAATTTTGCGATTTTCTAATGGTCCTAGGTGCATTATTCAGCTTTTAGGAATTCAGGCAGATTTACTGTTATTGGTTTTCCTGTAATAACTCATGATCGGTGTTCACCAGTCAAGGATATTTATTTTCCAAAGCATTTAGTGTTTAACTTTGAATGTTGTGTTTTACTTATGTGGAAAAAGTTTTATATTAGTGCATACGTTATATAAACCTTATTCACTGTATAGTGTTCACTGTAGAGCTTCAAACACCCAAATCATGATCTGTTATTGATCTGATATTGATGGCAATGTCTCATAATTCCTATCAATGTCCCTTTTCTTTCATTCTTCTTTGCAATATTAAAGACATTAAAATTTATTCACTAAAATGCTCTCTAAATTGTCCACAACCAAGTGACAATTAAACCAAAGCAGGTGCTAATCCTCAAAACCAAAAAGGTTTTCCTGCCTCCTGGCTCCTGCCAGTGTTTGATATGAAGCCACTCTCAGATCTACACCTGAAGGAAGGTCCCTGTAAGCAGACATGACAGTGGAAAAAGGTGGGGTGTTAGGGGGCCTCTGTCATGGTTTCCTCTTGCAAATTGTTCTTTTGAAGGAATATTTTCCCTTATATCCCCATTGCTTAATTATTTCATGATACTGATAATTTAATTTAAAAATAAGTCACAGCCAGTATGTTCCTCATTTATTTATTTTGTTCCACTTTATAATGTTTTATTAGAAGATCAGAGGAAAATACCACCCAGGCCCTCTCTTCTCATTTACAGGGTCTGGGAATTTCAGCTGGGTCTGGGTACGGAGGAGAGCAAGGAGGGTGAGCAAGGTGAGCAGGACACACCGTGGGGTCCCCTTGGAATGGCAACGCAGTGGGAGCCAACACCAGGTCCAAGCTTGGAGACCACTCTTCTAGGAAGCTCTCATCAGGAAGAGAAACCTACAAAGCAATAAGTACCTTTGATTTTACTTTGGGGTGTTTCTGTAGAACCATCTACCCAGAGCGATACTTAACCCCTGGGAAGACAGCTCTCAAGGGGGACAAAGCTTGTTCACCAGGCAAGACACCTGCTGGTGGGCATTTCCCTTGGCAAGACTTGCCTCAAGAGCTTCCTGTTGCTGGGTCCGTGAAGCCTAAGCTCTTATGGACCAACATGTTTCCAACGTCACTTTCTAACTGCAAAGACCGATCCACAACATCCATATCAAGAAACCCTACAACTATGACCTTTGGTCCCCTGCCTACTAGGCCTCTGACAAGGTGGTGTTCCCTGTGACTTCTGGAGGCCAAGAAACCCATCTCTGCTGGAGCGACCTGTTTCTAGAGATAGGGACAGGGCTTTGAGGACATGAAGTGAAAAGGGTGGAGAGGAACATTGATATGTGTCTCAGGTGACAGATGGTGGGAAAATCAGGCAGAAAATATCTTTTCATTTTTAGTTAATAATGCATGAAGTCACTTAGTTCATGGATGATGAAGTCTTCAAGGATCTCTTACTCTAGTTCATGCACCTTATCATTTAGATGATCCTTATAATCTCTGACTGTACTGGCACCCCGTCTCTCCACAGAAAAGTCTTAACGGGGCTTCTCCAGAAATCTTCCCCATGGCTGATTTTAGGACTGTCAACAAAAGAGTTCACTGTAGATAAACTTCCTATTTTCATGTTGCCCTGTTTTGCTTGGCCACTGGCCAGGAAGAAATCAGCACTCCAGGTGCTGGACACCCCCTTACTAGATTTTCACAAATGTATCCAATATAGTAGTTTGTAGAAATGTGCAAACAAGGCCTCTGGCCTTGAGCTGGGCTTCACAGAGATGGCTACATTTTTAAGAGAAGTTACCCAGTTGGGCTCCATGGTAACAGCTGGCGGGGGGGGGGGGGGGGGGGGGGAAGGAAAGAAAGGGGAGAAGCAGCTCTCCCCTTCTCAGGGGTTGTCCTTGAGGGTTAACTTGCCCAAAACAGTGAAAGAAAAAGCTGCTTTTATGTGAACTTCTGCAGACTGTGAATTTCTGAGCCCCTCCCCTGACATGCTGGGTATAAAGTTCTGAAACTCCCTGAACTCGGGGTTCAGGGGATTGATTGATCACAGCAAAAGCTGTGCCCTCTGAACCTGGCGGCAGCCAATAAAACGTTTCCTGTTAACTTCAGTGCCTTGCCTCATCTGTCCCTACAGCATGATGTCTGAGTACTATCAGTGTTTGGGAACATAGGGATTCTGAATTCCTTACAAACATCTTCACATGTGTTAGAGGAACAAGTTGAGAGAGGCATCAAGGGCTGATTCTCAAACTGAAAGAGAATCCCTAATTTCAAATGATCCTCATCACCTCTAAGGACAGTATCATCAGAGTCCATTTCCCTTGTGGGCAGAGTTGGTACCATGCACAGAGAGGAATGAGTGTGTTGTCTGTAGAGTTCAGCATCCATGTGGTTGCTTCTAATATGAATCTAATATTTAAAGAAGTATGATCTGTGAGGTGCAATAATGTGTAATTGGTACCAGTCATACAAAATATTTGACTGCATTTGAGTAGCACTCTCAAGTCTGACATTCATTTTTCTATTCTGAGTTGCTAGTTTAAAACAAATGAAGGTCTCAAAAACATAAAAACTAAATTTGTGGCAGATGCCAAAGTTGTGACTTGTGCAGACAGTTTAGATAAAAGTAGTAATTAATGTACTTGATGATTATTTATGTAAACTAATATAATAGCATACTGTAACCATAAGATCAAAGTTCAAATTTTTAGATGGTGATAGAAACTCTTGAACAGAGTTAAACTTCTTGTAGGGATTTGGAGGAACTTGATATTATCTCAACATGTTTGTGAAACCAGCCTAACATTTCATTATTCTAAATTCCATCAGGTCTGCCTTTCCCCCCACATCCTCTCCAACACTTCTTGTTGCTTATATTCTTGATAACTGCTATTCTGACAGGAGTGACGTGAAATCTTAGAGTACTTTTGATTTGCATTTCTCTAATTACTAGACAAATTGATCATTTTTTATACATATTTGTTGATGGATTGTATATCTTCTCCTGAGAAGTGTCTGTTCCATTCCTTAGCCCACTTATTAATTGTGTTATTTGTTGTTTGTTTGTTTGTTTTGTTTTGGGGTTTTGGTGCTAAGTTTTTTGAGGTCTTAATATATCCTGGAGATTAGTGTCCTATTTGAAGTGAGGTGTCCTTACTGACCCAGCATTATTGATGTAATAGAGCTCAAGTAACAAATAAGCTAATAAGAAAGGAAAAAGTGGAGACAAAGCAATGTTTCTAGCTCTTTTGAAATCCATGGTGCACTTTGTGAGGATTACCAAAGCACTTTTGTCCTGGGGAACAGAAGGTATTCAGATGATCTCCCTGGATATCAAACAGGCAAGACTTGCTCTTGCTGGGTTCAAAGGAGGACATGCTATTGTCTAGTGATTTTATTTTTCCCAAGCATGATGAGCTTTACAAATTTCAGCTCTGAAGAATTAGAGTGTTATTCAATATTGACATGTGATCTTTTGGCATCACATTCTAAAAATTAATAACATTTCTACTTGGATTAGAAAGAAACACTTGGAAAAATGCTTTGAAGGCCCAAAAGGTTTAATTTCAACAGATGGATTGAGAAACATCTTTCAGTGATGGAAGTTGATTTATTCATTGTGCACTGACCTTTTTGTTAATTAGTTGCTTAAATGGTTTCACTTCATGTAGCAAATGAACTCAAGGGTGTGTGTTATTTTGTTCAAGAAAATAGTAAAATCTCTATAACATCAATTGTTTCAAACAAGCTCATGAACATTAATTATTTTTTCTAAATATCCCTGCATGCGATTACTAATCCACTAGGTTCATTGAAATACAGCCAGCAGGATGTCTATGGAAACACTCATTGAAATAGTTTTCTCTTAACATTATCTCAATACTAATAAGCAATCTTTTAATGCATTTAGTAAAGTAGTCTCAATTTTCAAAGGATGTGGGTTTAAATAATTTCATATTTACAGAAGAAAGCGTCGTCTTTTAGCAAGGCCAGATTCAGCCCGACGCCACAGAGTGGTTCAGCAGCTCACATCTGCTCTGAGTTGGGGTCTTAATGGAGTGGCCGCCTTTCTTCTACAATAAATCCACGTTCACCTGGGATTTCATTCAGAAAGCAACGTGACTCATGGTGATAATGGCCACAGCAACACACCCTCAGCAACTGCAGTGGTGATTTACCACACGCCGCCTCTGCAGGCGTCCTTTCCTCCTCTCCGTGAGCCTACCAGGGGGGCCATGGCTTTCTGGCTTTGTGGATGCAAAGAAGAAGCAGGCAGCAGCCTGTGGATACCTTGCCCAAACCAAAGGGCCAGTGGCACCCCAGTCAGAGCCCACGACTCTCTTCAGAGCTGCACAGTGATCTTTTCTCCCCAGCATCCTGGTGGCCAGTCGCAGGTGAGAGATGGAAAGATTCATGAGAGCAAGTGGCCTGTCCTGAGGTATGTCAAGGGACGGCCAAAGAGATTAAGAATATTTTTTTAAAAGGTAGAGCTGGACAGTTTTCAATCCACAATGAGCATTCAGAGAGAGGATTGAGTGTCTAAGCTAGAGTCGGCGCTGGCCTCCGACATCCCAGGGTGTGGTACACCTCAGTGCGGGTGCAGTGGAGGACAATATGGAGTGTGGCAGCACACACACACACACACACACAGCAGGAGACACAAACTGCACACACACACACAGGTCTGCTGCAGATCAACAAGAGGCCTGGTCACACAGGTCAGTGGACGGATCAGTGCCTTAAGGAGAACCTAGTAGTTTACTTCAGAATCCCAATCCATACAGTTTACAGAAAGCATAGTTATGTCAGAGACAGCGTTAAGCAAAATATCTATGCTTTTTATTTCTTCATGGAGACTCACTCACCTAAGCAATCCCTTCTGTGATCTTCAGAAAGTTTGTAGCTGTGGTTACCCTAGTCCACCAGGTACATACAAACACGTGGCCACCTGTGATACACTAAGGTTTCACAAAAGTGCTGACCTGATGATAATCAAGACCCCCTGTGTGTTATGACAGATAGTAACATTTTTGAATACCATGGCAAAGGAATTCTAGTGATACAGTCTCTAGAAGGCAGTATCTCAGGCACAGATTAATATACAGAAAATTGGCAAGGCCAGGGAAGGGGGACAAGGAGCAGGAGTGACAGGCTGGCCATCTTATCTGCACTTTTCTATAAATGCAGATGATTTTTTAATTCATGAAAAGTAAACCATGGAGTTTGTGTATGCAGAGATATAGAGAAATGAGCCTTCGGGATCTACAATGTGTGTATGTGGGCATGGACACACACACAGACACACTATGCACACAGGTACACACACAGAAAGGTCTGAGGTGATATATATGAAGAAATATACGTTTATGTTCATATTTATCATATTTCCACATGTATAAATATAAATATATAAATAATCATAGGAATACAAGTGTGCATGTGTATGTGTAATCCAATACCGATTATAATTATTTGGTAGTAATTTGCAGACTGAATAATACTTAACCTGTACATACACTTCAGCTTTCACTTTCTAGGCATAAAAATCTTCTTTACATAACGGCAACATCACTACTACATATGAGGCAGTTAACAATAATCTTAAAATAGCATCTCAAATCGCTCCCTGTTGAAATTTTATCTATTTATTGCCCATTGTATTAGTGGAACTGTTCCTATTTAATTCAAGATATAATTGAGAGACACATGGTGTATTCTAATTACTGAATTTTACTCTGGAAGAGTCACATAGATTTTTTTAAAAATCAAGGACTAACTGTTTGATTTGCTTTCTTCCAAAGTTGAGGGTTTGTCTAATATTTCACATAGGAGTGGTTTTCTCACAACCAATGCTTGATCCACAATGTGAGGTGATAGATGGCTCTTTTCATTGCATCACAACAGAAATGCTGGTCATGCTGTGCTGGCTTAGCTGGGTGGACCCCAGTTCTTCCTACTGCAAGGCACGCGTGGAGGTGGGGCTCAGGTCCTGCTTCAGTAATGCCTTGTGCAAAGTCTTTACATTGTTTGGCATCTGTTGATGACACTCACCTCAAGCCATTTTGCTTTGATGGCTGGAAAATTAAGATTTTTCTATTCTTTTATTGTTTCTATATTTAACAGCAGAAATTATTATATAAGAAATTGCTTTATTTTTGCTCTTCTCTGTTTTCATGATACATAAATTCGTGTGTAATCTAAATTATAATCTGCTTCAAGTAAATATGCATTTTATTGTCCCTGAGGAAACAATACGATTTTCCAATACTTAAGTGGCTTTAGTTGAAATGGTCTAACTGATGTGATCATGTGGCACTTGGCAGTATGACTCAAGAGGGTAAATAAAAAGATCACAAATTATTAGTTGTATCTAGTAATTTAAGGGAAGTTTTTAAACAAACTTAGATGGACCTTTTAAAATGATTGTGAATCATGAGTTGTTAAAATAGGAACAAACATTACTTAAACAATTCAAAATGTTATCTTAATGGCTCATTCTGCTTAAATATATTTATCAGAACATTTCACTCACTGAATTACTTCCATTATTTCCAACAATGTCCTTTCTGAATTTTAGTTTTCAAAATTAATGATATATAAATTTGGAAATGTCCCTTAATGTCTCTGATGGAACAGAAAATATGGATATTAAATTGATTCCTAAATATTTAATGACCAAATATATACAAAAATACAGGAAAAAGTCATTCATTACATGAACAAATTTATATTTTTCACTCATAATAATTTTAAATTCAAATTTCATTATTTTCCAGACTTTATTGCCTCCCAATGGTGCAAATTGTAAAAGGAACTCTCCTGCCACCCTTCTCCTGCCTTCAGCCACTCCAGCAGCGGCCCCTCCCAGATTTGCCAGGGAATCTCTGTAATTGTGTGTGACTGTATACACATTTGCACACATACACAAAGACACATCTGCTACTTTTCACCAGGTTCAGCAAACTCTTACCTTTTTGCCTTATTTGTTCAATTGTCTGTATATTAGGAGATTCTACAAGAGAGTACGCATAGAGCCCCTTAATCATTTTTAATAGCTACATGGTATTCCGCTATACCATAGTATCAGCTCATTTGTGGATTGCTTTTTATTGTGTATTCAAATATTTAAAACTTTAACACTTAAAAATGCTGCAGCAAATATTCTAAGAACAGCTTCTTAGAAATGTGATTCCTTGGGGGAGATATTTGCCTCCTTAATTGGAGAAGATTCTGAATTCCTTTCCATAGAAACCACATTACATTATCCCTCCATGAGTAAAACATAAATTGCCTTAATAGATTTTTTAATTCACAGTTTTATTTCCTTTAAACAACTATTAAATTACTGTATGAGTTTTTATTAACTTATATTAATAATAATTTTAAATTATACCAGAAATTATCTGACTATTTACTTGGCGCCAGGCACTCAGGTAGATACTGGAAATCCTCCTGATTCCCTTGAATAACCAAACACAGATGCCTTCCCCTGGCCTGAGTCCCTGCCATCGCCAGCCTGACCCCACCCTAGAGTCATGCAGATGCAGTGGGTGGAGAGGAGGGTCTGAGAACAAAGGTTCCTAAGGTAAGTGCTTGTTTTCAGGAGTGCAATGGATGCAGCTCAAATTCCCCTTATTAATTTTCCTCCCTTCCAGCAAGAACAGAAGGGCCAGGGTTTGTGTTCCCCATTCTCCCATGACCCCTGGAGAGATCTCTTGGGAAATCATACAAAGCTTTCTGAGAAGTCTGAAATGAATCTCTGTCACTACCAAGCAATTTTCTTGTACAAACAAAAACTCTTTGCTCCCCGAGGCTTGCCCTGCTGTTCAATAGTCAAGCTGCAATATCTCAGTTTTCATTTCTGTGGCGGCAGGCAGCCAGCTGGTCTTACGACAGGGCGACAAGGTTTTCAATTCCTCAATACGTGTCATGGTCCTCCCTAGCGTGACAATACACAAACACTATTTTTTTTAAATTACTGAACACGTGCTAAAATAATGTGTAGTACTAAATCTTGTTAATTAAAAAATCATCACAAAAGGCCATGAATAATTTGTCACATGTCATAGGCGAATCTTACCAAGACTACTCAAAAGAAATTGTCAATATCGCCCAGTGAGCACTGTAGTCCTGCTTGTGGATTTGTTTCCTGAAAATGGGAGACAACAATTAAACTAGAAAGTAAACACATTTTCACTGCCACTCTATCAGCAAATCAGTGAATTATCTTCCTTCCTCAGAGCAGAATAGGAACTTCATAATGGCAGCGACATTATCTGTTTGAAGCATACACATACCCCCAAGCAGTTGGCACTCCGTATATCCCTGTTGAATGGATAAATCAATAATGAAAATGAGGAAATCCTCCAGAAAGCCACAGTGTAGACTGAGGAACAGTTTTCTTACCCTTGATCTTTGATTTTCATTTCTTAATTAATAAACAAAATAAAGCAAAAACAAAATAAAACATAGACCCATTCTGCCTGATCTCAACTAATTATTCATGTTGATGAGTACAAAAAGATGAATCCCATAATTAAATCATTAACTTTTACTTTTTATCACTTGAATATGGTTCTGGGAAGAATTATAAAACTTCAGATTGGCTCACGATGCCTCCTCATAAAAGGTGAGCCCTCAGCATTGCTGGGAAGCCCCTCTCGGCTCTCTCTGTTCCTTGTTGGCTCCTCTGTGCCCCCAAGTCACGGCAAAAGAGTGCAGATGCCACTCCAGCCTGCCTGGGACGAAAGCAGAGTCATGCTTCTCACATGTCACCGTGTTACAACGCGCAGTCCCATGCCAGGTCTCTTTAGTCAGGAATGTGTCCTAAAGATGAGGGTTTGCATATTTTTTTAAGTGAGGTTGTTTTTTTTTTTTTCCTCCAAATGGGAAATGTGTGACCCTAATTCTACAATAAGATTAGTACTGAAGATTAAGGCACAAGTAGCTAAAAAGTCAAAGTATGCTTGTTCGTCGATTAAAGAATATGTGGGGAGAACACCCACGCAGCATGGTAGTGTGCACGTCTGACTAATGCCCTGGAATTCATGGTTGATAATGATCCCACCACAAGACCAGTGTTTTAGAACGTGTAATTCTATTCCTGAATCCATTGTCCCCTTCTTTTATCAATATCTACTGCATTAGCTTTATGATGTCTTTCCTTTGTCTCCCTATGTAAGCCAGCTATTAGAAAATAGCTGGTTGGTTCAGATGACGTTTTATTATAGAAAGATAAATTTTGTGTTTTAAACCTATGAAAATGGAGTTGATCCTCATTATTTGTAGATTCAGCATTTGTGCATTTTCCCACTCACCAAAATTTATTTGTAACCATCAATGACATTGATGGCAGTTTCTAGACCATTGTGTGGACAGCTGCAGGACCGGGAGCAGCAGATGTGGATATGCAGGTCTGAGCTGAAGCCGCCCCAGCACAGCCCCACCTCCACATTTCCCTCTGCTGCGCAGTAAAAGCCCTTCCCCTTCCTGGGGCAAACTTTCCACCAGATCTTCACTTTTCTGTGCTTCCTGATGGTGGTTGCAAGGTTAAAAGTAGCTCCTGAGCAGAGTGCTGAGGGGTGGTCTTTTGCCCTAAGCCCGGGAGGCTGTGGAGGCCTTAACAGGTGTTAGATCAGCTTCATTCTGTCAGGAGCGCAGGGCTGTTGGCCAGGAGTGCAGTGTTAGTAGTTCAATAATTCATCCTCAGTGAGGTACTTTTAAACAGAAGCACACATGGAGCAAGCTTCTGGGCTGACTTGTTGAAAACGCGGCCAGAAGCTTGTGGGAGAGCACTCTGTGTTTCCTGAGAAGTACCGGTTCAGAGTTAGCTCATTAAGCACTCCACCTTACGGAGCACAGCTAGTGCAGACCACAGGAACTGACCCTATTTAGACATCTTCCGATGATTTCCGAGTTATTGTAAAGAAATTTCTTGTTATTTTTTCTCTTCCAAAAAGAGATAAAAAATTGTTTGTCCTTAATGCTTTGTCACAGGAAATCCGTGCCAGTTCTTTTTTTACCTACATTGCTTCACATATGGCCAGTGTGGCCTCACTGGATGAGTAACTGTTCATAAATATTAGGACTATAGAATTTCAGAAAATATCTGCAGATATTAAGATAGTCTATTATTTTCACTTGCAACCTGTGTTATCCTTTGAACTATGGGGCAAAGCTAAAATTCACACAAAATCATGATATACACAAAATGGCTACTTCTACCTCGATGAATTAAATTGAGTATCAATACCATGTTTCCCTTTGTCTATTCCACTGGACTTCTGTTCTTCACCTCCACACTCTCTCTTGTGTGGGTTAGTATACACATATCAGAAGGAACATTTGGCCTTTAGCTTTTGAGACAGGCTTATTTCACTTAGCATGATATTTTCCGGTTTCATCCATTAGTTATCCCACTCCTTGGTCTATACCCAAATGACTTAAAATCAGCATACTGCAGTGACACAGCCACATCAATGTTTATAGCATCTCAAATCACAATAGCCAAGCTATGGAACCAACCTAGGTGTCCTTCAACAGATGACTGGATAAGGTTCTGTAGAATAGCAAGGGCCAATATATTCCTATGTGTCTGGACTTTCTACTCTGTTTCATTGGTCTATTTATCTATCCTTGCCCAGTGGGCTACAGTCTATATATATGTAGAGATAGATAGATAGATAGATAGATAGATAGATAGATATGGATAGATACATACAGTCTATCTATATCTATATCTATCTATCTATCTATCTATCTATCCACACACACCTGGATCTTTCAAATGCATTTAGAGTATCATTAAAGTTTTGCCCTTCCATATAGAATTTAGAACAAAATTACTTTTATGGATATTTTAGTGTCAATACAGTGTCAAAATAAGAATAAAGTGGTTTTGTAATGTATGCAGATTATATTGACCAAATTATGTGTATACATGAATATATCACAATAAATCCCCCACTATTATGCATAATTATAATGCACCAATAAAAATTAATTTAAAAAACACTAAAATTATGAATAGTATTTATTCATTCAATGAAATCAATAAGAAACTGAAAATACAAGAGAGTAGGTGATAAGCAACTATTATAAAGAATATAAAAACTAGTCATGGATTTTTCAGAAAAAGACAAGTGAGTCAAATAAGGGGCCAAAAACTTAATCAGGCACCTTCTAATGATGATTGATCAACAATTACATAACAATGCACCCAACATTATAAATCGAAGAAATGTCAATAAAATAAAATTAGTAGTTAAAATTAGCAGCTGGATTTTGTTGCATAATCTGGCCGTTACATAATTATTTGTTTCTAAATCATTGGAAATTTAACATCAGTACACATTCCATATACTTTCTATACTGGTGATGTATTTCATAATTGACTTAAAAAGTCAGAAAAAAATATTTCTTTAGAAAAAACATTTTCTGTGGGAAGCATAATTTTTTCATAATGGTATATTTTCCATAAACTAGTAACTATGCAACTAGCTCCCTAGTCTCCAAAAATTTTCTGTATGGAAAAGAAAACACAAAATTAAAAGACTAGCATAAGTGTGTTTCAATGTGTAAAGAGAAATATTAAGAAAAATAATAATATGAAAAGGGAAAGTGTAATAAAATTGCCCTGTACACTGAAGTAACATAATTAGCAGACTTAATGATGCATACATCAGTAACCAATTAAGCCTGCTTTGTGGTTCCCACTTGTCTTACTCCCAGCTGAGGGGCCTAGTTTTCATGCCTATGTTGTTGGTTGGACCTTGGTTGTGCATCTGCGAGCCCCTCACCCCTGCCCGCCCCCCAGCAACCTCTCTGCCATGGCTTATTGCTATCCCCATGTTGACTTCTTAACCAACTGTGCCTTTAAACCTCTTGACACACCTGCCACCATCTGCCCTAAGACCACGAAGACCTCTGGAAGCCGGAGACATCCGCTTTCCCTCTGGTCCTTACTTTTCCTTGACTTCTTCCTGCTCCACTCAGATGGACCCAGGTTTTCTTAGATCATGTTTTCCTCATTCTTTGTTTATCAAGGGATACATGGGAGCAGATTTGTGAGCCCTTATGGGTAAAAATGGTGCTTCCCTTTTTCCTTACACTTGGCAAACATCTATAGTATGCTTATATTTTATTTTCCCAAGTATGTAAGGACCAGGAAGATGCAGACTTATAAATCACAATTATACTTTAACAGAATTAATAAAAAGAGAAAAGTAGAAGTAATTGTTAGCCAAATAAAACCACTGGATCTCAGGCTAGTAGACATCTTTCCTGCCTGTGGTTACAGGGACACGGGTCAGTAGTGTCCAGAGGGACAATTGGCAAATCCCTCCTTAACGTCAGAGCCACACAAGCTGGTGTCAGCAGGGGAGTGAAAAGGGAAGGCCACTGTTGCAAAGGAAGTTAGAAGTAAAGCCAAACAGGCCCAGAGAGGTATTTTTAAGTTTCTTATCTGTGTTCTTTTTTCTCTTCTTGGATTACTTACTCACAGCTTTCTGTGGATGATGACTGCGACACATATTTCTTGAAGGAAATGAAGATTTCTGTGTGTGAACTCCGTAGATAGATGAACTAACTGTTGCCTGTGAACTAAGTTCCTCAATAAGTAGGAGAAGAAGAAGAGGAAAGAGGAGGGGAGGGGGAGGAGGGGAGGGAGGGAGGAGAAGCAAGAGGCCACACCTGGATGGGGGGTTTCCAGGACCAGCCAGTCTCCCTGTCCTGAGGCCTGAGAGTGATCCACACACAGTCCTGGAAAATAATGTGCAAAGCCAGGGATTTGTAGTGGCTCTCAGCCTCGAATGTGCGTCGGAATCTCTCAAGACGGCTTGGTTGTCTTTATGAATTAAATCAATCTGTGGGCTCAGAATGTGGTGTTGTTTAAATGTCCCCATGATGATTCTAGTCTCCTGACAAACTTCAGAGATTTGAAGGAGAAATGCATTTTTAATATTTTTTTTTAAAAATTACTTGAAATAATTTAGAAAGTGATATTTGGGATATTGAGAATTAACTGGAGCTCATCAAAATTTTAAAGTACAAAATAAGTCAGTGAAAGGAAAGATAAAAAAAAGAGTACTCTCATGAATGAAAAATATGACATCAGACTGCTAAAACAAGAAAGCAAATACAATGAATTGTAACATGAAACACACCTTTAGTTTCTTTTTTAAAAAAAAAAATTCTGAACTTTAAGCTTTATATCAGAAGTAAAATGTAGTTGAGTATTTAGACTCAAACTCAAATTCTTTGTCTCTTCTAAAAGGTTTCTTTTTTCTGCTTTTTCTTTGGTGCTGAGGATTGAACCCCGGGGGGTACTTCACTACTGAGCTATATTCCCAGCTCTTGTTTTTCCTTTTTGATACAGGATCTCACAAAACTGCAGAGGATGGAGTAGGACTTGCCCTCCTCTTGCCTCAGCCTCCCAGGTCACTAGGAAGGGTCATGTGCCACCATGCCCAGCCCTTCTAAATTACTTCTAGATTTAAGTTCACTAGGTTAATAGAAAAAAAAGATGAAGTGTTCATGAGAGATATAAAACCAAAATACAAAATCTTTACCTGATGAAATCAACAGATCGAATTGGCTTCTTACCAAGGGGCTGTGAAGACCACAGTGGGTGGGTGCTGGGAACCCAGCCACTCCTGCAGACGGATGCTAATGATTAATGATCAGTGACCATGCCCAGTAAACAGCATGTCCTACTGAAAGGCAAGAGAAACAGTCTCTTGGAACAGTGTTGTCTGTTGTATTGACCGTCACACACCCTGGGAAAGTTCCAAGTCCCCAGTGTGCCAAAGTGTTTAATCTGATGAAGGCTTAGGCATCCCACCCATAATTAACCCATAATTAACTCACTGCTAATGTTGTTCGGCACTTTACATTGTTTTCTATCCATTTCCTCTAGTGTCAATACATGACAATTTCCAAAGATCACTAATTAGAATTATTGGAATATCAATGACAATATCATTACCTTCAATGACTATAAATTTTCTTTCAAGTTTAAAAACATTAGTTTAAATAAGATGTATGGAAATGAGCTATGATGCAAACTCCATTTCATTCAGTTTACATTTTCAATTACTTAACTGTTAAATGCAGCATTTACAAAGACATTCCCTTGTTTTTAAGGTTATTACCCATGTCTGCTCAGAAGGGCTTGCTCACACTTGATCTTGGTAACTTCAAATGCCCAAGTGTGACTCTCGCATGTTATCTTTGAAAGTTGTCTTCCAGGCAGTGTATGAAGAAAAAGGGAGAAAGCAGAGGAAGAACAGCTTTAGGAGAGCCCAGGGACACCAGAGGGGAGAAGTCGTGGAAAGACAAAAATTCCTCAGGAAAAAAGGGTAAAGAAAAATAAAAGAAAAGCTTATGGCAAACAGATTAAAGAACTGGTCACAGAAAGCCAAGGTGAGACACACATGAACTCGTTGGTCACTTAAAAATACACATGGAACCAAATAGCTGCATGTTACAAAGAATAGAAATAATATATGTCTTGCCTCTTGCCTCAAGTATTTGGTAATCTTTTGAAGGGACAAAAGAGATAGCATTGAAATGTCAAGCTGAATTAAATAAGCCAGACCCAGAAAGTCAAGGGGTGAAGGTTTCTCTCCTACGTGGATGCTGGAGAGATAAAAAAAGAAAAAAAAATAGAACAATGGGGATCCCAGGAAAACAGAAAGGAGACCAACTGAGTTGAAAAAGGTAAGAAGGGAGGAGGTCAGGAATGGAATCTGTCAGTTACCAGGAGTCCTGCTTATCTGTAATTATAATGCACTACTTAAAATAATAAACATGGAATGGGGATCAGTAGAGCAGAGCCAGCAGATCAGGGGAGAGAAGAGGGAAAGGAAGGAGAAGGCGGTGGGAAAGGAAATTGGTCTGATTATGTTATGTGAATGAATGAAGAAGGCATGAAGAATCCCATTGCTATGCATAATTGTAATGCACCAATAAAAATAAATGAAATAAAGTCCCACATATCAACAAAATTAAAAGTGCGATCAGTAAGCTTACTCCCACATAGTAACACCCGGAGGCCCTTGATTTAGGAAATGCTGGTGCACGAGCAGACCATGAATCCCAGGGGGCAGCTGCACATGCAGACGAACTGCTTCCTCATCCCAACCTGGAGGCCCTCAGCTTGGATCTGTGGTCTGTAAACTTTGTCCCAATCCAGCCATAGCTTACAAGATACAGTCCAGATTCATCTAGCCCAAGCCCAGAGCCCTGGGAATGTCCTCTCGCTCCATCCTAATCAGTCTGCTTCAACATTTCCCCTTATTACCTAGATCTGAGGACCTTGGTTATACTCAGATAACCAGCTTTGCCCACAGTCCTTTTGAGGAGTCATGGTTCATCAGGGCTAACTCTTTTGATATTTTCTTCCATATCTCTAAATAACATGCATGTGTTAGCACATTACTTTCTGTTGACTCCAAAAGATGGAGGTTCGTGTTTGGGTCTCTTGGTTTCCCCTACTCACACACTTGCTCTGCTCACAAACGTGGTGTCTCAACATGGTGTGATAACATGACTTTGATCTGATCAGTGGTCACCAGTATCCAGAGTTTAAACTATGATGATTATAAAAATACCTTTGTACAACCTTTCTTTAGAAGTTTGTAACATTCTCCCCCAAACCTGCAATATTTTGCACCTCTACAAACTTTCTATGGGCCTGTATTCATCCATAAGAAATCAATAGGCAATTTCTTAACATGTATCCCTTAGTAATACTAAATATTTATTTGAATTTTTTGATGATTTGTTCCCTCTGTTTTCTCTAATCTCTTTGGAAGTTTAATTAGTGATATGCCAAATTTTCAGCATTGTTCCTGCATGTTCCTGTAGATCATCATTGTTTTTCATCTCAGTGCTTTGGTTTTATTCCCTAGAAGTTCTGAAATTTTATCTTCCAATCCTTCCATTTAGTTTTGCATTATTCTATCACATTTTCTAGTTTTTAAGACCTTATTATTTTATTTTTCATTTTTATAGGCTTCTGTTCTTTCACAGATTCAATATCCTGTTACTGGAAAGTAGGAGTAACTTTGCCCTACAGATCTCTTTCTCTTCTTAGCTATAAAATGGGTTCCTGGTTCGGAGGTAAACATGTCACACACCATGACAGTCCACCATGCATTCTGGGAAGACCTGGGTGCTGTGGCTGACAGAGACACTGTGGGCAGGACAGGCAAGCCTACTCCTGGAGCATGAATTGACTTCAACAAGGATGGAAAACCGTTACCTCCAAGGTATAATCCATCTACCACCAGACTATGGAGGGGTCTCCAAACATGTTGCCATACCCACAGCCAAGGTGAGAGTGCCAGACTCCTGCCCACTCCGCACTCTCCAACTCTGTGGTGTGTCTGTGGCCTCACACCACTCATGGTCAGACAGACCCTGGGTGACGTCAGCTGGAAGAACCGTCTTCACACACGGCTGCCCATTGTCTCCTCTAAGGTAGGAGCTCTGATGAGGACTAGCATGAAAGTTGAGAGCTGCAGGACTTGCTCCTGTTTCACAAACCCACCCGCCTCTGTGTTTTCCTGCATCCTTGTTTGCTGATATACCACTCCTTCTTCTTAGAGGCTGCTGAGCAGCCAGCCACGGCACCTGCTGCTTCCCCAAACCCATGCAGATGCTTGTCTAAGGGAACAGGCCCCTGTCTGAACAATGAGGTGAATGCTTGGAGTCCTACTGAATAGCAGGATTTCTATTCAAGAGTATCCTGTCTTTTGAGGTCATCTTTCAGGTGGACTGCAAAATGTAGTATCCAATTCCAGACTGTCCAGTCATCACACCAGCAAAACACAGAGAGGCAAATTCTTTCATCTTCTCTAAGTTGCTCCTAAAGAAGTCAGTGTGCTCCAGGAGAGAGCAGCAGAAGTACTGGCAGCTAATGGAGTCAGTCTATTTCTTCACTTAGTTAATGTCCAGCTTTTATCTGGTCTAATCCTGTGGGTCCTTTTTTTTCTTCTTTTCTAATGATTTTATGCTGCTACTGTCCAAAGCAATCAATATGTGAACCTCACAACACTGACCTCATGATGGATATCTCCAGTTACAGGGCTACTGGAGTCACACTCAGGTTCTCAGCCTCTAGGAGTGCTTGCAAATAATTTTTAGAAAGGAGAGTGATGTAAAGCTGTCTGTTGACTTTTGCTATTGCTTCCTGTGTTTGGGGAGTCATATCATGAAAATGATTGCAGTGCCAATGTTTTGAAGTGCTTCACCCAGTTTCTCCTAGTAGTATCATAGATCTGGGTCTTTACATTTTGATCGATTTTGAGTTCATATCTGAACACCATGGGAGATAGATGTCTAGTTTCAATTTTCTGCTTGTGGATTCCAGTTTTCCCAGCACCACTTACTGAAGAGGTCTTTTCTCCAAAGCCTGTTTTTGGTGTCTAGGTTGAGTCAGTTGGCTGTAGATGAGTGGGTGAATTCTGGGTCCTGTAGTCTGCTCCTTTGGTTTATGTGCCTGCCTCTGTTCAATACAATGCTGCTTTGGTTACCATGGCTCTGTAGTAGCTCTCAAAATCAGATGTCGTGATGCCTCAAGTCTTTTCCCTTTCTGTTCCAGGTTACTGTGGTTATTTGAGGTCTCTTATACATCCATATGAAACCAAAAACTTCTGCACAGCTAAGGAAACAATCATCAAAGTGAAAATACAGCCTACAGAATGACAAAAATATTTGCTAACTGTCCATCTGACAAAGGATTAATATCCAGCACATGTAAGAAACTAAAAACAATAAATAAATAACAACAAAAAATAATCTAATTATCTACATAGATGCTTCTCAAAAGAAGAAATACAAATGACCAATAAATATGTGAAAAGAATATTCAATGTTATTTCCCGTAGGGAAATGCAAATAAAAAACATAGTGAGATATCATTCATCCTAGTGAGAATGGCAGTTCAGGGGAAAATGCTTGCAAGGATGGGGTGGAAAGCGGACTTTAATACACCATTGGTGGGAATGAAATTAATATAAGCACTATGTAGAAAAGTACAGAAGTTACACAAAAAACTAATAGATCTGCTATATTACCAGTTATTCCACTCCTGAGTATCCGTCAAAAGGAAATGAAACCAACATACTAAGAGATACCTGCATGCCCATGTTTACTGTGGCACTAAGACACAGAATCAACCTACGTGCTCATTAATGAACGAATGAATAAAGAAAAGGTGGTATACAGAAACAATGGGATTCTGCTTAGCCCTCAAGAAGAATGAGAGCTTGGCATGGTGGTAAAATGAATAGAACTTGAGGCCCCTGTGACAAGTGCGACTAGCCAGGCACAGATCAGAAAGACAACTGCAGCATGTTCTCCGTTATACGTGAAAGCTAGAAACAGTGGACCTGAACATGCAGAGGAGGGTGCATGTAGGCGAGGATGAAGGAAGGCTGGATTGCACTAGTGCACACTGTACGCATGTGTTGAAGTGCCACACCGAACCCGATTAAATGGACAATGAACAGGTGTTAATCAAAAATAAAACATAGTTAAAAATAATATGTATTTTAAAAATAAAAATAAAGTAAAATGGAGCATGATCCTTTGTGATGGGGACCTGTTTTGTGGGTAGACCCATCAGGACCTCCTACTGAGTCCATCTTTCTTCTGAACATCTGTAGTACCAGGACAGCTGCAGACCAAATGGCTGGGAGTGCGTGGTCTGTACCCATGGCAGAAGCCCCGCCCAGTGCTGACCACCTCAGAGCAGAACTCCCAGGAGGGAGGAGACTCTCAGGTCCACCTGGTGACTCAGCTCCGAGCCCTCCTGACTGGGAGGAGACGAAGGGCAGCAGGCAGCCAAGTGCCCACAGGTGAGTCCCAGGTGCCATGGAGAGCAGGCTCATGAGGAGGCACCTTGGGGAGGCTCCCCATCTTCCTGAGGCCCCTCACATCTACTGGAGAAGGGTGCTCGTTACAGCAACAGGGTATCATGACCCACTTTTCCCAGCAATGGGCTGGAGCAGTGATCATGAACAGTGAGTGGTCAGGCCCAGCACTTCCTCCAGACATCACCCTCCGAGGCCCCACGCCTTGGCAGTTCATCTCACCCGGTCACACGCGCAGCTTCAAGGACCAAGGGGTCAGGGAAGAATGAATCGAGAGCAAATGGAAAGCAACAGGGGACAGCCCGGACCTGAGAGCACTCCTTCAGAGCAGGTTGTGCACAGCTCCCCTCTGTCTCAGCTGGCGCAGGACAGTCCAGTCTAGACCTTTGTCATAGGCAATTATTAATCATCCCCCATTAAGTCTCACGGAGCCTCCTAGCTTGTTCAGAAATCATCTGCTCCATGAAATGCACATGACTGCCTCTCAGGACACTCCCTCAGGGGACCGACAGGAGGAGAACTGTCAGCCTGCCTCCCTTCAGCTTGCTGACCCCCACCAGACAGAACCTGCCCACCCCCCCGGGTTTTGCTCCTGTGCCTACCCAGATTGCATTTGCTGGCATCTCTGAGCAGCTCTCGGCAAGGCACACACAGTCAGGCCAGCCCCTCGCCCACCTGCCTGGCCGCGTGCAGGTGAGGCAGCTGGTCTCCGTCGGGCTGGGCTTGGAGCTGCTCCTTACTGGACGATTGGCATCAATAGTCGCCTGGCTGGGAAACAGTGGGAACAGAGTGAGCTCCTGCTAATGTCACTCATGCTGGGAACCCAGAAGGCCGCCAAAGCGGATGATGGAGAAGTGAGTGTGGCCCAACAGGACTAATGGGCTTAGCAGTTGGGGGAGTACAGCCTGGTTTCAAAGGGTATTTACTAAAGAGGATCAGTGCTGCTTAGTGCTTTCAGGTATAATGAGAGGCTGGGAGTGTTGATTATAATGCAAATAGAAATTATAGAATGCTTTTATTATTGGAATGCCATGGCTAGTTAATTAGGTGATATTAAAAGTGTAGACTTGGTTTAATGAAGTAACCTATAGGACAATCACCAGCAGACATCACACATAAGAATATAAACATGGGGCTGGGGCTGGGGCTCAGTGGTGCAGCACCTGCCTAGCATGTGTGAGGCACTGGGTTCGACTCTCAGCAAGGAATATCAACCAATAAAAAAATAAAGGTCCATTGACAACTAAAAAAAATATTTAAATAAAAAGAATATAAAGATGAAAAGTCAAGGGTTTTTTTAAGGTTAAAGAAAAACTGATGGGGACAATGAATAAGAAATGGGGAAAACAAAATTAAAATGACACATTATCTAAGTAGAGAATTTTAAAGAAATCGAAAAAGAGAAAGTGGCATACAGCCAAGATCACACTCCAAAGTTGTGTTTCTCTTACCAAATGTAGGCTTAAGGCACCTTATAGTTCATCACAGAGGTGTGTAGGGACAGAAGGAATTTTAATAATTCAATGTGAATTGTGTCCTGAGAAATGTGGAGTGCCTGGGGTTTGTTGAAGGACATTTCTATTACTCTGAAACGCACCATATTCCATGAAAGCCATCGGTTTTGTGCAGAAGACTTTTACTAAACACCTTTCCTACCTTTTGCCAAAGGAAATTCTGAACATAGAAATGAATAGCAGAGAAGCAGGATTGCTTCCCAGGGTCTGGCAGGAGGAATGTTCACAAGATTTACAATTGTCCCAGGTTTGTATCAACATGCAGTAAAAACTTCCACTGGATTACAGTGATTTTTGCTTGAACTATTTCACTTTTTAAATTTGAGTAGTTCTAAACTTTGTGCACATACCCTACCCTTGATCTACTGAAAATGTTAGTCATCTAAGGTAAAAGCAGTTGGCTTTGGAAACAGCATCTGTGTGAATCATGGGTTCCAGAGATTACATTGCTTTCAAATTTAAAAAAATTGTCAAGTATTCAGAATCCCTTTTTCCTTAAAGTCAATACATACAATAGTGTTCTTAATTTAAAATAAAATGGGAATTACTTTTATAGAAACTTTTTTTTAATTCAAGAAGAAAGGCAAACCCAGTTTCCCTGATGTGTAGAAATTTCTCTGAAGGCAGTGTTACCCTTGCTCTTTGGGAGGGTTAAGGGAAATCCCGAGGGAGCCTCCAGTTGAGACCCGTGGTAATATCTCAAATGTAGCCATAAGTCCTAGGAGTCAAAATCACTCATGTGAGAACTTCCTCACAGGCATGAAGTCATATACAAAGAAATTACAAAGATCTTACGCTGATAAATTATCTGTCAATGAAAAACTACTGATTATTGTTTGTGAATAACTTCATTTCAGAATTGATTTATGAAATCCCTGAAATTATGACTAATATTTACTGCTGTAAATACTACAAGGGTAGTTGAAGTTGATAAAATCTCCTTCAAGAAAAATATATATGTGAAACACTACGTCTTTTACATTTTAAGGTCTATATTTATTCAATATCCTTGGTTTGAATGGCATGGCAGTTCATAGTAGAAATGTGTTGAGAAACAGAGCCAGCAGACAGGGAATGAGGTGTCCAAGTGTATATATCTTGTTTCTTCCTACAAGTGTTAGTATTTTTCTTACAAAATTTTGTAGAGAACTTTTCGAAACTTTAAAAGAATTTGGAAACAATTCAGAAATACTTACAACTAACTGATCCTTATAGAAAAATGATATTTTCACAATACTATCATGAAAATCATTTTTTTTTACACAAAATACATATGCTAGTATCTGGTCCAAACTGTGGTTCAGTTTGTTAAGTCTGTTGTTCACCAAAGGTGTTCTCTTTTAATTGTTTTTAAAAAGAGAAGTCTTCACTTTCACATAATTTTTATCGTAGCATATTGTTATGATTGTTTTATTTTTATTCGTTGTTAAACTCTTACTGAGCCTAATTTTTAAATTCATCTCTATCACGTACAGGCCTAGACACAGAGCACAGGGCTCAGTTTCTTAGTGGGAAGGAGGGACTGCTGTCAGTCAGTTCAAACAAAGGGACCTGCCATTCCGTGGCCTGCCACTCCTCCTGGACACCGTTGCTCTTTTCTGCTCCAGAGATGAGAGTGGGGCACTGCTGCTTCACCAGCCAGGTGTTGGGCAGGGACAATATCTTCTAGAGCCTCCACGGCACCAACCAGCTGGGCAAGTGCTGCAGAGCTGAGTGTTCCTGACCTGCTAAGTTTCCTCCCAGAGTGGGACTGGCCAGTGCAAGGGAGCCCCTCACCCCTAAGCCACTCCTACCTGTGGGACTTCTGCCACCCAGAACTGGTGGGCTACAAATGCTGTGGCCTGTCCCCCTGGGAAATACAACAGTTACAGTCTGGGAGCTGGGTCGAGATAAAGCCCTGTGTTTTGGTATGTGCATGCCTGGCATACAGCTTCCATACAGCTAGGTTAGGGGCTGGGGAGCAGGAGGAGGTGTGGCTATTGAGATATTTAGTCAGGAGTCCACAAGAAACGTTTCTTCACTGCCGTGTGCACTTTGGATGATTTCCAATCTGTTAGCTTCGGTTCTTGGAGAAGTGGAGCAACAGTGTGTGTCAGCAAGACGTGATGGTGGACGCTGATCTGCCCAAAGCTGCAGGGTGGGCTGCAACCAGCAGAAGGGGCCCAACCTGGTGGCTGCTGGCTGCTCGATGTCCTTCTTCCTTGGGGGGGGTGTTGTTCTTTTTTATTTTGTTTCCAATTAAGGGCATCAACTGAGTGGAAGAGGCCCACCCACAGTATAAAGTATAACTTTCTTTACTCATTCTACCGACTTAAATGTTAATCTTATCTAAAATAGGCATTCCCAGAAACATGTAGAATAATAGTTGGTAAAATTCCTCTGCAGTTTAGCCCAGCCCAGCTTAAGCCTAGCATCAAACATGCATGTGTTTGTGAGTGTGTGTGCACACGGCATCACCCATGTGGGTGTGTGAGCACAGTATAGCCCATGTGTATACATGTATATGTGTTTATGCACAGTATTGAGCATGTGTATATGGTGTGTGCACAGCATCACCCAGCATATAGACGTGGTGTGTGCACATAGCATTGCCCATGTGGGTGTGTGCATACCGCATCATCCCTGTGTACACACATGCATGTACATTTTCACCAGAGGTTTTCTTCTTTCCTGTTTTGCCACCTTGGCAGGGAAGGCTGAAACATAACGATGGCTGTACCATGCTCTCTTCCAGTGGTAACTTTGGACTTGCACACACCATCACGGACCACTTGGGTTTGGGATCCTTCCAAGGCACCAGCTTCCAGTGAGCTTTCCATGGGAAAGGAGGCAGGAGCAGCCGGTCATCTTAGAGACTAAACTCAGGAGCAGCCCAGGGCAATGCCTGCCATATTCTTTTGGTCAGCAAGCCATCTCAGACGCCAGGGCCTGAGGAAGTGACCACTCCTCCCAATGGTTCAGAAACACTAGTGTAATTTGAAGACAGGCACCACAGAGGTTTCCTGGAAAGAAAAGCAATATTGCCAGTTCATGTCAATGAAAAAGACAAGATTAATAATTCTCTATCAGGAGGCACAAATAATCTATGTCACAGTGGAAACTGGGGCCTGCCCTTGGCAGGAAGATAAGACACATTCTGACAAACAGTCCTTTTTTTGTCTCCTTCACTAGCTCCTGAATCCACCCATGGAAGGCATCAGAAAGGAGATTTAAAGTCACTGTTATACTATGAGTGGAAACAGAGACGTGAATCTCCAGGGACCACTACATCCAAGACCTGCCACCAAGATAGATTTTTTTATTGATGCAGAAATAGGAGTTCTCCTTCAAAAAGGCTCCTGACCTTTTGCAGTTCTTAGGCCAAGCGTAGGATAAAAACCAGCGCCACAGTCGGCAAGCCTTCCGTGGACGAGACAGTAGGTGGTGCCTGGTGCCGGCTAGTGACTGCCTGTAGGATGTTCCTTGGCGTCTCAACAAAGCAGGAGAAGAAGCCAAGCTGGAACACGCCACGCCCCTTCCACTGAGGCCACTCCTGACCCCACGTGGTGGGAGAAGCAGCCCCTTCATTCCTCGGTACACAGCAGGCCTGTTGGGTTCCTCGGTTCCAATGGCAGATGACAAGCCCCTTTGTGTGTAGATACATTTGTGGTATTATTCCTTTTGAGAAGGCCCTGTGACACCTGGTAATTGCATATTCAATTATATAATTACTAAAAATTTTCCTGAAGAACATGAAGTAGCCACATAGCAGGGTGTCAGACCAACGAGGGTTGACTCTGTCTTCTACATGCAGACTTTTATTTATTTCTCTCTATGACCCTTTCGTATTTTTGAAAAGTTTAAAATTAGGTAGCTAGGTTCATTTTAAACTCCCTAGGAGAAAGATTTTCTGTAATACAAAGTGACTTTTTGTTAGAGTCTGTAAACAAGTCAGGATGGCGCCTGGCATTTTGCAGAGGGAGTGGTTTGTGAAGTAACGCCAGCGAGCCATTAAGTGTGGAGATTCCTTATTGGTTGACTGCTGTATCTAGTTATGTTATGCTAGGAGCCACAGCAAAAGTATTATGATACATGGCACCTTTGGTTTAGGTGACTGCCAGCTAGCCATTGAGATGATATGATTATGTTAAGCTTTACATTCATATGGAAATTGGACTCCTGCTGTTCACCTTGGCCTGTTACGGGACTCATGTTACTCATGTTACTCATGTAATGGGAGAGTTCCCATTGGTTGGGGAAGGATAGTAGGAGGGAATTTCCGGGGGAGGTCCGGGCGCCCGGTTCAGGTGGCGAGTCACGTGTGTCGACCGGCTTGTTAGCAGGGCGCACACGGGACGCTGGCGGCTTTTTAAAATAAAGCTTTGTTTCCCGCTTGAGCGGCTCGTGTTTCTGTGCCCAGCCGGGTTGCGGCAATGTTAATTAGATAAGCTGTGTGGAATGTATAAATACCTCTGTTGTCCTACAATAAACAGCTCCCACTCCTGCTGTATCAATCTACACAAGTTGTTTGTCACCCCCCGGCTATTTTGCCTGCAGACTCTGACAACTTTTAATAATCTCTATGTGAGGAAAGGATAGAAATTAAATAAAGGTTTAAATGGGTGCAGCGGTGGGATTGAAGCCCTAATCCAGTCAAGGAGGATCATTTTCTGCTGCTCTTCTGACTTATCCAACACCCGTGCTTTATCACTGGCTGGCTCCAGTCACTTGGGGTGATGCAATTTCCAAGGGAAAGGACCTAAAGTGTGTTTGCCAGAGATCAGCCGGCCTGCCTTCTGTCAAACTCTGATGCTCACTAGCAATGAAATTTGAACCTAATATCTGTCTCAGCTTCTTCCACACACTGGGGATAATAATGTCTCAGTGTGTGGATAAGGTATGTGAGTCACTTGTGCCATGTTATGGATACTCAGTAAAAAGTATTCAACTACTTGGGATAGAAACCTTTCAGATTTTTAAAGTATGTGCATCCATAAATGTTTGATAACACTGTGGTGATTTCAATGTGCCATGATTTTGTGACATAAATAAATGACACATGGAACATTTTCACTGCTGCTTGTATTTGGTTCCTGTTGGACTAGAAGGTGGGATCTGGTCATCAGTCAGTGCTATGCCCTCATCTAGACTGCCACCTCACCACACCTGTTGTTTTCTCTGTGGAAATCGCTGTCCTTTGGTATGTGACGTGGTCTCCGTCTGTACCAGTCCACAGCCTGTGTTTCCTGCACAGTCTTGCTCTGAGCCTGGGAGCTACCCCCCAGACCTCTTTGAGCATGAGCTCCTGGGTGACTCGGCCGGGGGATGCCAAGGCAGACCTGATGGCAGCAGAGGAGAGGACACGGCCTTCTCCCCGGCACCTGCAGCATCTGCCCTGCTTCTGAGGCAGAAGCTACATCTGTTCTGATGTGAGACTCGTCCCCGTCCCCTTCCAGCCGCCTGAGTTCAGATCCCAGGATCCCCTCTGTCTCCTCCAACTTCACCTGATTCCCACGTGTCATAAAGTGCTACATTTCAATTATCAAAAAAATAACATAAGCAAACTTTTTAGCTCCCAGTCCCTAAAACCCACTGGTGAACTGCATTCCACGTGGGAGTTGTCATTAGCTACTCCTGGGTTTAAAAATTATATACAATGTAAGGTCCCATAAGTCTATAATAATATGACAGAGTGTGAGTCGGCTTTTCATCTCAGTGACCAAATCACCTGAAAACGATATCTAGGAGGAAAGATTCATCCGGCTCAGAGTTCCAGAGGTTCGAGTCTTCGGTGGGCTGAACCATCACTGTGGACAGAAATGTCACTGTGGCCGAGGAACATCTCTCAGTCCATGGGAGCCGCCAAGCAGAGAGAGAGAGGCAGACGGGATGTGTCCAGGGACAGGAGATATCCTCTCAGGGCATGCCCCCGTGATGTACTTCCTCCAGAGGAGCGCATATCCTAAAGTTCTGACTGTCACCCACTAATGTCAACAAACTATTTATCTGGCAATGGATTAATCCACTGATGGGGTCAGAATGCTCATAATCTAATCACTTCCCAACCCAAAGCCCCACCTCTGAACACTGTTGCCTTGAGGAACAGGCCTTCAGCACATGAGCCTTTGGGGACACTCTGGACCAAATCACAGCAGAGAACAAAGAAACACCAGAGAAAGGAAAGATGAAGAACTTCTTTGTAGAAGAATAATACAGAAATGAATACTAAAATGGAAAGTCACCGTGTCAGGCCTCTGTCAGTTCAATAGGACTGCTGCAACGAAGGGTCACAACTAGGCAGCATATAAATAATAGAAATGTGTCTCTCCTTATTTTGGAGGTTGGAGTCTAAAATCCATGCATTTCCAGACTTAAGTGTTTGGTTTGGATTTATGGCAGATTTAGAATCATTGCCTGATTTGCTATGTTCCCTCCCACAGCTGAAGGGATTAGTGAGCTCTCTGGACCTGCTTTATAAGGCTGCTACTCCCATTCATGAGGGCTCCACTTTCAAGTCCTGACCACCTCCCAACACCATCACTCTGAGATGAGTCTCAACATGTGAATTTTGGAGCAACACAAACATTCAGACTGTAGCACTCCCAAATTAATAACTGGGTCTCTAAGAATATCATCGATGCCAAAGCCATCCATACACTGTATCCACAACATCTCAAGGAATCACCACAGTGTTGTTTACAAGTGTAAAGGAACAATTCACCTTTAAAATAGAGAAATGTGGTTACTAACCCACAGACCAAGCTTAGCATCAGAACAGCAGAACTACTTGTTACATACTTTGTAATGTGAAGAAGCACTACCAAATCTAATTCTAATAATCATATGGAAACAATTAGAAAAATATTCCATAATAATCTGATTTGGAATATTAAAAACTTTTGTCATGGAAGAACAAGAAAATATAGAAGGGTGTCTTCCATATTAAGGGAAAATTAAAAGACATCACAGGCAAGGATAATTCATGTCTACTGACTGATTTGAAAATTAGCAGTTATGGATAACTTGTGGAGAAATGTATAAATTTAAATGTGGACTATATATTATTTAATTATCACTATGCATTTTGGATATGACAAATATATTATGATTACAAAAGATATTCTTATTCTTGGGCAATACTTGATGGTATTTGTATGTTCAATGACAAAATATCTGCAATTTACTTTAAAATTGTTTGACAAAAATACTATAGCAGAACAGTGACAGAGTGACACTGATTGTCAATCATTCCAAAATTACATGAAAATTTATAAATAGCATCACCTATGAAAGAAATGGATTGTTTGGCTTCATTTTATTTCCACCTGTGTGTGTACGTGTGGTGCTGGGGACTGAACCCTGGGCTTGTGCATAAGAGGCAGGCACCCTACCACATGAGCTACATCCCCAGCTCCTTATTACTACTCCTTGTACTCCTAGTTTCTATGTGATCCAAAGCATACTGCAATAATTAAACATTCTCAAAATATTATCTACTCTTCTTACTTGTTTGAATGCTTGATGCTATCTACTAAGAATATTTCATAATAATAAGAATTCAATCAATGTCAGTGTGTTCTCTTTAATTTGAAAAAACTCCCCTTTTTTTTGGAATGAAATCTGAACAGATGTGGTTGGACTCTCAAAGCACACTATGGGGATGTTTTCTGTCATTATTGACCTCTGATAGTGAATTTTAATCTGTAACTGATTCAACATCAATGTGTGTTGAATACTGTTCCCTGAAAACACCTAACCCATGTGACCGAGGTGTGACCTTGAGTGGCAATAGGTCTTTGCAGATGTGATCATGACTTCACACTCTCTAATGGTAGAAAGTAATTCAACATGACCAGTGTCTTTGCAAGAAGAGGAGAGTACATGTAGACAGGAGACTCAGAGAGAAGCCAGCGTGTGACTCTGAGGCCGAGGTGGAGTGAGGCAATGCGGGTCAAGGAACACCAGGGAATGGCTCTCACACCAGAAGCACCAAGAAGCATAGAAAGATCCCCTGCATGTTCAGGATGGAGCACAGCTGGCCATCGTCTTGAGTTTGGATTTGTTCCCTTAAAGCCATGAGATGGTAAGTTTCTTGTCCTTGTGAGCCACCTGTTGGAGGTCCTTTCTTGTGGTATCCCAGGAACAAATAGGAAGTCCTCAGGTTATCTCTCCTCTAGTGTGTGAAACCCTGTGTGATTGCCTTGGGTGCTCAGCCCTGCTGCCCCAGCCCTTTATCCATGCTGCACTCCTTTCTCAAGAATGCCATGTGCTTCTGCTTCCTCGGACCCCACTGGGAACTCCCATGGAAGACTCTCCCTGCAAATCTTCTGCCTGTCCTTAGGGAGCAGGGAGTCTGCAATATCGGGTCCTGCCTGAGTGACGCTCCACACTGTCTGTGGGGTCCTGTAGTAGGAGAGCCCTCCTCTAAGGGCCAGCAGGGTCAGCACTTAATTAGGTTCCCCCTCCTCAGTTTCTCCTGGGTGCACCCTAGGTAATCCACTCCAGCACGCACCCCTCGTCTCCCACCTGCAGCTGGAGAAGCCCCATTAGGACAGCCCACAATTCAGGTTTCTGTCTGTCCTGGGAGAAACCCTTGATTGTCTTCCAAAGGCCATGGAGTTAGCTGAGTAACCATTTAAGGAAGACAGACAGAAGATTGTGATAGTGACAAAGATTAGTGTAAAAAGTAATTATGTAGAGATAATAATAGCTGGCAATTAATGTCCACTCCTCTACTATCTCTATGACTTTGAAGCTGTTATCAGTTGCTTTGGAAGACAAAAGATAACAGAACCTGCTGAGATAAACATCAAAGAAAGCATACAAATGACTGTCTATAGATTTTTCTGTTTTGTATTTAACAGAAAGATTTTCTTATTTTACCATTTTCAAATTCTCTTTTCCTTATGTTTAAAAGCCTATAACTGGCATGGGCAGTGGTGTAAATAGAAAACAAAGCCAAATTAGTTGGCACTTATTTAATAAAAATACACATGTAGATAGCAGTTTATTTCCAACAAGAGGGTATGGGAGGAACTGTTTCTAAATATTCAACAGCAATGTGTGTTTGGCCAAGCACACACATTGGCCAGTGTTCAGTGACCATAATGAGATTCCTGTGCCTTTATAATACCCATCCGTCTCTGTATCTGCCAATCTTACATTGCTTCTGGGATACCGGCTTAAATTTTAAGATGAGTTCAAAAGACAATGATGTTTGTATTTTATTAAAAAGCTATGCAGCTGATGATCATATCCATCTATGATCATCTTAATTACTAAGCAATGCTATCTCACCAAAATACTAATTACATTTTAAAATTTCTACATTACTGATACTTGTGCCATTTTTTGAAAACTCCCTGTACTGTGGAAACTGTCATGTTGGTGTTGCCATAGAGCAGCTGTACCCTAGAAACACTGTGGGAAAGCATGCAAGGGCATGATTAAGCAGACACTCAGTAACCTTAGTGTTTAAGTGTAAGTTTGAACCCAGTACCAGTTACTTTTTGAACACCAGACTCAGTATATTCATCATGTTCATTGTCAAAGGCAGGGTTTTGCTTCCAGTTGTGTGCCTACGTACCTGGCAATGGTGGCAGCTCTTTCTAAATATTAAGTGGCACTGGTCTATATTAATCACTTAGCACTGAAGACTGCATGGTAGGCGCTCACTGAATAATTACCAGATTACCAAATAAGTATCCCATTTCAATATTTGCAGAAGGCATGCTAAGTTCCACATGCGATGCAAGAGATGAAAATGATGAAGGTAGAAGACCCCTGTCCTCACAGTTTACAGTGAGTAGCGAATACAGACCGCCTCTCAGGCAACTGCAATGGAGGATGATAATGCCCTACCCTAGCGGTCCAGGGAAGTTAAATTGGGCAGAAGAGGCAACAAACTTAGTCTGAAGGTGGGAAGAAGGACAGCAATAGCAAGTGATAAGAAAAGGGAACCTGAAGGGTCAGCAAGGAGACAAAGGAAGTGGGTGTCCTTGGGGAGACACATCTTATGGGTAGGGTCAGATGGGGAGCTCCTTAAAGAATTAAACGTCTCATGCAGGAACCAGTCCTGGGTTCCCACTGCACAGGAGGTAACAACTATAGTGTTTACAACAACAGCTGATGTATTTCAAAACATGCAGAAAAGTGTGAAAGATCCCAACATACATGATTCATTTTCAAAGAGATGAGAGTGGTTATCTGATCACAGTGCATACATGCATCAAATTATTGACCTCCATAGCATAACTACATGCATATATTATGTCTCAATAAAGAGCATACATAAAAACAATTTTTGGAAAACCAGGAGCATACAGTATGATTAGAGAAATGGGAAAGGAAATGTGTGGCCCAATTTTAACTTCTTAAGGATAAATTGTAACATTGTATCTCTACCTTAGTGGTTACAGTCAGTGAAGAAACATTCTACAGGGCTAAGAAAAGAAATTTTAGAAATAATCATAAAATAAAGAGCATTCCTGTTTAAGAAAGTTAATCAGTTCATCATGTAAAGACATGATAAGACCATGTGGTAATATTGAACTCATGACTGAAAACTAGTATGTCCCTTGTCATTGTTTGTTACAAAAGTCTCTCGGCCATTATGTGCTACCAAATTTGAATTCTACTTTTCCCTTTATTTTTATTTTCTGTCTTCCTTAAGGTTAGAGATTTAGTTAATTATCTTTATATGTCCTGAGGCTATTTGCAGATATTCAATGCTCAGTTACAAGATAAGTGTATGTAGGACCCCCTTGCAGTTGATCTCAATAATAACAACAGCAGAGGTTAAGAAACCACATAGTTTTTATGCTTAACAATTCTACTTACTAAATTGGTGGGAACATTAAAAATTGTTGCAACATGTAATGTGTAAGGAATGTTTATAAAACATTTTTCCATATTTACCATGTCATTTTAAGACATGAAATATAAGATACCGTCATTTATGAAATTGATAAGGGTGCCTAAGATTTAAATGTGTGTGTTCATAACACACATGACATCCATAGATAATGCAAGGATCTTCATTTATTTATATTGTGAGGACAGAACTTATAACAATGAGACATTAAAAATCTTGTTATATGCCTCCATATAATCAGAAGGACTCATAATTTGCTTCCATCATAAATAAGAACCAGACCTAGGTGCTGGCCAGCACACACACATATGCTAAGACTCAGAGCATAGTGACACTACCAAAAATTGAAACAATAAATAACCGTTAAAGAGAAAATATGAGATGGAATTTATTAATGAACACTTAACAGCAGAGTATAGAAAACACTTTGTTATTATTAATACAAGCACTTTGACTTCTTAGGGCATCTTCAGAGGCTGAACTCTGTTAGTCAGAAATCATCTGTGATTCTAGAAGCCACCAACAAATTTAATTTTGAGAGTATGCTTAATTTGTCTATATTCATGCATAATTCAGCTATTTTATAATTTATGATATTTAAGACACCTATCTGAAAATCCAGTTAATTTCCAACAAGCAACTCAGAGAAGAATGCAGCTAATAATAAATAAATGTGAAAGTGGTCTGAGAGCCTCAGTAGAAAGTGCCCACCCTCGTGCTCAATTGCTCTTTGTCACCCATGATCTGCCACTGAACACACTCCTGTGCAAAGCACTGGGCCAGACAAGTAAGCAAACACTGAAGGAAAAAGAGCTAGCAACCCCTTCTTACTTGCTATATGGCCAGCCCTGGATTATATATGTTGCATGCATTATTTTTAACCCCCTCAATAACCAAGTGAGGTCATTATCATATTTTGCAGATAAGAAAACTGAGACAGGGTGGGTAACTTGCTTATGAAGCTTGTATGCAACAAAGTCTGGATTCACCTGCTCCTGATCCAACCACAGTCTCTAAGCAGAATGTTTCAAATACATTAATAAGCAATTCTGACACCATAATATCAAAGAATAATGAGCATTTCTGATCAGCACTATGCAAGAACTAATCGCAACAGGTAAGGGAAACCTAATAACTGTATGTTAATATAGTTAATGCTACTAAAATGGTCAGGGATGCTTTGCCAAAAATGGAGGAGGGACGTCATTCGTCCAGCCTCCTTCAAAATGATGAGACCATTACTAGATAGACAAACCAGGAGTGGGTGGCATGGAGGAGCAGTTGCTAGGATGGCAGACTGTGTGGGGACTTCTAGGTGAGGATGGACTTGATAGATTAAGGACAATGAGGCAGCCCCTGGCTATAAGTCGGGGATCAGGGGAGGTCATGTGAGCAAAGGTAGGTAGAGCTACACTCAGACAGCAGCAGGGGCCACCACTGCACCCCGCCTGCAGGGCTTGCGGGACCAGGGCTTCATTTTGAGGTCAGAAGCTATAACCAAAAGAGAAAGAAAAACAGATCTAGATATTAGGAAGAGAAACAACAGTCTGACCCCAGAACAGCTCTGAGAAGACAACCCTGGGTTCAGGGATAAATTGTGGCAGAAAAGCAGGGGAGAATTATCCAGGTCATAGCAGGGGAAATGGATGTGGAGGAGTGGGCAGCTTTTAGGTCCTGAAAAATGTCAATGTGGTCGGTCTTGGGACCAAAGTGAAGTGACGGGAAACAGGGTGGGAGAGAATGAAAGCAGAAGGCTAACATTTGGATTTCTGACAGGAAACAGCACGTGTGGGTGGTTTTCTTCCTCAATATTTAGGACTCAGAAGGGAGAGCAGTTTGGGGAGGAAAAGAAGGAGGAAAAGAGTGTGAGGAATAGAGGTGTCAGTGGCTTAGCAAACGCAGCTCTGCTGTGAGGAATCTAGTCAACGTAGGCAGCAGTTGTATCTTAGCCTGGCTTTTCCACCCACCTAAAGGTATGTGCAGATGCCAAACTAGCAGTTAATTAGAATAAAAGCAATGAAAAAAATAGCCAATAAAGTACTTTGCTCTGTTAAATAATTGCCACTAAGTTTTTGTAACAGAGTGATTAATTTTTAAGCATATCCACCAATCATGTTTACAGCCCAGGTCTCCAAACTCCACATATGTGATTTTGTCCCAGGATTACAGCACTTTCTATTTTTGAAAAAGAAGAATAACCAGCTAGACATTTATTATTATATTGAGGATTTTCAATAAAATGGGAAATAAACCAATAATATCAAAGAGAAATAGAAATACTGTGCATAAGAGGAGATATCTCAGTATTTTTATAGAAAAATGAATTATTGTAGAGACAGCACTGCCTCGAACCTGTCCTGAAGAGACCTTCATCTGCTACCTTCATGGTGCTGCTATCTTCCTGTCTTCACAGAGAGACCCAAACTCTTCTAAGTTCCAAGTCCCAGCATTGGAGGGAATGGTTCAATATGGCGGAAAACAGGGGCACTATGTAGAGGTCTATGCTCAGAAGCAGCCTGCAACATTGTCCATCGTCCCAAAGCACAAAGTGAAGATGCAAACGTGAGGGCCATAGCCCAGAGTTTAAATATACTCAATCTCAAGTGTGCCAAAGCAAAGCCACAAGGTAAGTTGAAAGGATGGAGCAATGCAGAGATGCTTTCTACTGTCAGCCCACCAATAAATCAGAGGGTTATGTAAAAGCGTCACTTGAGAGGTAACCAATAGAACCCAAAGTAGCCTAACTGGCCACAACTAGAAGGAAAAAAAAAAGGGAGAAATTTGGAGTAAATAATGTAAATGTTGAAAAACTATTCCTCTTTGAAAACTGGGAAGCAATAGGACCATCAACAGTTATGATATAGAAAAGTGATGCATGCTCGTATAATGTAAATCTTCAGAAACAGCAATGGGAGAAGCAGGGAGAGCTGGGAAGGTACAAGCTTGGCGACTGGAGGAGGAGTGAGGCAGGTGGGGAACAAGGCCTTTATTATAAATGCCCATTTCCTGAAGAATGCTCCATCATATTCTGTAAAATTTGTATAAATTTTACAAATCCTTGCATGAAAATAAAGACATTTCTTCATGGAAAAAAAGTGAAGCATTTTGACTTTCATAATTCTCTCCACTTTTGTTTGTTTGTTTTTTGATGAGGTCTTTGGCTTTTTAACTCTGAAAGGCAAACATTTTGTTGAAAAATCCATTTGAGGTAAAACACACAGCCAGCTTTTAGGCTGGTTTTTTGGTTGGTATTCAGCGATCCTCACACATCCAAGCCACCTCTGATCTCTTCATGCTGCCCGGGGTCCATGCTTTGCTGTTCTTATATCCTTCTCCTGGTAAACGCAGAAGCCAAGGTAATAACAATAAGCAGAAAGGGAGAGACATAATAAAGCAGCAGCTGAGACCAAGATGCCCACAGGGGTTGGAAGGAGACTCAGGCCAGGAGTGCACTGGTCCGGAGCCAGTGTTGGCAGCTCAGAGCCGCAGGCTGGCTTGCAAACTATGAACACTCAGAAAACCCATCTAAGCAAATGATTAAGGAACCACAATCACTTTTAGAACTTATAACCTACATTGCCAATGTTTTTTCTTTATATTGGAGTGAAAGAGTTCCTTTGGAATAAAAAGGAAGATAGTCAAGATATAAATTCACACTCTGTTATCATTTCAGTATCTGCACATTAGACACTCTTCTAGGTACATGAGATATCTCAGTGAGTGAAATAGGTACATTCCAGCTTCTATAGTGAGTGAATCAGACAGAAACAAGTCTGTTCTCAGAGCATTTAAATATGGGTCAGATTGTTAAAGTCAAATTGTTATGTATTTACTGGGTCTTTCACATATATACACCTGCAATTACTAAACTATACAAGTGTGAGATAGTGCCAATAACTAACATTGCTTCAAAGACATAAACCACAATGGATAAAACTGGATTCTATTGGCAGCAAAACAGGATTAAAATATTAGAAACGGGAGGATGTCTCAACAGTAATAATGAGTGAAACTGTTAACTAGGATTAGACTAAACTAAGAGGAAATATCAACAGTTATCAGTATAGCAAAAGGCTCAAGCTCCTGTTTTTTTAAGAAATACATTGTGAGTCAGAAATTAGAAGACACAGTTTATGAATTTATGGCTTTAAGTTTATGTAGCAAATACAATTCTGTTACACAGCACCAGACACTCTTCTATACACTTGACCAACATTACCACCTTGATCCCCATAGGACCCTTGAGACAGAGTGTCCTCGACATTCCCACTTTGCAGATAAGACAGCGTCGACACAGAGCTTAGAACACTTGATCACAAGCACTAGCTAAAAAGTGGCAGGGCAGAGATTTGAAGCTAGGCAGTAGTCTAGTGTTCTTTAATCAACACATCATACTAGGAGGTAAAGAAGGCTCTCCAACACCTGCCAATGGGAAAACAAGTTATTCCTTTTAAAAGGAATATCACAGTGGATATCAACACTTAAATGCATACATAATTTGTCCAGAAATGTATTATTTAGGGGATTTATTTCCATAGAAATAATAGACCAAATATGAAGATGTTTGCATGATATTGAATATGATGCAAAAAAAAAAAGATAAAACAAAAGAAACACACACTTCACCTTACAAATAAGCAGAATGATTAGGAATAAGTTTCAAGGATAAATGATAAAATATAAAATATGCATTCCAGAGGACTATGTTTTTGATATAAATATGTCCCCAGAGAGATTATCTATTATTATTTTTTATAATCATCCATAAATGCTGAAATTAAACAATATACACAATATAGGGCTGGGGAGGTAGAATGCCTGCCTAGCATGTGCAAGGCCCTGAAGTAAATTCCTAGTAGTACTGTGAAAAACTAATTCAGTATAATCTCCAAACTAATTTATAGACTTCAAAGCAGGATATGTGCCTGTGTATCGTGTATTTGTGCTTGTTCTGTGAATGATCATAGAAAATGCATGCCAAACTCAACACTGATCACCTTCAAAATCTGACACTGAAAAAGAAAAGATATAAATCAATAATTATGTTAGCTCATGTGCAGCACCACTCACGTGGCAGATGCCGCTCTAGAAGACCACGCTGAGAATACAGACCAGGGAAATCACTAATGAAGTGGAGATACACAAGAACAGAAGCAAAATGAGAAATGTAACAAGACAGAAATGTGGGTGAGGATCGACTAGTGAAAGACAAAGTGCTGGTGAGCATAATACAGAGTCACTGGGGGATGCATCCAGGCACAGGAGCAAGTAACACAGTTATGAAAATAATCGTGATAGTTTGTAAAATAGTAAATATTAATGAACAAAAGTTTGCATAAAATCATGATTTTTATAAATTAATTTTTAGAGAGGTTAGCAGCCAAAAAATGATAATAAGAGAATTTTTCCTCAAAATAACCCAAGTCCAATAGTTTTACAAATATGTTCAATCAGATTTTTAAGGGACACATTATATCTATTTACATCTTTTATAAGCTTCCTCTGGGGGAGAAAAAACAGAGAAATTTGCCCAAGTAATTTTAGAAAGATAATATAACCAGTTCCAAAATCAGAGAGCATAATACAACCCAAGAAATACAAACATAAAAAAGCCTCATGTACTAAAATCTATATTAAATTCAACTTTATTTTTTACAGATGTAAATCATGATGAAATGGGAAATTAGGGTGGTTTCACACCAGCAATTCTATTTGTATAAATTACATACTAATGACTAAAGAAGCAATTACATGGTAATCTCAACAAGGGTGAAGCCATCATTTAATAATAGTCAACACTCAGTGCAACCACCAACAGAGCTCTCAGGTAAGCTCAAAGACTGGGGAAACTGCTCCACCTGATGAGAGGTACCTATAAACAGATATGCCAAATGTGCTCCAGAGCGACATTCTATTTTATGTTCTGTCCATTAAGATCACAATTGCTCCTGTACCCACACCTCAGCACTAAGGGCAGCACTGAGGTGCTGGCCTGCTCAGGAAAGCCAGAGTGGAAGGCAAGGGGCGTACCCCAGGGCCAGGAATAACCTTGACTCCGGGAGTTGCCCAGAACCTTCCACTCACTGGTGCCCCATCCTGTGGTGAAGGCTGTTCCATCCCTAGCCTCGACTGCTCTCTTCCCCGCTTCTACACCAAATGTCTAGTGGACTTGGGGCTCCAAAGACACCATTCCATTTTCATTTTAATTAATGCAGAAGAACATAAAAATTGCTTTCATTAATGGCATGTCCTCTAAATCACCAAGAACAAGTTTAAAAGTACAAAGACAATTTTGACTAGAGTACATTTAGGATTCCTGACTTCTTTGGTGTAACTCATTTTTTTTTGAAACATACAAATTAAAAATATACTGAAAAATAATTCAGTTGGAAAAGATCAGAACTCTGTTAACTCTTAACCATATCCTGAGAATTTGTATATATTTATGTTTAATTTCTTGTTTGGTCTTGTTATCATTAATGGTAACATGATGTTGAAAACTCCCAAGATAATGTGGGCTCAGGAAGACTCCACCAGGGATGTCAATGATGCCCTGTATCCTAATGTTTATCAACATAAAAATCAGCCAGGGTGTTTGTTATTAAACTATCAAACGAATTAACTAGAGGCACAGAGAGAACACAAGTCTACCAGGAATCTAGTTTTGATTCCTTGCACTGAGTAGATTTGAGTCTAATGCAATGCATGAGCTGAGGTTTTCTCATACAATTATTCAGTCTGGTTTTATGTCTCATCATATTGAATTTGAAATCCCAGCACACATGGAGTTTATCTAAGATTTTTTGCCAAAACCATGTCTCACTTAAAATATTGTTTGTTGATGTATGAAATTAAATTGAATAAAATAACCTCAATTGCCCTTATGTTTACCCACAATCGGGTTCCTAGGGCAGCTGAGCACAATCACACTGCCAAGCATAACTATTTCATCACGGAGTAGAGAAGGTGGTGTTCCCTGTCTCACTGGCTGCGAAAGGTTCCATGTTTTCCTGTGGAAACCAGAATACCATGGAGGTTGCAGGGACAGTTTGGGAATCTAAGTTTTGTATTAAGGTGGGTGCTGATGGACCCTAGTACTTATTAATACTGCTTCAGTCCAAGTATTTAAAGTCTGTGCCTTATCTATAAAATGGGTGGAATAATAATAACTACTTGGGATTGTAGTGAAAGGCAGTGGAGTAGGTGCAGGGAATTCCAGCACAGGAGGAGACCCCAGGGGCATGATTGCCCTCCCTCCCGCCTCCTTTCCTCTCCTCCTCCTCTCTCCCTAACTCCCTCCTTCTCCTCCCTGTGCTCCCCCCTCCTCCCTCTCCCTGACCTCTTCTCACCTCTTGCACCCACTTCTCTTCACCTCTTCATCTTCTGATGACCACAGGGCTAACCATCATTATGCAGACCCACTCTCAGCAAAGCTCCTGTAGGTTCCCTAACCATGGAGATGACCTGGTGGCTGCCAGGCTTTCTCGTTAGCTCCCAAGAGTGTAGGAAGCACACGCTGTTCAGACTGTTCGTAGACTGTTCCTAGACAGGGTGATATTGCAGCAAATGTCCTCTGTAAGGTGTGGGAGCACCCCATCTTTCCAGGTCAAATTCTTCAATTTCCCCAAACCAAACCTCTTTTTAGACTACCTCCCTCGATGCCAGAGTGAGAATGAGAATATGGAGAATAGCGGCTCAGGTTGAGTTTGGTTTGGTTTCCCTTCCATTTTGGAGAGATAGACACTGGGACACTGTGTGTCTACGGGGTGTCTATTTTTCTTTGAACTCTGAAAACACGAGACAGTTGCTCCTAATAAGGAGAAAAATGATGGGGGCGCTGGGTCAGCCTTCTGTAGTGTATTTTTATTTCTAAAGGGATCAGACCTTGAACAGAGCAGCCTTCTGCTTAAATAGAGCAGTAGTAGCTAGACAAAGGAAGCCTAGAAAATGCAAACAGGAAACTGTGACCTTCTTTACAAAACCCTGGGGCTAGAGCCTGCAGGAGGCCGGGCCCTGCCTGAGGGGAGGAGGGTGGTGGTGGTGGCTTCAGCCTCCCATGCCTGGTGCAGAACCCTTGGGACCAGACACAGGTCTACAGCAGACAGCATGCAGCAGACAGCCAAGTATTTACAAAAGTGAGGACACACATAAAAAACACAAAGTTTCAGGAAATAGGAACCAAAGGCCCAAATTATAGGTTCTCAGAAAAAATAAAGTGAAATTAAAAATAAAAGAAGTATTACAACGTGTAGTCAAACAAGTAAAATAGCTGACATGGCAACGGGTTAAATTAAAAACAAAACACTTACACTCTGTGTTGTTCTTTGGATCTAAAACGTCTCCAAACTGCCCATGAGTTGAAGTCTTGGTCCCCTCTCCGGTGATGTTCAGAAGTGGGGTTTTGGAAATTGATTGACTGTGAAGACTGATTAATCTGGGGAAGGGTTCCCTGGTGAACGGCCACAGGAGGTGGGGAATGTTGGAGCTGGGGCTGACATGGAAGAAGTAAGTCACTGGAGGCCTGCCCTGGAAGGCTACATCTTGTCCCTGGCCCCTTGCTTTCTTTGCTTCTCCACCATCATTAGGTGAGTGGCTCTGCTCCACCAGGGGTTCCCCAGCAGGATTGCTCCCCACCAAGATGTTGCCTCTGCCAGCAGTGACCCATCCAGTTGAGCTCAGACCCAAACCTCGGAAACCTTCGACACCCCAGCCAAAGCTCACCTTCCCTTCTTCAAGCTGACCAATACAATCTGGAAAGACACACTCTAACAGTGATTTGGACTGTGTGTTTCAAATATACAAGTATTCACTAAGCTTTCAAATGTATATATTTATATCTTAAATACACACTCACATATGAATTCTTACCTTCTGAGGTTAGTGCCAAAGTCTGAATACTGTAGCAACTACATCTTTTTTAGAGATGTTTGAAAATTAAGCATCTACTAAACAGGGCAAATACAATATCAATCTACATCAATCTCTCTCCGTGAATGATTGACTGTATGTATGTCCCTAAATAGATCTCATTTTTATCATAAGAATTATGAAAACGGGTTAAATTATTTCTCTTGAAATTATCATCATACTTAAATATTATTAACTTATACTATTGCATATTCACAGATGGAACACCAATCCAAGATTAACCTGATCTTGTATTTAATTTATATACTCACGTACTAAATCAAACTGCATTAAATCAGTGTTAGCAAATTATACCACTGTTGCGCAAGGTGCAGGTTGGTGAGAAGGTCGGCAGGTAGGTGACACCATTATTTGTAGTGTGGGAATTAAGTAGGTGGGAAATTTACTTTGAGTCCGCAGGAAATTATGAATCAACTCTGAGGTATGCTGTATGGGTGGGCCTTGTGCTCGGCACCAAACATCTGCTTTCTTTTCATTAGTCTGTTGATTCTTTCTCTCCTTTTCTTCCCTCCTCTCTCTCTCCCTTCCTCTCTTTCTTTCCTTCTCTACTCCTGTCTTTCCTAGTTCCACATTTCTCTCTCTCATACCCTCTGCTGTAGGATCCCCTGAGAACCTTAATGAAAGATCATGAGCATCTAACTTCAGCTTGCCCCAAACAGGCACAAGGTTGGCACGAATATTATTTTTTGATAGAAAATTCATGAGAAAAAAAAAAACAAAGCTATATTGCCTTGTGTGCCTTTTTACCTTCTTAGCCAAGAAAACAAATTTCAGGGTGGATAATCTCTGAGGAATTTAAGAGTATAATGCCATTTAAATAGCATAAAAACAGCTTTTCTGCATATAAAATCTTCACTCTAAATGAACACTAATTTTATGTAAAACTGAATCCTTCCCATCTCCAAGATTTTTCATATGCAATTATCCTCAGATGGAAAGCCTTTTCCTTTAACCCAACTCACGTTTCCTTTGTTTATAATATCATTCACACATTCCATTAAAAAATAACCTTTCTGCTGTTTACCCTAAATTTTATTACCTTCTGTTCATTACTCTCAGTGGTATTCATGCCTCTTCCGGTTCGTTTACACTGGCACTAGTTTGGCACTCTGGTATTTAATAAGTATTTGTTGAAAGAATGAATGAGAGAACACAAGATGTTTTGCATGGATATTATTATATTCTAAGTTGTTTTTCCATCAGGAGGTAATTTTTTTTTACATTGTTACCTTCCAAACTGATGTGAGTGAATTCATAAGCCACATGGCTTTGTTCAGCACCAAATGGTAGAGCCACTTCCTTCCCTCCTGCCATCTCCTGCCAGTCTCACTACCCTGTCAATAGGTGCTACAGGAGCCCACCAAATCTGCTAAGATGCAAAACCCACAAAATTTACCTCAACTTGTACCAGTGAGAGGTGAGAACTTGCAGAGCAATAGAGTTGAGTTAACATACAGCTTCAAAACACATGTCTAATTAATGAACACATACAGTGAAGATCTTGCAGATTTTGTAAACTCCATTACATGGAGATAGTCACATTTAAACCCTTCTTAGACATTTCCATGTAATATTCTCCAGCATTCAAATATAATTACTAAAACTTTTCAAGAAATGTGAAAGTGATCCTGAGGTCATGGTTATTTCTGAAAACCTTTATTAATTTCCTTTTTGGATATCAAATTTAATCCTGAAGGTTTTACCTAAATGATGTACCTTATAACTGACACAAAAAATTCATTTCAATGATCAAAATGCCTTCAAAAAAACATTTATACGAAGTCCCTTGTCTTTATTTTAATTTCCTGCAATGTTTCCTGATTTAAAATAACAACTCTTCTGCATCTCCTGAGCACAGGCTGGATACTCTGAAGCATAATCTTTTAAATCCTGTTTGAAACACTTTACCAATCGGCATGTTTCTGCAGAAGAGCCAAGGACTAATAACTCTGAAGATGATGTCGCTAGGATAAATTTGATCAAGATACGATTCTGAAAGCTGTCACAATCAGAAGTAATTTTTCTAATGCTGACTAATGAAAAAGAAAGTAAAAGATGGATTAACTGTGCCAAACCCGTTGATTTTTATCTCACAAGTGACCAAAAACAAGAACATCTCTGGGAGACGGCAAGTGCAGGAAGAGAGATTCTCCTGGGAAGAATGGCCCTGGGGTTCTGCTTCGTATTCTCTGCTTAAACATAATATGTGGAGGAAATGTACAATTTAAGATTAGAAGAAGCTTAAATGCAAATTTTGCATAAATTATAGGTATAACTTTATTGTTGGAAATTCAGAATAATAAACAATGAGGGTCTAGCACAATTCCTCAATGGTTGCACTCTTTGTTGTCCAGCTCATTCTCTCCGTGGCTTCAAGCCTCTTCTCCCAGGATGTTGCCCTCATGTTCACCCCAGTGGGATTTGAAATCAGGCCTTGTGCTTCTCCCTGCTTAGAGGATAGCCCCTATCCACTAAGTAATCAGTGCATCCCTCATAGTCCACTCACTGAAATTGAAGTATTGAATTTATAAATAGTGGTAGGATCTCTACTGAGCACACAGGCCATGAAATCAAAATACAGTCCCGCAGATGGGTTGACCTAGTGGCAGGAGTTCTTGATGAGCTTCAGGAGGCAGCCGAGCCTTTGGGAAAGGTGGACTGAGTTGTGCCAGGTCCCAGGGTGTGGGCATGGTGTGAAGGCAGAGACACAAGAGAACGGCAAGACCCAACTAAGAGCATCTGCCTTCACCGTGGGGAACAGAAGGAGCTTGGAGGGCAGTGAGGCGAGAGGGCGCTGGTCATGAGCTTGCATCATGATGAGCTTGCATCGTGTGGGTGGGGTGTGTTCACCCTGGCTGTCAGGTGACTTCTCCACGGGTCTCTCTGTTTTCATCTGTCCCACCAGAATCTACCTTATACTCCAAGGTGACAAACGCTCCCTAGGGCACAGCTCTGAAACTAAGCCAGTCCCTGAGTCGGTCCTGGAGTCCACAGTATGTAATGAAACCTGCAGATTAGTAAGTGTACCCTACAACCTGCTTTCACCCTCCTTATCCTTCCCCACGTGTGAACACAGTGAGGAATTTTGTCCATGACCAGCCACCCTTCTGGCCTCCACTCCCCTGAATCTCTGCCTGGGTTGTTTTCCCCTCTTATGAGAAGTTCCACCATGGCTGGCCTCTGTCATAATAGTGAGGGTGACAACAAGGAACATGAACCACGTCTAGCCTCACAGTCCATCCGCGTGACTTTTCCTTCAGGACCTCTTTGTCTTCCAAAGAGGAGTGGCAATGTTCTCAGCACCCGTGCACGAATAAACAGCTGAGCAGTTGGTGATATCCTCACGTTTCCCTTTGGTTTTGGTCATTTGCAATACACTTTACACTCTCAAATGTGATACTCTGGTTTATTAAGTTTTAATATTTTCTTTAGGTACATATTGTAGGTCACCCTATACAAAATGTTCACTTGTGTCATATGTCCACTATAGGCCTATTGTATACCTATTTGAATCAATACTCCATAAGAAAATGATACTCTATCACTCATCTATGCAAAAGCCTACAGAATGTGTGATTTGTGTGTGTGTGTGGGGGGGGTAAATCGAATTGTTCCCTACATTTCTGGTATTATAATTGGAAATCATTTTGCATTTAGATGAGGCGACTTCTAAGAAAAATAAACAAATTTAAAAAGATAATAACAGCATGTAATTTGAATCATTTTTACCATTTAACATATGTAAGGGTCCATATAAAAGTACATAGTATAGTGATAAGTGACTTTATATATATACATATGTACATATGTGTCTGTGTAGCAACATGTACACCCCCTTCTTTTAAAGAGAGAGAATTTTAATATTTATTTTTTAGTTCTCGGCAGACACAACATCTTTGTTGGTATGTGGTGCTGAGGATCGAACCTGGGCCGCACGCCTAGCAGGCGAGTGCCCTACCACTTGAGCCACATCCCCAGCCCACGTACACCCCTTTTATATCATTGAGAGCCCTAAAACTAAAATAAAATTCCATCCAGTTGCCTTGGAGTGGCTGGGTAATCACACATGACTGAAATGGACAGGTAATTGTTCTATCAAACACCGAAAGCCCTCTCCAGTTTGTTACTGAAGTCAGCTTCCTATTATGCCGTGGGGTTCAGAAGCCCCTGTAGGAAATACAGTGCGGTGGTCAGTGCTGACACGAGGTTTACTGCACCCCCGTGGACTGAAGCAGGCCTGCAAGGGGAGGGGACTCTCGCTCGCTCCCAGGCTTAAATTGCAGCAGGGAGTTGCAGCAGCCATGTGTACAGGTCTCCAGCCCCTCATCCCGTAGAGTTCACCCTTAGCTCCTCCAAAGTGAATGTCTTCAGTACTGACAGGGGAAGAGGTCTTCACATGGCAAGGAGTAAAGTTGTGTTGATTGCATGTGTTCAGATGAATGGGTGATTCTTTTCTCTCAGAATTTTGAGAGTAATAGTCTGTGAATTAGAGAGAATTTACTAAATGATTGTCTTTTCTTTAAGAACATTTACTTTCTATTTATTTATTTTAGATTTAACTTTGTACTTTCTCTTCTACCATTTGATTATAATGTATTTAGGAGAGGTTTTTCTTTTCCTTTGTCACTTTGTAAATTAATTTATCAAGCTTATCAGATGATTCTGACATATTCTAAAAATTCCTCCCTATTTCTTAAAATTAGCAATCATCCATTTTCTCCATTCTCCTGTGAAACTCCTACTAGATGAATATTAAACATTGTCATTATTTTGTCTCCAAGTCTTGTCTTACGTGTAGTTTCTTAGGAGCTGCAGTTCTCCATGACAAATGAGTGAATCCGCTGGGTTTAATTTAAAGGTTCATTGTGTGGTGAGATCTTGCCAGGTGCAGGAACCTAGGCAGGGAAACCAGCGGGGAGACCGGGGCAGTAATCCAGGTAGAGGTCATGGTGTCTCATACAGAAAGCAAGGGGAAGAGGTCTTCATATTCTTGATTGATATTGAAGGCCAAACAGCATGATTTCCTGAGAGATTGGATAAGATATAAGGGGAAGAGAGCGGCCAAGAATAATGTTGAAGTTTCAACCTGAAAGACTACTAGACTGGAATTGCTATCCAGTGAGATGGAAAGCATGTGATTACGGGAGAGATTGGAGCTCAGAGTCAGGTGTGTTGAGCGTGAGAGACTGTCGGACAGTGTGTTGAAACACTGGGCAGGCTGGTGGATGGACGAGTGTGGCTTCTGGGCAGACTCCTGTCATTCTAGAATTGACAGCTGCCCAAGCCCCTGTTTCAGGACTTTAGGATGAGGATAGAAAGTTCCACATCCAGCCAAGATGGTGTAACAAGGATTTCATTTCAAACAAAAGACTCTGGATATTAAGCAATAAAGGGTGCTCAATTCTGAGAGATGGCAAATAAAGGTAAACCCCTAATTTCTCCAGATTAGTGACCTACAGGAGTCTCATACCATGATTCAGGGAAACAGGCTCCAGGCAGAGAGCAGCAGACTCTAAGCTGGGGCAACCTTCAAGTTCCTGGAGACACCAAGGCAGCCAGAGTCACGAGGTCAAGTACTAACAAGGAAGGGGACAGAAAAGCAGGGACAGGGGAACACAGTAGAAGACACTGCAGGACGCTGCTAAAGTCCCCGCCTGTCAATACTGCATGGAATTAAAGTGGCTTGTGATTCAGCTAGAAGATGGGATGACATATGATTGAAAACGACTAGCCAAAGTTCTTCTGTGATAAATACACCTTACCCACGAGACACAAATTAGCCAGAAGTAAAAGGATGCATGGCTATTTTCTCCTCAGAGATGTAGAAAGCTGAAAAGAGCAATAATACCACATTCAGAGCAAGAAAAAGAAGAACACCTGAAAATAAACCATTTTATTAAACCCCCTAGAAAGCTGAGCACACAGGACAACCACGCATGCTGAGATCTGTGGATGATCAGGGGCTGCTATTTAGGTTGTGGTCTTGAAGTACAAGACAGCCAACTAGACTGAATTTCAGATATGTCAACAAATTGTCAGTATAAGAATGTTTCAAATACTGTAAGAGATTATACCATAAATATATGTGCTTGGATCCTTGTGTTTACCTGGAAATGAACTATTGGACAAAACAAGATCTAAGCACATTGTTAGCTGAAATAAATGCAGCTAAGTGGTAGAAAACTGAGTGGTGTAAGCGGTACACGATTGAGGCCACTGGGTCTAGTGGATACAGGAGGATTTCCGCACTCTTGCAGACCCCCCTGGAATCTGTCCAGGCACTCACCTGCGGACAGAGGGAAACCTGAGCCCTTTGCCTTCACAGCACTTCCTCTGGAGGATGGTCCGCAGCTATTGCCCACCCACTAGCTGGATCCCTTTCTCTCATCTTCTCTATGTTGAAAAGCTTTAGTATTTTCAGGGAATAGCAACAAAAACCTGTCACCTTAGGACACCGGTAGAAAGCTATAGGGAAGGAAAGAGCAAAGAGGCTGCATGTTCTAGTCCTGGCACTACATGGGGGAGTGGGGCAGGGAGCAAATGGCAGCAAAAGCCACTTGGGTAAGACTCAGGAATGCAGCGCACCATTAAGATGAAGGGTTACTCAGGACACCAGAGAACGCCTCTCTCCTTCATTCCCACTGCCACCAGGCTAATAAGAACATGATGAAGGAAGCTAAAGAAGGGTAGCAGATAGATTCACTCTAAGGTACAGCGGAAAGGGAAGACCTAAAGCCAAGCTGTGGGTTCCTGTTGATAAAATGACCTCAGGCGACCCTGCCCACTTTCTAACACAATCAATCCCTGGATTAATCTGAAGCATGTAGAGCACCAAATAGGTTAATCTGTAAGAGATTTCCAAGGCTAATCTTCCAGTAGACAGGATAAGACATCAATGAGAAATACCAGGATCCTCTGAAGGTGGTATGTTTGTCACCTTGACTGTGGTGATGGGAAGGGGAATTGATACACATGTCCACACTCACTAAGGTTAATGCATTTCATATGTTTAGTTTATTAGCATCAGTTATGTCTCAATGAAGCTGGAAGGAAAACCTTGGTTCTAAATAACAAATGGAAAAATAAAAAGAGGTGATGTAAAATTCATTTCTGTGTTTTAACTGCTATAAAAATACTATCTATAGCAAAAATAGTCACAATGTACTCTGTGTTTACAGATATGTGAAGCTAAAGTAGATGATAAAATTAGAATGAAGGATGAGGGGGCGTAATTGTGAGTATGCTATAGTAAAATGTTTAATTTATGTTTTTTATTTGTTTTCTACTTCTGCATAACAAAGGTACCAAAGATCCCATAGCTTAAAACAACATCCACCTACCCCTCACAGTTCTATGGAGTAGCAGTGTGAGTGGGATGGGATGGGACTGGGTTCTCCACGCACAAGGGTGAGATCAAGACAAGTGTCAGAGTGCATTTTCAGCTGGACGCTGGAGTCCTGGTCCAGGTTGGATAGTTGGGTAGTTGGCAGAATCCAGTTCATTGTGGTTTAAAGACTATGGTTCTCATTCCTCCCTGGCTGACAACTAGGGCCCTCCCCTGCTTCAAAGTGTCATCCACTTTCCTTGCCTCATGGACCCCAGCTGCGACCTGCATGGCCAAACCCTGTAAACCAGCAAGGGGGGAGCGGGTGGGGGATTAAGAAAGACACGAAAACATTTAGAGAGAAAACTGGGATTGGGTGGAACACTGATCTCTGATGGAGAAGGAGTGGCCCAGGGCTGGCACAGTGCATTTATTATATAGGGTTTCACAATTAGGAAGTTAAAAACTATAAAGGAATTGTTCTTTGTGTACTAGAAAGTTACAGGACTAGAAACATTTCATAGCTATTCTACTGTTGCAATGCCAGGAGCATCTTGTTGTACCCAGGACACCATTGTCCAGAGTTCCTGCTAAGAGGGCAGACTTGGAGGTCATGTATGCTTGGAAGTCAGAGTACTGGTGAAACAGTGTGATTATCTTGTCATGTCCAGAATTTTTCTATCCCAGGGAGCTGATGCCCTTGTTCAATATAAGACTGTTATAATTCTGTGCCTTTGCACAGGGATTCTTTGGACAGGGTGTCACCATAGCAACTGGGTGATCTTATCCTGCACTCTTGCACAGTAAGTTCCCAGTGCAACTGCACCACAACCACAGGCAATCAGAGACCAGGATCCAAATCAGCACTCTCCACAGACTGTGTTCTTCAAGTTTAGCATCAGAGAATCTCTTTTGCATCAAATTCACCCTCCATTTTGAATCTTTCAATAAAAAAGCCATTCACTCTAAAAAGAAGTAAAAGAAGTAGATTGTATTGATAATTTTAAATGCTCAATTAACATAAGAAAAAGGGAGAAAGGGGAAAGAAACAAAGGACAAAAGAAACTAATAGAAAACAGACAGAAAGGTTGTAGATTTCTAAACTAACTGAATGCCTTCCTCCAGATACCCACAAGAGACCGTTTCTGAAGAAATTGGTTAGATGTAAAATAACAGAGAGAAACATAGTATGCAAATACAGTATAAATATCAACACAAATGTGCCACAATAGCTATGTTAAAATCAGAAAAGTAGACATTGAAACAATGAACATTACAAGGAATAAAGATGACTAATACATAAAGATAAAATGCCTCCAAAAATGTCTACAGGTAACACTGATCTTCTGAAGAAAGCTTGAATGATTTATTTCTTCTTGAGACTTAAAACAGCCCAGACATCCTGCCTCACCATTTATATTCCATATGATGGTAGAAGACCTAGACAAGGAAATAAGGCCATAAAAATAACTAAAATTGATTCATACTGAAAAGGAAGGATACAGAAATCTTTGGTATGGTTATTTATGTAGAAAGTCACAAAGAATCTAGTAAAAACTCCTAGAACTAAAAAGTGAGTTTAGTAAGTTTACATATACAACTTCAACATACACAAATCAATTATGTGTTGCAAAATAGTAAGAACAATTCAATTTTGAAATTTAAATGCATATATCCATTTAACATGAGAGAGAGAATGAATAATTTAAAAAAATATTTATTATAGTTTAAATATGAGGTGTCCCCAGAGCTCATATGTGAGATAATGTAAGAAAATTTATAGGTGAGATGATTGGGTTATGAAAGCTTTCACCAAATCATTGTGTTAATCCATTTGTAGGGATTAACTGAAGGCAGGTAGGTATGGTTCTAGGGCATGGGTCATTGGGGGAATGCATATGGGGTCCATATTTTGTATCTAATGAGTGAGTGCTCTCTCTCTGCTTCCTGTTTCATATATCCTAAGCTGTTTCCCTCCACACAATCTTCTGCCATGATGTTCTGCCCCACCTTGGTCCCAGAGCAAGGGAGTCTACCATTTATAGACTGAAACCTCTGAAACTATCATCCCAAAATAAACATTTTCTCCTCTAAAATTGTTCTTGTCAGGTCTTTTAGTCACAGCAGTAAAAGAGCTGACTAAAATACTATGCATTTATAAGTTTGTCTAACAAAAATATATCTAGGGACTCTACACAGAAACCTACCAAATACTGAAGAAAGAAAGAATTATTAAATAATTTTTTAAATAAATGGAGAAATATACCATATTCATGGATTGAAAGACTCAATATAATTGTGAGATCTTCCCGATTTTATTTTATCTTGTGACACCTGTATCCCAATAACACTCTCCAATTTTTTTTTGGTAGACATTGATGAACTGATTTCAAAATGCATTGAAAGGCAAAGTAGCTGGATTTGCCTAAAGAATTGTGAAAAATAATGAAATTGGCAGGCTCACAAAGTCCAGTTTCAAGAATAAAAATAAAGATACAACAATCAAGACAATATGGTTGACAAAATAAAAAGCATACATAGATAAATTGGATGGGATACAAGTTCCAGAAACAGATTTACAAAAATATCTTCAGCTGATGTTGACAAATGAGCAGACAGTGCATTACAAGAAGTAGAGTCTTTTTCATAATGGTTCTATTAAAAAATGAACAACCATTTTTAATAAATGAATAAATACATTGCTTAGACCTGACGACCTGACTAAAACATAAATTAAAATGGCCATAGAACTGAATTCAAACCATAAAAATGTAAAACTTCTTGTACATATGGGAGAAAATATGTGTTCTTAAGTTCGGAGGTAAATTTTTATGCATGTGGAAAAAAATCATGACCATAAAAATAAAACCAACCAATTGGATTCCATAAGCATTTAAAAAACATGTTGTTCAAAACACTGTTAAGAGTTTGAAAACAGAAATCTCTAGCTGGGCGAAAAATCTATGTAAACCATATATCTGATAAAGGACTTAATTAAATCCTGTATATGTAAGGAAATCTCAAAAGTCAGCTATAAGAAAATAAGCAATCCAATAAATAATCAGAATACAGATGTGAGCATGCCTTTCATCAGAGAAGATGGGCAAATGGCAGGTAAGTGCAGGAGAGCACACGTCACCTGGTCTGTCACTAAGGAAATTGTGTTATTAATAGTACTGCTTCAGCTACCGCCTTCACTTAAGAATTTTCTATCTGGAATTTTAATTTATATTTATTCCCAGTAGGTGAAAGATAATTTCTAAAAAAAAAAAAAATACTCAGGTGAGACATATAGTCTTCAAAACGCGAATATCTTATAAGACACTGTTCCTTTATTGGTAGGATTTATCGAAGCAGCAATCTATCTCAAGCTGTGTTGACTGCCTACTGTATGCCCAGCTCAAGTTTCAGACAAGAATTTAATTCAGTTGTCTGGCCCTTTATTTTATTTGACCAAACAAATCAACTCCACCCAGAATGGCAACTCTCATGTATCCTTTGGTGTTCTCCATGGTATCATCCGTGTAATAAATTAAATGGCTCAGAGGATGTAGCATAACTAATCTTCACTCACCAGGTGGTTTTAGTACACCAGGGAAGTCAGACATTCTGGAGAAAGACAGCAAGTCTGTTCTGTAGTCTCACCTATAAACAGCACACTGTGCCTGACTTCTTTCCATATTTACTGTGAAAGGAGAGAAGAGTCCAATCTCTCAAAACTTAGAAGTCACCTGTGCCTGTGGGCTTGCTGGGGCTGCAGCTTGGCAGAACCCCAGTGAAGCGGCTTTCTCCAGCCACTGGAGCCCGCAGCCTTTAGAGTGCACTGCCTTTTCTCACGGCAAACTGGTGCAGGTGAGTACTTCTACATCCCTAATTTTTTTTGTTTGTTTGTTTTAAACAAAGCCAACCTGCTTTTTAAGCAAAGCAGATTCCTTACCTACAGAGATGTGGTACTGTTTAATATTTACTATTGGGAAGAGCTTGGGCAATTCTTAAGATTCCCAATTAAGTGGCCAATCTATGTTGAGCAGAGGACAGACATGCAGACATCAGAGCCCTCTGGTCACACCCATCTATTTCCTTTATGCATCCATCTGTAACTGATGGAACTATAGAGTGGGTTTGCTTTTTTAAACTTTTTTCCATTCTACCCTTGGTCTCCTTAAGATCCTAATGTCCTGAAGCTGAAGAGAAGCAAAGATCATGGCTAATGCTGTAGTTCTAGGAAAGAACTGGCTTTCATTACAGATTTTGCTGGAGTCCCAGCAATAGTGTTAGACATGAAAGTATAATATTCAAAGTAGAAAAAATATTAATTTAAAATGAGTTAACCTCCTTTCTAAATACCCTTTGAAATCTATAACCATATTATTAGAATTAACAGGGAGATAGCAGGAACTCTAGGCAAAAATGCACAATACAATATGATCGATGTATGTACATTCCATGTATGTATTATATGTCAAAATGCATTCTATTGTCATGTATAACTAAATAAATAAATAAATAAAATTTTTAAAAAATAGATAAAAGTATCACCAACTGCCACAGTCTAGCTACAACAAAATAACCGGGGGGTGAGGAGCAACTTGTGTACATTGATACAGCAGGAGTGGGAGCCGTTTATTGTAGGACAGGAGGGGTATAGGTACACTCCACACAGCTTATCTTAATTAACATAAACTAGATACAGCAGTCAACCAATAAGGAATCTCCACACTTAATGGCTCACTGGCGTTACTTCACAAACCACTCCCTCTGGCAAAAGCCAGGCGCCATCCCGACTTGTTTACAGACCCTAACAACCAACTTTATATTCGTTTTACTTTATTTTACTAGTGCATTATAGTTGTACATAATATTGGTGTTAATTTTTATATAATTAGGTAAGCACAGTATATAATGTGCTCTTCATCAGACTTCAGTATTTCCTGTGTAATATCAATTATATGGCAACATATAAAGACAAAAACTCAAAGGCAATAAAATGCATTATTTATAATGGTATAAATACTTAATATACTAGACATGAACCTAGAAGTGAAAAAGTATGTCAGGTAAAATAATGGGTATATGAAAATACATATAAGCATACAACCTATGAATATTTTATGTATTCATGAATTTGAAAACTCAACATTGACACAATTTAATTTTTACATTCAGTACAATTCTGAAAGAGTCCAAAATGGGTTTTAATAGAAGATGAAAATTTGATTATAACATTTTTATAGAACAGCAAAGATTCAAGAGTGGGCAGAATATTTTGAGGACTAATGTCATGCACTCTGTGTGTGCAAAAGGGTTGCCCTACCTCATACCAAAGGTGGCTATAAAGCTTTACTAATGACAATACCAGTCTGGTAATCTCTCTGTACCAAGAGTTAAGAGACAGAAAATGAAATAGTAGAAGAGAATACAGCCCAGAAACATATCCATACCTGTACAGAAGTTTAACATATGAGAATATGTGATTATATATCACTGAAAAATGATATGTTATTTGATAGTGATCTAATAATCCATCATTCAAAGTAAAATACAAGGTAAACTAAGATTGAACATCCATCTCACATTATATTCAGAATCAAATACAGACCATAATTTGACATAATGTGAAAAACAAGAGTATCCGAATGCATAAAAATTATACAAGACAAATAAATGCTCTGAGGGGGTGGAGTCATTTCCTAAACAAACTATAAGAACCACAAACTATAAAGGAAACTCTGGTTATTTCAATCACATTATAATTCAGGCTTTGTTTAACATCAAAGTCATTATAAGAAATGAAAAAGAACTCAAGAATTAGGAGAGGAAATATTACAATATAGGAAATTGTGATGATTTAGTACCCAGACTATAGTAAAAGTACCCAAATGCCACAAGAAAAAGACACAGTCTTCAATTAATGATGCCCATCTCTAGGTCAGAATGGAAGCTTTTATTATATTCTGCTGATTTTTAATTTTCTAGTATATTTCAATAATATTTCCAATTTTTTATTACATTTAAAATACTAATTTTCGAGTGCCTGCAAGCGAGGGGAACCTGCAAGCCACGGGCGGGCGGGTCAGGACCAGCAACCAGCCAAGTGACAGCAGCTACACGCGCCGGCGGGGAACGCGGACCGGACCCACTAGGACAGGTCCGGCGGACGGCTGAGGGCTAGGCCCGTCCCCTCCCCCAGTGTCTGCAGGTAGGCGGGGGACTGTGAACACCAGCAGAGCAGGCCCAAAGCCTGCTGAGGGGCGGAACCGGCCCTTCCCCCAGTGCCTGCAAGCTAGGCCAACCTGCAACCCATCGGGAGGTTAGGCCCAGCAACCTATGGAGTGACACAGGTGCCCCTGGCGCCTGCTGGGTAGGTGGACCTTTGACCGACCAGCAAAGCAGACCTAGGGCCTGCCAGCATGGTAGACGGATCACACTAATTGGAGGAGGATCACAGCCACTACCTGCCCTGCAAGGGTGATTTTTCAACTATACAAGAGCAATATAAATAAATAGAGGGGGAAAATATCAAAGACACAACAATTTCACCAAGCAGAAAGAAACGCCAGCAGTATGAAACGACAAGGAAAGAAAGGACCACAGGCAATGCAGGTCAACTCAACTTTAGAAGAGGTAATAGCTGCAACAGATGGAATGTCAGATAGAGAGCTCAGGACATACATGCTTCAGATGATCTGGAGTCTCAAGGAAGACATGAGACAGCAAAATCAGACAATGAAAGATCACATTGACAAACAAATCCAGGAAGTAAAAGATCAATTTCACAGGGAGATAGAGGTAATAAAAAACAAACAAATAGAAATACTAGAAATGCAGGAAACAATAAACCAACTTAAAAACTCAATTGAGAATACTACCAGCAGAGTGGATCACTTAGAAGATAGAACATCAGACAATGAAGACAGAGTATTTCAACTTGAAAAGAACATAGATAGCTCAGCAAGTCTACTAAGAAACCATGAGCAGAACATTCAAGAGCTATGGGATAATATCAAAAGACCAAACTTAAGAGTCATTGGGATACAGGAAGGCACAGAGCTCCAAACCAAAGGATTAAGCAATCTATTCAGTGAAATAATACAAGAAAACTTCCCAGACTTGAAGAATGAGACAGAATCCCAAATCCTAGAAGCCTACAGGACGCCGAATGTGCAAAATCATAAGAGATCCACACCTAGACACATTATAATGAAGATGTCCAACATACAGAATAAGGAGAGAATTTTAAAAGCTACAAGGGAAAGGAAGCAGATTACATTTAGGGGTAAACCAATCAGAATAACAGCTGATCTCTCAACACAGACTCTAAAAGCTAGAAGATCCTGGAATAACATATTTCAAACGCTTAAAGAAAATGGATTCCAACCAAGAATCTTGTATCCGGTGAAATTAAGCTTCAGGTTAGAAGATGAAATTAAAACCTTCCACGATAAACAAAAGTTAAAAGAATTTGCAGCTAGAAAACCATCTCTTCAAAAAATCCTTGGCAAAACATTACAGGAAGAGGAAATGGAAAATAACATTGAAAACCAACAATGGGAGGTAGGACAGTAAAGGGGGGAAAGTAGTCAAAGAGGATAACAAATCAGGTTTAGTAACATCAATAAACAAACATGGATAGAAGAACAAACCATATCTCAATAATAACCCTAAATGTTAATGGCTTAAACTCACCAATTAAGAGACACAGGCTAGTAGAATGGATCAAAAAACAAGACCCAACAATATGCTGTCTACAGGAGACGCATTTGATAGGAAAAGATATACATAGACTGAAGGTGAAAGGTTGGGAAAAATCATATCACTCATATGGACTGCGGAAACAAGCAGGAGTGGCCATACTCATATCTAATAAAATAGATTTCAAGCCAAAGCTAATCAAAAGGGACAAAGAAGGACACTTCATACTGCTTAAGGGAACCATACACCAACAAGACATAACAATCATAAATATATATGCCCCAAATAATGGTGCAGCTGTGTTCATCAAGCAAACTCTTCTCAAGTTCAAGAGTCTAATAGACCACCATACAATAATCATGGGAGACTTCAACACACCTCTCTCACCACTGGACAGATCTTCCAAACAAAAGTTAAATAAGGAAACTATAGAACTCAATAACACAATTAACAACCTAGACTTAATTGACATATATAGACTATACCACCCAACATCAAGTAGCTACACTTTTTTCTCAGCAGCACATGGAACCTTCTCAAAAATAGACCATATATTATGTCACAGGGCAACTCTTAGACAATACAAAGAGGTAGAGATAATACCATGCATCTTGTCTGATCATAATGGAATGAAACTGAAAATCAATGATAAAAGAAGAAAGGAAAAATCAAACATCACCTGGAGAATGAACAATAGGTTGCTGAGTGATCAATGGGTTTTAGAAGACATCAAGGAGGAAATTAAAAAATTCCTAGAGTTAAATGAAAACACAGACACAACATATCGGAATCTATGGGACACATTGAAAGCAGTCCTAAGAGGAAAATTCATTGCTTGGAGTTCATTCCTCAAAAAAAGAAAAAACCAACAAATAAATGATCTCATACTTCATCTCAAAATCCTAGAAAAAGAAGAGCAAAACAACAGCAAAAGAAGTAGAAGGCAAGAAATAATTAAAATCAGAGCTGAAATTAATGAAATTGAAACAAAAGAAACAATTGAAAAAATTGACAAAACTAAAAGCTGGTTCTTTGAAAAAATAAATAAAATTGACAGACCCTTAGCCATGCTAACGAAGAGAAGAAGAGAGAGAACCCAAATTACTAGCATACGGGATGAAAAAGGCAATATCACAACAGACACTTCAGAAATACAGAAGATAATCAGAAATTACTTTGAATCCTTATACTCCAATAAAATAGAAGATAGTGAAGGCATAGATAAATTCCTTGAGTCTTATGATCTGCCCAGATTGAGCCAGGAGGATATAGACAACCTAAACAGACCAATAACAATAGAGGAAATAGAAGAAACCATCAAAAGACTACCAACTAAGAAAAGCCCAGGACCGGATGGGTATACAGCAGAGTTTTACAAAACCTTTAAAGAGGAACTAACACCAAAACTTTTCAAGCTATTTCAGGAAATAGAAAAAGAGGGAGAACTTCCAAATTCATTCTACGAGGCCAACATCACCCTGATTCTGAAACCAGACAAAGACACTTCAAAGAAAGAAAACTACAGACCAATATCTCTAATGAACCTTGATGCAAAAATCCTCAATAAAATTCTGGCGAATCGGATTCAAATACATATCAAAAAAATTATACACCATGATCAAGTAGGATTCATCCCTGGTATGCAAGGTTGGTTCAATATACGGAAATCAATAAATGTTATCCACCACATCAATAGACTTAAAAATAAGAACCATATGATCATCTCAATAGATGCAGAAAAAGCTTTCGACAAAGTACAGCATCCCTTTATGTTCAAAACTCTAGAAAAATTAGGGATAACAGGATCATACCTCAACATTGTAAAAGCAATCTATGATAAGCCACAGGCCAGCATCATTCTGAATGGAGAAAAATTGAAGGCATTCCCTCTAAGATCTGGTACAAGACAGGGATGCCCTCTCTCACCACTTCTGTTCAACATAGTCCTCGAAACACTGGCCAGAGCAATTAGGCAGACAAAAGAAATTAAAGGCATAAAAATAGGAAAAGAAGAACTTAAATTATCACTATTTGCAGATGATATGATTCTATACCTAGCAGACCCAAAAGGGTCTACAAAGAAGCTATTAGAGCTAATAAATGAATTCAGCAAAGTGGCAGGATATAAGATCAACACGCATAAATCAAAGGCATTCCTGTATATCAGCGACAAATCCTCTGAAACGGAAATGAGGACAACTACTCCATTCACAATATCCCCCCAAAAAATAAAATACTTGGGAATCAACCTAACAAAAGAGGTGAAAGATTTATACAATGAAAATTAAAGAACCCTAAAGAAAGACATAGAAGAAGACCTTAGAAGATGGAAAAATATACCCTGCTCATGGATAGGCAGAACTAACATCATCAAAATGGCGATATTACCAAAAGTCCTATATAAGTTCAATGCAATGCCAATCAAAATCCCAACAGCATATCTTGTAGAAATCGATAAAAGAATCATGAAATTCATATGGAATAATAAAAGACCCAGAATAGCAAAAACAATACTAAGCAGGAAGTGTGAATCAGGCGGTATAGCGATACCAGACTTCAAACTATACTACAGAGCAATAGTAACAAAAACAGCATGGTACTGGTACCAAAACAGGCGGGTGGACCAATGGTACAGAATAGAGGACACAGTAACCAATCCACAAAACTACAACTATCTTATTTTTGATAAAGGGGCTAAAAGCATGCAATGGAGGAAGGATAGCATCTTCAACAAATGGTGCTGGGAAAACTGGAAATCCATTTGCACCAAAATGAATCTGAATCCCTATCTCTCGCCGTGCACAAAAGTTAACTCAAAATGGATCAAGGAGCTTGATATTAAATCAGAGACATGGCATCTGATAGAAGAAAAAGTTGGTTATGATCTACACGCTGTGGGATCGGGCTCCAAATTCCTCAATAGGACACCCATAGCGCTAGAGTTAACAAATAGAATCAACAAATGGGACTTACTCAAACTAAAAAGTTTTTTCTCAGCAAAAGAAACAATAAGAGAGATAAACAGGGAGCCTACATCCTGGGAACAAATCTTTACTCCACACACTTCAGATAGAGCCCTAATAACCAGAATATACAAAGAACTCAAAAAATTAGACAATAAGATAACAAATAACCCAATCAATAAATGGGCCAAGGACCTGAACAGACACTTCTCAGAGGAGGACATACAATCAATCAACAAGTACATGAAAAAATGCTCACCATCGCTAGCAGTCAGAGAAATGCAAATCAAAACTACCCTAAGATACCATCTCACTCCAGTAAGACTGGCAGCCATTAGGAAGTCAAACAACAATAAGTGCTGGAGAGGATGCGGGGAAAAGGGCACTCTTGTTCATTGCTGGTGGGACTGCAAATTGGTGCAGCGAATTTGGAAAGCAGTATGGAGATTTCTTGGAAAGCTGGGAATGGAACCACCATTTGACCCAGCTATTCCCCTTCTCGGTCTATTCCCTAAAGCCCTAACAAGAGCATGCTACAGGGACACTGCTACATCGATGTTCATAGCAGCTCAATTCACGATAGCAAGACTGTGGAACCAGCCTAGATGCCCTTCAATAGATGAATGGATTAAAAAAATGTGGCATTTATACACAATGGAGTATTACTCTGCATTAAAAAATGACAAAATCATAGAATTTGGAGGGAAATGGATGGCATTAGAGCAGATTATGCTAAGTGAAGCTAGTCAATCTTTAAAAAACAAATACCAAATGACTCCTTTGATATAAGGGGAGTAAACAAGGACAGGGTAGGGACGAAGAGCTTGAGAAGAAGATTTACATTAAACAGGGATGAGAGGTGGGAGGGAAAGGGAGTGAGAAGGGAAATTGCATGGAAATGGAAGGCGATCCTCAGGGTTATACAAAATGTCATATAAGAGGAAAGGAGGGGCAAGACAAGATAATACAAATGGAAGTAATGATTTACAGTAGAAGGGGTAGAGAGAGAAAAGGGGAGGGGAGGGGAGGGGAGGGGAGGGGGGATAGTAGAGAATAGGACAGACAGCAGAATACATCAGACACTAGAAAGGCAATATGTCAATCAATGGAAGGGAAACTGATGTGATACAGCAATTTGTATATGGGGTAAAAGCGGGAGTTCATAATCCACATGAATCAACCGTGTAATATGATGTATTAAGAACTATGTAATGTTATGAACGACCAATAAAAAAAAAAGAAAAAAAAGAAAATAAAATAAAATACTAATTTTCATTAATCCTTTCAATTTGAAAATTTTCTTCGATATCTGCTAATTTCTCCTCCCTCTCTTCCAATAATTCTTGTTGACAGTTACATCATCTATACTGATCTTTCTACATTCCTTAAAGTTTTCTTTTCATATATTTTGTTTTTCTTATGAATTGAAGAATTTTTATACCTTTTCTATTAACATTTTGGGTATATACACACACACTTATACACAAATTTTTGAAGAGATATATATTACCATTTTAATGAACTTTTGTCTTATTGTTTAATCTTTTGTACATTCATTTATTTTTATACTGAGAATATATGTTTTCATCTCAATAAAAATGCTCATACACTTGAAACTTGTCTTGGGAACTTTGATGATCCTATCTTCATGGGTGAATAGTTTTGTGAGTTTATCTTAGTCTCTTTCTCATAGTTCCTTCAATTTTTGTGAACTTGGATTTTTGTTACCAAAGAATGACACAAATTTTTATTGGAAATTCTGTGTGGGTAAAATTCAATAGGGAGATCATTCACCACTATATTTAAAAACCACATAGCTAACTCAATGGAAATGTTTTAAAATCTGGAAAAGAAATTACCCAGGTACTCAAAATTATATATTATAACTTAGGCTCAAGAAGAAAAGTGTTAAAAAGATGAAATATAAGCAGCAGGCATCACTGATAACAGCTATCCATTTGGAAACAAATTGAGAACCCTATCTTGCACTTTCCAAAATAGTAAGAAGCAGATGACAAGTTACAGAACACACAATATACAAGGAATACTAAGATATAATTTTATACCATTTTATTGGTGGTGACCTTCCTGAGGAAATCAAAATACTTAAAGAGTTGAAAACTTCCACATGAAAAAGTCACTAAAAAAAAGGTGAGAAAGGCAATTTTAAATATTTATATACTTAAAATATAGGAAAATGATATTAGAGTTATTAAAATTCCATAAATCTTATCAAGAAAAGTATGTATATATAATAAAATATATAGAAAACTATGTGATATGCATTTATAATTATGTCAAAATGAACCCACTATTATGTATAACCATAATGTACTAAAAATAAAAAAATAAACAAAAAAGCAGTATCTGTCATTGAACAAAAGTTAAATAGAGTACATCATATTATAAAGAGAGTATAAAATAGTAATAAGGTGAATTAGTATGAATTATATGTATTAAAATCTCTCAGTCTAATTGCCAAAGTAAGCACAAGAACTTATTTAGTCACATTAATTTAAAAAAGACACAAAAATGCTGTATGGTCAGGCACAGTAGTGTATGCCTGTGATCTCAGCAGCTCAGGAGGATTGCAAGTTCAAAGCCACCCTCAGTGATTTAGGGAGGTCCTAGGCAACTTAGAAGACCCTGTCTCAAAAACTAAAATATCAAATCAGCTGAGGATACAGCTCAGTGGTCTCTGGGACCAAAAAAAAAAAAAAAAAAAAAAAAAAAAAAAAAAAAGCTGTGCATGGTGCCTCTATGGACAAGACAACTTAAAGGGTGTTGGAATTCTGCCCGCTCTTCTCTGGCCAGTGGTAGGAGCCATAGGCAGGTGGGGCCCTGGATGGGGGAAGGGGAGATAGAAGCAATTTCTATTCCTTGTACTGCCTACTTTTATAGCAGGAATGTATTAAAATGTAACGTGCTCATTAAAACTCCTTCCTACTATTATTTGAATAAATTTTAGCTAGGTCAATACATTTATGGTATTTCAAAATGTTAACAGAAGCCCTGTTCTTTCTTCCCATCTGTCAGAAAATTATTAATCACTGAAAGATATTGCTCCACAGAGTTTTAAATTCATGTGCTCCTTGTTAATGAGGTGGTGAAAAACAGCTCGGTACTAGTTTTTGAATTACACATCCTCAGTATAAGTCTAGATAATCTCCACATTAATATTTATCCCAAACTCAGAAAATCTAATACTAATCATTCAGACTTCTGTCTCAGATTCTGTGATTGTTTTAGGCACCCCAGATGAATTTTATTTATTTATTTTTTTGCATCAGAAGGAATGATTTAAAATATAAAGAATAAATATCAAATAGATTGCAAAATAATATTTTTTAACTCTAGGACACCTACACTTTAAAGATTCATTTTATGAGACATTATCTGTTGCTGATTGCAAAGGATTCTGATTTTCATGATCAGTTAATATTTAGATTTCCTTAGTTTAGTAGCAAGCACTGATTGAGGGTCTACTATACCAAACACCTTTCTCTCCAAGAACTGAACATGCAGCTCCAAAGAGGTAAGTATGGTTCTTGCTACAATATAGACTACAGTGGTAGAGCAGCAAGAGGTTATAAAAAATAATAGCACTGAAAAACTAGAATTTTCATGTATGTCCTAAGAGGTGTGACGGTGATGTTATTAGAATAATCAGGTGGAAATGTGCATAGCTAATAGGTTTATAGAAGGCCTGTGGTTAAAGGGTCAAAATTAGAAAATGTAAGCTAGGACCTGATCTAGAAGTGGAAGCCAGCTCTGCTTTCAGGAAGAGCCTGATTCTCTTGAAAGGGAAAAGGCAGTCCAGCTCCTTGGAGGGTGGGGAGGAAGGGAGAGATCAGCGGTGATCAAGGTGGAGTGTAGCCAAGCCCCATGGAGGTAGGCCTCCTGTGAGGTGGTGGGTAACCTGGACTTTCATGGAGGTTCAGAAGAATGCCACAGAAGGGCTTACAGCCAGGGAAAGAAATGGTGTGGCTGCTTCCTAGGGAAAAGAAAATAGAGACCTGGAAAAAAATCAGGAGGCTAGTGGGAAAGTCCAGCTGGAAGATGCCAATTTGATAAAGGGTGGAAAAGTATAGCAGAAAGCAGAGGGCCCTTCCTGCATGTTGACAGGAAGCCTGAAAGGTATGAGAAATCTAAAAGAACTCCTGGGTTTTGTCCTGGACAAGACATTCAAGGGGCAATGGTGCCATGTACTCATGTAAGGGCCAAGAGACAGGACTACAATCCATACTCACAGGGTATTGCATCTCTGCAATGCTGCAATCCATGCCTTTTTCTTTTCTGTTTTTTAACTTAATTTTTTAATTTGTTTTAATTAGTTGTATATGACAATATAATACATTCATGCACTTTGATATATCATACATAGATGGGATATAATTTCTCGTTTTTCTGAGTGTACAAGTTGTAGAATCACATGGGTCATGTCGTCACATATATACATTAAGGTAATGATATTGGTTTCTTTCTACTCTCCTTCCTATCCCCACATGCCCTCCCCTCCCTTCACTTCTCTCTACCTAATCTAAGGTAACTCCATTCTTCTCTAGTGCCCCACCTTATTGTGAATTAGCATCTGCCCACTAGAAAACATTCAGCTTTTGTTTTTTGGGGATCCTCTTATTTCACTTAGGATGATATTCTTCAACTCCATCCATTTACTGGCAAATGCTATAATTTTATTCTTTTTTAAAGCTGAGTAATATTCCATTGAATATATATATATATATATATATATATATATATATATATATATATATATATATATCACATTTTCTTTATCCATTCATCTATTGAAGGATTCCCAGGTTGATTCCAAAATTTAGCCATTGTGAATTGAGCTGCTATAAACATTGACATTACTGTATTAAGCTGATTTTAAGTCCTTTGGGTATAAACCAAAGAGTGGGATAGCTGGGTCAAATGGTGGTTCCATTCCAAGTTTTCTGAGAAATCTCCATACTGCTTTCCATAGTGGTTGTACCAATTTTTAGTCCCACATTGCCAGTAGGACTGCATATTCTTTTATTTTTGTTTTGTTTTGTTTTCTTTTCTTTTCATATTACTGGGGGTCAAATCCAAGGGTGCTCTTCCACTGAGCCACATCCCTAGCCCTTTTTATTTTTTATTGATACAGAGTCTTGCTAAGTTACCCAGGCTGGCCTTGAACTTGTGATCCTCTTGCCTCAGCCTCTTGAGTCACTGGAATTATAGGTACCACAGCACCCAGCTTATGCCTTGATTTTAAAATAATTTTATATTTGATTTCTCATTAATAACACTGAATTAGAAATTTTCCAATACCTTCAGTTCTAGATAATAGAGAATTAGTAATAAGTAAGCTTCAAATCATATTACTATGGTTGCAGTCACTGTTAAAATCAGTCTAATTTTATGTAGTGACTTGGTTAATAGCTATTTTTATAATGCTTGGCATAAACTCTAAAATCTCAATTCTGAAAGTTATGTCATTATTATGTTCCTATCAAATAAATTTTTAAAATAAATACTTAGTAGTACGTAAAGCTTACTTGGAGAAAATAAAACATGAGTCTATCTACTTATTCTATACGGCTTATTTTCTTATGAAACTTCATTAAACATTAATTGTCTTAGTAGAATAATATAAGGTATTACTATTAAGATATCAATCTAGAGTTTAAACTTTTGTAATTTGCTAGATAGTTGGCACTTTTCCATATATATCTTGGAAAAAATACCATGCTATGTCTCAATTACAGAGTTGAAATGAAATAAAGAGAAATTGTAAATATTGGCATGTAGAATAGCATATGCATGTTAAAAGGACAGCACTTACCTGGCACTGTACTGTTATTACAAGAGGTTCAATTCACAGTAAAAACTTCAACAAGCCAATGTTTATCAAAATATATCACATTCTCAAATATTTATAGATTTGATATTTAGAATACAATATAAGTTTATAAGAAAATGTATGCTTTTTGTATTGGCGTAATAGTACATGAATATTCTTTGGGTAAATTTCAACAATATATCCTTAATTTGAGTCCCACTACTACAATTCCTTACACATTTGCCATATTTCATATAATAAATGCATAGTTAATGTATAATTCATATTTGAATAACATATTATCCAGTGACATTTCAGCAAGGGGATGAACTTTTAGCCTCTGCATTAGCATAAAAATGAAAATAAATTTTAGCAATTAAGATTGAGTTGATAATGTTAGAAAATTTCTATTCTGCTTGAGATATTTCAGGATATTTTATGTGAACATGAAGAATACAATGTGCCTTACTGGGAAGTCATCCCTAATATGTGATCTTTAATTAACATAAGAAGACACATTTCTAAGTTTATCTGATATATACACTACTTTGAAAATAAGAGTATAATACATATAAATGTGTGTGGTTTTGTGTGTGTACATGTACATAATAGGTAATATGAAGGAATCTGCAAGCCATTCTGGATTGTGTAAAAATGGGCATGTAAAAATTTAAATAATGGTGCAAGTCATATATTTTGAGGCACGGTAATTACAACATCTCGATTGCCCTTTCACGTTCCCTGTGTCTGGAACAGTGGCTGCTGGTTATCCTGGAAAGAAGTTAATCTATATGGAAATATATTTGGGCTGGCAGGTAGCTTTTTACATCCTCCGAAGCCTTTTCTCTTTCTAATGTTAAAATTCCAGTTTAATTCTCTTAAATTGGGACTCTTTGCATCACTGCCTGAAAATATCAAGGGAATACTTATTTTCTATGTTATCTGATTTATAGAATATATTAATCTATGCTTTATAGACTAAGGGTGCTCTGCAAACTATTTAAGGGATCAGACTCTGCCAATTGCCCACCCAATATCTATTCTCCCTTTTTGCATCATGAAAGATTCTTAATTTTATCTGAGATGGAAATAAGTCCATCTGAAACACTCAATGTTCTCAATTCCCATGCAGCTAGTTGTGGAATGTGATTAAGTTTTGGCTGAACGAGCAGACCCCAGTGGTTAGGTCTCTAGGGGTACTTGAGGATCTGCCGCTGGGCAACCTCACCCTTTTCCATTCTGTGATGGTTTCTTTTATGTGTCAACTTGACTGGGCCACAGTGTGCACAGATATTGGGTCCAACATTGTTCTGGGTATTTCTACAAATATACTTCAGGGTAAGATTTTCAGTTTCATTGGTAGAGAACAGCAGATGGCCTCTATAACGTGGGTAGATCATCTAATCATTGAAAGTATGAGGAGGACGAAGAGGCTGATGCTCCTCTGAGTAAGAGAAGCCCAAGCAGATGCCTTCAAACTTCATCAATACCAAGGCTCCCTTGGCCTCCAGCCTGCTGCCCACACTGCAAATGCAGACTCTCAAGTCTCCATAATCACATGGACCAACTTCTTCATGTGTATGTGCAATATGAGAGGCTATGATGCCTGTCACTCTTCTGCACGTGTAATCTTAACATATAAGTATGTATGCATCTGTATATACACATCTATATATCCTTAATATTACATATGTGTAGGTAGATAAAGATGTAGGTATACAGATATATCTCACATAATTGCCTATTGATTTTGTGTCTTTGCAAAATCCCGGACTAATACATATTCCCACTAAAATTCTTAATCCATAAAGGCACTGTTGATGGTATATACCACTCCCACTCTGCCTGAGACTATACCTACTTTATCAGAAAAACAAACCCTTGTAATTTCACCTAAACCAAGCTTTTTTTTTGTAAGACAAATATGCAGACAAATAAAATTCTAAAGATTATCACTAACAATGTATAAAATCAGAGGTCCCTAAAATTTCACAAGCTTTTATCATTCAAGAGCTGTGTAGTTCTTTAAAATGATTTGTTTCCAGTCAGGACTTTGAGGATAATGTCAGAACTACTTCATTATGCAGTAACTATTTCCTAAACTCTTTTGTACTTTGGGGCCAAGTGCAGAGGAACACATGAAATTAGCCTTCCCCTACTGTGTACAAATGACTTTTATGGCGTTAATCTCAGTGGTGACATAGGTCCTATAAAAACAATGCAATGTGTCACACATCCTGCAGATCAAAGCATTGGCTGGTATACACAATGATAGTAAAAACTATGTTGTTCACAAGAACTTCAGAATTGGCTCACTTGCCTATTTGCTAATGCCAGCCTTTTTATCGAGGTCCATTAATTAATTTGGGTCAATTTAAACACAATTGACTTCTGAGGGAAATTATGCATTATTGAAGAATCTCATACGACTTCTAACACATCCGTGACCTTTGTCAGTCACTCAAAAATGTTTTGATATCTTTCCTTATTTACTTTGAACATTTCTTTGTGGATTAAATCCTGGCAATAAGGATTTTTCTGATGGTATGGTGACTCTATATCAGACTCTATAAAACGAGTGTTTTGTTTGTTTTGGTTTATTGCATAACTGTTTTATCATGCATTTCCATGCGCTTTTACTTATTTTACTTTTTAGTATATATCAATTTTTGTGAAAGAAATGTATGTGATCCGTGTTAATCTATATGTATTCTTTCTTAGTGATTTAATAAGAAAACATTAACTATTTTCCAATGAGAAAATATAATAATAATAATATCAATAATAAACACAGAGCCCAGTGTGGTAGCACACGTCTTTAATCCCTGCATGTCAGAGGCTGATGCAGGAGGATCACAAGTTCCAGGCCAGCCTCAGCAACTTAACAAGACCTCGGCAACACAGCAAGAACCTATCTCAAAATAAAAAAATAAAACACTGGAGATGTGGCTCAGTTGTATAGTGTACCTGGGTTCAATCCTAGTACAGACCCCCCAAAACTAAAATAATGATAATAACAACATGATAATAGTAATAATAACACAAGCCATATTCCAGGCACTTAATTACTTTGTACTTAATGCATATTTTATCATTTAATCTTTAAAAATATTTCTCTTATGTCCATCTGAGAGAAAATTTTGGAAACATTAAATATATTTTTCCAAGTGAAAACAATAACGTGCACCCACTTCTTAGTAGGTATTATTCATTTAAACGTTACCTGGGACTCCTTGTACTGCAATTCTTGCTAGAGAATAGATTCTCGAGTGTTGCTGTGCAATACCAATCCAAAGCTCCAAGTGGTTGAGATCTGTGCCATGGTTTGCAAGTGCTGTGTCCCTGGAAGATTTCTGTGTTGCAAGCTTTGCTTCCACTGTGGGGATGTGGGAGGGGATGGGAACATAAAAAATCTGGGCTGAGACCCAGGGTCCTTATGTCACCGACGGTGCTGCCTGAGGAAGGGGCAGCAGGTCTCAGCAGAGGGTTCCCAGGAGAGTAAGTGAGCCTGAGCTCAGGGCTCTCTCTAGCATCCTATCCTGCACACAATCAGGTGTTCCTGCCGTGATCCGTCCACCCTCAGCGCCTGCCACAGGTCAAATTGATGAAATTGCCTGATGTTGGACTTTCAGCCTCAAAAACTGTGAGTGAAATAAACTGTACTTTTCTTTCTTTCTTCCTCCCATCTTTCCTTCCCTCCTTCCCTCCCTCTCTCCTCCCTCCCTTCCTCCTTTCCTCCCTTCTCTCTCTCTCTCTCTCTCTCTCTCTCTCTTTAGAACTCTTTCTTTCATTTTTGGCACTGGGGAATGAGCACAGGGGTGCTCTACCACTGAGCCATATCCCCAATCCTTTTTATTTTTCATTTTGAGACAGAATCTTGCTACATGTCCCAGTCCGGCCCCAAACTTGTGATCCTCCTGCCTGGACTTCCCAAGTGGCTTGTATCAGAGATGCGTGCCCCTGTGCCCAGTTAGCTCATTTTTGTTATAAAGTTCCCACACTTCAGTTATTTTGTTATAGTAGTAAAAAATGAACCAAAACAATATAAAATCTTTTTTTAAAGTATTTTTCTTATGATAAAAGTTACTTGTGGCAGGCTGTGCTGGCCACAGATATTTACTCTCGCCCCAGCCTTGACCAGGTGGGAGGCATATATATGCACACACAGCTGTATTAAGGTTTGGTCGTGAATTTGCTCTAATCCAAGGATTGCTAGTGGGCTTGCCTTACCACCTGCTCAGCCGGGTTTCCTAATGCAGTTGCTGCCCCCAGCCTCTGCTGCCCCCCTGGTGTGACTGTACAACATACATCGCATCACAAAGACACCTTTCCACTTGTGCTCCAGAGTTATGAGCAAGTGGAGAAGGATGAGAAAAAGCCAAGAAGGGCCAAGCAGCCGCCCAGGGTGACAGCAGGTGAAAAATGCAGAGGGGTGGGGTGCTGGGTGGGGTGCAGGGAACCAGCACACCGCGGGTGCCTGGAGATGCTTTGCCAGAGAATTCTGCACCTGGACCACATTATTTTGACATTTACCAAACGACTTTGGCAGTTTTCCATTGGCTTACAATGAGCAAACTTCCAAGAAATGTCCTAGTACCCTCATTACTTTCCTTCCAGAAAGATAGGGGCTGTTAATGTTGCTTACAAGTCACTGGGTATCTCCATAGGGACACATGGGGGTGACTTCATGCTGTGTTTCTGAATAGCCAAATCATCTGCCCCTTCATCTGCCCCTTGTTCTGCCCCTTCGTGAGCTTGCAGTGAATCAGGCAACTGAGAAGCTCTTTAACTCTTTCTTTCTCTTCTTGTTTTTTGGGGGATTGGAGGGGTACCAGGGATTGAACCCAGCAGCACTCAGCCACTGAGCCACAACCCCAGCTCTACTTTGTATTTTATTTAGAGACAGGGTCTCACTGATTTGCTTAACACCTCACTAAATTGCTGAGGCTGGCTTTGAACTCCCGATCTTCCTGCCTCAGACTCAGGAGCCACTGGGATTACAGACAAATGTAAATATCAGCAATGCATTTTGGATACTAACTTACCAATGTTTTCGCCCTGTTTTTGCATTCACTTTTTTCCTTAGGTCTGCTCATTTGCTCACTCTGGCCTTGATCTATTATTTCAGAAGCTAAATATTTCCATAAGCCTCTTTGAAAAAAAAATATTAAAAATTGACAGATTACAAAGGAAGACTTACAGTGATCACATTTTCACTACAGAGAAGGAATAAGGGGAAAAGATGTCTCTCGGTTCACATAAGCCACTGCTCCACGATCTGCTACAACAGCCAGTCTGAAAGTCTGGCTGCACCAGTGTCAGGTGAGAAGCCGAAAGAATGGAGAATCCTCGACCCCGCTCTGGGGCTGGCAGAGTCCGAACTACAGCCCACGCTGCGTGGTTCTCAGGCACAAGCCCACGTAGTGTGAAGCTTGTAGAAAGTGTCACCCAATCTACTCCAGGGTTTCTCATGATAGAACCCAGGAAGCCAGCAAGGAACAAAACACGGTTGTCACTTGAAACCTGTTTCAGACACAAAGACAAGGCTCTTTGAAGGAACAGAGGGTACACCAAAAATATCCAACTAGGTACAAAGGAAAATATAATAAACTTTAAGTAGCTGGTAACTACTTACAAAGTACAATGTTTTTTTTTTTATTGGTTGTTCACAACATTACAAAGCTCATGACATATCATATTTCATACATTAGATTGAAGTGGGTTATGAACTCCCAATTTTACCCCAAATGCAGATTGCAGAATCACGTCGGTTACACATCCACAAGTTTACATAATGCCCAATTAGTAATTGTTGTATTCTGCTACTTTTCCTATCCCCTACTATCCCCCCTCCCCTCCCCTCCCATCTTCTCTCTCTACCCCATCTATTGTAATTCATTTCTCTCCTTGTTAATTTTCCCATTCCCCTCACAACCTCTTATATGTAATATTGTATAGCAATGAGGGTCTCCCTTCATTTCCATGCAATTTCCCTTTTCTCTCCCTTTCCCTCCCATCTCATGTCTCTGTTTAATGTTAATCTTTTCTTCCTGCTCTTCCTCCCTGCTCTGTTCATAGTTGCTCTCATTATATCAAAGAAGACATTTGGTATTTGTTTTTTAGGGATTGACTAGCTTCACTAAGCATAATCTGCTCTAGTGCCATCCATTTCCCTGCAAATTCTATGATTTTGTCATTTTTTATTGCTGCATAGTACTCCATTGTGTATAGATGCCACATTTTTTTTATCCATTCATCTATTGAAGGGCATCTGGGTTGGTTCCACAGTCTAGCTATTGTGAATTGTGCTGCTATGAACATCGATGTGGCAGCATCCCTGTAGCATGCTCTTTTAAGGTCTTCAGGGAATAGTCCGAGAAGGGCAATAGCAGGGTCAAATGGTGGTTCCATTCCCAGCTTTCCTAGGAATCTCCAAACTGCTTTCCAAATTGGCTGCACCAATTTGCAGTCCCACCAGCAATGTACAAGAGTACCCTTTTCTCCACATCCTCGCCAGCACTTGTTGTTGTTTGACTTCATAGTGGCTGCCAATCTTACTGGAGTGAGATGGTATCTTAGGGTGGTTTTGATTTGCATTTCTCTGACTGCTAGAGATGGTGAGCATTTTTTCATGTACTTATTGATTGATTGTATGTCCTCCTCTGAGAAGTGTCTGTTCAGGTCCTTGGCCCATTTGTTGATTGGGTTATTTGCTATCTTATTGTCTAATTTTTTTAGTTCTTTGTATACTCTGGATATTAGGGCTCTATCTGAAGTGTGAGGAGTAAAAATTTGTTCCCAGGATGTAGGCTCCCTATTTACCTCTCTTATTGTTTCTCTTGCTGAGAAAAAACTTTTTAGTTTAAGTAAGTCCCATTTATTGATTCTTGTTATTAACTCTTGTGCTATGGGTGTCCTATTAAGGAATTTGGAGCCCGACCCCACAATATGTAAATCATAGCCAACTTTTTCTTCTATCAGGCAAAGAGTCTCTGATTTGATATCAAGGTCCTTGATCCATTTTGAGTTAACTTTTGTGCATGGCGAGAGAAAGGGATTCAGTTTCATTTTGTTGCATATGGATTTCCAGTTTTCCCAACACCATTTGTTGAAGATGCTATCCTTCCTCCATTGCATGCTTTTAGCCCCTTTATCAAATATAAGATAGTTATAACTTTGTGGATTAGTCTCTGTGTCCTCTATTCTATACCATTGGTCCACCCGCCTGTTTTGGTACCAGTACCATGCTGTTTTGGTCACTATTGCTCTGTAATATAGTTTGAAATCTGGTATTGCTATACCGCCTGATTCACACTTCCTGCTTAGAATTGCTTTTGCTATTCTGGGTCTTTTATTTTTCCATATGAATTTCATGATTGCTTTATCTATTTCTTCAAGAAATGCCTTTGGGATTTTGATTGGCATTGCATTAAACCTATAGAGAACTTTTGGTAATATCCCCATTTTGATAATGTTAGTTCGGCCTATCCATGAACAGGGTATATTTTTCCATCTTCTAAGGTCTTCTTCTACTTCTCTCTTTAGGGTTCTGTAGTTTTCATTGTATAAATCTTTCACCTCTTTTGTTAGGTTGATTCCCAAGTATTTTATTTTTTTTGAGGATATTGTGAATGGAGTGTTTTTCCTCATTTCCGTTTCAGAAGTTTTGTCGCTGATATACAGAAATGCCTTTGATTTGTGCGTGTTGATTTTATATCCTGCCACTTTGCTGAATTCATTTATTAGTTCTAATAGTTTCTTTGTAGATCCTTTTGGGTCTTCTAGGTATAGAATCATGTCATCTGCAAATAGTGATAATTTAAGTTCTTCTTTTCCTATTGTTATGCCTTTAATTTCCTTTGTCTGTCTAATTGCTCTGGCCAGTGTTTCGAGATCTATATTGAATAGAAGTGGTGATAGAGGGCATCCCTGTCTTGTTCCAGATTTTAGAGGGAATGCCTTTAACTTTTGTCCATTCAGAATGATGCTAGCCTGAGGCTTAGCATAGATAGCTTTTACAATGTCAAGGTAAGTTCCTGTTATCCCTAGTTTTTCTAATGTTTTGAACATAAAGGGGTGCTGTACTTTGTCGAATGCTTTCTCTGCGTCTATCGAGACGATCATATGGTTCTTATCTTTAAGTCTATTGATGTGGTGAATAATATTTATTGATTTACGTATATTGAACCATCCTTGCATCCCAGGGATGAATCCTACTTGATCATGGTGCACAATTTTTTTGATGTGTTCTTGTATCCGATTTGCCAGAATTTTATTGAGGATTTTTGCGTTAAGGTTCATTAGAGATATTGGTCTGTAGTTTTCTTTCTTTGAGGTGTCTTTGTCTGGTTTCGGAATCAGGGTGATGTTGGCCTCATAGAATGAATTTGGAAGAGCTCCCTCTTTTTCTATTTCCTGAAATAACTTGAAAAGTATTGGTATTAATTCTTCTTTAAAGGTTTTGTAAAACTCCGCTGTATACCCCTCTGGTCCTGGGCTTTTCTTGGTTGGTAGTCTTTTGATGGCTTCTTCAATTTCATCCATTGATATTGGTCTGTTCAAATTGTGTGTATCCTCCTGACTCAGTCTGGGCAAATCATATGACTTAAGAAATTTATCGATGTCTTCACTATCTTCTATTTTATTGGAATATAGGTTTTCAAAATAATTTCTAATTGTCTTTTGTATTTCTGTAGCATCTGTTGTGATATTGCCTTTTTCATCCCGTATGTTAGTAATTTGAGTTTTCTCTCTTCTTCTCTTCGTTAGCATGGCTAAAGGTCTGTCGATCTTATTTATTTTTTCGAAGAACCAACTTTTAGTTTTGTTAATTTTTTCAATAGTTTCTTTTGTTTCAATTTCATTGATTTCCGCTCTGATTTTAATTATTTCTTGCCTTCTGCTACATTTGCTGTTGTTTTGCTCTTCCTTTTCTAGGGCTTTGAGATGAAGTGTGAGCTCATTTATTTGTTGGTTGTTGTTTTTTTTTAATATGGTTTTTAGTTGTAAATGAACACAATTCCTTTATTTATTTATTTAATTTTATATGGTACTGAGGATCAAACCCAATGCCTCACATGTGCAAGGCAAGTGTTCTACCACTGAGGCCCAGCCCCAGCCCAAAGTATAAGTGTTTTTTCCATTGGATTTTTGCATAGGATATATTTTAGATTTCATAAATATTCACCGTATTTATTTTTAAAAAGAAAAAAAATGATTCAGTTAAGAGATCACACAATTTTTGGAAATTTTGATTCAAAGGAGCTACACACTTTACCCAAGCATGTGGATGACTTTGGGCCTCTTCTTAACTGATGAGGATAATGGGATTTTTATCAGTTACAGCTGCCTGTTCCCCACTTATTCTGGGAGTCAGAATCTTAAGAGGAAGTACCATGTTAATTTAAAAGTATGCACATTTTAGGAATTAAAAGCACATTATTTGGGTAGGGATGTGGCTCAAGCTGTAGCGTGCTCGCCTGGCATGTGTGCAGCCCGGGTTCAATCCTCAGCACCATATACAAACAAAGATGTTGTGTCCGCCGAAAACTAAAAAATAAATATTAGAAAATTCTTTCTCTCTCTCTCTCTCTCTCTCTCTCTCTCTCTCTCTCTCTCTCTCTCTTAAAAAAAGCACATTATTTGCATATTTTGAGGTCAAGAAACTAAATTTCTGTACCCATTTATATCACACATTTGCTTTGCATATTTGGATCGTGTCCTTCACATTTCTGGACTTGTGCTCAGCTGTTGGACTAGATATTATTATCCAGGAACCAGTCTCTACACATACCAGTCTCTATCCAATGCCTCTTAGTGAGGGTTCTGATGCTTTATATTCAGTGTATTCTGTGGTTCTCTCATTTTCACTTCACATGCAGCACGGTTTCCAAGTACTTTATTCACACTCAACCTCCAATTTTTTTTATCCTGTTTGTCATTTAAATTGAATTGTCACTATGACAAAAACTCTAGGTATCAAAATTTAGATCACATCTTTATTTATATTCTTGGGATTGATTTCTCAAAGTGGAATTGCTATGTAAATGGTATGTAAATATACAAATCTTCTAATTCCTTACCAAATCACCTTCCAGAAACATGACATGAGATGTCACTCCTACTAGAGTCTATTTAAGAAATTTAGTCCACAAGAATTAGGGAGTGTTTTCATTTCAAGATTTTAAACAATTTGATGAAATAGAAAGTTACCTTATTTGAAATTTTCATTTCTTTGGTTTCTAAGGAGGCCCTTCTTGTAAACACACTTTGTGAACAATTTTATATCTCTTTAATTGTCTTTGGAGTTTTCAAAGCATATAATTTTAATTGATAGGTAATTGATATGAATCACTGACATATATACATATGTTCAGATGTATTGAAATATTTCCTGTTAGTCATTTGTCATCTTTGCTAATACAGCTTCATTTTTTATCTTTTATTTGATGCAGAACATAAACAGTATAAGTGGCACAAATATTAAGTACATAACCTGATAAATTCTCACCAAATAAAGATGTAAACCAAATTAGCACACCATTATAATCATTATTTGGTCCAGAAAATACAATGTTACCATCAATCCTGGGAGTACTGTCATTCCCCCCCCACACACACACGTGGGATAACATCTATTCATTATTCTCAGGTCAATCAATATTACTAGTATTGCAGATTTTAAGTTTCCTATATAGTAAAATACACGGTGTGTGCTCATTTATGTTGAGAGCTTGTGCTAGTGCTGCACCTAAAAGTCCACTGTTGTTGCAAGTAGCAGTGGCTGCAGCTGATCACACCATATGATGGAGAGGACTGCAACACTGGAGAACTGTCACGTGCAGAAGAGGTGGCTACCTATTTCCTGCAAACGGTAGAATTTCACAGGTTTTAGCAGGCTCACGGTACCACATCTTATGGAAGCACTATAATTTGAGCTTTTGCATTTGCATTTATGATCAGTCACAAGTTAATTTTCAGATACCCCATAAGGAGATACAACACAGGTAACACCCCTTATTGACTAGGACATATTTTCCCCATTGAATCACATGATATGATCTCTTAAAATACAACCAAATAACCACGTAAGTCTGAGTCTTCCTCTGCACTCTCAATTGGTCCACTCATCTTTTCTCACACCAATGTTCTTGACTGTTTTCACGCTAGAGATTCTTAAAATCCAGTGGGGTTTATCTGCCAAGTTTTCCCTTCATCATGATGGTCTTGCTATTCCTGGACCACTATGTTGTTGGTTATGAGCTGATTTTCAATGTATCACATACAGATGGATTGTCATGTGTGCATGAATCTGAGGCAATGCAGATGGAATGACCTAAATCGATGAAGGAGAAACACTTTCAGCAGAGTGCTGAAGAGGGTGGTGCTTAGTGCAGAGATGGTGGCCCTGTTAATTTTTTAAAAGCTGTATGTTTAAGAAACATGCATTAAATTTGAAGTAAAAATAGTAAAAAAAAAAAAGCAACTACAATTCCTTTTCTAAGAATATACTCTCCAAGATGTAACTTTTATTTTAAAATTGCTATGTAGAAAGCTCTACTTTGTCTTCTCTATTTCTGGCATATAAGTTCCTATAAGTGATTAGCCCTATTTCACAGCATATAGGAATAGACTGTAAATGACTATGAAGTTGTGATTATGTACCAAACATGCCATGGTACTCTTTGGCAAGAGACACATAAATGTTAATCATCAGATTTAGTTTGCCAAGTGGACATTAAAATGGAATCACATATCTGTGGGTTAGATAGCATGGCCACAGTCTCCCTGGGGTGGTGGAGGTGAACGTGGCCACCAGTCCCCTTTGCCAAGGTTTATTTATTTGTCAGTTGCTGCTCTGGAAGTCAGCAAAGTAATTGGCATAAAATGAGCAAATGGAGGTAAATATTCCAAATTTCAAGTCTCTTGCATTTTTAATGAAATTAAAACACCTGGGAAAAAACACCCTGAAAGGAATAATGGGCAAGCAGGCTGGCTGTGTTCCAAGAGAATGCGTGCCAGGACGCACAAGCCAGTTGGCCCACCTGTCCACTGAGCTGTCTCCTCTGTTCTTGCTGCCTGGCTGGCTGGCTTGGCACCCACACCTCTTCCTGGAGCTGACTGATCTTGTCTGTTGGTCAAGCCCATCCAGAATGGAACCAACCAAAGAACACTTAAATATTCCTGGTTCTTGGTGAGTACGGGCTTTACACACATTTCAGTTTAAATAACTATAAAATAGCTCAGAAAAAAAAATGCTAAAACTCTGCAATGAATTGGCCATTCCAAGTAGAGGTAGAGAAGAAAGGGAGGCAGAGATGACAGTTGGATACTTCAATGAGATAAATAAGGCAGAGCTCTTCTGAAGGCACGTGAATGCTGAAAGCAAGTACGCCATTTAATTATTGGAAAACGATTATTTGGGGGCTTTAACAAATTTAGAAAACATAGCAGTTGGGAATCCTAAATGGAATACAATCAAGATAATGTAGCCTGGTAAAGCTCTGAAGCCGAGTTTCACCTCTGCATTTCACTGTTACACTGCTGATTCCCACAAATGACACTAACTGCAGAAATATGTCCTCAGGACTCTGCAGTAAAGACTGAGATGCCTGGGAAGTGGACAGGTTATAGCTCACAATTGGAAACAAAGTGGGATCCTCTCCCATTCTGTTAGGTTATCCTTCCAGGACAGTTTGAATTCCCCAAATAAAGGAAGTGATTTCTTAAGACAAAAAGAAAAAAACAACAAAGAACTATGTGAACCCGTTTCGAGAATTCTGGTTCTGCTCATTATCATTCTTGCCAGCTTCTTTGACTTTTAGGAAATGAAGATGGGAAAAAGAATTTCACGAGCCTGCTCATACAGCTTTCTGTAGGAAGATTAGCGGACAGTAGATTGATGGCACCTAAACCAGGGACTTGCTTTGACACGTGAAGCTGTGACTCTTCCCTTGGGCTTTTACAAGGAGGTTGAGAACTGGCAGATTTGTAACCAGGTTCATACAGTGACCCCTAGTTGGGTCCCTTCCTGCCATGTCCAGGATTATGGAATATCATTCAGATCCCCTGTTTAAAAAATTGATGGACATTTCCAGACACACAGGGTTCTCAACAAGCAACACCTCTAGTTTCAAAGACAATCCCTGCTACTTTTTAAGGAAGAATCAATCCCTGAATTAAATCCTCTAGGCACAAGAGTCTCAAAATCTGTTCTTCTTGACTAGTTTGGAGAGTCAATTGGTAAATAAATAAAAGAAGGTGGTGAGTAAGAAGAAAACAATCTATAACTGTCCCTGATATCACTGCAGTAAATTCCTTCTTTCTGGTCATTATATAGCAGGTAAACTGAAAAAAATATAATAAAATAAATTTAAGGTAATTAGGTACTTAAGAAATCAAAGCCTGGCTGGGGATATAGCAATGACAGAGCACTTGCCTGGCATGCACAAGGTCCTGGATTCTACCCCCAGTATTGCAAAAACAAACAAACAAACAAAGTCTTTCATGAACCTCTGCTACATAATATGAATAGAAGGAACTGATAAATTTGCCAATGCTTCTCAAAGTCAATAAAGTAATTCATTTATAATATTTTTCTAATATTTGTGAATTGAAAAATAATGGGCAAAAATTGTTTATAGACTGTAAAATATGATGTTTAAAGTATGTGTACGTTATGGAATGGCTAAACCAAACTAATAAACAGAAGTGGTGCCTCATGTACTTGTGATAGTCTTCTGTGGTGTAAACAGAAAAACTACTTTCTTAGCATTTTTAAAAATACAATACCTTGTTATTGGCTGTAATTGTCATGCTGTACAATAGTTCTCTTGAACTTATTCTTCCTATCTGAAATGTGGTGTTCTTTGACCAACTTCTTCCTTACTGCAATCCTACCCTCAGTCCTGCTCACCAGTCTTCAACTTTTCAGATTCCACATCTGAGCGAGATCCTGCACCTGGCGTCCTTAACCTGACACAAAGTCCTGCAGGTCCCTCCACGTTATCACAAGACAGTCTTTCCTTCTGAAGGCTGAGGGTGTTCCTCTGTGTGTATGTGTGCGACTTTTTCTTATTCAGGCATCTGTATACACATGTCACAAACTGCATCCTTCTGTCTTCAGGTTCTATTCTGTCTTTGATGTTTGGCAGTTTGACTCTAAAGTGTTGGTACAGTTTTCTTGGGATCAAATCTGTGTTTCATCTTCCTGTGCCTGATTTTTACATCTTTGCCCAGATTCAGAAAATGTTCTTCTTTTATGTCTTTAGAGAAGCCTTCTATCATTTTGTCTTTTTTTCATTTTCATAGATTCCTATAATTTGAATATATATTTTTTTCATGTTGTTCCATAAATACCATTATTTATCATTCATTTATATGCAAACTTGTCTAGACCAAAATTCATATATATTTGGCCATTTTTGTTTGGATGCTTCTGTGTAAGCATTTTCTAACATTTTAATTAGTAGAATTTAGGTAAAGAAGATGATCTCCCATAAGGTGAAAGGGACTTGAGCAATTAGTTGACACTCTTAAGAAAAAAACAAACTCTCTGAGGAAGCGGGAACTCTGATCGTAGATCAACTCTGTATTGCAACATCAGCAATGTCAGCTCACAAGCTTGCAGTCCTACCCCGAGAATTTCACACTTTACAGCTTCCAAAATTGAGTGGATTAATTATTTAAAACTCATTCTCTCTCTCTCTCTCTCTCTCTCTCTCTCTCTCTCTCTCTCTCCAAACTATTCTACAGATTTCGGTCCAGTTTCTGCAAAAATCTTGCCTAAATACAAACATGCATAAATGGGATCCTATGCAAATTAACAATCATACTTGAAGTTTACATAGAATAAGAATAAATAACAAGGAAAGGGTGTTTTTCTTTATTTGTATCAAGAATTAAGGTAATGGGATGATAGAACAGGGATAGGCAGGTGGAGAAATAGAGTTTCAAAATCAATAAACCCTAAACTGAAATTAGAGGATATAACACAGCTAAGATGGCAAATGAGCAGGGAAAAGTTGACAATTCACACAGAAAAAATAAAGTTGCACTACAACTTATGCCAAAATTAACGTTTGGTACATTAAAAATCTACTTTCAAAAGAGCACTTTTAAGGACATTACAGGCGTGTGCCTTCATGGCTGATAGAGAAGGGTACCCTAAATAAAGATTGATAAAGTTATCATATGAAAAGTTTTGACCATAAATTGAACTGCATTAAAATTAAGAGCTTTGGCTTTTGAAGAACCCGGAAAACTATCTTTCAAAGAGCCTGGTTTTTAACCAGGAAAACTGTCCATTGTACCTGATAAATCATACTCCATCCTGGAGGACCTCGAGCTGAAGCAGGAGGAACTGAAGAGCAAAGGAGGCAGAGCCCGCACCTTCCTCAGGACGGGGAAGCCCTTCTTACCCGCACAGGCCTTTGGGGCGCCAGCCAGGCCTGAGCTGGCTGAAGGGAAAACGACTTTTAAAACAGAGGTAAGAGAGATGTTCTGTAACATAATGAGCCAGCTCTCAAAATCCTGACATTGAAACGGAAGCTGTGTCCCTGCCCCTGCTGCCATTAAGAGCTCGTGAAGGAGACAGAAAGAGCAAGTCTAATGAGCGCGGCTATGGGGAAAGGCAGGTCTGCCCGGTTCCTGCAGTCCTCTTCCACCTGCTGATTGCTGAACCCCGTTGGGATCCTGATTCCCAGAGACAGGGCTTCCTCTGAGTTAGGAGAAGGGACTCTATAATCGCAAGGAGGTGACACACATCTCCACGCTTAGTGGTTCATAAGTCAACTGAAGGTACATTTGCTAATCAGCACAAGAGTCTATTCTTCTAAAAGCTCATATTGATTGTGACAGAGTATTAGGAAATTCAGCAGCTGTCCCACTTAAAAAATCATAAATACAGGTTCAAGGGGATTCATTTTTTCAAAGTTTGCTCTCCATGTTTTTGGCTGTTAAGCTGATCCCAGGCTTATAGCAATGCACCTACATCCTAAAATTTTGGCTAAATCATTTTCTTTCCTTTCGTGCCATATCCCAGAAGCATCCGTGGGTTCTAAACCAGGCGCCAGATTGCAGAGCTGAGATGTGGAAGACAAGGCTGTTTAGACCTGATCAGTTCTGCTTTGTTAGGCACAGAATCTTCCCTTAGAGAATTTAGCAGAAGTCAACAGGGTGTTGGCAAAAAGCCAAAGGTAGACGTACCCAAGAGGGAATCGTTGAGACACATTTACATGGTTATGAGTTTAGTTGCTGTTTTATTGTTTTTGTTCAATTATAAGAAATTAATTGGAAATTATTGGAAGCTGTTACTAGAAACATTAATATTGTTCAGGAATTTGTTACATCTCTTTCTTGACTCGTACTAATTATTAGATTTCCGTGAATCTGTTCTGTACATTCAAACACCAAAAAAAAAAAAAAAAATGATGCATCAAACATTGCTTTACATTTCACAGTTGACTGTTATAAAGATCTGTTAAAGAGGAACATACATACCCCAGATACATAAGCTGCCTAGGGGGTTTGAGTGTCATTTCCTGGTTTAAGAACCACCAAGTGAAAAATACAAATTATTATTCTTTTAAATGACATCAGAAAATTATGAAAAATAACTATATTTTAAAACATTTTATTAGTTGCCGAAACCAGATTTCAAAATATTCTCAGAGAATTTGCAAAACCACTTCTAAATTTCTATGAGTTTAACTGTAGGAAATTATTTTGTCTTATTTTCTATTTAAATTTTTTATCAAACAGCATTAGGTACCTCATAGAGATCTAAAATTGTAGTGAGCATGACCGAGAACGATTCCAGACAGTTTAGCCTGCTTTCTTTCTACTGCACAGGTGAGGTTTCAGCCTATATCTGCTTCATTACAAATTAAAGGTTATATTTTTGGTAGTAAGTGAAAGGCTCAGTTTGAATTCATCTAATAGACTCCTTAATGATATCTAATTAGGACATCTGTTAAGGGTTCATGATGTTACATTTATCATTTGGTTTTCCCATTACATTAGCATTATGATTATTTCACTATTTTATTAGAAGTTCATTATTAATGAGGATATATATATATATATATACATATATATATATGTATATATATATATATGTATATATATATATATATATATATATATATATATATATATAATGCTAGAATAAGCTCCCTAACTAGGTTGAATGAATTCATTGTTTTTCAAGCTAATAATTGGAATGATTTTATCAAGGCTTTAGAAGCCCATATGCCCCTTTCTCAGAAGACCTCTAAATTGGAGTACTTCCACAGAAACCCTATCATTGATTAGATAGACATATCAACTAACAACTTGGTGATCAAATAATGATGTGATAAGTGCTCAAATATCTGATGTCCTTTTTTTAAGAGTTCTACTACACATCAATGTTAGGGTGATGTGGATTATAGATATTGTCTTAATGAAAACAATCAGAAATTATTTTTTAACTTGTAAAGTTTGTAGAGTTCAAGGTCTCATTATTAATTACACATGATGGATTTTTCAAAACAGATGGAAAATACCCTTTAGATATTAAAGTTCTTACTGTGATTTCCTTTAGTATCTCAGGTCATCAAAAACAGGTTTCATTTGGAGCTATGTACATTTGACTGCATCAGCTACCATATTAGTATTCTCGTTTCTAGAGTCGTAGACAACTTGAGTACATACCTGATTTATCATGGAACACTGCTTACAAGTTCAGCTTTAATTAATTCTAACATAGATCTAATTCTCTCAACTAATTTTGTAGGCCTTCAGAATTACTACATTAAAAAAAACCTCATCTAAGTTAAGTTCACTGGCCACCAATTCAATTAATTCTGATCATTGGCTTATGTTTTTGAATGAATTATTATGTAAATAATACATAATCCTGTAACCGATCTCTGTATAAATCCAAAGAACAAAGCAAGATAAAACACAAAATCTCAACAATAATGATGAAAGAAAATATTTTTTAAAAATATCTGGGAATATCTTCTTTGTGTAGTACTTGACAAACTCAGGTAATAAATTAGTATTTATCAAAGAATCAAAACATCAGAATGACTTAGGAAAAACATGTAGAACATATTTTAATTGCTGATAATATAAAGTGCTCATAATAGTCAAGAAAAAAATATAGCACCCCTAGTAGTATATATTTAGATAAGATGCTTAAACTCATGAGAAAATGCAACGGAGGATATTTATTAACATTAGTTTTTTTAGTAATAATATTGATTATTTGCGGAAGCATAACTACTCTGATTTTAAATCTTAATCAATGACAACATTTTAAGTCATACCTATAGATAAAGACAGGATTATAGAGAGAGACCATTTCAAATTTGTGGGGACAAATGTGGTTACATTCCTTGGATAGCAGATCTGCTTCTCCCTCTCAGCGTGGTCTGGCCTGTCACCACTGTGCTTCTGGAATAGAGGAAGCACATGCCCCTGGTCTCAAGCTTGGGGCATGAGAGGCCACCATGGGCCAGCCTTCACCTGCACTCCATCGCAGCAGGCCTGAGTGAGGTCAGCCTAGCAACCGGAAGAACCCCAGTCATCAGTCAATGCTCCCAACACCAGATGGAGCAAGGGAATCTCCAAGACCTACCTGAATTTTTGCCCCACCAAATCATGAGATTTAATACTTGGGTTGTTGTTTTAAGCCCATAAGTCAAGGATGATATGTTAAAGGGCAATAGATAACTGAAATAATCTTCAATGAATATAGCCTTTTTGTAAAGTAGTGTATGTTAACAGTTTTCATACAAATCACTGTTTATGAAAAATCGACAGCAGAACAATTGGCTGGGATTTTTGTGCAGGAAATCTTTCAACCTCATGTTAATCAGCTTTACTCCAGAAAACACTGGATATTTATTCCTAAGTAGATAATGTTACAGAGACATCAACCTCAGAAACACAGTAAGATCCCAGATCTGGCAGTTTTTAGCTAATTATATTATACAAAAACGTCCATATGTACCAATGATTCATGTCATTTCTATGCACAATTAATCTTTGCAAAAGTGATTATTTTTTTACTGAAAATAATAACCAACTGAAATCTTTCTGAGAAATGGAAAAGTTTCCCCTACCAGTAAGTGTTTGTAAAAAAAAAAATGATAATGGAGGAGCTAAAGAAGCCAATTATGAAGCAATAACTACATTACGACAGGTAAAATACTATACAGAGCAATAAGAATGTGTTTTCAACCATAGAGTATAATCTATTTCACCTAAAATATCTTGAGATTCCAAGATAAATGAAACACTTCAAAAATATATTGAACTTGATAAATTTTGAAAACATTCCCAGAATTGACATTTTTCAAGTTGACAGAATGTTTCATGCAAAGTGGAGAAATTAGCAAACTCCTAGACAAATATAGGACTTCCATTAGTGTCCTGAGAATAAGTACATAAAGAATTATTTTTGTGGTTGCCATCTTGGTTGGTCTCTTCATACACTGACTATTATAATCATTGTTGATGTGATACAAAGAGCTCTACTTAAAATTCTTACATTAATTTTCTTTCTGAGGCTGAACAACAGATTTAAATGTTGCAGCTAAAAGAGAAACACTGCTCAGAGCCCTAAGCAGCTAAATAGCCTGGGAAGACAAAAGCGAGAATTATTGGCTCCTGATGCCCACAGCCTTGAGCATCAGGTGCCCAAGCAGGCTGAGTCCCCACAGGAAGCAGCAAACAGGAGACTAAGAAATTCAACTGAGTCTGCCCTAGTCTCAGAATGCATGAGATGAAAATAAAAACAGATGTGCAGTGCCCACAAAATAATCAATGATAAGTAGAAGAACAGAAGAGCATAAAGGAGCACAGAAGAGCTACATCAGGCACAGTATGAACTTGGAGACCAGGAATAGCTCCTGCAGGGGAATAGAGCAGGAACTGCCTGAAGGCATCATAATCAATAATTGCTGATCAGGTTCCAGATTCAAGGACTGCCACTTGCTATTACAGGGTCAACAAATGGACAGCTACAGAAAGTGGGTAGGGATGGGGCTAGGAATGGGGACTCACACAAATGAGGGATTTCTCTGAGATGAGGAAATAGAATGGTCTATACTGTATTGTGGCAATAGTTGTGCAACTGTATACATTTGCCAAAAATTACCAAAGGGAACACATTAAAATCAATGAATTTCATGGTATGCAAAGTGTACATCAATGAACTTTTATAAAATAAGCAACGCAGAATAAATGTGGCCTGGTGCAGTGGGGAACGCCTGTAATCCCAGTGGGAAGGATGAGGCAGAAGGATCTGGAATTCAAAGCCAGCCTCAGCAAAAGTGCGGCACGGAGAAACTCAGGGAGACCCTGTCTCTAAATGAAATATACAAAATAGGGCTGGGGATGTGGCTCAATGGTAGGGTGCCCCTGAGTTCAATCCCTAGTGTCACCTCCATCTCCCCCCAAAAGGGAAGAAAACCACATCTAGAAATACAAGAGCTGAAGCTGCAAAAAAGCAAGGTAAAAGAATGGAGGCATGAAGCTCTCAGGGGAAGACGCCATACCTTCAAATTTTAAAATAAGTATGAAGCTGTTTATAAACATGTAACTAAAAGACAAAAATTGAGGAATGGGAACAACTTTTCAATTTACACAAAACAATATACAGAGAAAATGAGAGTATGAGAGAAAACACTGAAAATAAACAGTAGCTAGTAGATTTAATCCTACTGCCTTAATTATTACACTAAATATAGAAGAATTAAATACCCTAATTAAAAGACAATGATTGCCAGATAGATTTTTAAAAATAGCCATATGCTCATAATATATATTTTTAGAATAAGGGCACAAAAAAAGATGAAAGTTTTAATATTGGAAATACCAGGTGAACCAACAAAGAAGATTAAAGCCCTGCATACTTTTTATCAGAAATAGTAAACTGGAGAAAAATACTAGTGTTATGAAGAATATTGCCCAATCATAACATGGTCGATTCTCCAGTCAAATCATATCATTCAATTAAAGACAACAAAGAAAACATTATGGGAGTTAAAAGCTAGTTAGTTGGAAACAAAAATTGGTGATTTTAACTCAATTCCCAATAAATAAGAGGATATACCAGATCGAAGGAGATATCAAATCAATTAATAACCGTGACTAATGAACAAAACATACTACCAATAATTTCAGAACACATTTTCCTTAAAATTGTGATACATTTGCCAAAAACACCCAAATGATAAATCAAGGAGTAAACTACAACTTCAAAGACTGAGATCATGCAAAATATCTGATAACCATTATAGAATTAATCAAGTGCATTTCAGAGCTACAATATTGAGATACTATAGCTTAAAAAGTAATAATCTTTATGAGGTTATTAAAAGCAGGATTTTTAATATGCCACTGTTGGGATAGTAAATTGGCCTGATATTTGGGCAAACAATCACTAACAATATTTACATGTACACCATTGCTCATGTCCTCTCCACTAAAGATTCTAGTTCTAGGAAATTATTACTTAGGAATGCAGAAAATGAATATATGAGAATGGTTTTTACAGCATTATTTGCAATGGCATTTTTTTAAATTCAAAAATCATTTAAAATACCTTCCCATGTGTAGTTGGACAATTTGCTTACATGTATGAATAAATTACTCATAGAGTCTTCCTTTGTTTAAAACTAAGATGTATCTCCATTTACAGATAAGGAAATGTGTGTTAACCCCCTTTTTAAAAATTATGGACATGGTGTTTTTATGTATGTAGCAAAACGTTTGTAAATTTATATAAAAAGCTGGATCACACTTCATCTGGAAACATAATAGTTATTTCTTTTGGATAAGATCAAAAGTAAACGTAACATTTCTCTTGTTATTGCTCAACAATTATTTTACAATGATAAATATAAGAAACAATAGTTTCAAGTAGATCTTGTATCACAAAATCATACTAAGATAGAAAATATGCCATAAACCCATTTTCAGAGTATAGAAATAATAATAAATGCCAAGAATATTTTGTATGGCAAATTCTTAGAGAGGATACTGAGACTGAAGGCTGAATTAGGTTCAACTTTAAGTCATTGTTAGACCTAAGTCCAAGTAGCAAGAGGTTGCATTGAGAGCCCACCAGGAATGAGAGTTGAGTGATTTTAAAGAGCATCCTGCATGGTCAGGAAAGAGAACTCCATTAGTGTGCATACTCCCAGCGAAATGAGGATGGTGTGAAGTAGGGTTTCCTGGGATTAAAATGACTATTGTCGGGCCCTCAGAAAGAGTCAAGAATTTAAAATAACATGAGCTGAGCTCAGGAAAATCAGAATAATCAGATCAAGCCAAGTTCATAAAGGAGTTTTATTTGACTCTTTTTGCTTATCAATCCAGAATTAAAATTTCAAGTTATACTTGCCTTTGGGTCAAACACCAAATGGTAAGTGACTGTGTGTGTCCCTACACATTTTGTCTTTTATCTTAATGTTGCACTGGATCCCAGTCCTCACCTTAGAATATTTGCACTGGTTAAAACGAAGAGGAGCCCATTCAACTGCATAGTGAGAAGTAAAGAGCAGAAGCAAGACCACGGGGCTAGGCTTCCTCTTGATGACACTGCCTGGATTCTTCACTGAAGGACATGGAAACCCCTTCACTGTGCACCCCAGACACCACATCTGAATGATTCATTAAAGTAGAGACAGAAATTTTACACGTATCTTAGCCTGCTTACGTTGACATGAGAAACTCACATGTAAAACTTTCCACATTATGCAGATTTTTGAGCCATGAAGCAATTAAAAGTCTTACTTTAAGTACATTTGCCAATAAAATTACCTATGATTATAAAGATTATTTAGGGCCAACTTAAACAACTTACATTTTAATAAGGTAGCATCAATCGTGAATTATTAGAAAAAATGTATGTGCTTCCTGCTGTTTAAAAATAACAATATCATTGGCTTCATGACAGAGGCACGCAAGGCACTTTCAGAAGTAAAGATTTGTTCCAGGATGTGCTTAAAAGTTTTTGAGCCTATAACACACACAGCAGAATTTTAAGTATCTGGCTACTGGCCATGTCACGGGCATGCTGTATAATCCATGTTTGCTTCCTGCTCTGGAAGTAAACTACCACTGTGACAGCCAGGTACATCTCAGCGCCCCCCTAGAACCAGACTCATCCTCCTGGGGTGTGTCAGGGTACCCTGAACTCAGTGCACCTTTGGTTAAAGACTTATAAGAATAAAAAATAATCATCTAATTTTCAGAAAAAAAACTTAATTATATGTAATTTAAAAAGAGATGGTTCATAAAATAACGCTAGCATCAAAAGCTCGTTTATTTGAAAACTTTTAAAAGGCCAATTGATACTCAATATAGAGAACCAGAATTCAAAGCAAGGCATTTTTAGTGTTAGTCTGTAAACCCTACTAGATGTGATTAGGAGAGAAGCTCAGTAGTGGTAAATAATTTCTACCAGCAATACAAGTCGAGCATCCAAGTCCACAAATCCAAACCCTCAAATGTTCCAAAATATGAGGATTCCATACCTGACCTCATGTGAGAGTTACAGTCAAAACATAGGAGCTGACACAGGGTTGGGGATATAGCTCAGTGGGTAGAGTGCTTGCCTTGTATGCACAAGGTCCTGGGTAGTTCAATCCCCCGCACCATACACACACACACACACACAGACACACACACAAAATGGAAACACACTAAAAATACTGTACAATACTCCTTTCTCTAGGAAGATGTATATGAAACATAAATGAATTTTGCGTTTAGATAAGGTTCCCCTCCTCAATATTCCTCTCTCTATATATGAAAATATTCTAAAATTGGAAAAAATTCAAAATCCAAAACATTTCTAGACCCAAGTATTTGAATAAGAAATATTCAGCCTGTAGTGAATGAAATTTACTCAAAGAAAGTGTTGCAGTGTTTCTACATATTTGCAGATGCTTATGACCTATAGGGAAGCCAACTTCTCCAGCAGGGCACTGGAAGCAGTGTAGCTTAATTGTTAGACTGTATGCCAGAGTCAGAAAGACCTTCTTTAAACGTTTAACTAGGTCTCATGGTCTTTTTGGAAAACTATTCAATCGCTGTGAGCCTTGTGATTGACTCATCTGAATATGAATATTAACAACACAGAAGTGATTGGACTGGTCAACGTTACATAAGATAATAGCACACACTTTTTCCATGTGAAATTTTGCATTATGGACTAATGAAAACCCCCAGGATGAAGCTATGCAACTTCATATGGTCTAATCTTCGGAGAGGAAAAGCCACAGGAACAGGCAGAGCTCAGACCCCACAGGCCCCACAAAGCCTTTCCAAGGCTTGGGCTTTGACCCTTGGTGAAATGAATTCAAAGATTTTGAATCTTTATTCAAAGTATTTGATAAAATTTTAATATAAAATTTAAAATGACATTTAATATATCATCTCACATTTAAACAGAAACAATCCCTCTGGCTCCTGTGTAGGGAGTGCACTGGAGCCGGGGTGGGCAGCAGGGGATCTGAGAAAAACTATTTGTTGAACATCCTCAGCTCACGCCACCATGGTGGTACTGAGGGTAGGGTGCTTGCCTTGTAGGCACAAGGTCCTGGGTAGTTCAATGCCCCGCACCATACACACACATACACACATCATATTCCAATAGACTGAAAGACAACAGGGTTTCAGGAGCAATTCGAAGTGGGTGGTAAAAAAGAGAGGACTCGAGAATAGCACCAGGGATCTTTTCAGGGCACTGTGATTGAAGGGATGGGGTTTCCATCCTCGAAATTTGGAGGGTGTTTTCGTCAAGATTCTCATTGCCGTCAACAAAAGGACCTCCCAAGAACAATTAGAGGAAGAAAGGTTTCTTTGGGGGCCCACAGTTTCAGAGGTCTCAGTCCCTAGACAGCTGGGTCCCTTCCCCAGGGCCCGAGATGAAGCAGGACATCCTGGTGTGATGAAGGAAGGCTGTGGTGGAGAAAGCACTAGGAACATGGCGCCAGGAAGCAGGAGGAGACAGCTCCCCTCATCATAGACCCAGTCATGCACCACAGGCATCCCGCCATCGACCCACCTCCTCTGCCACACCCTCCCTGCCCAGAGTTAACCCCCGATCAACCCCTGTCAGGATATTGATTCCCGGATTATGTTAAAAGTCTCATAACCCAATGGTTCCACCTTGGAACATTCTTGCATGGTCCCACGCATGAGCTTTAGGGGGACACCCCATGTCTAAACCACAACAGAGATGTCCAGGTGAAGTGGGCCTATGGGATAGGACCAGAAACCCAGATCTGAAGATGCAGATAATGAGACATCTACTGGACAGAATTCAATCCTACATGTCAAGTAGACTGACATGATTTTTCAGTGTGCTTGGGTCATCACCTCTGCTTCACACCTTCCTAAAAAGAATCATGAGTAGAGAATCCCAGATGAAGATGTACCATCTGACCTTCTGCGTTGACAGCCCTGAGGCTCCCAAAGGCACAATGATGAGGGGAGCTCAAACACTTTTCCATCAAAAATATTTTTTACTACTAGCTAAATACTTCTTAAAAATTTCTCATATCATCCAAACAATATGTTTGTTTCCAACTCATCTTCAGGTGTTGAAGATGATTAGCCTGCAGCACATGACTCATACATTGTTCTTGCTTTCTATTTCTCTCTTCTAACAGTCTCCCAGTCTTAATGGCTTCCTTGCTGTTGAGACAAAGAGTAGACCCTGCTCCTCTTGCTTGTGCCTTTACCCAAGTCTGCCATGAGCTCTGTGCCCAGCAATCTCTGGTTCCATGAGAATGAAGGTTCTCGCAGAGAGCCCAGGACCCTTCACTCGTTCCAGTTAGATGCTCCCTTTAAATCAGTGATGAGTCCTTTTCTGCTTCATGATGATTTTTCCTTTAGACATAGATTAGTTCTTCATTCATATACATAAATTTAAATGTTCACGTTTCAGAAAAAGCAATGACATTTTTGGTTCCTTTATGAATATTTCCAGCTCATTTTGGCCCGAACTAAGATCAACATCTGCTTTCCAATTTTCCATGTATCCTGTTTCTATTAACTTCAAATGCCTTGTTACATAGATTCAAATCACCATGGTTCTTCCCCAATTTATCCACCTCACTCATGCCTTTCACTTATACAAGGGAGACCCAGTCCTTGGCCAAGATCTAAGTTATACGGAATTTGCCTATAATTTTAGTTTATACTCATTTCTTTCAAGGCAGAAAAGCATAACTGAACTCTGTGAGCCCTGAAAAAATAGGATCATATTTAACAAAATATATCCTTCAGTTGTAAACAACATGACCAACAAATATGACCGGATATTACAAAAGAATATTAAAATTGTCCATGTTTCCTTTCTACACCAAAGACATGATTAAAAGTATGATTGTGGTTTTATTTTTATACTATTTTGAGGACACAAAAGCCATATAAAAATGTATGCAGGTTAATAATTTTCTACACCCAAAGATGGGTTGGAACCAAACATGTTGTTTGGAAAACATGAGCAATTTAAACACATCTACCTAGGAGGAGTCAAAGCATTTTGATTAAAAGGTGTTTTGTTTCCTGGGTCCCACACTTCATCTTGCACCACAGAGCTTCAGGTTAGGGCTGGAAAACTCAGTGGGTCAGAGTTGACATTTTCTTCTGGAATTCTCCACTTGTGAGTCTTGGAGACTTTCTTTGTCTGAGATGTGGGCAATATGTGGAGTGCTTGCCCTTTGCTCTAATTCCTATTTCTAATTCTCCAGCATGGCAAGAGATGAGCTGCTAGCCAGTGCCAAGAGAGAGGGCCCCGAAATAAAGACCTCACTCTCAGAATTCACTAGAGATTCTTAGGAATTTTATTTTATCCTTCCTGGGATGACTAAAGTCAAGCACTCAGTTTGAATCATACATATTTGACAAGTATATATCTAAATTTAAAACCAATTCAACATTTTAATTAAAAATAGTCTTTGAAGCATGACTAAGTGAAACATACGGAGACAATAGGGATGTTTTTCATACATGACATTATTTCTCTGGTATGAACAATTAAACTTTTCTGGATAAAGACACCAAGACCATCTTGTATCCTCAAGAAATCACTATGTGAGTGACAGGTGTTCGGCATAGGTAAGTGTTCCCGGCAAGGAGGTGTGCGGGACGAGGCAGGTGGGAGGCCGCAGGAAGCAGGCAGTCAGACACTGCCAGGTTTGCCTCTGCTCCTCTTTGCCGTCTCCCATCTCCACCTTGCACTCTCTCCCCACCTCTCTGAACAGTGGGTCTTTTCCTCCCTTCCCCTCATCTCTCTCACCCCATTTCTCTCACCTCTCTCCCCTTTGCCTCTCTCTCTCCCATCACATGCCCCTAGTTTCCCCCCAGCATCTCCATTCTTTCTTTCCAGCATTTCACGTTTCCTGCTCTCTCTCATCCCTGGCTTACTAGCATCTCTCTTTCCCCTCTCCTCTCTCTCCATCCCTGACTCTCTTCTCCCTGCCTCCATCCCCGCTTTATCTACTCCTTTCCCTCTCTTCCTCTCTCCCTCTGGAGACACATATCCTCTCTGAGGCAGGAAGGGTAGCCAGGGTCCAGCCAGCACACCCTTTCACCCTTGGCCCTGTGAAGAACTCTCGGACTCTGGCCTCGGTCTCTTTCTCTTCATTTCCGAAGTCCACACTTGCCTCAATTTGACTTGGATCCTGAGCTTAGACCTGTGTCCAGATGGGGTGGTCCCTCTTCATGATTGTTATTGATTTGGCCCACCTGGCTCTGAAGGGGTTCCCAGGAGTAGAGGAGTTAGCCTTAGAATAAAGCCAAGTAGAGGGGGCAGCGGGACCTGGCACTTCTTAGATATTTGTCAAACAGAAAGATAGACATCCAATGAATGTGCCAAAAAGGAGGTCACATTTAGACAGAGTTACTGATATGATATATCTTAACATCTGGCAAACATCAATAGCATATCAATGATAAAGAGGAAAAATAGATACAACATAGCATTAAAGGTTCAGGAACTAACAAAGCTGTAGTTTGATTGACAATGCATATTAGCACAGTTCAAGGGGCACAAAAAAACCCTGGCATGATTCGAGGAACTATGGAACCTGGGAGATTCTCATCTGACAGGGCACATAAAAGGAAATTGTTAATTAGTAATAAGACATGCATCAAACAGGAAAGACTGTGTATTTAGTGATGTTCACAGTTAAGCTACTATGCAGATGTTAGAATTTTCAATACATTCTTCTTTCAAAACAATGAAACTAACTCCAAAGGATAAGGATCCTTAAATGTATCAAAGTTGGCAAATTGATTGAAGCTTCATCTGAAAGTTTAAGTGTTTGTACCTACAGCTGAAAAAACAGAGGTGGGTGGGGGTAGAGAGGGAGAGGGAGAGGGAGAGAGGAGGGAAGGGGAGGAAAGGAGAGGTAGAGGAGGAGGGAGGGAGTGAGGGAGAGGGAGAATGGTGCCAACTACGACTTTTTATGTATAATGGCAGAAACGGAAAATATTTCTGAAGTGATAAAACAATCGTGTGCAAATGCACACAACATTTCAAGGCAGAGAGTTATAAATCTAAGAGCGTTGCCTTCCGGTGCCCGGGAGCTGGTGTTCATGCTTGATGTCGCTGCACCTGGAATGCACTTGGTTTATGTTCAGCCTCCTACTGCTGGTAGTCCTCGGCTGCGTGAGTGATAACACCACATGTCCATCTATTGAAAGGATTGTCAGGACAACCTCAGTGCATCTGTGATGACATTCTTTACCCAAACTCTTCAAGCATCATTAGATTAATAATGGAAGGCAGCAGCCTCACCAGGGACATCTCATGACTCACTAGGACTAAATAAATCACCATCTGGAGTCCTGTGGAGTCTCCAGAGGATGATAAAGATCCACCAGGTGATTTTCAAGCTGTTCCAACAAACCTGCATTCCCCTTTGTCAGGTTCTCCTTTGTTTTGAGTTTTCTTCTGATGTTTAAAAAATGTAAGAAACGCAGTGTCCTCCTTCAGCTTTTGCTATTTTTAAACCAATTTATTTAATATTAATTTAATAAACCTTTATCGGGAAGATAAACACTCGATGCCAGACATGCTTTAGATACATTTTTGGGACAATCTGAGTTCAGAAGGGCATGGTGGTGGGTCACGTGAGGATGTCTGCACATAGATTTGGGTGTCACACGCCATGACTGAGCAAAGCTTAGTCACGCAGGAAAAGTCATGGACAATGAATACAGAATATGGAAAGGCCCACTGGTCACAAAGACAAAGCATGAGAAACGGGAAAGCAAGGGAGGGGGCCCCGAGGGAGTCAGAGGAACCTGGAAAAGCTGGGTCTTGATCCTTGTCCCTGTTTCCAGCCACAACCCTCAGGCACTTCAGAGTCTTCCTGGGAACTCTCTGCTGGTGCTCAAGGCTTCTCAGATTTCTGGGCCCCTGTTGAGAGAATTTCTGCTGGTCTCGGGTATGCCCCTGCAGTGAATGGATAACGAGTACCTACTCAAAACCAAATACAGCTAGGAAAGGGCTGTGACCCAGGGACCTGCAGGTACCCAATGCCAGCCTGTGTAAGCTGCTTGGACAAACTGGGTCAGATGAGGTCGTGTAGAAGAACCACAGGAACTGACTGCTCACCCATGAGGGGCCGGAGAGTCCGAGGTATCAGAGCTGCAGGATCTAAGGTTCAGTGAGGGCGACTCCCTGCAGGATAGAGGGGCCTTCTGCTGGGTGCTCAGGTGGTGGGGAGCCAGAAAGCTCCCTGGGCCTCATCTTTGAAAGCACTGGACCCCTTCACCAGGGCCCTGGCCCCATGAACTGACCGTCACTTCCCAAAGGCCCTACCTCTTGATGCTACATGTCGAGGGCCAAGTTTCAGTGTGAATTTCAGGGGGATGTGAACATTCAGTCCCTAGCACCCAATCTGCTAAAATATTTTTGGTACAAGCCAGAGAGAAATCATTTTTCTCAGCTTTGACACCAGCTCTTTGGTTGTACCTCTGAATCATTTTGAGAACTTTAAAATGTGCAGAACTGAGCATTGCCCCAGAACTGCTGGTCTGATCCCTAGGGGTGGGGACAAATAAGGTATTTAAGAAAACAAAGTCTTACATGATTTTGGTACAGCACCCGAAACTAAGGTTTTTGGGGTCAATAAATTGATATATAAAAAAATAACATATTAAAAGATATCAAATACATGGTTGAAACTTGAGGAAAAAATAATCAGAAAAATAACAAAAACTGTTTATCACAATATAGTTAGAATTAGGGAGAAAATGAAAATTACCTTAATGTCAAACCAAAGGGCGTTCATTCACGGTTCAGCCACACAAATGAAATATGGTCAGCGAGTGATGCACATGCAAATAAACTGACACACACAAAATGTACACTCCACTTTCCATGCAAAAAAGAAAAGACTAGGTAAGAACGTGCACAGTGGGGTCCATTCTGAAAGAGAAAAGCAAGGCCGGGCAGGGCTGCTCTATATGCATGAAAAATTTCAGTCTGTGGCTCTATTCTATCATGGTGATGTGGTTTTATATGACTGTGGAATTATGGGTAATATCATTTTCTTCACGCTTACTGTTTTTTAGGCTTTTGAGGGGGATGATAACTGTTTTTATAATGTTTTTACTTAAAAGTCTAGAACCCATTAGTAAAATAATAACCAAACAATTGGAATCTGATGAAATGTGAGGAACAGCTAGGAGGGCATGTGGGGCTGACCTCTGGTATCAGCAAGCCCCACGCAATGAACTGGGCAGCCCCTGGTGGGAGGAGAGGAGGCCCAGAGAACCACTCATGGTTCAGCATTCGGTACTCCCCTTGCTCTGCCTGCTTCCTGATGTGGAGACCATATCCTGCCGGCCCTTCCCACCGTCTCTGGCTTTGCCAGCATCCTGAGCACCAAAAGGCCCAGCAGGTGGACACGATTTGATCAATCACTGAGATATGTGCAGATGGAAGGAAAAGAAGCCAAGGAAGATCATCCCCAACCAGGAAACGCCTATAGAAGTAATTGCTAGAAGTAGCCAAATAGCACAAGTCATTAGACCGCACAGTCTACCACAGGCTTAATTAGGACCTTTGCAATGCACACAAGCACTTACAGTTCAACTGCAAACGTCTGGTGTTACGATGAGGTTGCTTCATTTTGTCAGAACAGGAACCCAGGCCCTTTACTTGCTTAAAAAACATTAGCCTGAAACCCAAAGTGTGTTCTACCAGCAAATAGACAATTAAATTCAAGAGTTGATCAAGAATGAGTGGGCTGGGGTTGTGGCTCAAGCGGTAGCACGCTCTCCTGGCATGCATGCCTCAGCACCACATACAAATAAAGATGTTGTATCCGCCAAAACCTAAAAAATAAATATTACAAAAATTCTCTCTCTCTCTCTCTCTATCTTAAAAAAAAAAAAGAATGAGTGGTGTTTCCACAGGCAGAATCCCATATAGGCAAAACTATGGAGAAGCCAATATGCAGATTTAAATAGAAAGAAAACAAAAACTGCATTACAGTTTGCCTAGGAAAAAAAATGCCCATGTATCAAGATACCTCTAAACAACAGAGAGTCCTAATTCCTAGTAGATTCCTAAGTGGAGAAGACATCAGCTCACACAGAGGCACCAATGAATCCTCTTAACATGGAAAATAACAGGATTGGATCTGTGCCCTCAGATGATTCTGGTTTGGATGTAGAAAAAAGTCAAGAGACTGGTTAAGAGGCTATTGCAGAAGTACAGTCATATTTTAAAGTGTTCACATGTCAAGAAAAAAGTAATTCTGAAATACATCACTTGTGAAAATCAATCCTCAGTGATTTTGTTCATGATAGAAGAACAGGTTGGCAAAATTTCTTCCCCTGCATCAATGGGAAACTTTTTTTTTTTTTTTTTTTTTTTTTTTTGCTAATCTTAAAAAGGAATGCAGGAAGCAAAACATGGAATGGCTGAACCCGAGTTTGACTTTTAGTGCTTCTTCTTCTAGTAGGAAATTACAAATGTATTAAGACAAATGAATGTCCTGCCTATCACTTCGAATACTCATTTATTTCTGTCAAAACTCTGAATGCTATCAACAAAGCATATCCTTCATTACAGTTTTGGTTCATTGCACTTTTCTTATCATACAATGCAAAAAAAAATGCTCACAATACTGGCTTTAGAAAAAGATTAAATAATTAATCTTGAAGGAATTCTAACAAACATGATTTTTTTTATTTCACTTATTTCAAAGTTGATACTATTGTCCTCTTTGTGACAAAATGTAATGCTATGTCCTCAAATTTTGATAGAATAAGTAACTACATAAAGTTTTTTATTTTATTTTTTAAATGCAATTTGTATTTGACTAACTTTTATATTATAATAAGAATTTTCAGGATGCGGTGATGGATGGGAAAAATGTTTCTTTCTTAGAAGGGATGAACTTTTCCTAGACAAGGAGATGCATGACAGTCACATTTCTGCATTCATCAGAGCTGCTGGTAAGCCAGGAATAATTCAAGTGCTCCGGGGGGACGTACTTGACGGCACTTCCTTATGAAATTATCCACTGCCATCCCCCTAATTTCCCTCTGCTATGGCCCTTCTCACTCTCTTTCTGGTTTTAAGATTATTGTCTGCTATGGCTTAGACATGAGGCGTTCCCCAAATGCTCATTGCCACAGTCTGGCTGGACACAAAATAACCGGGAGGTCACGAGCCACTTGTAGGTTCAAACAGGAACTACTTTATTGCCAGAACCCAAAGGAAACTCTCCAGAAGTCCACGGAAGCTCCGCCAGAACCAACGGGAACTCAACGGGAACTCTGCGAGAACTCAAAAGTAGCGGGCACCCTAGGTAGCAGGAGCCGCCTTATTGCCTGACAGCAGAGGTTTACATACACAACTGAATACACAGCTTGCCTCAACTCAGCATCATCCAGTTACAGCCATCAGTCATTATCTTCATAATGATACACAACCCAACTCAATGATCATCATCTTAATGGCTCGCTGGCGTTACTTCTCAACCACTCCTTCCGGCAAAATGCCAGGCGCCATCCTGCCCTGGCTGTGGCTCTCAACAGCTCTTGTGTGAGAAAATGCAAGAAAATTTAGAGGAGAAATGATTGGGTTGTAAGAGCCTTAACCCAATCAGTGAATGAATCCCCTGACAGAGATTAACTGAGGGGTAAGTGAAGGTGGGTAGGATGTGGCTGGAGGAGGTGGATATTAGAGGTGTGGCTTTGAGGTATATATTTGTATCTGGCCAGTGGAGTCTCTCTCTCTCTCTCTCTCTCTCTCTCTCTCTCTCTCTCTCTGCTTCCTGAAAATCATGTGAACCAGTTCCCTCTACCCCACTCTTCCACCTGTTGTCCTGCCTCACCTTGAGCCCCAAGGAATGGAGCCAGCTGTCTGCAGACTAAGATCTCTAAAATCATGATCCCTTAATTACACTTTTCCTCCTCTACAATGATTCTGCTTGGGTCTTTTAGTCACAGTGGTGAAATAGCTGCCTAACACATTCTCTGATTGCATGTGTGGGTTCTTCGTGTGACGATTCATGTTCATTTTGAAGAACACTAGACTTGAGATCAGCGGACCACAGTGGATGAAGAGGCATGTGGATGTGTAACAGCCTAAAAGTAATGAAAAGTTTAAGATGGTCTCCAGGATAGAGAAAGAATTGGAGCTTAGAAGGGTCCTGGGAAACAACTCTTTGAACTACATCACCTCAAAGTAGAAATACACAAAGCATTTATTGATGGAAATTCAAATTATACAGTTTACTAATCACATTGTAAACCGCTTTGGGAAGGTTACATATCCCATACTATTGTATTCTCTGTCCCACACACTTCAATGCACATCACAGATGCAATAATATGTTAAATAACTACATGAAACACACACAAGCCATAGTCCTTTTTATTAAAGTCAAATTTAACTAGAATCATCCACTTCCAATGGTGTAAAAAAGAGAAATTTTCGGATTACTGTACATTAATGTTTTAATTCTTCACTATACAGTAAGGAATGCCTAAAATGAGTTAGATTACATGATTCCAGTAAAAAAATAATAATTTTAAAGCAAGAAAACTATGTGAATTGGGAGTAATGATCATATTATTTATAAACATATTCCTTTGTCCTGAGTTATCAATTTAATGGAATGTTCTTGAGACCTCAAAAAGAAGACAATGGTGTTGAATAGTGTTTGAAAATTCTTAACTTTTTCTGAATTTAAAAAGAAAGATGAAACAGATGCCAATATTTTTCTCTTACTAAAAGCTAATGAAGCAATCCCTACTGGAAACTTACATTTAAATGTGCAGTTCTTAGGAAAGACCTCTGAGTCAGCCCAAGTTAAGAAATGAAACATAATTGCATAGCCCTAAGAATTGGGCAACAGATCCTAAATTTGTGATTAACAGAAAATATAATAATTCTCTAAAGAGAAGAAATAATTCAAAACTGATGTTCAATTCCCTAAATTCATTATTTTGAAAAGATCCAATGAGCCATGTTGAATATTTAACTTAATTAGTATCATCAGATATATGACTGTGATGAATTCTGAGATAATTAAAAGAGGAGGTTTACATTACTGGTGGAATAAAATCCCTAATCATTTAACTTGTAGATATGTAAACAGGTTATTAAGTGGATTTATCAAGTGAGTAAAGATTATTGTATATGTAACAAGGAGGTAGATGAAGACATTAAATGTAAAGACTAAAATTATGCTTTAAACATAGAGATGGCTGTTCCCTTTTGGGCTGGTGCAATTAAGTCCTGATGGCTTAAAATGACAGCCTCACCACTCATGGGGAGTGACAGAGCAGAGCCAGAGGTCCCTTTCCTATTAGGATGGGGCATCATCCTACTGACCACACAGAGTCTGCATCTCAGCACGCTGCTCCGCTGCTCCAGGCTGTGGGCTGAGCACAGGCCTCCCGGGGCAGCTGGGTGGCTGAGCTCTGTGCCTGCCTGGCTGAGGGCTGCCTGCTGTCTGTAGCCGCCCTAATGCAGCCCCACAGGCTGGCGAGGTTAAGCCTGGTGCCTGTCTCTCACTGGTGCTCAAGGGGTTCCTGTTGTTAGATGTGGGGATTATCGCCCCTGGGCTAGCATTCTGAAACAGATATCCTCTGTAAGACCTTTCTAATAGACTGAAATAGCTCATATAAAAACATTTTCCCCATTGAACATATGTTCCACACAATTCAGTAAATATTTACTGAAAATTATCCTGTAAGTTAGACACAGGTGACACAAGGTGCACAAGACATTCTGTCGGCTCTGAGGAGGGATTGCATAATCCAGGTCGGGGATCCTCCAGGCAGCGTTACTGACATCTGGGGCCAAATGATCTTCTGCTGTGAAGGCCTGACTGTTCCTGTAGGGTACCCAGCAGCAGCCACGGCCTCCACACACTGAATGCCCAGAAAATCCCCCAGCCCTTTGTGACAACCTAAATGTCTCCAGACATTGTCAAATGGCCCCAGGGGCAGAATAAGATCAAGTTGAAAACTCTGGGTCCAGATATGAAAGGAAGTAGAATCAGAGTACTAAAATACAAAATCCTGAACGTTCACTAGAGAAATGAAGGAGTGTACCAGGAGCAGGATGTGGGGACAAAGGGAGGCTCCTGTAGCTCCAGCGGTTGCAAAGTGGCCAGCGATGATGGTTAGAACTTTGATGGTAGAAAGGGCACGGAGGACATTACGACGGCCCCAGGGCCTCACAGTGGGCAAGGCTGCCACATGGCTGGTCTTGGTCCATTTAGATGTCTCCTTCTACACCTTGATTTACCTGCTGTTCCTGTTGCCTTTCCTTTGAAGCCATAACACAGGATGTGTCCCTAATCTACATTGGTGCTCCCCAGTCCAGCCCTAGTCCTGTATTAAGACTAGATTGGAGTTTACAATGCAATAGTGACAGTCACTATTGTATCACACACAAGCTGCTGTGCCTTCTTTGCATTCACCATCCACTAAGAGAGACGGATGTGGAGCTGAATAATACTTCAAAGGTGCAGTATCATCTGGGTAGAGAATGCAGGTGGGGGGCTCCACTGTCTGGAGTGGACAAGTGGTTTACAAAAGAGTCCAAGAAAGGTCTGATGGGACCAAGCCCTGGGCAGCCACGTGCACATGACAATATCATCTAGTAATGCTACCGCAGCTGGGAAATTAGTAGCAGGTTAAAGGGTGAGACATCGCTGAACAATGGAGTAGAGCAGGAGACAACTGCATATCTTTGAGGATCGTCTATCTGATGCAGAGGTTTGGCCTCTAACTGAAGAGTAAAGCAAGAACAAAGCATGAGTGCTTTGGAATTGTGAGCAATAAAATTGAGGATATGTCATTGGAGAATGTGCAGCATTCAGCTTAGTCTAAAAAATGATTAGTTCCATTCTCAATATATCTAATTAGGTTCAAAATTACAAGCAACTAGAGACTCGGTGAAATTGGAGTGTTCAAAGGTTAATTGACAAAGTATTATACATCTATCTCTATTTTGAATAAACCAACTAAATTGACTGAACAAAAATGCCTTCCTGAAAAATAATTTCTGTAGTAGTAGCCAGCATAACACTGGAGAATCCATGGGCTCTGCAGTCAGCTAAATCTTGCTACTGTCATGATCCCAATGCTCACATTACCTCCGGATGTGTATGTTGAAATCCGATCCAATACAGAAGGGCGAAGAACTGGGACCCCTTGGAGGTGATGAGTCATGATGGCTCACCCTCATGAGTAGGTCTGATGGTCTATTAAAGGGGCTGGAGGGAGCTTGTTTACTCCTTCTGCACATGAGGACGTAGAAGGTGCAGTCTATGAGGAACAGCCCCTCGCCCACCTGATCTTAGACTTCCCATCCTGCAGAACTATGGGAAAAAGTCCAGTGACTTCTGAATCACCCAGTCCAAGGTATTTTTGTCGTAGCAGCCTGAAGAGCCTGATACTGTCTACTTCAAGCATGACTCTGGGTTCATGAGGGCAGAGGCTCCTTCCTGAGACCCAAACTCGTTTGCGAATGGAATTTTCATCTGGATCACCACCACCAGCATTCACAGCAGCAGGTGCACAGAGGCAGCTCCAGAGAGGTGGTCAGGGCTGCGTATGCATTAATTTGTGGATCACTAACACTTGGGTGGGAAACTTTAGTAGGAGGGACTTGTGGTTGCTGTTTGTTTTCTGGAGGCTGTGTGAAGATGACCTAGAATAAAATACACACGAAAACTTGGAAACCACTGATGGAGCTCTCCTAATCTGGCTCTGCAGAAGTGAAGAACAAAGAATTGGTGGTGGGTCTAATTATGGTGGTGGAGGTGAAAAGGGAGGAACACATGAAACAATAATTTTGGAGGCATAAATTATAATATATTTGCTCTTACATTAAATGTATGCATGGTGAAGAAGAAGTGAGGTGAGAAGAGGTCCCACATTTCTGGAGAGACCAAGTTAGTATAGGTCATTGGTATGAGTCATTGTGGTGCAGTTTCAAGATTTCACTGGGAAGATGACTAAACACTAGCTTGAAGCTGTCAAACATTCCAGAAAGTATTCTTTAGGAATTGATTTTTTCTAATAATAATAATCTTTGTCATCTCATTAGAAGTATTGTCTTTCTTGTATTTCCCAAATTTTCTCAGATATTTTTCATGCTTTATACTATCATGAATTGTATATTGTTTTTTTAAGAGAGAGACAGAGAATTTTTTAATATTTATTTTTCGGTTTTCAGTGGATACAACATCTTTATTTTATTGTATGTGGTGCTGAGGATTGAACCCAGCACCCCGTGCATGCCAGGTGAGCATGCTTCCACTTGAGCCACATCCACAGCATACGGGTTTTATGTATGTTATCGTGGTTCCTTTTTTTTCTGTAGGTTGGTCACAATGCTCCTGAATTCACTTTATTTATCAATATATAATGACTTTCTGTATTTTTTAAAGAAAGTAATATATATATATATATATATATATATATATATATATATATATACACACACACACACACATACATACATATTGCTGTCTAACACCTCCTTTGTTTACTTTTTGCCTAGATGTCTTTTGACATCATTTCACTCTCAACCTCTTTGGTCTTTTGCATTTAAATGTGTCTTTGGGGCTAGGACAACTCGTTCATGGCAGGAGCCTGGGTTCATCCCAGTCCTACACATTAAATCAGCACATTTAGATCTTTCATACACATCATAGATACGAACTGTGATTATTATACCATTTTTCTGATTTTGTCTTCAGTGGAATAATTTAGTCCACTTATATATAAAATCATTTCTGGTAAAAAAGAACTTGCTTCTATCTGGTTTCCTTTTATAATTTCTATCTCTCCTGATATCCTGTTCATTATTCTCCATGTTTCCTTTAGCTTTTTGAGTGTATTTAAGACCGTTAATGTGTTTACCTAGTAAGTCCAATATCTGTGCTCTCTCAGGAACAGTTCCTGTTAATTTCCTCTGTAAATTTGCTATGCATTTTCTTGTTTCTTTGAATTCCATTTGTGTGTGTGTGTGTATGTGCGTGTGTATGTAATACTATACATTCTGCAAATTTTGAACTTAATGTGATAACACTGGAAATAATATTTATTACCTTCCTATGGGTTTGTTTATTTGATTGATGATTGATTGATTTTTCCTTGTTGCAAGCTTAAATTCTTTATCTAGTGATTCTTAGAACTATGCATTTTCTATATTCTTTGTCATTTGTGATCTCTGAAGTCTTTATTTAGTGGTTAGATTTCCTCCAATGACAAGAGTTGGAGGAAGATAGAAAAGACAGAGAAGTTAAGGAAGAGGAAAAAATCCCACAATTTGCAGGCTGTCTGTCTTCCCTCAGTAAGCCCTTGGCTGCTGTTTGAACTCTCAGTCTTCACTTACGAAGAACACTAATTCTCAAAAGAAGCCGGGGTGAAAACCTCGGGTCTTCGTAGGTTTTCTTCTGAGTGTGTATTTCTTTCCTGGGCATCACCTTAATTCCAAACCTCCTGAGCACATGCAGGTGGTACCTGATGCTTTTATTTTCCAAGGAGTTTCTGTCCCCAGAATTTCCTCTGAGTTTCAGGTCATCTGCATTCACCTTTCTATATTTTTACTGGTATTCTTTGGTGTATAAATTTCTAATTAGATGAAACAAAGGCAATACCTTGCCTCCATTCTCCAGGGAAGGAGACTTGGACACATGCAATTCATTGGGAATAAAACCTGTTTCTCTTCCCTGTGTGAGGGACCAGGAAAGGCAGGGTATGTCTTCCACAGCACCCCACACCAGGGATGGGTAGAGTCAGGAGCAAGCAAAGGTGTCAGGATTTTCTACCATTTTTAGATTTTCTTTTTCTTGATTTAGTATTCGCTTGATTTTTATAAACCTTTGATTGATTTTCAGAGTACAGACAAAGTTGATCCTGACATTTTTTCTCAGTTGTTTGGTGTTTCTGTGAAGGGATGAGCCTTTGAAGATACCTACTCTGATATTTTCACTGATGTCACTGGCTTATATGACTTTTAAGTCCAGAGGTGAGGTTCTGAGCCAATATTCTCCGCATAGCAAGATGACTCAGGGCCCTGCATTATTTGAGCAAAATGATTCACTGGATTTCAATTCTGTTCTGAGACCTCAAAGAAGTGAATGTCGTATCATTTAAAAGACTCTTTGCCAAAGCGGTTGATTATACTATACACAAGATTTAAAGGACAACACAGAGAAATCCAGCTAACAGAGACTTTGTGAAGACAGCATGACTCCTGCAAAGCAGTTGTCACTCATAATCACAACCAGAGAATGCAATATCCTGATCATTAGTGAATTCTTTCATAGCTACAAAGCTGTGTTCAAGGCGTGCTGAGGACCAGCAGAGTCCAAAGAGAGCAACTGGGTGATATTGTCACATAAACACACAGATTCAGGGTAAAAGAATTAGTGTCCCACCTCGACTTTGCTTTTCCCCTAGTTATAGAGGGATTACTTGGTATTTCATATAGGTAAATTATACAGCTTATTCTTCAGAAACTAGCTGAGTTGCTAGTGTTAGCAGTGTAAGCTGAGTTTCAGAGAGGTTACATAATCTACCAGTAAGGTGCAAAGCTTTAATGAATCTCAGGTTAGACAGTCTATAAAGCCAGTCTCCTTTCAGCTCCATTTTTGAAGGAATTTTATTTTATAAATTAATGTATGTTTTTTCTTAGCCAAACAAAGGAAAGAGCTCAGTTATTGTCTTCCTGAGAAGCCATTGCCTGCTTCAGGGGAGCTGTGGACACCCTCCTGCCGACTGATGGTGACCATGGAGACTTCAGCCTCCCTGGGAACCACACCCTTTGGCAGTGTGCAAGCCCTGTCCAGCTGTCAGTGATGTCCTCGCTGCTCTTTCTGGGTGAAGGTCCTTGCAGGGCGTGACCTCTGCTAAGCTCATGCTCAGTGGGTCATGGCGACTGTGGCATGGTGGCTTGAGCAGTCATCATTCAGTGACGGATATTCTAAGTTTGTGCCTTCAGCTCAGAATTTCCATTGCCACTGGAAATTTCCAATGATTCATGAAGATCATATTTTTTTTGAATTCTAGGAAAGGTATCATTTTTCAGCTACATCTTATTGCTGGGAATAATGAGGAGTGAACTCACAGAAAATACTTCAGAAACTTTTGGGTGACTTTGATCATTTTAGCAACCAAGTACAAAAGAAAAGAAGTATAAATCAATAACTTTCAACGTTCATATTTTACCATTTGTTCAACCTTTATCGAGTGCCTATTATTTATCAAGTCCTCTGTCATACATATTTGAATTATTTGAAGCTGTGTTCAAATCACTTACCATCTGAATTATTGAAAGAGTGCTCCTTGCTCTTCTCCTACAGCATGCAGTACTTTAATATGAAATCAGTGACATGATCCAAGTCCATTTATTTGTCCTAGATAATTAGGAGTCAGTAGATATACCAAATGAATTCATGTGGCATTAGGGCTGGGAACCGCTTAGCAGTGATCTTTAGTATACTATGCTTGAGTTCTCTTAAAATAATATTTTAATGATATTGCCCTTTGAGAAAAGGGAAAGCCAGAGTAGGAAGGAAAGGAAGAGGGAGGGAGGGAGAGGAAGAGGTAGAGAGGGAGATTCTTGGAAATTCTAATTCAGACGTGAATGGAATTCCATCAGGAGATATCTGACAATATTACTGTAAGAGCTGATGGAGAAACCCACTCTCTCAGCACAGGAGGACTCTGACCATGTGTATCTCATCTCGTTGGCCTTCAGGTTTGGAATGGTCAAAGAAGAAGTTGTCTAAATCAACAGAAATTTGGCCTCACTTTCCTTGGCTACACCAATGAACCTTTGGTTGACAGCTGGTGACTTGTTTAGAACTCAGAAACCCCACCGAGTGTGCAATTTGCTTCAATTCCTATAGAGATATAATCTGGTTAGAGGAAAGCAAGAACGGTGCCCGTAGTGTAGTGCTGGGGCTCAGTCTCCTAAGAAATAATAAAAAATGCCATTTGAATACATAAGTGTCTTTCTCTCCAAGTGACAGTGCAAATGTACAGACACCCGAATACACAGGCACACACACATACAACAAAATGCCTTTCAAGAATTTCCAACATGATCTTAATGTGTATTCTATAGTGGTGCACAACTCATAACCTGCCGCACTCAGCAGAATGCTTATATGTGTATGTCTGTGTATGTGTGTATAATCATACATGTTTGTGCCTAGAAACCAAATTTTTCCCAGGTCATACATATGTGTGTGTATATATGTATCTATACATATGCACACATATATGCATCTATGTGTGTATATTATAATGATTAGATATGAGATATAAGATCCAGGCAACATTCTGGCTTCCAGCTTTCATGTCCATAAATTATGCTTTATTAAATGAGAATTAGTCCACAGGAATCTGCCATTTTCCATCAACATGGGTGATTCTGACTAATGTGGGTCAATAACTGTATTTTGAGAATCAGAGAATCAGAGTTTTTAAATCTCTTCCAATGTGATCAACACTGACTATAAAGAATATTTGCTTCCTAACCCTAACCCTAACCCTAACCCTAACCCTAACCCTAACTATGGTATCTGCAGGAGGAGTCCAGGATGGAGCCTGGGAATTGACTGGCAGGATTCACGGCCCAGAGCCAGCAGTGGTTGGGAAGGCTGGCCTCGACGCCCCTGTGATCATGAGAGAGGGGCACATGCCTCAGGATGCACAGGTAGACCAGTAGACTTTATCTTGGTTGTGACAAAAGATCTGGTGTAAAAGAAGGGACAGTAAGGTGCTGTGCATCTGAAGAGAGCAGCCCGCAGACACAGATCTAGACAGACTGCAGCTTACTGGGCTTTGCAACCGAAGAGTGGCCAAGGGTGGCAGCAGGATGGGAGGATCCCATGATTTGGGGCTGGGCATTGCCAACACTGAGTACCAGGGCCCCATCCTAAAGCCAGCACACCACTCAGACGGGTTTGCTTCTGGGCTGGGAAACTAGGAGCAGAGGACAGACAGGTTACTGGGGAAGTAATGGAGATTACCACTCACGATTTGGCGGGACAGGATGGATCTACCTGAGACCCCTTCACAGGTGTGCCTAGGATAGGACTGCAGTCCCACAGAGCTCTTCTAGATGGGCCACTGGCAACATGCAGTAACCAAGCCACTCCCCCACAAGAGCACACATGCTACGTGGACATACTTAGCAAATCCTGCCCTATGTGTACTCTAGGGAAAGCGACTTGAAGCCACTCTTTCCTGTGTGAAGCATGCATGATTCCTTGTGAGACGAGAACCTCAGTACAAATAGGATTCTTTAAATTGCCCTGGAGTCTTTAGACCTACTTTCATCCTACTATTTCCATCAAATTTTCAAAATATTTAGCAGATAATCTAACTTACCATACATAGGATAAAATTTACTTAGAAATTTTTAAAAATAAGATAACACAAAGCCTTTATAAAGTCCATATAGTTTGTAATATCTTCTTTCAAGAAGTAAGTAGATATAAGACAAACACAAAATCACATTTAAAATTAAATATTCATAATGAGGAAAACCACAATCTTCAAAATTCTGATAAGTGCACAAAATTCTCATATTTTTAATTCAAAAACTCTCTGACATACCCTTGCAATTTTTTTGTGTGTTTTTGCAAAATTTTTTGAACTCACTGGCTGCATATTTAGACTGCCTCTTTACATGACATGCATTTATATTATACTCTTCCAAAATGTTGCATCTGATCTAAGAAGATTGGTTTCTAACAAGTCAGGAAGAGTGGGAGTCAAGGAAAGCTGTCATAATCCTTTTTCGCAGTGTTTTTTTGTCAGACCATACTCAGTGGTTCTCTGTTCCAGACCTGGAACTTGGACACTGGCCAACTGTTCTTCCTTCATGCAGCGGCTGGCTTGGAATGTCAAGAGATGGTAAGAAAATGGCAGTAGCTGCCCTGGTGCTTTTGCTCTGCAGAGTGAATAGTGGGCAATGGGGTCTGTTAACATATCCATTATGCCAAAACTGGGAGGAGTGGCCATCTGGCCAAACTCCACCATGGACAGGTTGTCCACAAGCTTTCCTGGAGTTAGGTGAGTCCACAAGCTTTCTTGGAGTCTGCTGATCTGTAAAATGGGAAAATTCAACTGTGTTAAGCAGAATTCACACTAAGCAGTTAGCTTTATAAAATTTGCTATCAAATTCCAGGATCAAACACTGAATTGTAGCCGTGAGTAATAATGTGTATGTATCAATGCAGTTAGCTGTGTCTCTGAATCTCTGTCTTTAAATAATTTAAATATTTAAATTCAACTAACGATTGATAACATAAAATGGGTTATCAAAATCTACATATAAATCTCTTTTTTCCATAATAGCTACATGTTCAATCATAATTATAACATATAAAATTCCTAAATAACAGTAATAGAGAAAGAAAGGAGAAGTCAGACATCCTCTAGGAATCTCTAGTACCCTGAGGTACATTTCCACCAAAGCATGTGTTCAGGCTCTTACAAAAGCATCATTGTGACATCAAATGCAATCTGAGGGCAAAGGGATAAAAAATTGTCTATAACTGAGAATCACATTAGGATTCCGGAGTGTCCACATCCATCATCACTGAGCTTTTATTATTCGCTCATTTATCTACTTTGCTGAGAAAACTATCTAAAGCCACTTCTTCATTCTTTGAAAATATGATAGCTATTAGCAGGGGAGAAATCAAGGGAACAGAAGAAATAAAAAAGGATTGCCAAAAGAAAATAACTTTTCTTAGCTGAAAAATTTTTTTAAAAAATATTTTTATTCCTCGAGGAGGGTTAAACCACAGGAAATGAGAAAGCAGATAATAATTAAATCTAATTTTTGTTTTACTGTCGTCTGGAGGCAGTTCAACTCTAAAGATGACAGCATTTTTTTATGCTGATCTCAGTGAGCTTTTGCTTAGAATAATTGTAGAAAAATTTGAAAAACTAACCTCTCTATTTTGTATGCAAAATTTGATGTACTGTTTATGTGTGTCATAATGATAATCCCAGAATAAATTATTGTACAACATAGGGAGCAGACTAGTAAATTCAGAGCTACTCAAGGACTTGCTGTGATGATGGAAATGGTTCAAAACCCTCATTATGCAGTGGAACAGCTAGCCAGGTGGCTACTGAGCAACAGAACTGTGACTAGGTCAAACCAGAAGCTGAATTTTTAAAATTTCATTTAAAATGAGTCATCATGAGGGCTGGAGCTTGTACTGAGCAGGAATAGTTTGGGTGCAACACTTTCATTGTGGAAATAAAGAAATTAAAACACAGAGATAACTTGCTCTCAAATATAGCCACAATGGCAGAAGCAACAGCAAACAGCCATCTTACAAGGAGTTTGATGTCCTTGCTGCCTTTCAAAATAGCATTAGTTGTTAGTTTGCTGTAAAGATAATAAGTATATTTCAGGTCAATAGTATATGCAAAAGGTATATAAAAAAACACCTGACTCAGGGATGAGTGTTTGCTGAATCATTCCTTTTAATTTTTTTCTGTTTATTGTATTTTCTTCTATTGGCACAGGTTTTGTGATTAAGTGTTCTTGAACAGAGGTGGTACAGAAAAGCAAATTGAGGGGGTGGAGCTGATTTCTGTGTGTATCAGCAAGGGACTGACTTCCTGAGGTCACCCTTGAGGAGGGTAGGAGGGGCTGTCGCTAAAACAGCTCCCACTTATTATAGCTTCATTAAAAACTTACTTTATGCATCATACTAAACCAACCACAGAAGCACCAGAAAAAGTTCTACTGAATGATTTCTTGCATCAAGTACACGTAAGATTCATAATGTTGACGGTTAAAATGCAGATGCTGATTGAAATTAGACTCTACCTATAGCCTAAGATTCCAAAGGCCACAGGTAGAAACTGGAAACCAACACTTGAGGCATCCCGAGGCAGTGAAGGCAGAGCTGAGCTCCAGGCAGCACATTTAGAAAGCCAGGCCAGGCTTCATCTTCAGCCTCTGTTTGGCTCAGGTTTGAAACAGGCCTCAGCTGGGGGTCTTAGGTGGGGCAAGAGATGTTACTACACTGGTGAAACCCTTTAAATACGATGCATTTAAATTATGTGACAAAATCAGGCCAGCTCATGATGACTGAGAGGTTAAATAGGAATCTGTAGCCAATGTGCTTAGCACAGGGTGAAACTTGGAAGACATTGGACATACCTGGGCCTGGCCCTTTTTAAGAGCTTTGATGCACAATTGACATAAAGCAAACCATGCAGACTGAAAGGATGTAACTGAAAGTGCTTGACACCATTACTTAGACATTATTTTAAGGCAGTACATTTGGACCATTTCAGAACACTTCATTAAGTCTCCCTTTTCTCATGGATCGTCAGCCTAAGCTACCTGCTGCCAAAGGCCCTACAACTCTTGTTCATATACATGGTCCTGATTTTTACTCTTTTCAGGCAGCTGGTTAAACCCAGCCTCTCTTTCTGGATCTTGGCCTGCAGTGAGCCTATTTTGTAGTCATCTTTGGCCCTTCCCAATGTTTATCAGGAAGCAAATCTGAACATGAGACACTGAGGAAGAACCAGAGACCACCTCAAATGATTCCAGGAACTCCAAGAGTTGTCTCCCTCTCCTACCTTCTTGCCAGAAAATTTAACCTTTCACTTTCTTATGAAGACCGCCTAACATGTGTAGAGTTAGCGCAAGCAAACTCATCTGCCTCACATCCTTATCTTTTTCCACGAACCACTTCTCTCCCAAAATTCTTTCTGATGTATCAATAATATCATCTGCATCTCCTCTTTATAAGAGCAGGTTGTCCTGCTTTGCTGGAGAAAGTCACACAAATCATGTATTCATTTGAAATAAGATGTGACTACTCAGAAGGCTGAGCAAAGGACTGCAGTTCTAGAATGGTCTGTGTAAGTCAGCGAAACCTTCCTCAAAATGAAACAAAATTCACTGGAACTGTAGCTCAGTGGTACAGCATTTGCAGGTGTGCATGAGAATTTAATCTCAAAAACTGCCAAGAAAAAAAATACACAAACTCTCTCACACACACATGCATACATATATAATAGGGTATGACAGAGGCAGGTTTTTTAAGGTTTAATCCACAATCTAACATATGGATCTAGGACAATTATGGAGAATTTAGAACTAATGTCAGATTTTATTTCAATGACTAATGTTTTTCAAACCCATACACCTATTTCAAATACATTTTATGAATTTTGTGTTATATAAGTGTGTCAGAAAACACTGATTGAACTGTGACTATGAGACCTACTTGATATAGGCAGAAACCTGGGGCCAGGGATTGGAGAAGGAAGAAAAAAATGCCTTAAGTGGTATTATGTTATGGGAATTTTAATTCAAGTTTTTATAAAAGATAAGAAATCCAAGGATTTAATATATACCCAGAATATTTAAGTGTCTTAAATAGCTGATTCTCTATCTTTCTGGATCATTGCAATAACTTTGTGAGACAGCTATCCTATGATTCCCATTCTACAGGTGAGAAAACAAACAGAGCAAAGTAAAAACATATCCAAGTCCACAAAATTAGCAGTGAAGCCTGGTTTCATTATTTGCTTTTATCATACACTGTGCTACATGAACCTAAGTTACCCATGACTTGGAGAGAGACAAACTTCATTCTTCACTTTACTACGTTTACACAGACAACATTGACAGATTTGTGAAACTATGGTTTTTCCTTTTTTTCCTAGTGTCTATTTTATTCTGCTGCCCTTCCTATCCCCCCTTACCCTCCCTCCCCTCCCATCACTTCTTTCTACCCAATCTAATGTGCCATACTTCTTTTTTTCTCCTCACATCATCATACATGTAATCTGTATAACCATGAGGGTCTCCTTCCATCTTCCGTTATGTTTTCTCATTGATAGTTCTCCCTTTGCTATCTAGTTCTCTTTTTCTTAGCACCTAAGTCATTCTGCCTGTTTGTTACTTAGGGAAAGATCATTTCAGGGAGAAAATTAGAACAAAAAACTGACCTTATGGCTTGTGCTGTGTGGAATAGTGGTATGGGCAGAGAGCTAAAGACCCTCAGGAGAGTACTACCTCCTACTTTCCTAAAGCTAACTTCAGAGCCCCACATGGTACAGAATTGTTGAAGAGGACCATCAGAACAGAGGCCAGCAGGTAGAAATGGGACATTCCTAAGGTGACCTCTATAAACATCATCAGACAAGTGCATGCAAAGTCACCCGTGTGGAAATGGGTACAACCTTAACCCATTGATACTTCATGAAGTAGCAATGACTTTATGGTAAAGAGGCAGAAACAACAATTTGACAGTCATTAAGTTGATAATTCTGAACTTAGTCATTTGAGCTGTAGAAAAATAATGAACACTCAAGGAATAGTGTACTGAGATACGACTCTGCTATCACATCACAAAGAAAATATGGTAAGGAATTCTGATGCTATCCTTGTGAGAGTAATATGAAATAAGAATTTTAAAAATCGGATTATTACGAGAAGATCAAGAAGAGGTGGAATAAACATGTTATGGTTCAGATATGAGGTGTCCCCCAAAAGCTCATGTGTGAGAAAATGCAAGAATGTTCCAAGGTGAAAGGACTAGGTTATGAAAGATGTAACCTGGTTAGTGTATTAATTCACTGATGTGGATTAACTTGAAGGTGACTATAGGTAGGTAAGGCGTGACCGAAGGATGTAGGTCACTGGGGATGTGTCTTCGATGAGCAGGACTCTCTCTGCTTCCTGGTTGCCAAATTCGAATGTGCTTTCCTTCACGATGCCTCTCAGCCACCATGTTCTGCACCATCTTGGGCCCAGAGCAATAGAGGCAACTGACCATGGACTGAATGTCCGAAACCATGAGACAAATTAATTTTTCTGTAAATTGTACTTGTCGGGTATTTTGGTCCCAGTGACCAAAAACAAAACAAGAAAAAAACCCTGACTGAAGCAGAAATTGGTACTGAGAGTGGGGTTGCTGCTGCGGTTAACCTAACCATGTGGTTAAGAAGCCCTTAGAACTGCTTTGCCCAAGAACAAATTTTAAAAAGTTCAGAGATGCAAGCTGGAAAAGTTTTAGAATTTTGGAAAAGGAGTTAATGGATGATTTTGGTTGGAGTTCAGAATACCAAAATGCCAAATGTAGACAGTAAAGACTAACTAAGCTCAAGATGTTTCAGAGGATAAGGACTCCATTGGAAACTGGACTCAAAACCATTTGTGTTGTATCCTGGCATAGAAGTTGCCTACATTTTGCCCATGTCCTGAGACTCTGTGAAGCTGAGTTTAAAAGTGATGGACTAATTACTCTGGCAGAGAAAATTTCAATGCAGCACAGAATTCAGGAGATGCAATGAATATTACTGGTGGTTTCATCCAAGTTCACTATGATAATCATGACCAGAAAGCAGAGCAGAAGGATTTGAAAAATCTTGATGTTTGGACAGAAATATGAGGGTAAAACTGGGGCTAAGAAAATTATGATTGTTAAAGAGATTATAGTCATGAAAGTGATGCCAAGTACTTTACCCAGGAATAGGAAAGATAGATTGAGGGCATCTCAGGAATTGACAAGACCATCTCAGTATCAAGGATATAAAAGTAAAAATTCCTTTCAGAAGAGACTCAGGACACCTTGCTGGCATGGTATTCAGTGAGGTCAGCTCGGAAGTTGTTTCAGTGTATTTAGGAACTCAAGGGCTCATTGGCTACTGCACCCAAGGTCGCAGGAGACTTGGCTTCTGCTCAAGTTGGTAACAGACCTTCTTGACAACCACATGAATGCTGGTTCTTAGGGAAGGCAGGATGCTGGAATTTGGGAATCCTGGAGGTTTCCACTGAGATTTCAAAGGAAGATATGGGAGACCAGGCAAAGTGTCAGAGGGTTGGCGTCCCTACAGCTTCCCCTAAGAGGACGATGATGCATGAAGATGTGAGAAGGAATCTGAAGCTGCAGGGAAGAGCCCCAAGATTAAGAGAGGCCAGTTAACATTGAATATATGCCAAGGGAAGCTGCAGGAATCCAGCAGAGACAAATCAAGAGAAAGGCTTCGTGGTCTGCAACCAGAAAGCTCCTAGGGCGGAGCTACACAGGACCTTTACAAAGCACATCACAATGCCATGTGGCCGAGATGCTACATGTGGAGGTACAGAACGTTTTAGTCTGGCCGGATTTCAGTCCTGCTTTTGTCCCATCCCATCTTTCTATGCCCCTATTTCTCCCTTTTAGAAGGAAAGTGTTTACTCTGTGCCATCACATGATAGATATATGTGACTTTCTTTTGATCTTTATAGGGAAAAACATCTGTGAGTTTGCCTTGAGTTTCGGGTGAAATTTTGGAATTGGACTTTTGGGTAATGCTGGAACTGTTAAGACTATGGGGCTCTTGGAAATGGAGTCAATATATTCTGCATTGAGGGATGGGCATGAGCTTTTGGGAGCCAGAAGTGGAATGTTATGGTTTAGATGTGAGATATCTCCCAAAAACTCAGGTGAGATAACACAAGAATATTCAGAGGTGAAATGATTTGAGTATGAGAGTTGTCATCTAATTTGTAGATTAATCCACTCCTGTGGATTCACTAGGCGTGATTATAGGCAGGTGGGGTGGCTGGAGGAAGTAGACTACTGAGGATGTGCCTTTGGGTCTTCTCTTTTGTCCCTGGTAAGCAGAACTTTCACTGCTTCCTGATTTCCATGTCCTGAGCTGCTTTCCTGTACTTCAACCTCCCACCATGATGTTCTACCTCTCCTCAGGCCTAGAGCTATGGAGTCAGCCAGCCGTGGATGGAACCTCTGAAACATGAGCCAAAATAAACTTTTCCTCTTCTAAATTGTTCTTGTCGGGTATTTTGATGACAGCAACAAGAAGGAAAGAGACCATCACAGATGAGGTACGAGAAGCAGGACACTGGATAGCTGTGAGAAGCTGATGGGTTGGAGTCTTTTCTCCGTGCGACTGAACTGCCTCGGCCTGTTCCTGGGAGATTCACCCTTTTAGATAAAGTCCCCACGTATCTCATTAAGGAAGAAATGCCATTGATGAGGTGCTAGCAGTCTATTACTTGATGTTCATTATACTGTATTAGGGAGTCAACAAACATATTTTCTGTTATTTCTCAATAATGCTGAACTACATCAGGATGTGCCTGGCCTAAAAGCAGCAAGTTCAGAACAAAAAAGCAATATCTGATATTTAACAAAATCCTTTAAATCACAGGGTTAATATTTAAAATTTTTTAAAAACTTTGTCAAAATTTACATTAGAATAATAGTCACTTGCTTACTAATGGAAAAGCAATTTTGTTAATCAAAATATAAGAATGAAATAATATGTTTTCTGAATGTAAGTCAGGCAGGCTCAATCCAGATTGATACAGGAAAAAAAGGATCCTCCTAGAGTCCTGGGTGGGAAGAATAAAAAGAACAAAAATACTAGAATATGGATATGGTCAATAGTTAATTTCCAAAATGAGTAAATGATTTATAAAAAATATGCATCCAAATTTTTTAAGTGCTATATATAATTTCATGTTCAATAAAATATATGCTGTTTTCTCCCAACCCTTAGGTGAAAGCAGTTTGATCCCAAAACATTTAAAAATTCAGCTTGATGCTGCTCATTCTTCACCCAAACTTGTGCCACTACACAGCCTCGAAACTCTAATGCTGCTTCTAACAAGGGCAGATCATTCAGGCATCATTTTACAAAGGAATGGAAAAATGTAAAGAGAAGGTCCTTCTGGGGGAAAACGTTTACTAGGATAGAAAAGCTCATTCAGTAGGAATAATATTCCAGGGGAGATTATTGTATCAAAATTGAGTTTACTCTGAGTAAATGGCTAAATCTTGATCGCTGTGTGATGGAAAGATTTTCCCAAAATGCCATGACCAAATCTTAGGTCAACAAAGATGGAGATGAAGGTCTGTTTACAGAGCTGTAACCTAAAGCTCTCCTGCTGCAGCGCAGGCATGCTGGGGCCAAGGAGTGGGAAGGTGAGTCTGCAGAGGACAGCAAAGGTGCTCTCCTGCGACTGCAGCCGAAATCCAGGCACCCTGGAGCATAGCACCCAGGTCGCTGAGCACTCTCCCTGAGGATGGGATCTAGGTCTCCCATTCTTAAATTTAGAAGATACCTGAGGTTTTTGGATTTGAGGAAACACTTTTACTATCAATAATTTTAATAAAAATAATCATTTATTTTCTTACTTATCTGAAGTTTTGTTTATTTTATAAGAATTTATTTGCAATAAAAGCTTCTAATTTAAGACAACGATGCATTTTTTCATTTCCAACCTTCAATTAAAACCCTCAGCATCTTCCAGTAGCATGGGAGCCCATTTCCTGCACAAAGCTTTTCCCGATGATAGGTCCTCCCTGGAGTCTTCCCTCTGAACAGCATCACTCATTGCCTCGGTTGCTGACTTTGTCTTTGCATTATTCTACTTGTTTGGAGTGTTGTAATTCATCAAGAGGTAACTTTTTGGTCTCTTTAATTAGACTCTAAATTCTAAGAAGGCATACATCTGAAATATTCTTATACTCTTGCAATGCACAGTCTCATACACATGTTGAAGAATACTGAACTATTTGTTAAATAAAATACAAATGTGCCTATAATAGCAACCTGAGGCAATTTCCTGGTGCTAACTGCTACCTAAGAAGTAGTAGTAGTATCTCAGTGCAGAGTTATTATAAAATTGAATTTTTGTAACGCTCCAGAGGATAGCAAAATCAATTTTGTTGTCCTTGTTTAAGTAACTTTTAAAGTAAAGCCTTAGGGATTTCTTTCTTCCATTCTTTACTCATTCTTCTAACTATGGCATAGCTGTATCAATGATAAAATAATTTTGGCCTCAACATTTTCAATCCTCTTCACAGCAACCTGAAATTACTTAATGCCAAAAAGTAAACAATGTATTGAACATCATGCCAAAGAGCTACTTGTTCTGTGTCCATTAAATACACCACTTTTTAAAAATAAGGATAAGATAAATTTATCAAAGTATCTTAGCATTGTGTCATTCACACATGAATTTTTAAAATTATTTGGAGAACTTATTTTTAGGTAATGTCACCCATCTAAACCTCTGAATATACTGCAAAACACAATAGGGAAAAACAACAAAAAGAGCCAAGTAAATTCCATGTCTTCAGAATAACTAGAGAACACTATATAATTCTAAATATTCATAAGTAGAAAAGGATGCTTCCATTTTCTGTGCTGCTCTCTCAATTGTCCCAATTAATCTTCGCAAAGAATGAAGAATTTACAGATGTGCACAAAATCAAGAAATAAGGGGCCACTTTAGGTTTTAACTGGCCACCAAAACATATGAGCATTTTTGTCTCGATAAGATCAGTGACTACATAGAAGGGACTGGAGAGACCTTCAAGGCTGCTCCCCTGGGATGCTCCCATCATGGGAAGAATATGAGTAAAAGGTCAGGAGAGACAATTTTTGGATTCTTGGATGTATAGGAGAAAGAAAAGAAGGAGACAGGGTCATGTCTGGAAAAACAAAAGAGAACAAAAAACAAACAAGAAATCTAAGAACCAATTTTGTTGGATATCTGAAAAAAAGTCAAAGGTTTGTAATAACTAAGCAAACATTGAACCAAGAAAAAAGGCAACTTGAAAATAGAATATGAAGACGACGTGGTGCTTCACTCTCGAAGCGGCTGTGGTCATGACAGACACACGGATAGACAGACAATCCAGCCAAACAGAACCGAGAGCCAAGAAATAGTTCAGTGTACATGAGAGAAAGTATAGGAAAAGCTGATGTTTCAATCTGTTCAAGGAATGATAGACCATGATAAAAATAACCCAAATATATCACACACGTAAATGTACAAAAATGGAATAATATAATTTCCAGGATGAAATATGGATGATTCCTCAATAAGTTATGGAGAAAATTTCTTATTATGACTCAAAATCTAGATGAAATTTAAAAACTTGGTGACACAATTATTTCTAAATGCATGGTAAATATATCATTAAAAAATTCAAAAAACAAACCACAAGTTGGCATAAAATATTTGCACCCTATATTACAGACAGCGTGTTCAATTCTAATACATCACAGATGGTATGTCTTTTGAAGTATGTATATGCTGTGGAATAGTTAAATCCAGCTAATTAAAACATGCTTCACCTCACATAATAATTGCTTTTGTGGTAACATTTAACATCCATTCTCAGCGTTTTGCAAGAATACACTCTGTCATCATTAACTATGATCATCTTGCTGTAATTAGATATCTTGAACTAATTCCTCACCTCTAAATACAGTTATATATCCTTTGACCAACATCTCCCAGTCTGTCTCCACAACCCCAGCTCTGGTGATCACCATCCACTTTTAACTTCTAGGTCGAACATGAGTGAGATCATGTGGTACTTCTCTTTCTGGCTTATGTCACCTAACACAATGTCTTCCAGTTTTGCACATGAGGGGATTTCCTTCATCTCATGGGGGAATATATCCCACTCTGTAGGCTTGCCATGTTTACTTTATCTACTCCTTTGCCAATGGTCACTTAGGTTAATTCCAAATACTAATATGTTAAATAAAGAACTTTTAAAAGTTAACAGGACAAAAGACCAAAAATTCAATAGAAATATGTGTACTTAAGAAAATGACCCTCAAGCATAAAAAATGATGTTGAACTTTATTCATGATAAGAAAAATATAAATTAAAGTTAAAATAAAATACCATGTATCAACTATCAGATTGACAAAAATGTAAAATATTTACAACATATTCTGTTGGTGAGACTCTGGGAATAAATGGAAGATAGCTTTGCAATATTTAACAAAACTGCATGCAAGTATACTTTTGGTCTAGCAATATTTCCTCTGTGAATTGATACTGAAAAAAATATGCTTTCAAGAAAAAATATGTTTAGAAGGCACTTCATTGCAGCATTATCTGTAATTGCAAAAATATTTTCATCAACCTAAATGTCCTTATATAGGAAATTGTTTTAAAAGATCATTTTACATACAATGTACTGCTATGCAGTTTAAGAAAAGAAGGAATAAACTGATTTAGGTAATTTCTAGGTACATTGTTAAGTGGAAAGGAACATAGTGCAAAATAATATCTACATATGTATCTACCTCTCTCAAAAGAAAGAAGAGCAAACAGCAAATTCAGAGGGATGGTGTTTTTTAAGACACCAAAAACTAATGAAAACTGATGAGTGATAAAGCGATTTGAACTTGGTGGAAGGAATAGGGAGAGGGTGATGCTTCCCTGAGAATATGTCTTTATAAAGTTTTGGCATTTGCAGAATTGTTAATATTGTACTTACAGAAAACTACAAGATAATATAATCAAAGAGGATGGGAGATAAAACTTAAATTGGAATTCAAGCAGAAACAGATGTGCATAATAATTTTCAAATAAATAACAAAGTTAAACTTAGTGGGGAATCAAAACCATGCCAACCAGTAAAAAGAAAAACTTGATATTTAAACAAAGAATTTTAACTGTATATTCCCAGGATGTATACAAAAATAACTGCTTAAAAATGTTGAGACTTAGTGTTCGTTATTCTTCCACAGTAGTATGAGGAAAGAATTGCAAAGTTCCTTTCTTCATATCCATTGTAATAAAGAATAGAATGATTTGAATTGGACTGGAATTGTGTCTGTTTATTCAAACTCTCAATTTTAAGGGCATATCTTAACAGGGATAAATAATTGATTTTTCAATTTTACAGGTATTAAATTTCTTGTCTAGAATATAAATTTTGGTTATTATTAGTTTTTGTTTCATGGGTTTTAGAATTTCTCAATATTCAGCACAAAAATAAGTGTATTATTGTTACAGCTAAAAACCCAGGACTAAAATACGAATTTAGCCCCTTTGGTGAGTAATTCACATGTTCAGACTAATTTCTCTTATATTCAACATACCTCAGTGTTTAGAGCTTATTTTTGCATGCTTTATAGGGAAGTACAAGCTTAGGTTTCCATGTGTGCAGTTAAAGAGTTTTCACATTCCATAATTTTCTAATTCTGTATAAAAAGGGTCTATTCTGAAGGCATTTCAGCAATGTCCCATTTAGAGCATCTGCTGGTTGTGAAACCCATTGGGCAGGATAGAGACCAGAGGGGAAGGACATAACAGTCGGGAACCGAGTGGGGCTCCTTCTGGGCAGTTATGTATGACCTTGGGAAATCACTAGGCTGAGAATACATCGATTCCTGAAGTTTCAGGGTTTAGAGAGGATCAAAATATGTTATTTGGAATCAAAATAACTCCAGACATGTATAGGAAGAGCCGCTATGGGAGCCAGAGGAGGCATGCAAAGGTCAGATTTCATGAGTAATATTGGGTGCCTCATACAGAGAAAATGCACTATTCACCTAATTTCCTCTCCATGTGTTATCTACCTACCTACCTACCTGCCTATCATATTTGTGAAGTCCTTTAAGTTATAGATAAATGGAATTTTAGTTGGAAGAACTAGAATATAAAAACAGTTTCATCGGAGCATCAAGAAAGATTTCATGGAGGAGTGTACTGAGCTGGGCCCTGATTAATAAGCCAAGTCAGAGAAACAGCATTTCAGGTGAGGGAACAGTATATTCAAAATAAAACCAGGCAGGAATGTCAAAAGTCACTTGTTTATTGAAAATTAGGATCACAAGAGTTAAGTGGCATCTAAAGTTAGAAGGAGATTGACACCAGATGGTGGAAAGGGTTGAATGCATTGCTTAAGGGCTTCATTTTTTTTTCTATAGAATATTTCCACTTGATTGAAATTTATACCTAAGAAGTAAGTAATTAAATAGTGCTTCCAAAAAGATTCTGAAAAGCAAAGTTCCCAACAGTTTAGAGTAAGAAAGACAATAAGAAGTGACAGGTGAATTGCAGAACTCAATGAAAGCACCAAATGACAGAGCAATGTAATCCATGCATGTAAGTGTGTTGTGTGTGTGCATGGAAGTGTGTGTTGCATGTGTGCATGGAAGTGTGTGTTGTGTGTGTGCATGTAAGTGTGTGTTGTGTGTGTGCATGTAAGTGTGTGTTGTGTGTGTGCATGTAAGTGTGTTGTGTGTGCATGCACAGGGCACAGGTGAGCACGTGTGTGTGAGAACATGGAGAATGTGGATCTAGCTAAGCTTATTTTCTGAATGTATCAAGAAAGTGGTATTTTAGAAGTCTGATATAAAGAAAAATGAGTGCTTTCACTTCCAGGTCAGTAGTTTGAATTCAGCTCAGCTCTGTATTAACTCTTAAGTATGAAATATGTGTTGTTTAGGTTGGTTCTAGAATAAAAATAGAATGGCTGCCCTCTTCAGGGCTGAGAGCCATCCATATTCTGCACATCAGCAGCACAATGTGCTTGACAAGTGAGGCCAGGGACTCCAGGCTGCAGGGAGTGGCTTAGCGCTCAGGCAATGTGCCCGGAGATGCCAAAGTCCACGTTATTAAAAATAGGGATTAAATGCACATGTTCTATTTCGTTCCCATGTCCTTGGTGGAATGACATGAGCATTACTGAGATTAGAAGTTTAGGGCAAGACCTCATTTGGGTTACGTGACTGTGCTACTAAGCAGGAAATGTTTTAGGGAGATGAGGAGGGGCACCTATCCTAGAAACCTAATGCTTCTTTTCTCATTTTCCTTTTCTGTAATTATGTTTTTTGGAGACATAACACATTGGTTCAAGGGAATTGTTGCATTACATTTTTGTAATATATGGGTGAATGGATGATTCGTGAGCTAAAAATGGAAGCAGAAACCATAATATGTCCAGCTACTTTTATACAGCTTGAACCTACATCAATAAGAACCTGAACTTGATCACATTCTTCTTGGTTAGAGCCTGGAGAGAATCACAAAGGGGGGAGACAGAGTCAGCCCTTCACCTTCTCCTTCCTCTAAAGTGGCCACACCCTCCCTTCTCCCTTCTGGGTTGAATCTAGAGGCAGTAACTTTTGCCAACTTTGATTTCACACTTCCTCTCTTTTTGCTTCATCTTGTTTTCCAAACTTTCATATAAATGTCTGATTGCTCCTGGGTCAAGATGTACTGAGTGTTTTCATAAAAAGCAGTTTGACCACTTGGTAAATGTTTATTGAAATGAACTAATTTTTTTCCATGTATTCATTACAAAAATACTTAAGAGTTCAGGATGTACTAAACACTTTCTGAATGTTAGAGATACAACGAGACAGGAAAAAAAAAAAAGACAAATTCCTGCCTTAGTGGATTGGACAGACAATAAGCAAACAAATAAGTAAAATCTTAGACGTAGTGCTAAAACATTTGTGTAGAGATGAGGATGGGAAGGAGGTCTTTGCAATTTTACATCAAAGTCACTGGAAAAGTTAGTGGCAAAACCAAGACCGTACAGTGGGCACATGCTGCTATTCAGAAGAACTACAAGAAGATCTTGCAGCTGAGAGGTCAATGAGGTCAATATAGTTTATCCCAAGGCAGCAGGGCCTGTGTGTCAGGAAAGCCAGCTTGAACTTGGAGTGCCAGGGAAGTCACTGAAAGGTGCTGAGATGAGAAACTGCACACCTGACCCCCATTTTCAAAGGGTGCTCAGTTATGTTCAGAAGGGCCTCTAGAGGAAAAGGGGCCATCACAAGAGCTGGAAACCTGCTCAGGTGTCTACTGTAACACGCCAGAGGAACATTGTCAAGGGTGAGTATCAAGTTCCAGTAACAGAAACAGCAATAAGTGGTCATAAAAAATCTACACATGTTTCTAAGTAAATTCCACAGTGACTTTCTAGGTAATTCAAAGGAAAAAAATTGTTACAGGCGGTTACATACTACTAAACCCTGAGAATCGGGAAGACCCACGGTCGTGGGGACCATGGCTATTTCTTAAGTCCTCAGTCAGAGAATCAGAAAGTTGGTAGTGTCTGGTCAGAGGGCCTCCAGGAAACCCCAGCTGATGGTCAGATGGCCCCAACAAGGTGATGAGAATCACAATCTCTGTTCTCTCCAGGAAGAGGGCCACAGACAGCATTTGCCCTCTTTTACCTTCCAGATGGACCCTGAGTGTGACTCATCCAAGAGGCTTCAACTCCACAGGGACTCACTCGTTCAGTGAAGGGATTGGGGACACAGGGAGGTCACAGACAGGAGGGTAAGGAGCACTGAGAGGATCCAGCCAGCTGATGGGTTAGACGTCAGGCGGTATTCTGCCCAGGAGCACAGCTGTGCGGGGAGAGCAGGAGGCGTTTCAGAGGTTTGTCCAGAGGCCCCCATCCTGACTATCCACGGAATTCCAGTGGAATGAGGAAGATAATGGGAGTCTGACGGGCTTGAGACACGGGAAGGGGAACTTGACGATGAATGAAATCAGAGCTAGAGGGAGCGAGCAAGGGAACAGGACACGGTGGTCAGAAGTAAGATGTTTGACACCGAGATCAGGAGGGGAAGTGGATGTCGCTACTGATGAGACTCAGGGTGAAAGTGTGGGCTTCGGGACTGAAGATGGGCAGCCACCACCCGAATGTGTAGACAATTAGAAAGACAAACATGTGGATGGTGACACCCTCACGTGGGGATGGAGCAAAGGATGAGTCTCAGCAAGAAGAATCATTTTTCAGTTTTTTAAGCAATCACCATAGTTTTGGTACCTAGTAGGTTTCTAAAGACTATTTTTTTACAATGAAAGCACTTGTGTGAAGTTGTACAAAATACAAAGAAAAGTGGGGAAGATCACCTCCTTGACACTTTCTGCAATTAAGCCATTTTGTATCCTGTGGGGAGTGGAGATTGGATTATGGGTCTTGGACTGTCCTGTGACCAAAGTGAAGCCTCTCTTGGGAACTGTCAGTGTGAAGGCATTGGTTTGAGACTGCCCAGTGGTTATGGTGAAACCCTGTTCTGTAGGAGGTTCTGTTCCAGCCATGGAGCTATTCACTTCTTGAACTTGAGGTACAGATGACAGCTCAGGGTTAGAAAGTTATGGGTGTAGGCTGACGATCACAATCAAGCAGCTCACACTCATGACCTTGGTTCTGCCTACTTGCAGAAACTTTCTCACAATAAATCCTTTTGATGTTTATACCTATATAATAAACAGGCTGAGCCTGTTGTGTGTCTCCACCTCCTTACCAGGGTTGTAGGCGATCACCCAGACCCAGCTTTTTCTCTGTGTGTCTGTTTGTCTTTTCTACATCCCCTCACTGCCTGGTCCAGAAACCTGAATTAATGGCTGCGCAGGCAGCAGCAATACCCCATTGTGAAATTTGGTGTGTGTGTTGTGAGTTTGTGCATGTGTCACAGTCTATTTAATTTTTCCATATATTCCATAAACTTTTAATCAGCCTTGATGCATGGTGCTTGAATATATACTCAAAATATTTTTAGATAAAGCATCTGATATTTCTAGCTCAGGCAGGTATACCATCTAATTGCACTGATTCTTAGATAAAATAAACAGTAATGATGATGTGGAGTAATATGCATATTAAAGCATTAAGAGTAAGCAAAGGAGAATTTATCCATCACTGGTTGTTATGGACCGACTCTGTCCCCAATTTCAGATGCTGAGTCCTAACCCCCAAAGCCATGGCATTGGGTTTAGATGGGTCATGAGGGTGGCCCCCCCCCCAGGATGGGATTAGTGTCCCTGTGAGAAGAGACACTGAAAAGTCTTCTCTTCCTCCCCTCCTGAAAAGGTCACAACCTGCAAGCCAGGAAGAAAGTCCTTACTGAGAAACAAATCATTGGCACTTTCATCTTGAATTTCCCAGCCTCAGTTCAGTGAGAAAAAAATCCTGTGGTTTAGCCACCCAGTCTGTGGTCTTCTGCCAGCAGACCAAGTTATTTCTCAGAGAATTTGAGGATATATTTAAACCATAAATTCATGTAATCATCTCTAGTTTACTTAAAATTGCATTTATACACCTTTTACATTGCATAAAATGAGAAAATCTTAATTGAAACATTCTGTAGGAGATGATCAATAAATTTTTTGATTACCTGGTATTCAGTGTAATATGTAATATTTAACATTATAGATTTACATCAGAATCTTCACAGTTTTATTTCAATTATTTAAGTGAATGAGGTATTAAAGAACTTATCACAGTGTTAAACTTAGAGTAATTGCTCAGTAGGAATTAGTCAAGAAATAAATTGTTCCGATATGCTTCTAAACACATGCAAATTTTAAAATAGGTGCCTCTCTTGGTTCTTTAAAAAGCACAGTATTTGAATCTGCAATCTATCTCTTGAGTATTGTGATTTCACCCAGTTCCTAAACACCTGAGACATAGCAAGCAAAGACCAATGTCCAAGGAGTATTACAAGAAACCATCTATGTTTTCACATCCAAAGTCAAATAACAGACTGAAACCAGAAATCTGGAAGGAAGCTAAAATTATTGATGTTCAAATGACAGTTTCAGAAAATTGTGATTTAAATGGCGTGGGCCCTTGTCAGGCTCAAGAAACCTCCAATAAATGTGGAGAGGTCTGCTGCAAGTCCTCACTGTGGCGAGATTATCACAGCCAGACACCTTAATGATGTGGCTGCAAGGAGCTCAGGAGAAGGATTACATTTGTGCCTGCTGTGAGGCACTGAGGTCAAGACAGACAGTTGAAAAGACTTGTAAATTGCAGATTAGGCTAAAACCCCTTATCAGGTTTTCTTTGATGAATCCTTTGCTATCAGCTTTTAAATGCTACTGCCTTTAGAGTCTCTATTTTGAAAAAAAAAATAATAATGATGATGCAGCTACTGATGGCCATAATGTTAGAAGATTTGCTGCAGCCATTGACTCTAGCTTCATGGCTCTGACAAATGGACCTCACTGTACAGCAGTGTGGTCACGTCCTATAGGACACACTAAATTCTCCCAGCCACTGCCTCACGTTGATTAAGGCATGACCTAAGGCCAGACCTCCTCCTATCAAAACACCCATATTTATATGGCCGTTGAGTCCAGGCCATGGCTGCTTTCCAAATTGAACACTTCCCAGGTGAAGAATAAACATGGAAAGGCTGCAGGGGAAGATTGGGGCAGGAGGGGCACTGAGGAATAGAGGGAGCTCTCTGAGCAATGGTGGTGTTTGCTTTCAAGACCACCTCTGTAGCCAGTGCATCTACTGATTTCTCCCTGCACAAGGCATTCTTAACTGCTTCACACCTAAGAAGCAATTCCACCTGCACAATAACATGGGGCAGTGGAGGACAGCGAACCTCATGGTGTTTCCAAAACAAATCTGCAGCTCGTCTTGTGCTGTATTAGCTCTGTAGCAGTGCTGTGACAAATCACCACACATTTCCTGGTTTACAACGACACAGATGTACTACCTTCTAGCTCCAGAGGCCAAGGTCTGAAATGGGCCTCACTGGGTTCTAAAGCAAAGTCTTCAGGAGGCTGTAGGAAAGAAATATTCTCTGGCCTTTTCCAGCTTCTAGATCCTGGCTGTTTTCCTGGCTTCAGAACTGAGACCAGGTGAGTCTGCTTCATGTGGCAGAACTCTGACTAAGGGGTGCTGGCCTCCCTCTTTCACCTTAAGACACTTGTGATTGTATCAGTCCCTCTCCCTGATAAACCAGGCTCATCTCCTTATTTTAAGACCAGCTGATTGGAAACCTTAATTCCATCTACCACCTAATCCCCTTTTTCCATGCAAATCTATACAATTGCAGATCCTGGGCAACAGTACATGGGCACATTTGGAGTCCACTCACCATCCTCCCAAACACTACCAGTATTGCCTGCAGAACAGAGCAAACTGGGTACAGTGTGCCTCGCATTCAAGCACATTTACTCCAGGTGCCTTCCATGGTTTAGATCTGGAACTGTCCCTCTGAAAGGCCATCAAGCAATTACCAAATGCAGCAAGGTTCAGAGGTAAGACTTCTAGGAAAAGATTGGCTAATGAGTGCGGTCACCTCATCAGTGGGTTATAATTGGAATGGACTACTGGTGGTCCCCATAGGCAGGTATGGTGTGACCGGAGGACTTAGGTCACTGGGGACATGTCTTTAGGGACCGTATCTTGTCTCTGGCTCCCTGCTCTCTCTGCCTCCTGGTTCCATAAGCTGAACAGCTTTCCTCCACCACACTGTTCCACCATGATGTCATGCCTCACCTCACGCCCAGAGCAATGGAGTCAGCTGACCATGGACTGAGACCTCTGATACCATCAGCCCAGATAATTGTTCCTCTCTGTAATTCTAGTCATGATGATGAAAAGCTGACACAGAACAGTATCTATGAAGCACTTGGAAACTTCATATCCACTGTGGAAGGTAAACAATGATATCTTGAAACTCAATAGTCAATGAAGAAAACCTCACTCACAAAAGCCAGTGTCTCCTAACTTAAGAATTTCAATATCAGTGGTGATATTCCCCAGATAAACAGGACAGTGGCTTAAAATATATCAGGAGACTCATTTCGACTCTATCTACATGTTACAAGAAATTAGATTTTTTAAAAATAGTCTTTCCTCAACGCACATTTTCTTGAAATGATTTCCAACCTCAAAAAATGTATCCAAAACTTTATACATCCTGATAAAACTATCTGTTAAAACATTAACAATAAGATTACATAGAGCATAATTAAGGTTTTACTTCTATCCAGTTAGATTTAGATAGATCAAATAGTTCCTATACTTTATATAATGTATTTAAGAATTGCACACATTTTTTTTACAATACATTGGACCTTTGTTTACCTCAAATTTATGTCTATTTTAAAAACTTGTGTCATCCTAGAAAAACCATTCAAATGGAAATGTGAGCATATGGATTTCGTCGCTCACTTTTACAAGAACAGAGCTTTAAATCAAGTCACTTAGTGTCAGAGACATCAGTTGACTATCTCATAAAACTAAGATGTTGAACTGGAATTCTGTGGATTTTGACAAGAATGACCATGAGATGGAAAATGTCAATTGCAACGAAAATATTAAGGAAAATTATCACTTCATGTCTCTTGGGGTCAAGTCAGTATTGTCACTGGCACACAAAACCTCTGAAAGATCTCAACAAAGTCACCATTTACAACTATTTAATCAGGAAATATCCATAGGATCCTCAGAAAAAGCACTGGGAAATGCTGATTTGGAATATGGCTGTGATACTTTCAGTGACTGAATGACACCCTGCCATTGCTCTCAGGACGTTGACACTCCCTTTTTATTTCCGCTGTTATTACCCCACCTGCCGTTTCCCTTTCTTGCCCAACCTTCCTGGTTTTGGTGGTACTAACCCTCCCATCTCTATGAATGTCATCTCTGCATGTAGCCGCCAGGCTAGAGACTAGATTTCCCAGCTTCCCTTTCCTGGAACTGAATATTCTGAGGTTGTACCCTACTTGCAAGTTCAAAGTTAGTCTGGATGAATGCTAGAAAATAAAACACAAAATCACAGGATTCTCGGGGCGTAGACATTATTACTCAAACCATAGCAGTATCCAGCTGCAGCCTAGTTTTCTAAGGCAGCCAGAACACGTCATCACAGACCATGGACTTAGGCAGAGGCTAGAAGTCTGAGATCAAGGTCTTAACAGGTCTGATGAAAAAAGTAGATACTTCTTCTCAGACCTTGGTCTGCAGTTGGTTGTCTTCCCCCAGTATCTTTACATGGACCTTCCTCTGTGTCCCAAAACATTCGTACACCAGTACACTGCATTCTGGCCCATTGTAATGACCTTATCTTCACTTTATCACCTGTAACAGGGGTTACAGCTTCAACTCAAAAATAGAAGGGGAGCAAAATGACAACAGTTCACAAAGTGGGTCGCATTACAGCAAAGGAACCCTGACCTTGGGGAGAGAAGATATTTTTAAAGGGCTGGAAGCATACTTGTCCTTTGTTCTGGACAGAGATACCATCTGTATCTTCTGACTCTGCTCCTTAAACAAACATCTTTAAAAGATAATCCTGAAAAAAGTAGATACTGCTTGCAGGATGCATAGAACCTTTAAGGAACCAAGGAGAGTAGCCTCCTGTCAACATGAAGCCCCTGTTATTGTTGCTGAACTCGGCTTCTGACTCAGGTTCCAATGAGCACAGCATTCCATTGGCTTGATGACCAACCCCTTCACATTTTCTCATTTGGAATTTTCTTGACGTTCTTACTACTAATAGGACTCAAAGAAGTGGAAAGTAACAATAGGATGCCGAATCTTCAGAAGAAAAATCCAACAACTCCAAGTCTTAATACGTCATTTACATTTAAAAATTAAAAAGGGGGGATGGGGTTGCAGCTCAGTGGTAGAACACTAACCTAGCACGGGCGAGGCCCTGGATTTGATGCTCAGCACTACATAAAAATAAATAAATAAAATAAAGGCATTGTGTCCATCTACACCTAAAAAATAAATATTTAAAAAAAATTAAAAAGGGAGAAATGTGGAGAGCGGTGACAGAGAACAGGAGAGCAGTATCTGAGATTGGGGTCTCTGATGACTTCATGGCTGTGGTATGCTTGGTGCCTGGGAAAGTTTCTGTGCAAAGGTGCAGGAAGTCTAGCTGCTGCAGTAATGCTGTCCATGAGGAGGGTAGAGTCTTATCAGCCTTGATCTTGATCTCAGGCACACAGCTTCTGGGAACAAAGGGAACTCCTTGCTAGACAACCAGCTCTGCTGTTCCAAACCTGCCCACAAAACAGCAACTTTAAACAATGGACTTTCTTGAGAGCTACACAAAGCTCCTAAAATTGCACACTGCAGCTGTAGAATGTAACTGCAGAATAAGTTGCATAATGTTGCTAACTCTGTAACTTTCATGAATGCAAAGACACGCATGCATAGTCTTTAATCTGACAATGAGACATATATAAAGATTGCTGGCCACCTGCTTCTCCATCAGAGAACAGCACTCCACCTGACCCCAGCTGTTATCTTCAAAGTCTGAGTCTGTGAGTCTATTTTTATTTTCTTATTGCCCTTCAACCCTCACCAGAACCTGTTAGATTGGCCATGCTGGTTGCAGCAGGGCTGTGCTGGACAGTTGACCTTGACCACATTGTTCCCTACCTCAAACCAAGTCAGCTGGAAAAAAACCCAGGAATTATCAGGGTCTACTTTAGCAGACTGGCGGCTTTCTTCTTGTTTCTCTACTGAGTATTACAGAAAATAGAGATTTTTATAATCCTATAGGCTACATGGGTTGGAAATAGCACAAGTCTGTCTTATAAAATCCTTCTTTTCAGTGAGTTGGGGCTGACTGGAATGTCGTCCAGGCTTAAGATGGTACCACTGACCACTTCAGCTACAGATACATAAAAACTCAGCCCTTCTTTTATAATTAGATGATATCCATTGTCAACAAAACTGCCTACTGGGAGCACCTAAATAATGAGACTGCCCTCTCTCTAGGATACTCTCTCAGCCTCCAAGGTAGTCTCATTTAGGAGCACTCTCTGTCACTATTGTCATCTGAATACCACTCATCACGCTTCCTTAAAACTCCAGAAGGTCTCACATAGGGGGCAAGCTCCCCCTCCCTCTTCTTTTCACAGAGGAAGCAGTAAATGCTGGGTTTCACACCAGAAGCTCAGTCCCCAAGGCACATGTGGGGTCCCTATGAATAAAAGAAATTCACTCAAGCTCTAAGGCATCCCTGACCACAAAAAAATGCAGTGTCTGGTGTTCAGTTGGCGGGTGCAGTGCTTCTTGTTTCTGCAAAGGCATGGGGTTTGACCTTTTAGCCAAACCCACTTTGACTCACTGAGATGCTCACCTACTGCCAAGAAGTCCATCTTATTACGAGGCATCTGCTGCCCATTCCTACAACACTGGACTTTTTGTGCAATTTTAACATGAGGCTAGGAGATATTTCTAGGATGTGGAATGGGCAGCAGAAGGACATGGAGATTTCTTTTGGCAGGGTCTTCTCCTCCAGATCGCCTTCACCAATGTTCCAAACCCAGTGGTGGGCAATGAGCACGCAAACCAGACAGTGCCTGATGCCTGCATTTCCGTGGGAGTTGGCTATGTTTCGTGGAACTTGCCCCCTCCCCACACACACATATCCCTTGGAATGTTCTCCATGAGAGGATCTGAGTCTCCTTAAAGCAAATAGGAACTATTTTAAAATGCCTCCTAGAACTTTTACTGTCATTTCTGAATGGATCCAGGGTTGGCTGGAGAGACAGCAGGAGCTGTGGAGCTGCAGAGCCATGTAACTAATGCTCTCCTTCCTTGGAAACTGGTTGTGCTGCTGCCTGTGCTTCTCCAAACAACCTAGCAGACATGGGGCTCTGCTGAGCTTCTGCCCAGCGCAGTCATGCATTTCCCTCCTCTAATGCCCAGGCTGAGTTGTCTCTCAAGCCATTGTCTGGAGGGGGTTCAGAGCACCCTGCCACCTGGGACAGATTTCAGTACCCATGATTGCTGCACAGTGAACGTGACAGTAGTTCTCCACTAACCAGGAAGTCCTCCCACCCAGAGGAGAGAGCAACAGCCAGAGATGTGGGCAGCACCGTTTAAACCTCCTTTGTGGCTATTTTGTGACTATTTCCCAAATTTCTTCTAATAATTGATAAAGTGAATTCAGGCAGACCATGGGCAACATGTTCACTCAGGATTCCATAGACTCTCAGCAAGCCACTGACTCTCTTCTTTTCTCTTCCATAAAGCCAAGTTATTTGACACCATCCCACCATCACTGCCTCAACTGTCAAACACTGTGAAGGCACTGAGATGTCACCCTGATTTCAAACTGAGGCAGACAGGAGACTGCCAGGTCTCAAGTACCTTACTCACAGCAAGGGTGAGTGTCCTTACTGTAAGTGTCCTCTGTGACACACCCCTGGGCCCCTAGCCCCTAACCCCTCAAATCTGCATGAAGAAGGACAAATGACACCTTCTCACATCATGGACAGCATCGTAGGAGAGGAAGCCTGAGCTTGGGGAACTAAGGGCTCATGTTTGGTGAGGTGGTCTCACTTCTGCTGTGGAGGACTATGCTGTCTTTACCTCCTAAGGCTATCTCCTATACACAAACCTTTGGAATACATGATCCGACAGAGAGGGAACACAGTGCCCACCCACAAATGAGACAGGTACAGACGTGTTCTTATACAGCACCTCCCTCGTGCCTGGGTATTGGCATATGATGAAATTTTCACTACTAAAATGACAGAAATAATATGTGCAGTTTCCATTTTAGGTCCTTGAAAAGTATGTGAGTTCTTGCCCTGGTTGTTCCCTTTCATGTCTGCATGCTTTGAACACAGATGTGGTACTGGTGAGCAACCTTTGAGGACAGCAGGGACGGTCACTTTAGATGTGGAAACAGAAACATGTAGAATGCTGGAGATTTCCTGCAGGGGAGGGTCCTGGCTTGGCTTGTTGGCAAGGAGGACAGGGCTTCCGAGGAGAGAAGAGCAAGCCTCTGTCTTTAGCATCTGGGGCAGTTGGCCTTGAGTGAGCCTCCTTGGTGCAAGTTGAGTCCCCACTCAGGTGGCAACACCCATTGGTCACACTGGAGCAAAAGGACCTGTTCTAAAACCCCATAGACGCGGCAGGTTAAGCTAGCAGGTTACGAACTAATTTAGATTCCTCGAATGCTGTTTTATCAAAGAACCAATGGTATTTTTTTCCTATTATATGTTCAACTTATTTCAAGATCACCTAGGATATATGAGAAAAAATTAAGAAAACTAAGCAGAACGCAGTCACAGAACACATATCTTACAATCAGAAAGGTCAAGTTTTCTTATAAGGCTGCGGTGTTTCTAGGTAAAGTATTAGGTGAAGTTTACATATTACAGATTTGGGGCCATAGCTAAACCAAGCCTGGCTCAGAGAAACCAAGTTCCATGTTCAGTCAACAGGCTGTCAACCAGTAAAAGCTTTTAAACACAGAGGGGAGCTTAAAAGTCTATCTAGAGATATTTTAGAACAATCCACCAAAATGTGATAATTGAAATTTCAGGAGTAGAAGACTAAAAGGAAATACAGTAAAGAGAGGTACTTTAGGCTGACATGAAGAAAAAGTAATAATTGAAAGTTAAGTTACTTCAGAAGTAATACAAGACAAATTATAGCAAAGCAGACAGTCATTCAACTTCAGTACCTGCAGAAGGCTGGAGATGCTTCACAATCTAAGGGGGACGGCTGCAGCCCCAGCTTCCCTGGGAAGGTGTCAGAAAGGCAGGTTCTCAGGCCTCAGACCTCCTGGAGCAGGATTTCTGAGAGTGGAAGAAGAGATAGTATTTTGCAAGTTATTAATCCCTTCTGTGTCTATGACACAGAACAAAGTTTCAGAAAACTGGTCTAACACATTGTATGTGACACATAAAAGAAAATAAATGGCATCTGTTTCTCTTCTTTAAGTTAGTTATGTGGCATGCTTGCAACTTCTTTGGTCAGTTTTTCCTAAAGCATTTTTCAAAATAAAGATAAGATGTGGTGGTCTCTTTACTTTTGCATCTGAAAGCATGAATTCTAACTATATTAGTCTTTTTTTCCATTACCATAAGAAAATATCCAAGGTTGGGATATCTGTTTATCATGCCTGGGCATCCAGGAGCATGGGGCCAGTTCTGCAGGGCTCTGGTGAGGGCCTCATGGCAGCTGACGTCACAATGGCTGGAGCACATATGGCAGAGATCACATGGAGAGGCAGGAAGCCAAGGTGGTACTTGTGGCCAGTCTTGCTCCAGAGCAACTCACTGTCAGGAGAACCAGCTCATTCTGAGGGTGGCACCCACAACCTGGCTGTCTCCCATGAGTCCCCACCTCTTAAAGGTCCCAAAACCTCTCAACATCAACACCCTGGAAACCCAGCTTCAAATTAATGAACCTTTGGAGAACATACTCGAACCATGTCCGAATCATAGCTCCAAGGTTAAAAAACAAGTTGGAGCTTTACTTTGTATATCCTAAAAAGGTTTACTTTTTAATCATAGTGTTCACCCCATAGGAAACTTAAACGTAAAAAAAAAAAACGTATATCTCATTCCAGTCAGAATGGCAGCTATTAAGAATACAAACAACAATAAGTGTTGGCGAGGATGTGGGGAAAAGGCACACTCATATATTGCTCATGGGAGTGCAAACTGGTACAGCCAATATGGAAAGCAGTATGGAGAATCCTTGGAAAACTGGAAACGGAACCACCATTTGTCCCAGCTATTCCTCTCCTGGGTCTATACCCAAAGGACTTAAAAACAGCATACTACAGGGACACAGCCACATCAATGTTTATAGCAGCACAATTCACAATAGCTAAACTGTGGAACCAACTTAGATGTCCTTCAGTAGATGAATGGATAAAGAAAATGTGGTATATATACACAATGGAATATTACTCATCAATAAAACAGAATAAAATCATGGCATTTGCAGGTAAATGGATGGAGTTGGAGAATATGTGCTAACTGAAGTTTGTCAATCCCAAAAAACCAAATACAGAATGTTTTCTCTGATTTAAAGATGCTGATTCATAAAGTGGTGGGGGCGGGCATGGGAGGATTAGATGAACTCTAGATAGGGCAAAGGGGAAAAGGGGAGGGAGGGGAAGGGAGGGGACATGGGGATAGGAAAGATGGTGGAATGAGATGGACATCATTACCCTAAGTACATATATGAAGACACGAATGGTGTGACTCTATTTGTGTACAACCAGAGATACAAAAAATTGTGCTTGATATATGTAATATGAATTGTAATTCATTCTCTTGTCATATATAACAAATTAAAATGGAAAAAAATAAGTACATAATAAAGCATGGACATTGACTTAGGATCAATGATTCCTATGTATACATATTATTTTTAATAAATGTATTGATTAACTGTAATGGACTAGGACCACTTGGAGTTCCTGTCTAATGTATGTTTTTACATATCTAATTGATCAGTAAATTATAAAGAAATGAAGGTGTTTTTTTTTTTCAATTAGATTCACAGCTGGAAATTCTGAATTTGGCCTATTTAATGACTCCATAAATTTCATGTATTTGATTGTTATATTTATGGCAAGCATTTGGCTTTTCCTCTTTAGTAAATTAATTTTTCAGAAGTTAATCTCAAACACAGTTGCTAGCAAGATTGTCTTCTTGGTTCAGTAGTTCGCTAGCACAAAATATTAACAATAAGCCTAGGGAATTCTTCTTAATCTAAAACAAAACAAACAAACAAAAAAAGGGGTCTGGGAGAAACAGACTGCTATGTTATGATAGTTGCTATGGATACTAAGCTCCTTCACAGATGTGAGCTGGTCTGTGAGCACAAAATATTAGCCTTTTGATTAACTTCTGATTGTACTCAGAAATGCTATAATTCACAAGTTTTCTATGCTCTGCCATAGATTAATGTATTTACATTCACAGATAAGGCAGCTTTGAGAAAAAAAAACTCTCTCTTTGATTTCCAGTTTCTTTGGAAGCATGATAAGAAATACATCAATTACATATGAAACCTTAGGTAATAAATCACATTCATGAAAACTTGCATAGCCAACATTTTTTTCACTATTTTGAAGTAAGAAATAAAGAAAAAACTTAAACATTGCAACACACCTCAGAAAAACAGTTTATATAAGAGTTAAAGTATGGATTGTGAATCATATGATAATGCTGAACATTATCAGCAGAATTTTTAATAATCTACAAGTTTACATTAAATTAACTTTATATCTCATCAGTTTTAGCCAAATAAACTTTTCATCTTCTAAAATTGTTTTGTCAGGACTTTTAGTCATAGAGGCAAAAAAGCTGACTAAACAGTGGGCAAATTATCAATTATGTTTCTTTAAACTTTTGAGACTGAAATCTTTAGCTAAAATGTACTATCAAGGATTTCCTGCAAGCTAAATATATTTTCATAACTTTCCTAGCTGAGACAATGACAATTTTTTTAATTTCCATCTGCAATATGATGATTAATTCAGATAATATCCAAACCAGTTGATATTAAAATTCCATGAGTTTTCATGAATATGTGGCTATCTGAAAAACAGAGACTGCTTATTAATCACTTGATTTTACCATTATGGACTTACTTTTTGCAAATTGATTATTAGAGTCATTTAATTCTGCAACTAGGTACCAAAGTGGTACAAATATATGTAATATTCAAAATTGCTAAAATTACATGCTACTAAGTCTGCATCCACAAATGCCCACATTCCCATGCACAGAAATGTGTTTTTTTCCCTCCCTGGGATCCTATCAGCCCTCCCCACAAAGTACCAGGTACACAATGAACCAGTGACTGAAATGTAATTGGAACTCTTCATTATGTCCAGCAACCTCATGATTTTATCCATGACAGGTCCTGTATGTAATACCAAGGTAGAACTTTATAACCATGATACAAACTTTTATTTTGAAAAGCAAAAATGAAAGCAGCCTACAGTGGCTGTATTCCCACACGATGGACCTGTTCTCATCACAAGGGACTTTTTCATACTCTTTTGTCCCCTGGTCACTGTATCGGCCTTCTGGGAATTTGGTGTGATTTTTAAAAGCAAGTGTCTGGCATCAAAACAGCTGAAGAGAGTCCTGTCATCAGCCACTTTCAACCTCCCTGAAGCCGGGCAGAGGCCAGCCTCTACTTCCTCCTACACGTGTGCAGTTGGAGATCTCAGTTCTGCCAGACTCACTGCTCCCTTTAGTACTGAGGAACTTCAAAACAAACTCCGAGTGGGATGCCTGGCACAGAGTCAGTGACCCATGAGTGTTTTTGTTGTTGTTATTATTTTTACTGCTACGGTCCTCTGTGACCTTATCTGCAAAGGTCAGCACTGTGGAGGATGCTTTATCACCGTCTTCTTAGTACCCTTGCTCATGCTCCTGTGGATCTGCTAGCTGTACTTCCTTAGGCCACACATTCATGGAAGACTTCTCACTCTGGCAACGGCAGACTATTTGTGTGATAAAGTCAACTGAAAAAGGTGAAGAAAATATCATCTAAATCGCACTTGGAGACACTGGAGACATGAGAATGTGAAGAAAATTATGGGGCTAAGATTCAATAGAAGAAGATCCGAGAGGAAGCCCTCCCAGTGCATCCTGTTCCCCGCAGTGTCAAGCAACGCTAAGGAGAAAGCTGGAAAGTCCAAGGGACCCAGCAGCATTTGTGCAGCCCCAGGATGGCTCGCGGGACCCAGCTCAGGACTTACAAGGGGCTTGAGCTCACTCACCTTCACCCGTTTGTTGTGAATTCCGAGTGCTGCACTATAGGAGTGAATTAAAGGATTACTACTATTAAATTTCTACTAACTTTGAACACTGACTTTTTTTCATTTTAGAAAAAATTGCCAACATGTTTGTTGCTTCATTTTATTTAAAACCATGCAGCCAATTTCCATTTGTAGCTGACCTTTAAAAGGAAGCCTTTATGAAATGAAAAAGTTCAGCAAGGTGAAACGATTGTGAGAACTCCAACAACACTTGAGAAACTAGCCTTCGTTTGTCACGACTGTGAAATCAAGAGGAACACAGTGTGCTGGTGTTCCCCGTTTTCACTCTGCCTCGTTTACAGAATACTGACTCTTTACTTTGTTTCTTGCTGTTGACTTAATAAATCATTGTTTTAAATGGTGAAATCTGATTCTGATTTGTCATGAAGAGTCTATTCAAGGCCTGAGTCATAGCCAGGATATAATGAAAATACAGAAGCCTGCTCTCATTGGATAGGTTCTGTCTCCCAGAGGTTCGTGTTCTGCAAGCTGAGTCCCAGCAGGATGTGCTGAGCTGGGGAACCTGTGCACGGTGAGGTCTGCTGGGCCATCAGACCCGCACCCTTCTCCCTGAGAAGGAATGGGTGCCATCTCGGGAGCTGGGTTCCACCTCATGGGACTCCACCAATGACAGCAAGTGTTGGCTGTCGTATGACAAGGACCCCACGTTCAGCATCTTCTACACACTCTGCCTGCCACTGTCAATGGGCACTCCCACCATGCTGTTGTCTCCATGATATGATACCGCTGGAAGCCATGGCCATACGTGGTCCCCTGCTTTTCAGTCTCCAAAGTCATGAGCCATGATGAACATTTCCTTATGTTCCAGAAATTTTGTTATAGCAAAGCAAAATGGACTAAGACAGCCATTGGTAATGACGGTCACATTTAAAGATAACCATAATATTTTCTAATAAAAATACATAATATAGTAGATGAATTCATATAACAAACGTCATCTTTCTAGGACTATTAAAAGGATAAAGGCCAAGAAAAATTTCTTTTCTATACTAGAGAAACATTGTTTAGTTTTTACAAAACAGACAGGAGAAATTATGCCAAAAACTAGATACATTTTCCAAAGGTGGCACAATATTGAGACTTAGCACTTCACCAGAGCAGATAATTAAACAATTGCTTTAATTATAGGTTGAAAATCACGGGCGAACCCCATGAGTTATTGTCACAGGTCACAAATGTAGCAAAAATAAATTTGGTGAAAATTATTAAACAACAATAGTACTTTGGAATTTCTTCCAAGTTCTATGTAAATTTAAATCTTACATTTAATTCATCTCATATTGTTTTACAGGAAATTGCAAAAAGAATCCTTTTAGGAAATTTCAAAACTATGATATGGAAGTGGTTTTGATGGTGAAACTACTAAGACATAGAATTTTCATGTATTTAACTACTCAGCCCCCACGCAGCATGATCCAGTGTTTTCAGCCCAAAGGGAAGACTCCAGACCGGCCTTCCCCAGTCTCAGCTCCTGCTAAGTCCCTACCACTATGGCCTGCTGCCAGCTTCCCACTTGTGGTCGAAAGAAAGCTTCCTGAGGGTTTGGATTCCTAACTCTGCTCCTCCAGAGCTGAAGCAATCCCAAGGATGGCGAGGCCCCTGGGAAGTGAGTTCCTTCCTGCTGAGATCCTGGGTGACATCCTGGATCATGCCTTCCCTCTCCCAGGGACCAGCAGCCACCATTCTGCCCAAGCCTTGAAGCATTCAACCTAGATTTCCTCAAGAGTTGAGGAAAGCGAGCCCTAGACAACCTTAGAGCCCTAGTTGCATCCGAGTGCCCCTCAGCACCCCATTTGGAAGACCATCCGAGCCCTGGCAGTTTAGTACCTGAGCACCAGGAAGTGGCGCGTTCCTAAGTGGTGTAGAGCGAATGTCACCCCACAGCACGCCTGCCCCTGAGGATGCCTTCCCATCCTACAAAGGAGGGATTAGGGTTTTCTCTCTTGTAAAAAGAGAAAGAGAAACAAAATTTATGTAGTTACAGATGGGAATGTGAATTGTTCCTCTAGGCGTATTGCAGCCCAGGGCAAGAGCAGAAAAGCAATTTTGGATTCCACCAAAATCATATGAGATGAGAAAAGAGAACTTAACTCCAAGGACAGTGACATTAATTCTTAACAGCTGATCTAATGCATTAAAAGCAAAAATATAAACTGGCATCTCAGTAGAACATTATGACCAGGAATCATAAGGAAAGAAAAACATGAAATACTTTATCACCTTCAGAATTCATGGGATAAGAATTGTGACCTACAAAGGAAAAGAAACACACAGTTACTCGGCAAGAACAGAAGAAAATGTGCTATTAACAGTCTTAGAAAAGATATATGATAGGAAAGTATCTATTATTTATTATATCTATTCATATCTATTATATAACACAAATTTATATTAAATACACATACACATTTGCAGAGAGAAAATTGACCCTAAAACTTTAGAGACTTTATAATTTTTAACATATATGTGTACAAAATAAATAAAATAACAAACCAGTTAAGGGCATAATATTTGACATTCTATTTATTAACATTAGCAGATATATTAAAAAAAACTTATTGAAAACATTTATCCTTAGCTCAAGAGGCTGAGGCTGAAGGATTGCCACTTCAAAGCCAGCCTCAGCAAAAGTGAGACACTAAGCAACTGAGCGAGACCCTGTATCTAAATAACATACAAAATAGGGATGGTCATGTGGCTCAGTGGTCGAGTGTCCCTGAGTTCAATCCCCAGGACCAGAAAACAAAAACACACCTATCCTGTAATCTCAGCAGCTCGGGAGACTGAGACAGGAGGATGAGGAGTTCAAAGCCAGACTCAGAAAGTTAGGCACTAAGCAACTTAGCAAGACCCTGTCTCAAAATAAAAGATATATTTAAAAAAAAAAAAAAAGCTGGGATGCGGCCCAGTAGTAAAGCACTGTGATAGCAAACCTAACTCCATCTTCTAAAAAGAGACAAGATGGCGTTCATTCCATAATCACCACCAGATGGGAATTTCCACCTAAGGAGGAATCAGGACCCTTGAAGGAGGAATCAGGACCCTCAGCACACCCACAGAAATTCCTAACTAGCGCAAAATTCTGCTTCTGTGAGTTGCTTGCTTGCTTGGCGAGAGCGGATAGAGAGAAATGCCCAGGTACCAAGCTTTGTGATTTATTCCTTTTTAAACCCGACCTTAACCCGGGTAGGGGCCGCCGTTCTCCTTTGTTGAGGAGTGAGCCCAGGCCCGTAATAAAGGCTTCCTATTGGAATACTGCCAAACCTGTGTGGCTTACGTTGTCACTGGGAGATAAGCTCATCTGGCTGGATATAGCAGTACCCTTGGATTCTATCCTTGGTACCCCCTCCAAAAAAAATTTATCAATCTATCCTATAAATATACATATTTTTGCAATGACATTTACATATTTTAATGATATATTATTTGTTTTAAAACTTATTTACCAGTTATTTTCAGAGACACAACATTTATTTTGTTGAAAATTGAAAAGGAAAAATAATTTTAAAGTTTAAGTAGAATGGCCTTAAATTAGATCATTTTAAAGTATTCTTTTAATTTTCTAGTACAGGGAAATTAAGATAGAAAGGCTTCAGAGAAAAACTATCCAAAATTTCTATAGCAGCCCTGCTCATTAGAACTTTTTGTGATGATGTGAATAATCCACATCCACACTACCCAACATGGGGCTCTGAGAATTTGGATGTGGCCAGGAGACAGCAAAACTCATTTTTAAATTTTATTTTAATCAATGAAAATAGTTGTACCATGACTAAAATATAGGACACTGCAGTTCAGTAGAATAAGATACATTTAAATATTCAATATCAAAGTCTTCAGTGGTCACAAGGAACCTAACTCATTAGGGTTTGGATAGGTAGTGCCCCCCAAAAGCTCATGTGACACAATGCAGAGTGCTCAGAGGCCCAAGTTAGATCATGAAGGTTCTGGCCTAATCAGCAAGTTAATCCATTTGATGGATTAATTATTTGAAAAGACCACTCTCCTGAAAGGTACCTGGAATCAGGTGGGATGTGGCTGGAGGAAGTAGGTCTTGGAAGAAGACCCCTGGTTCCTCGATCTCTCTGCTTCCAGGGAGCCATCGTTGAGCAATGTCCTCCACCCAGCCCTTCCACCATGATGTTCTGCTGGGTCAAAGCAAAGGAGTCGGCGATCACCTCTGAAACCATGAGACAAAATGAACTTTTGCTCCTCTACATTGTTCTTGTCAGGGATTTTGGTCATAATGACAAAAAACTAACACACACCTCTAATTAAACACCTCTAATTAAACAAATCTGTTCACAATTGGGCATGTAATTGAAGTAAGGGAAACAACCCAGGGAGCACGGGGGTCTCAGGGTGTTGGGAAGAGCTAGCCACAGGATGTGGGCTTTGGCTGGATGGTGTGGGAGAGCTTTCTGCTTGGATGGTGTCGGAAGTGGTGCATTTCATGATCACATGCTGTAATAAACCTTATTTGTAGGAAGATGAACCGGCATGAGAGTCAGTGGGCGAAAATCATGGCCACCTGTTTTGGTAGTGGAGGAGGAACAGGTGTTTGGAATTTTGTGGATAATGGTAATGGTGTTTCTGGGCATCTGTAGATGAAATTATTAAGTGGCCTTCCTTGGGCTGATTTTTTCATGGTCTCAAATAACCTATTTTTAGGTCTGTATTGGTGAGAGTTTATTTCCAATAAGAAAATACTGTGGTCTAGCTGTGGGCACTAGGCTAGCTTTTGAAAGTCAAGAACTGCCTTTTATGTTCCTTCTTGATTTTTCTCACCAGCACAGGCTGGGTTATAGTGTTATACACCTGCTCCCAGTGGGGATGGATGTCAATCTGTTAGACAGTCAACTTACCAAATAGCGAGTGTGCAGAATAACCCATTTTCCAGATAAACATTTCTCTAACAATGAAGCTGATTCCACTAATTTAATTTTCTTTCCCCAAAACAGCATTTTTAGTAACACTCAATTATCCAGACCCCTGCTCCTGCAGTAGGAGGCAGACATACAGAGGAGGGACACTCTGTCCTTCCCAGCACCATTATGGCCTGGAATACTCACAAGACCCCAGATTATGCCACTCACTGATTCTCCTCATTTCACTCATTTTCTGCATCTTAACCAATCCTGTTCTTGAATATTTTGGCTCTGGACTCAATTCCACTCTCTCAATCTTTCTCCCTTTGGTGATTTCAACATCCACATTGTGGTGTTTCCAGGGCCCCGACATCCCAGTTAGTGACCTGCTCTTCTTCAGTTACTCCTCCCAGAGTCATTACCAGGAATTTTTCATCAGTAAAAACTGAGCACCCTGAAACAACTATAATTAAATGTATCTCTTTCCAAAACCACCTGCAGTATTTCCAGTTCACTCCCTCTAACTCCCAGAATCCCCAAATCCTGCATCCCAACAGAGGATCACAATGAGATGGTTTATTGCTTTTATATCTTCCTGCAGCCCTAGGTATTGATTTCTCCCTCCTTAGCCTGCCTCAATTCTAAGGCCAATTCTTTGACCATTGTAGTGAATATTCCTTCACCTGCCTTCCTCTATCTCCTTTCATTCTTCCTGGGGACAAATCCACATCTTTGTTAAATCCTAATCCACATTACCCAGGCCAGCTGAAAATATTTGAGACTAAATAGAAGGCAAAAAAACTGGAGAGCAGGATGAGGGGAGACCCCAGCCTTACCCAAGGGGCAGAGCACACTTTCCTGAGCAGTGCACTCAGGTCGTTTTATAGCCACTGGAGTCAGGCTCCATCCTTATGCAGATTCAGGAGATGAGACACTCTACTCCTTGATGACTACATTTCCAAGTGATAGCTTTGGGCCCAAATTATTTGAACAAACACTTGACCAAAGAAACTATATCTATGGCAAATACATATTCACAAATTCCCTTGGCATTGTTAGTTAGTAAAAGCACAGTGTGATACGGTACTCACCTCTTAGAATATGCAAAATGAAAAAGCCTGACCCCAGGATGTAAGGATGTGGCCTGAACTAGAACTGTTATGGCTGATGAGACTGGTGAGGCACAACCACTTGGAGAGCCACGTTTTATAAGGGAAGTTTCCATAATGGGTAAACACATACCGACCACACAACTCAGCCACTCCACTGTGGGCATTGACCAGAAAGAACGGAAGACACATGCCCATAGGAAGGCTCAGTCTGGATCATCCACTGCAGCTATTCATAACCGCACAAAAAGGAGAAAGAACTCCAATGTCCATCAACAGGTGAAAAAACTTTAAAAATAGGGTTTTATCTGTACCACAAAATACTCCCCAATTACAAAAAGGCAACATTGTATGTGAATTGATATTTATGTATTCTATGGGAGAGAAAACACACAGATTTATAGGCACCACCTAATTCCATGCATATAACGTTTTGGAAATGCAACTTAATCTATGATGGGGAGAAGCATTTTGGTTGCTAGGAGGGAAAGGAGGTTGAGAAGGAAAGGTTATGAAGGGGGTGAAAAATACTTGAGGTGGTGAGACAGAGACTCCCATCTGCTGGGTAGGACTGTGGCCAGACTCTTCCCTACCTCCAGATTCCCAGGTCTCTTTTCTTAGAGCCCTTACTGCAAAAAAATTGCTGTTGTAAGCTCTTCCCCTGCTCCTTTGAGACAGCAATCTTTTGCTAAGCCTCGCTAGTTTACAGCCCAACACTCTCTTTCTGAAGTTCAGGGGAGCCATCACTTTGAAATGTAGCCTATCAAGGAATAGAGTGTCCCATCTCCAACTCTGGGAAGGGATGAAGCCCAACTCCAGTGGCCATAAAACGACCAGCCATGCACTGCACCCTGGGTAAGGCTAGGGTCTCCCCTCATCCTGTTCTCCAAGCTCCCTGCCCACCCGCCTGTGGAGCTAAGCTCAGCCTGCCCTCAGCTCTCCGCCACTGCAGGTCTTGAGACCAGTCCTCCTGGACTGTATAATTCAGCCTGGTGCCATTCTTGTTTTGACAGGGGCATAAATGTGCTCATTGTCTTAATTGTAGTTGTGGTTCAGTGGGTTTGCATATGTACCAACATGGCACACCTCACTTACACACATTGGTTATAAATAATCATGACCCAATACAACTGTTAATTTTTTAAAATGCTGTAATAAAGTCCAGTTTTAAAAATAGCTGACTAAACAACACAGTTAAATAACTAATTAGTCCACTGGGGTATCTGGCCCCTGAGCGTTTGGAGGTTCATGCTGCTTCTAGGGGTAAAACCTGTATCGAGAGAGCACATTTCCTATTGCAGGGGTTGGGGTGTGGGGGAATGACTGTGCAGCCTCTGTTTTTATTTCTATTTTGTTGCTGCTCCTGTTGTTGCTTCCTGCAGTTGGATCTTGACCTTCCTGGCCCTGCAGAAATCTTGAGTTTTCTGCCCTTGAGGCAAATAATCCTATCTGGATCAATTTATTTTTATTTTTCTGAACTGACACCATAATAAACAGAAACACATTAAGAATAATCACTGGTTTTGTATCTTCCAAGAGAGGAGACAGAACGTTCTTCTACCCCACATAATAACTTCTTAAATAGCCAGCAAAGCATGAACATGTTTTTACATTTTCCAAACTTTGTCTTGGAATGAATGTTCATCTAAGAACTGAATGTAATCGATCATTCACTCTTATGTTTCAATTTCTAGAACACAATTAATAGCAAATGGAAAAAAATTAAGGACAGGAAGGGCACATGGCTTTTCCTGGTGGGGGTCTCTGTGGTAACACTCCCTGCCCAGCATATTTCTCCCTGCCTTTGGTCTCAGCCCAAGTGTTGTATCCTCAGAAAAATTGCTCCTGACCTCAGTTCTGGGTGCATTTCTTCATGCCTTCTCCCTTGTCCGTGTCTATTCCCTTCACTGCACTCAACTCTACCCTTTCACATTCAGCCTATGGATATTTGTTTGATGTTCATCTGGCAAACAAACAAACAAACAAAAACCATGACACAAAACAACTCTTGACGGCTTCTCCTGGGCTCATCACTTTCTCCCGCAGCCTGTGAGGTTCTTGGCCTGGAACAGATTTACTGAGTAGTAAATACCACTGGGTGCCTGGACGGTGAAAACGTCTTCAAGATGTGAAGTTCTACAAACTCCATTAATGTTTGTTGTAATTCAGGTCAGAGTTTCCAAACTCAATATATTATTTAGTTAATTAGTATAAACAAAAATAAAACCAAAATATGCAGTTTATTATATAGCATAGGGATGCTATACTGAGTCCATAAAACTCAGATTTGATTTTTGTTGATGTCAATGATGCCATTTATTTTCTTGCTTTTTTTATACAGTTTTTATCAAGTAGAGTACCTAAATTGTTCTGCAAAGATGTGAGACTCTGCTTTACTTTATTAATCCAACATTGAAACATTATGAGTGAAACAGGAATCCTGCATGTTTATAGACAGGTGCTCTACTCTCTTCAATTAACCATCATCACCAACCATAGTGCACCTCTGCAAATGAATAAGAAGGCCGGCATGCTTATGGGACATCTTAACATATGGATACATGTAGGTTTCTCCTATTTCAGATGGAAGCATCTTGGCCAACGCTGTGGTAGGACAGACACTACCTATTCTGTTCATAAACATGCAGTTCTAATTGAACTTTGTGCAGTCCTGACACTGGATGGAGTTGCCTAAGTTAAAAATATGGAGAGCCACGTGAAGTGTATCCTGCCGAGCCTCAGAGAATAATGCATAGTCAGTAAATAGCAAAAGCCAATAAATTAAACGTTGTGTGCAGAATTGCTGAGTGGTCCTTATCTTCCCAAAATACATAGTTCATACATGATTTCAGAAAACGATCCTGCTGTCTGGTAGACTGAGATGAGGATCCCTAGAGGAGTACACAAAAGGGAAAGTCGCAGGAGAATTAACTGGGACCTACCCCGGGCTGAGCTGGGAAAAAAAAAAAAAGATAAAACATGAAGAGGGACACTACCTGTGAGAGTCACATAGTTAAAATCCACATCCAATTTTGAGGGAATTATATTAAGGAGAAAATATTAATCATCTTAATCATAAAATATCCCATGACTTTGGCTGCCCATGGAGTCCACTTCTTCTACTGACCATACCATCCTATCAAGCTGGGGCAATTCACTCCTCACCCCAGTGAGTGAAGCAACTTCATTTAAATTATCATAATTAGTATCATGTGACACAGGTGTTAACTTCAGTTTATGTACGCAAACACCATCAGAAAGGTCAATAACCTGTAATGGTACAATGTAACCAGCAGATACCAGGGTGTAGGATTTGGCTATGTTCACACAGGAGATCTTTCCATTGGACTGCATTGCCTGGAGGCAAGGAATCAATTTACCAGAATCAATTCACAAAAGGGTTTTCTGTTTTGTTCTGTTTCCTGAACTGGCACCATAATACACAAAGAGAAACACATTAAGAATAATCATTGGTTTTGTACCTTCCAAAAGAGGAGACTGAGTGTTCTTCAACCCCAAATAAATAGGAAGAAATATAATGGAGATATAATGTTGCATTTGGATAGTAAGAAGTGCTATAGTACATCCTAGTTCTTCATTAAAGCACAATGAAAATAAAATGAAAGAGTCTAGAGTAGGCAGCACAGCCACTTGCTCTGCCCCTAAGTCAGTCCAGGGAGCTCAGGGGTGCCTTGGTTTTGGTGGTGGCTGGGGAGAACGGTGCGGTGCTGTGGCTGGGCACACCCTACGGCTCTGCCAGCTAGTCAGCTTCCCCAGTACCTACCTGCTGAGCTTCCCCAGTACCTACCTGCTGAGCTTCCCCGGTACCTACCTGCTGAGCTTCCCCGGTACCTACCTGCTGAGCTTCCCCGGTACCTACCTGCTGAGCTTCCCCGGTACCTACCTGCTGAGCTTCCCCGGTACCTACCTGCTGAGCTTCCCCGGTACCTACCTGCTGAGCTTCCCCGGTACCTACCTGCTGAGCTTCCCTGGTACTTACCTGCTGAGCTTCCCTGCTTCCCTGGTACCTACCTGCTGAGCTTCCCGGGTACCTACCTGCTGAGCTTCCCCGGTACCTACCTGCTGAGCTTCCCCGGTACCTACCTGCTGAGCTTCCCCGGTACCTACCTGCTGAGGTCTCAGGGAAGGTGAGGGTTTGGCTTCCTGAGATGTCGTCCACCTTCCCTCTTCTCAGCCTGGCTGATCCTACACTGCATCACAACCACCTGTGTGTTCAATCCTGTGTCATTTTCATTCCATTTTAGTGGTTGTTTCTTGCCACTCTACTCTGTAAAATAGAGATGTGTCACTCACAGTGGTCTTTGACACTTCCTACCAATACTTGCCTCTTATCAACTTAATTTTCCACTGACCAGGCCACTTGTATTCTGTTCTATAATCATGTGCCCTTAAATAAGTCACTACATATTAATACTTTGCTTCTCAATGCTTAAGATTTTTGAAAATCATTACTATAAAAAGAAATGTAAAAGAAGTATTTATTATTTTGAGCCAAGTATTGAGGTTAGATTATATTTTATTTTTTATTTCATTTTATTTTTAGTACATAGTTTTTACTACTGCTGACGTAGAGGAACATACGTTTAGAGCATCAGGATCAAGGTGAACACCAAGATCATTTTACACTCCAGAAAATGATGAAGACCACACTGCATTGAATGTACCCTCTGCAGCAGAAGGTGACTGACCACAGACGGTCACAGAAGCTTCACAGGAGGAGAGACCTTCTGCAGGGGAAGGAGAGATCATTCAAGGGAAGAGAGGAGACATTCGTAATAGACCCGATCAAACCAGACAGGGCAGGAGATGGAGGGGTATTTGTCCAGAGCCTCAAAGGCACAACACAGATAGCAGGAGGTAAGCATGACAATAAAAATTGGGGCAAAATGCAGATCCTGGGAAGAGGAATCCCTACCTTGGAATAATGGGGGTGCTAAGATTCTTCAAAACTAAGACAACTAGTGAGGCAGTAAGACCCTAAGCTTATGGGTAGGCAGATCAGACAGGGCAAGTCACATGGCACTGAGAACTGGGCATTCAAGGAAGAGGATGTGGCAGATCTAGTGCCAATATTATGCTTTGACTTCACCTAAGTGCCTACTGTACTAGAATTAAACTATTCTAGGCAAAACATTAGAGAAACTGTGTTGTTAAATATGCACACAGGGGCTGGGCATGGTGGTTGCCTTGCATGCACAAAGCCCTGGGTTCGATCCCCAGCACCATAAATAAATAAATAAACAAACAAACAAACAAATAAATAAATAAATATGCACACAGGAACTGGAACTTGAGCTCTTCTCGGATTGTCCCCAAGCAGTCAATACCAAGGCAACTTAATAAACAGGGTGCCATTCACGCTCCTCCTGCTCATTCACACAGGGTTTAGTATGCAATACTGGATCTCAGGCTCTCAGCCTGTGTGTACAAATATGTTTCACCACAGTAAGCCTTGGCACCAGGGCAAATGAAACAAATATTCACCTATTATTTTAAACTAAATAAAGTTGGTACCAAGGAAATTTATATCATGCATTTATATAATGTATGTGTTACTGGGAAAAAGTAGGAAATATGAATAAGTTCTTGTTGGATTCAATGAATGGACCCAGAAAATGAAGTTATCTGAAATTCCATAATAGTGTAGAATGCCTTCAACAAGAAAAACGGGTAAGTTATCAAATGAAAATCTTATATTTCAGAAATAAAGTTGAAGCATATTTTGAAATATTAGTTCTGTTAATTTGTTTCATTTTCTCTCATAGATTTCAGTTGCTGTGTCCATGGATACATGTGATGTACATCATCCTGCAAGACATCGGTACACACCACCCACACACTTGTCTTCGTTGGCCTTCCACATGCATTATATCTTTGCTCTCTCTCACTCTCTTCATCTATTTCTTTATTTCATTTTGTTTTCCTTTCCCATTCTCTATGTTGCTTCATGAATTTTAAGCTGCATATTTTATTTTCTTATTTACAAGTTTACATTTAATTATTCATAGCTGAGATGATTTTTTTTTCTCTTTCACGAATTTCTTTCTGGATTTTTTTTTCTCAGCTCCACTTTCAAATATTTTGATGTTTGCCTATTTCTATTTAAAATGTGTATTTTTTTAAATTGCATTTTCTATCTGGTGTGATTGTGTATTTAAATGATCGTAACGAATTTCAGTTTTTTACTGTGGGTGTTCCCTTTCTTTCCCTTTGCTTTAAGTATTTTTAAAAAATCTCTGTTCGTCTCAAGTCTTGATCTTTTCTGTTTTCTTCCTACAGTGCCTTTCGATGACTGAAGAGTTGTATTTCCTGCTTATGACAACAAGCAGGGATTCTTCCTTTAATCAAATTAGATGATTCTAGCAATTCTGTGCTGAGGTGTTCAAGTGACTTATTTGTCCCTTGGTACAAATTACTTCCATTTAAGGCACCTATTGAAAGTCTGCCTTCTTGTGATCTTTCACATGACCCTATTTTCATTAATCTTCATTATAGTAACTTGATTTTAGACCCTTTGCACTACTTCTCCAAGTGACACCTTTCTTTTCCCAGGACAATTTAAGAGGGGGCTTTCTAAGACACCGCGGGCCTTGTTATGGTCTAGATGTGGAGTTATAAGAACCTCCACCCAATCAGTGAATTCGTCACCTGATGGGATCAACTGAGTGGTGACTGAGGAGGTGGGGTGGCTGGAGGATAGGTCACGGGGGACTGTCTTGGGGTATGTCCCTGTTGTGAGAGCTCCCGCTCTGCTTCTGGGAGCCTCGTTCCCAGCTGCTTCTCTCCCCGCACACTTCTCCCAGGATGCGCGGCCTCACCACAGGCCCCACGGAATGGAGCTGGCTGTCCATGGACTGAGACCTCTGAAACCGTGAGGCCCCAGATAAACTCCTCTGATTTTTCTTGTGAGGACTGTTGATCACAGCAGAGGAAAAGATGAGTAAAACAGTTCCATTGCACTTTCCAAGTATTTGTGTCCAAGTCCATATTCCCAAGTGCTGCTTTCTATGCTGCCATCACGGGAGCCCCAGGCCAGAGGGCCCTGACTTCAGGGAGTTCCAACAGACCAGACCCAGACTCTCACCCCCAAATCAAATGGACAAGTAATAGGGAAGCACAGAAGGGATTTATTCAACATGGCTATGCTGGGGGGAAAAAGAGGGGGCCAAGCATCCTCAGCCCTGTCTTCAGGGGCCCTGACCTAGAAGTTCAGGTTTAAATGGGGCAGGAACAGAAGCCGGGCAGAGGCAGGAAGTTTGCAGCATCAGGCGGTCTTGATCAGATGGTGGTCTGGTCCATTGTTGCCTCATTTCTGGTTCCTGAAGGTCCAGTGGCACTGGGGAAATAGCTGCTCAAGGGACTATTCAGCTCTTATCATGGGGTGACTGTGCCTGCTCGGGGGGGAGGGGAGCACCTCAGGTTCCTTCATGGGGTGACTGCTCCCTCTCACTGGGGAAGTCCCATTATGAGGTGATCCGCCTGCAATGCTCACTGCTCCTGGAATCTCAAAAATATCTTGGTGACTCTTATCCTGGTGTCTCAGTCTAGAAGGGGGATGAGAGGTTGTCAATTCAGGACTAGTCCATCTCCTATTACCAGCTTTTAGGCAGAGATTCCACCAGTGAATAACGTGTTTCTGAAGAGCAGGACACACAGAAGGCTGAGATGCCAGCTTCCATCCTGATTTCACACCCAAGGCACATCTGCAAGCCCAAGAGAAGAGCAGTGCTCTCAGTAAGAGCACCTCAAAGCCAGCCACAATCCACTGGCACTCACATTGGGAGAGCCCGCTCCTGGGTGTGAAATCTGCTGACCAACCCTGGCTCCCCACCCTCCTATAGCCAGTCTTCTTCTCCTTAAGCCCCCCACCTCCACTCCCACCCCCTCCAATTATCTCATCTACTGGTGGTTTTAGAAATACCACTACTGGTCTCAGGAGTCTATTTTCCAGAATGCTAGTAAATTGAAATCCATCATACTCCCTGTATCTGAATTATCCTCTCATTAGGACTTATGAATGGTGGTGTTTGCTCTCCATATTGCCTGCACAATGGTGGAAGACACATGCCGCCAATTCAACTTGGCAGCAACAGCCATGCGGAGGAGCATGGGCAGCCCTCTGTAAAACTGCCATCGTGACCCCACTGCCATTGTGACCCCACGGCCACAGTCCGCATCATCACTAGACTTCCTAAGGGCAGCTTTTAAATACTACACTACACCATAATGTGGTTGCTAACGTTGTTTAATTTCTTACACAGCCTCTGAATATCACATGGCATCTTATTTGTCTATTTAAAATTCCAACTTGAAAGACTACAGACTCTGGTTAAGCATTTCTAATTTTAGAGAACTGTTGTTTTTCCCTATGTGATCTCAGTCAATTCTTGGAACTTTTCTTTCTTTGTTGTCTTTCTAACACAAGAAAAATTATGCTGGAAAAATTAATACACTTGAAACGAAGATAATGTTAAGTGTCGAGAGATAAAATGAATGAATATAAAATTTTCTAAAAGAAGAATGCAAATTATAGGACAATGTATTGATTAATACTATGATTTTGTTTTTCATTAAAACACATTTAAATCTCAATGATTTAAGATACTCACCTCTAGGTGCACTCCTCTGCCTATCTATGTTGGGATACAGATCTGTCCACCTTCATCATTAACAGATGTCCAAGTTAAAGATAGTGTTAATTGCCAGTCAGACTGAGGTTTTCTTATTCCATTCAATTTAAGTAGTGATTAAGTATATTATTTCACTTAAAAATAATTCACAATAAAATTATTGAATATAATATTACTAAAATATTAAGATGAAAATTAATCCTTACAACTTTCTGCAGTAAGTGTGTTATTTTAAGACTGAATGAAAAACTGAGAGACTCGCCAAGTCAACCTAACCAAATGTAGTAAGGTTTGTGGCTTTCTAGTTTAGTTTCAACAAATACCACTGTCTTTCCATTGAGCTCCTTCTAGGGAACAAGTATTTACAAAATCAGACCTAATAATTAGCTCAATGTCAGGTATATAGAAGATATCCAATAATTTACTGAATCTACCTTTCCACTTGTAAATATCCTATGTTTGGACAACAGTGGCATATCATAAGCTGGATATAACTGATCATGAAACTAATGCTGTGAATTTGTTCAGGTAAAATTCTTTCAATTAACTTCATAATTCATTGATATTTATGCAGTGAGCATTGAATGTAACAGAGCCCATGTTTTCAAGGAACTTGTGTTCCAATGGGAAGTTCATAAACTGTAATAAAATGCAGCATGACTCAATAATCATGGGAATGGAGAAGAGAAAAGGCTCAGAGGATATGCCCTGCAGTAGTGAGCGTCTAGTGAAGCTCTTCCCAGGAGCTTGTGCTTAAGTCTGGATTCGAGGTGTAAATACAAATTCTATAGTCTAGTTAGGGGAAAATCATGTTTCAGAAAGAAGCAGCAACATCCAAAAACAGATTCAAGAAAAGCAGAGGAGGATGTTATGAGCTCTATAGCCTGGGCCAGGGCATGAACCTCTGGACGGGTCAGCAGACTCTCTAACTGCCCCAGGATCCCCCTTGATTCCCCTCCTCTCTGTGGTGGCCAGACCTAGGGACTCTCTTCTCACAAATAGAATGTGGGGAACGTGGTGGGAGGTCACTTCCTGAGACTATGATGAAAACTACTGTGACATCCAGTCCAAATGCCTCTCGATGCTCTAAGGCCCTCAGCTGGGAACAAGCTGCCACTTTAGAGCAGCTCCGGTGAAGCCAAAGTAGCAAGAAGCCAACACTCCTGACCCACAGCTGGTGAGGTCAGCACCAAGGCCAGCACCAAGCGAGTCTGGAACAGGACTGCAGCTGGCGGGTTCTCACAGTGGAGGGTTGATGCTTCTTACTGTTTCCATCTCACACTAGGGATGCTGAAATCTGACTCAAAAGTAATGGGAAATAACCAAGAGACCAGAAACGGTGACCATATTAGTAACTTAGTTTAATGAAAATAATCACTTCAGTGGTTTGTTTGTTTTGTTTTGTTTGCTCTGCCCAATAGTCAAATTATGGCTCCAGCCTAGGTGTCCATCAAGGGATGAGTGGGTAAAGAAAATGTGGTACATATCTACAATGGAGTTTCCTTCAGCCATAAAGAAGAATGAAATTATGTCTTTTGCAGAAAAATAAACGGACGGAACTAGAGACCAATATGATAAGCAAAACAAGCCAAACTCAGAAGGTCAAGAAGGTCAAGTTAGAGAAGATAAAGAAAAAGAAGAGTGTGTGTGTGTGTGTGTGTGTGTGTGTGTGTGTGTGCGTGGGTGGGGGGGGTCTCATGAAAACCAAAGGGAGATGAGTAGAGGAAGGGACCCAGGAGGAGGGGGAAGGGAATGAAGGGGAAAAGTGATAGTGTTCAAATCATGTTGGTGAATTGTGTGCATGTACAAATATACAATGAATCCCATCATCATGTACAACCATAATGTACTAATAAAAATGAGGAAAGGGAAAGAAAATTCCTAAAGTGCTAATAACTGTGTGTATATAATATTACAGGCAGGAACATCAGATAGAAAGCCAAATGGAGGGGAACTGATTTCAGTAAAGAGGAGTGAAGTTTGGGAGGAAGAAATATGCACAGAAGCATATGTTTGTAGAAATCAGCTCAGAGGAGGCAAGGAAGGAAGAGAAGTGGATGGTGATGTCCAGGTTTTGATGTCCTTTAAACACTGGATGAATGAAGGGGCCACCGTTAATCCTCAGACCACAAAGGAGAAGTGAGTTTGGCTTGGGTGGGGAAAGAAGGAGGCAGAATGAGTCTCCTTGGACATATCCTAGATGTTCGAAGGGCTGAAAGTACTGTGACATGGACCTGCAAAAAATGTGAGATTGAAGGGAGGCGGAAAGAATGAGCCAAAATGGAGACCAGCATCTGCATTGAACAAATGCCCAGAGAATGGGAAGAGAACAAAGACCCAACAAGAGAGAAAGAGGGTATTTCAGAAAGGCACAAAGTGCTAGGGAGCCCAGGATCACAGACACTGAGGAGGAAGGAGAGCTACAGAAGATGGAGGGATCTGCCAAGCCAGCAATAAAAATAGCTGCTTGAAGCCTGGCAAATGGTGGAGGAGATTTGGAGGCATCTGGCCGCCAGAGCTCTGGCAGCTGGTAGCTCTCTCAGAGCTGCTGCCGCTGAGGTGCTTGCCAACACCATGCCGTCCGCCTCCTGGTCCAGAACCTGTGTTTGGGGTCCAGTCGCTCTTGCTTCTCTTGACATTCAACGGCCACATCCCAAGGAGCCCATGTGCCACGGGTGTGCGGACTCGGATTCTAAACTCCTCAGGCTTCGAATCAATGAGAAGAAACAAAAGCCTGTCACCAAACAGCAGCCACCGAGGCTGCAGATGAAATCTGGCTTGTTATCTCACAACTGGAAGGAGGGATATTAGATCTGCTCTCTGAAAACCAGAGAGGAGAATGGCTATGACCTGCCTAGGAATGGAGCACTTAGAAGAACGAGCCAGACACATGAGTCTATGTCAACTCCTCCATCAGACATCTCCCCTCCACAACTTTAAAAATGTACACCTCCCACAGAGTCCCTTTCTACTTATTAATCTGAAGACCTCAGTCAGAGGCACACTGGCTCCCACCTCTGGCAGCCATCAACCTCACTTTCAAAGTGGCTTTTTATTTTCTAAGGTCAGCTGACGTCCCCTCCCACTTAGCAATACTGAGGTACAAAGGCAAACCATCTCCCAGGGCCTCAATTTTCTCCGTTGCCTCTTTCCTTTCCACAGCTAAGTGAGATACTAGGCACAGGAAAAGTTGGAGAACTCGTTCCTGTGACCGAGGAACAAGTCCCATGTTTGCCCTGGAGGTGGCAAGAGGAGCCAGGCAGAGGCCAGAGCAGATGGGCCACGAGAAGGCGCCTGCCCTGGGGACCTCGCGCAGGCATTCGTTGGAAGGTTAGATGGCTTTCCCCTCACACCGACTCAGGCGCGTACACAGCCCCGTGCTCGAGTTTCCACGCAGACTGGCCGTGTGAGTCCCATGGCCCGCCCAGCAGCTGTGCCCACCCAGCATGGAGGACGGCATGGCCCTCCAGCATGACCAAAGCGCATGGTCAGTGTGCTCCCTCTTCCAGCCGAAGGCACCGTCGTTTATTTCTGTGGTTCCAGATGGAGCTCAACTTGATTTTGAGTAAGACCCTGTGAGTGAACAGTCCTAAAGTGAGAATCCAGAAACATGCTCGTTCCCCAAAGCTTCCAGGAAGGGAGGGAAGCAGGGAAGCGGCCCGAAAACAATGTGCAAGTCTATTCTCTGACTTTGTTTTGGTGAAATATGTTCAGATGTTTCTTCCTCTTTATTCAGTGAAACTGATGCATCTTGAGAGGTGATTGGGTCCCACGCGCTTGCCTCAGAAGTCCCTGGGATGCGGTTCTTCCCGCCGCTGTCCACCAGCTTCACAAAGAATCTTCCCAGTCACCCTGGACCTCCACACAAGCCAGCTCCTCAGACCAGCTGGGCCTGCATCACCACCGCAAGACAGAGGCTCTGGTTAGTTCATGGTTTCACATTTTGGTTTTGATATTTTCTGATTACTTTCTCAAATATTTTCCCTTTGCAGTTTAATTTTCTAAATTTAGGTTTGACTTTGGATTAGTGTTTAAATCCCCATAGGTTTCTTATCTTTATCAAAATGAACATAGTAAATCAAACACGACTTTGGGTATTTCTTGTATGTACAGCCCTCTCTGTACAGATGGGACTAGACAATTTCCTCCTTTAATTGTTTTTATTTCTTAAACAGTCTTCATCAAAGAGGAGAAATGGATTCTTTGAAATAAACATTTAAGTATTTATAAATAAACGTAAAATGTGTGGCCTGAGACTTCTAATCCAGCCAAGAATGAGTCTGCTTAGTTTTGACTCACAATTGCATTAGACTAAATTTTACAAAAAGTTTCAACAGAATTTCAACAAATGCCCTATAATTGGATCATGTCATGAAAATCAAAAATAGAAAACAAAGTTATCTAACAGTGGGGGGAGTTTGGACAAGAATGGATGAGTTTTGACTATTGTTCTGCGGAGGAGAGGAAGCCCAGAAGGAGCCCGGGGTGGAGGGCCATGCAGTGTGGGAGACCCACCCAGGTCTGGCCTCCTCCTCCTCCTGCCTGCCTGACGTCCATGTGCTGCGTGAATGCTGCAAAGAGCAGTGGGAACCCAGGGACAGTCATGAAGAAGTCACTGTATGTGAAAGCAGTGGTTCAGGCTGAGAGCTGAGATCAAGGCATGGGAGGTCTCAGGGGTCCCAAACAGACGCAAAGGCACAGAGCAAGGGCAGGGAGGGGAAGTGGTGGGTCCAGGTAAACTGTGCACATCAGCGGGAGGATTCAGGGGGTGCAGGGGGTTTCTGCAGCTGCAAGGGCTCATGCAGCTTTGAAGGGGAAGCACCCAAGGTGTGAGGAAGCCTGGGACGCTGACAGTCCCTGGGCTGGGAAATCACTCAGGCTCCAGGTAGGGAAGAAGAGTGTGATAAGATAACCCAGTCCCTAATGAGTGAAAATGATAGGAAACCAGTGATCGAGAGTGGCCAAGGGCCGGGAGACTCCAACTCTCATCCCCAGGACTGCAAGTGTGTTTCTTTATGTGTTATCTGTGTTTAAGGTTACTAATCAGTTGATTTTAAGAACTATCCAAGTGGACTCAAGAATGGCTTGAGCCTTTAAAAGCAGAAGGGGGGCATCTGAGAAATGAAAGAACTTTTGAAGATGGAGGTGTTCACATACCAAGGAGTGAGGGCAGCCTGCAGGATCTGAGGTTGGCACCAGCTAACAGCAGGTAAGGAATCAGGGACCTGGGAACTACCAGCAGGGTATCCAGCTCTGTCTCCAGCCTGAATGGTGCTGCAGACATTCACCTCCAGAGCCTTCAAGTGAGAGCCTGGGACCACCAGCTCCTGGGTCCATCCTTATGAGATGCTGAGCAGAGTTCCCTGCTGAACTCAGCAGACTTCCGCTGCTGACGACCCACAGGACTCTGAGACCACAAAGGGCTTTTGATTTAAGTTGTGTCGCTTGAAGTAACTTCTTTCAGCAACATCAGAAAACTAATTCATGCTCAATGACCAGGATCAGCATGCTGTTTTATAAGGTGGCAGAAAATGACAAGATGGAATCAAAGGCAGCAACTGAAAAAGACAGTTGTCCTTGGGAACACAGGACGTAGAATAATGAGATTTGAGAGAAATGGAGGAAATTCAACATCTACAGGGAAAGAGATTTCAGACTCCAAAGGCGACTGGGCAAGCAGAGGCAGAGACGCAGGCCACCCCGTGAGGAAAGACTGTCTCCGCTGTGCCTTGCAGGAAGAGCAGGGAATGAGCAGCTTAGGTCTGAAGGATTTGATGATCCCCATCAGGAGACAGGACTTAAGAATCGGTGATTTTAGGCCAGATGAGGTTAGGAAAGTTCATGTGTGATGTGAATTTGAGGTAAGTAAATCCATGTAGCATGTTACAGAAAAATTTCCTTTTACTGTTTCTATATCCTTTGGCCAAATACCCTCTTAATCTTACCCTTTTCAGTATTCTGAACCTTTGCATAGCTTCTCTCTCTTATTTATTGTTGTTCCTTTTAAATTTTCTATTTTATTCATTTGTCATTCTCATTTGCCAGGTTAACTCTTTCCTTTTTGTAAATGTTGAAGACATCAATAAATGCAAGTGAAGTCTTAATTAAATTATAACTCATACTATCTAAAATTTTAAACCTAATCTACTCATGTAAATTTATACTGTCAAACATGACCACTAAATTATTTTTAATACATCTAATAACCCCAAAAATTTTGAGAAGAAAAGTATGTAACAGAAACATGTCTTAAATAACCATGTTATGGGAGACTGTGCTGCCAAAATTGGTTGTAGAACCTAATTGCTTATGTTGTTTTAAAGGAGAGGACGCCTGACTGGGGTCATTTGTCCGTATAGATTATGTTTGGCAATTGGAGTTCATTTTAGATATTTTACTGGCCCATAAAACTGTACTAATGGATGCATTTGGTGTTTTAAAAAATGTTTACTTTTGTGCAAGGCGAGAGATAGGGATTCAGATTCATTTTGATGCAAATGGATTTCCAGTTTTCCCAGCACCATTTGTTGAAGATGCTATCCTTCCTCCATTGCATGCTTTTAGCCCCTTTATCAAATATAAGATAGTTGTAGTTTTGTGGATTGGTTACTGTGTCCTCTATTCTGTACCATTGGTCCACCCGCCTGTTTTGGTACCAGTACCATGCTGTTTTCGTTACTATTGCTCTGTAGTATAGTTTGAAGTCTGGTATCGCTATACCGCCTGATTCACACTTCCTGCTTAGTATTGTTTTTGCTATTCTGGGTCTTTTATTATTCCATATGAATTTCATGATTCTTTTATCTATTTCTACAAGAAATGCAGCTGGGATTTTGATTGGCATTGCATTGAACTTATAGAGAACTTTTGGTAATATCGCCATTTTGATGATGTTGGATCTGCCTATCCATGAGCAGGGTATATTTTTCCATCTTCTAAGGTCTTCTTCTATGTCTTTCTTTAGGGTTTTGTAATTTTCATTGTATAAATCTTTCACCTCTTTTGTTAGGTTGATTCCCAAGTATTTTATTTTTTGGGGGGATATTGTGAATGGAGTAGTTGTCCTCATTTCCGTTTCAGAGGATTTGTCGCTGATATACAGGAATGCCTTTGATTTATGCGTGTTGATCTTATATCCTGCCACTTTGCTGAATTCATTTATTAGCTCTAATAGCTTCTCTGTAGACCCTTTTGGGTCTGCTAGGTATAGAATCATATCATCTGCAAATAGTGATAATTTAAGTTCTTCTTTTCCAATTTTTATCCCTTTAATTTCTTTCGTCTGTCTAATTGCTCTGGCCAGTGTTTCGAGGACTATGTTGAACAGAAGTGGTGAGAGAGGGCATCCCTGTCTTGTACCAGATCTTAGAGGGAATGCCTTCAATTTTTCTCCATTCAGAATGATGCTGGCCTGTGGCTTATCATAGATTGCTTTTACAATGTTGAGGTATGATCCTGTTATCCCTAATTTTTCTAGAGTTTTGAACATAAAGGGATGCTGTACTTTGTCGAATGCTTTTTCTGCGTCTATCGAGACTATCATATGGTTCTTATTTTTTAGTCTATTGATGTGGTGGATAACATTTATTGATTTCCGTATATTGAACCAGCCTTGCATCCCATGGATGAATCCTACTTGATCATGGTGTATAATTTTTTTGATATGTATTTGAATCCGGTTCGCCAGAATTTTATTGAGGATTTTTGCGTCAAGGTTCATTAGAGATATTGGTCTGTAGTTTTCTTTCTTTGAAGTGTCTTTGTCTGGTTTCGGAATCAGGGTGATGTTGGCCTCGTAGAATGAATTTGGAAGTTCTCCCTCTTTTTCTATTTCCTGAAATAGCTTGAAAAGTATTGGTGTTAGTTCCTCTTTAAAGGTTTTGTAAAACTCTGCTGTATACCCATCCGGTCCTGGGCTTTTCTTAGTTCGTAGTCTTTTGATGGTTTCTTCTATTTCTTCTGGATCAAGGAGCTTGATATTAAATCAGAGACACGGCATCTGATAGAAGAAAAAGTTGGTTATGATCTACATACTGTGGGAGCAGGCTCCAAATTCCTCAATAGGACACCCATAGCGCAAGAGTTAACAACTAGAATCAACAAATGGGACTTACTCAAACTAAAAAGTTTTTTCTCATCAAAAGAAACAATAAGAGAGATAAACAGGGAGCCTACATCCTGGGAACAAATCTTTACTCCACACACTTCAGATAGAGCCCTAATAACCAGAATATATAAAGAACTCAAAAAATTAGACAATAAGACAACAAGTAACCCAATCAATAAATGGGCAAAGGACCTGAACAGACACTTCTCAGAAGAGGACATACAATCAATCAATAAGTACATGAAAAAATGCTCACCATCGCTAGCAGTCAGAGAAATGCAAATCAAAACTACCCTAAGATACCATCTCACTCCAGTAAGATTGGCAGCCATTAGGAAGTCAAACAACAATAAGTGCTGGAGAGGATGTGGGGAAAAGGGCACTCTTGTTCATTGCTGGTGGGACTGCAAATTGGTGCAGCCAATTTGGAAAGCAGTATGGAGATTTCTTGGAAAGCTGGGAATGGAACCACCATTTGACCCAGCTATTCCCCTTCTCGGTCTATTCCCTAAAGACCTAATAAGAGCATGCTACAGGGACACTGCTACATTGATGTTCATAGCAGCACAATTCACGATAGCAAGATTGTGGAATCAGCCTAGATGCCCTTCAATAGATGAATGGATTAAAAAAATGTGGCATTTATACACAATGGAGTATTACTCTGCATTAAAAAATGACAAAATCATAGAATTTGGAGGGAAATGGATGGCATTAGAGCAGATTATGCTAAGTGAAGCTAGTCAATCTTTAAAAAACAAATACCAAATGACTCCTCTGATATAAGGGGAGGAAACAAGGACAGGGTAGGGACGAAGAGCTTGAGACGAAGATTTTCATTAACAGGGTTGAGAGGTGGGAGGGAAAGGAAACGAGAAGGGGAATCGCATGGAAATGGAAGGCGATCCTCAGGGTTATACAAAATGACATATAAGAGGAAAGGAGGGGTAAGACAAGATAATTCAAATGGAAGAAGTGATTTACAGTAGAAGGGGTAGAGAGAGAAAAGGGGAGGGGAGGGGAGGGGAGGGGGGATAGTAGAGAATAATACAGACAGCAGAATACATCAGACACTAGAAAGGCAATATGTCAATCAATGGAAGGGTAACTGATGTGATACAGCAATCTGTATACGGGATAAAATTGGGAGTTCATAACTCATTTGAATCAAACTGTGAAATATGATGTATGAGGAACTATGTAATGTTTTGAACGACCAACAATAAAAAAAAATAATAAAAAAAAAATAAAAAATGTTTACTGAGATTTACTGACATTTTTGTAAAAAGTAATCCAATGCTTACAGTGTCGCCCCTTTTATGCATTGAAGCTTCCTGGTTGATGGGGAATCATGTTTTATCGGTTAAGAGCTTTACTTTAAGCTTTGAGCTTTACTCATAGACAGTAGGTCCTCAAAATCCTACTTTGACTTTCTTTATTGTCACACTGAAATACATGGATAAACTTTTTTGCTTAAAACTTTGGCATCCTTGTATTCAAAGGGGAGTTTGGAAAAGAGACCATGTTATTGTCACACTGAAATACATGGATAAACTTTTTTGCTTAAAACTTTGGCATCCTTGTATTCAAAGGGGAGTTTGGAAAAGAGACCATGTTTATGTGTGTATATAATGTAGTAGAGCCAGGAATGTTATTGACCTCATTGCACGTGCTGTCAAAGCCTCTGAACTCCGGTGACTTCATGCTCTCTGGCCAGTTACAAAGGAACCCAATGACCGTCATTGGGTTCCTTTGTAACTGCCGCTGGACAGGGACACCTGCTCCAAGTTTGAGGGGTCCAGTTGTGGGTTACTGTCCTGGTCACACAGCCTCTTTAGTCCCAGCAGGACTTGATTTATCGACTCTATAGTGCAACATAGAGGAAATATGCAGCTGCCTGAGACAAGATGAGTTTCTGCTCTTCTCATATACAAGGTCATAGCTCTCAACTTCATGGATGTATACTTCATTCTAAATCACTCTGAATAAACACGTCCCACATTTAACTACACCAGACCTCAGAGAACAGGTGTTCTTTGTAGACTACATTCTATAACTCACAATCACTACCAGGAGCTCTGATTTTATGAAGCAAACTTAGACTTGGCAAACAAAGGGAACACAGACTTTGAATGGCATTTTTACTGTGCAGTTAAGTTATCACGCATGCCTTCAGGTCACGTACAATTGTTCATATACTTTTTTCTTATAACCCAGTCAATTGTGACAACTGTGCAGAAATCCTTTCATCAACCTTTGATCTATGTATCAAGAATTTTCAGAATTAGAATAATAACTTACTGATTGAGAAAAAACACAATTGTGCTAAGTATATTTGTCAATCTTATTTCAGAAAATTTGGGAAAAATTGCATTTGATCTTTTACATATTGTAGACATGTCTTTCCAGCATTGTTCTATTCACGTAATGTTTATTGGAGGAATGCTTCTTGTTCTACAGACTCTGGAAGAATTATGTTATTTAAAAAGTTCCACCCATTGTTTTGTGAGATTCTAATTTGTTTGGACAAAATAAATTAAGACCCATGGAAAATATTATTTAAAAATCAATATGTACATAATTTCTAAATTGTGTGAAAACTTTTTCAATGCTGAAAACTTTTTGAGAAACATGAGAATATTGAGAGGTAGAGAGATCAGGAAAAATTTGTGTGGATTAAGAAATTAGAGCATAGAAATAAAACCCACAGACTGTGGATCAAATAGTCAGGTTTGAAATCCAGGCTACGGTACATATAAGAGGTGTAACACTGAACAAATCCAGAAAATTTGTGAACCTCACACTTGTTTTTAATCTAAAAAAAATAGAAAAATAAAATTACTAACTCATAGAGTTTTTGATAACATGATTTTATTTATTTATTTTTATGTGGTGCTGAGGATTGAACCCAGCACCTCGCACGTGCTCAGTGAGCACTCTTCCTCTGAGCCACACCCCAACCCCTAACTCAGAGTTTTGAGAAAATTAAGTGAGATATTGCTGAAGGGCCTGCCCTTCCAACATTGACTACAGGGAGCTTGAGGGTCAGAGAAACCCCTCCAGAGATGGTTTCAGAGAACAGGATCTACTTTATTACACAATAAAAATAGCTTTTATAGTGGGTATGCGCCACGGTAGGCCAGAGGTGATGCACAACATATCATATTACGGGCGTCCAGACACCAAGAGTTCAGGAACTGCCATGTAGGCTGACCTTGCACCAACAGGGGAATAATTTCTTGTCGAAGGAGCAAGGAAATGGCACTTGCCAGTGTTCTGACAGCACTCTGTCCCCAAACATAGTGTTCTACGATAGGACTTCCCTGCTTCACAATGAGCAAGGTAAGCATTCCTCCAAGTAGGTTCAGAGTCAGGCCCTGCAACAAGATACCAAAGATAATTGGCAATTTTTAGATTCTCTACTCTGTGCAGATCATTCTTCAGATCACCTTGGAGGTGTGAGATCACAGCCTCCCTGCCTTCTCTCCCATCTAGACAGCCTTCCCCACCCTCCACCACTGAGAAAACCGAAATGCAGGTGGGTAAATAACCAGCTTAAGGTGGCAACTGCTAGTGCGGGGGCTGGATTCTGACTCCGGTCTTCACACTTGAACCCTGGGTTAGAGGGCTCAGTAAATGTCCTGATGTGGCCCTTACCAGAGGAGAGGCCGAGAACGGTCTAGACCTCGCAGTGTTGTTGGGAAACGAAGGGCCACAAGAGAAATACTACAGACAAGATCATGTTTTGAAATATCTACATGCACTTTTATTGAATGGGCTCCCATGTGCATTTAAGAGGCGTGTGATTCTAACTGTACCTTAGACCCTGTCCTTTAAAAGCCAGTCATTTCTTTCCCATATTTCTATTTTCATAAATGGCACATCTGGGGCATCAGGATACAGATAATGCCCATCATAACTTGTTCAACTACAAAGAAATCCACCCAACTGGCAATCCATTACGAACTGTCAGGAAATGTGATTCCTTCACTCCTTCACTTTGGGTTCATGGGTATATGGCAGGATCTTACCACCTGGAACTATTAGGGAAGCTTAAATTCTAGCTTTATTACTCAGTGCAGTGATATTCTATTGAAACTTTGAGAGAGTATCAAATACATTGCAATCTCATGGCTAATAAATTAAAAAGAGTGTAACCACATATGATTTGCATTTTCTCTCAGAGATATTTTCTTCTCCGCAAAATACATAAGGAACCTAACAAGGAGTTCTCTTAATCTGGTATTCATAATATCCTGGAGAAATTACTTTGAGATCCATTTCATAAGATAAAAAAGGGAAATATTATTCACTGTCTGGGAATTTTAAGTATTTTGCTGCTAACAATTTATTATTATTATTATTATCATTATTATTATTTGAAGAGGGGAAAACAATTGTGTTGATTATGAAAATCTATTTACTTGAGAAATATCAAGTTGCTTCAGTCTTTTCATTTACTCTGGGAATTGAATAATAATATACCTAATTAAGAAATCGTGTATTTATTTTTAATTTTCCACATGACAGGTTATTTACCGATGTACCACTGCTACTGAAGGATCAGCCTGTTTCTGACATAACATGAATCTTCAAAACTAACCTGTCCATAAATGCAGCTGTCACACTAAATAGGTCAGAGCCCTGTCTCAAAAACAGTAAAGAGTGTTTCTATAGACTGTAAAGAACCTGAAATTGTGTAATTCCAATTGCATATCCTTTAAAAAGACACAGGCTGCAGTGTAACAGAATCGCTGTGTCAAGAACTTAGTGTTACGAGCAAGTAGAGGCAGCATTAAAAGCATCATAGAAAGGGAAGCTATAAAGCCCTTCCCATCCCACAAATGCTGACATGTGATTAATCTTTCCTGGCTTTCCATCCCTGAAAAGAAAAAGGAAAAAACGAAATAACAATATACAATATTCCAACCAGTTTTGGAAAACTAAAATTTTCATCCTCCTCCCTATCCATTGGTGTTTGTGAACTGGGTTCTAAGTGATACCAGTGAAAATGAGGAATTGGGACGGACATCTTTACCCATGAAAGCCTCAAGACTGACAGTCAGCACACGGGGCAAAGGCGGTGAAGGGTAAGTCCACTGCAGACTCCGCCTTGCAGTGCCGGTGGCAGCTTGGACAGCTGAAGGTTAAACCCGTGTCCTGACATGTTAAGGAGACCAATGCCCTCCATTCCGGCCTTGGGTTGCTTTTCACTTCCCCAACTTCACAGGAAAGTGAGGCTTGATGTTTGCAAGGAAAATGTCTAAGTATCTGTCTTAATTTCTGCTTTTTAACTACACAAATTGAGCACGTGAAAAACTGAGCCCATAGTGCTGTAGCGTCATTGCAAATCCACTTCTCAAACCACAGTGGACAGGGGAAGGTGAAAAGAAAGGGTTTTCCCTAAATTAGCTAGGATATCGAATATTGTTCTCTATTTTCTATTTTGCTTTCCTTTATCTATTAATCCTTGATTTTGAGCATTGTTTGTGTACATGAGAAATTTCCTGATAAAATCAGTAGTGAGCATGACTAACAAGAGATTATTCCAGACTCATGTCTGAATCCAAATAAGGAATGCTCCTTCTAGCTTTCCCTTACAACTAGTTTGCAATGATGTGTTACATTGATTACAAACTGCAAGCAAGAACTACTAGAATTTAATATTTGTAGATATTATTTGAGTTTTATCTAACTTGTAATGACTATAAAGGTGTGGGTTTTTGGCTTTGTTTTTATATTTACTTTTGTTTTGGCGGGGGATACTGGGAATTGAACCCAGGGGCATTCAACCACTGAGCTACATCCCAGCCCTATTTTGTATTTTATTTAGAGACAGGGTCTCGCTGAGTTGCTTAGCTCCTTGCCATTGCTGAGGCTGGCTTTGAACTCATGCCTCCTCCTGCCTCAGCCTCCCAAACCACTGTGATTACAGTTGTGTAATTACATCATGCCCTGCTAAAGTGTGTTTTATACAATATAATACAGCAAGTTTCCTCAAAAACATTTTGGATAGTAGGTAGGCTATAATCCACAAGTTATTGAAAATAGAAAAATTGTGATTTTGATCCACATTTTTATTATAAAAATTAACTACTACTTCATGTACCTAACTTATAATACAGTGCCTTGGAAGTTCCTTTTGTATCAAATAACAATATCTAACTATGCTCCTACAGTGTTGCCCTAGGCTAAAGACCTAACCCTCACTGTGGCTGTATTTGGAGATAGGAATTTAGGAGGTAATTATGAAAGGATGTGGTCAGCAGTGTGGACATGCAACAGGGCTGTGGCATACCAAGCTGCCCAACATAGTTGTGCAGGCACTGCGTTCTCTTTGCATGGTAGCAGTGTAAAATAGAAAACTTTATTACCGATTTCTTTTTATGATAGTCTGTGTGACTGAAAATATAAAATAAATTTAATATAACCATGATTGATGTTTCCGTATCCTCTGCATCCAAGTGAAAGAATTCTACTATTATTTATTTCTAAAATATTGCACAATAACTTTGGAAACCATTTACATTTTCATGTACTTGTATATTTTCCATCAATCATTTTCCTCGATTCTCCAAATAATGGTCGAATATTGGAATCATTGTTTTATAATTGTAAGAATTCCTGGATTTAATAATCTTTCCCTCTCTCACTGTTTGAGGGAGGGCAAAGGGACCTGTGTTTATTAGCTGTCAATCATCAGGAACACAAGAAAGCATCTGAAACACATTAACTTTTCAAATCTTCCAATTACCTACAGTGTTGTGATCTGCATTTTCTGTGAAACAGAACAATCAAGGGTCACGGGAGGTGCAACACCTACCCATGGTTATGCAATCAGAATCCCAAGCGTGGAACCCAACCAGCACGGACGCCCGGCCTGCTTCTGCCCAGGCAGGACGGCGTCTGTGCAGGCCAAGCCACTGAGACCTGTGTGGGTACATTTAGTTTTCAGTGTCCTAGAGCAAAGAAGGGCAGGGCCAGAGAGATTCTCACTTCTCTGGACGGGCTGCTGTCCTTGCTGGACATAGGACTGTCCCTGTTCCTCAGTTCCCTCCGACCACAGGATGACATGCTGTGGGCATGTGAGGTGGAAGGCTCAATGAGGGTGCAGCTCTGGGCCCCGCTGGTTCTCGAACCCCTCTCTCTCCCTCCTCAGTTCTCGATGGCATAGAAAACACCCAGTGCTTATCTGCTTCGTGGTTTCTGGTTTTCCATTCGTGACAGTGCTCCAATTTTCCAGAATATAAGAAATAAAATGATGTTTGACTTTTATTCAAGAGCTCGATAGTTAGCCCTACTCAAAAGCTTGAAGAAAAACAAGGGTGCAGTTAAGGTTGTCAAGGAAATGTGGGTGTCGCCACACAGTTTGGGGCAGCTAGTGACAGGGCAAGCAGGTGCATGCAAACCCCCTCTCTCCCTTTTCAAGCATCTTAGTGTGCTCAGAAAGGGATTTTGACATTGAGAGCACATGCAGAAGAGATAGTATTCAAAATGAGGCAATAAAAAGTGTAATGTATGTTAGTAATTAGAGGAACTGCTTAGTTCTCAGGTTTAATAGCTTCTCAAAGATTGTGAATAAGTTAAGGGGATTTTTAATATTCCTTTGAAATATGAATCCATGTACAACTTTGTATTACATAATTAAAAATGTCTTTGATCTGAAGGTCTTAGATTTATCCTAGCAAATTAAGTATTGAACAGCTGATCTCTAGGTTTATTCATAAGGCAAATAAGTAAAAACAATCAATGTCAACTCTAGGAAGCTGGTTGACACAGAGGGGTCACAGTAGCTTTGTTCACATCAAACAGCACTGTGTGTCATCCAAGGAAAAGAAATGCAGGGCCCTGGACATCATGAAGTGCCCCATTTCTGTTCAGTACCTAAGTGATAAGCACATCTTGAAAGATATCAGAGGTGAAGAGTATATAACCACATGCTCAGACTCTTAATGCAGAAAAGGAATGCCGGCCACAGAATCTCCCCCACCCATGGGTAAAGAGGTCATGGACTAAAAAACAGAATCACACTCTATAGTGGACAGTATAATTAAGTGCATGCACCTGTATGATCATCAATAATGATGATTTTCAAATGGACAATGAAATTCCAACATGAACTTGAGGAATTTCATAAAGAAGACTGATTACCTTCAGATTCTCATGAAAGCAGTATTCAAGGTCAAGAGGTCTCACGTGCACTGGATAACCTGAAACTTACCATGAAGTTTGGGTTAACTTACTCTTTACCAAACTTATGCAAGCAATCTTCCAAAACCTTTTATTCTAAAGATTTTTGTATACAGAGGTCAAAATGAATAAGGCTTGATTATAAATACTTGATTTAATATAATACTTGACCCTTAATATAATACTTGATATGAATACTTGATTATAAATGCTTGATTTCAATGAATCCCCTTCAATTCCATGGACTAATTCAAAGCTCTGATCTTGTGAGTGGGATAATATACCAGAGATTAAGAAGCATGAAGCACATGTGGTAAGCCTGGCTTCATGACCTTCTATATCGTTCCTGTGAATATTAAAAGGACACAGTATGTGAAACAAAGACTGTTACAAATATATATTTTTATCCATGTAACCCATGCCTATGGCAGAGCAGGTAACTTTGTACTGACAATTTAGGTGGTTCTAGGAGAAGAACTAGAATATCAGCATTAATGTCAGCAAACCAAAGAGAGTAGGAAAGATTTATCTGAAGATCTAAACTGTTATTTTGGATTAAATAAAAAGTTATGAATACTAAAAGGAAACATCAACACCATTTCATCAGCCTTTACTGTAATTCATTCTTCATAGTAAAATGGAACCTGTGATTTGGCACTGATGACTTGGGCCCAACCGTCCAGGCCCTTGCAATATCCGGTGCCAGGGTCCAAGGCAGGCTGACATGGTGAAGGGCAGGCAGCCATTCCTTCCAGCTGCAGGGGTGGGGCTCAGGGAGGGAGGGAGTGCACCGGCCCCAGTTGCTTCCCCTTGGTGTTCTTCCTGGGGTGGCCTTCAGTGCCCTGCTGACTTCCTGTCTTACTGAGAGGGGCAATGAAGCTCACCTTCCTTCCAAATTCATTATTAAAGGATCTCCTTCTCCTAGATCCAAGAAAAGACTTTACTTACATTCCACAATCTCCCATTAATTCTTCCATGGGACAGATGGGGACGGGGTTCTTACCACTGAGGGTGAAAACCCAAGCGCTTACTGCTTGCAATACAATGTGTATTCCTTCAGGACTGGGAACCACCATCTGCTACCGCCAGCTCCATCAGTGTCCGGGTTCATGGCATGGCAGCAGAGAAAGGAACCAGCATTGCTCCCAGTGTTTGCTCTTTGCCAAGAGTCATAGGTCCAAACATGGGGAACTGCCAGCACTTCATTTTTAATGGTTACAATGATAAAGCAAAATAGTCATTTGATAAATAATGTTTTCACAATTAAAGGACAAAAGATTATTTGGTTTTATCTACTTGATTACCAAAACCCATAATGCTGAATGCAGCACGTCCCTTGATATGACTATTAGCGTAGGACCTTGTAAATATTTGATGAGCTCATCTGAGCCTTACAGAAAATCTAATTTCCGGGTTATCACTAACAGCATATTCTTCCTCTGAGACTGTTTCTCTTCCCCAAGAAGATGTAAACTTTAAAAACCAAAATCACTCCATCTTAGCATCATTGGAGATCTTGGCCAAGATAAGACAAGATGGAACAGCAAGTCATTTGGAAACCCATCCAATGACACAGGATATGCCTATTTCAAGGAAAATAAAAGGAGACCAGGTCCAAACAATGTAGAATTATGCTCACACACACACACACACACACACACACACACTCACACTCACACACACACACACGTGGGTGGGAGGAGAGAAGCAATTCATGTCTTCTGGTTCCAACAAAATAATCACTTTATGAATTTGTTTCTAATGGCATGTTTTTATAATCCTGGATAAGTAATTTCTCATCCACATGCTTATATATATTTTTTGAAATATGTAAGTACAGAGTAATTTAAATTTTAATTAGATTAAGTCTAAAATACAGGTAGTTCTTTTTGAGCAAGTAGTAAATTATATTATCATTACAATCTTTGAGTGTCTTGTCTTAATTAATAATGTTAGGTCCTCATACATCAGTGGAAACACAGCTGCTACAAACAGATGTGACTAAGGTATAAATTTCTAATCTGTATCCAGAACCCAAACATACAATGCATTATACTCTTAAAGACGCTATGCCAGAGGCACAGAACAGTGCCTCAAACGTTTACCCTATTACTTGACTGGGAGGGAGCATGCAGGAAAAAAAAAAATCTTAAATTAAATTATGATTAATGCCTCAGGATATTCCTAGGAAATCTCATTTGTCCTAAAGGGACTTTTGAGACTGAATAAAATGAGCAAGATCAGCAACATTCTGAATGTTTCAAAACTTATTTCAGTCCACAAACATATTAAGCTTGTTGTAAAGTTATGTCTTGAAAAAAATTGTGTTTGCTTTATTACGTATGTGCTTAATTATATGTTCCAGAGTCTTTGTGTTATGTTTTGGATAAATGTGTCCCCCAAAAGCTCATGTGTAAGACAATACAAGAATGTTCAAAGGTAAATGATTAGATTATGAGAGGCGTGACCTGATAGGTGGATTGATCCACTGATGTGGACTCACTGGGCAGTAACTGGAGGCAGGAAGAGTATGGCTGTGGAAAACTGGTCACCGGTGATATGCCTGTGGGGTATGCATATTGTGCCTGGTGAACAGAGCTCTCTCTGCTTCCTGGTTGTCAAGCCCGGAGTGAATTTGCTTTGCCACACTCTTCCGCCGTGATGTTGTGTCTCACCTCAGTCCTAGAGCAATGGAGTCAGCCGACCAGGGACTGAACCTCTGAACCTTGAGTCAACATAAACTTTTCTTCTCCCAAGTTGTTCTTGTTAGGTCTTTTGGTCACAGCAGTAACAATGTTGAATCATACATTGTACATAACAGATAAATTCAGAAAATGTGGTTTCTGCAGATTTCTCTGGTGAAAGATTATGAGAGGTTGCCCAGTGATAGATATTAAATTAATTTCCTGTTCTCTGAGTGACTACATACAGAACACAGGGAACACAGTAGGGCTTGATGAATGGAGAACACTAAGACATACTTGGGGTCTCCCTGTCTCTTTCTCTCCCTCTCCCCTCTGTCTCTGCTTACTTCTCTCCCTTTCTCACCCCCTTTCTACATATATCCTCATATAACATTTTTATTTGAAAATTAGATTTCAAAATTTCTTCCCTTTTCAGTTTCAAGTCTAAAAGTCACTGATAGAAAGACGCAATTTACATCTTATTTTTGTAAACAAAAAAAGTTATTTAATTAAATAATCAGCTCTTTCTGGCTGTTATGTATTGATATACTTAAATACACTCATATGCATATCTATGTACATAAAATTTATTTATTACAATGCCTTGCATAGAGATCGACATATGGTGGAACATAAATTTCTAATTAATTCAACTTATAAATTTTATTTTGGTTTTATTTTGGAAAGAATTTCAAAGGGAAACTTAAAAGTCCTGAGTTTCATATTCATTTGCAGAGAATCAGAAACATTTACAAAACTAAATTATTTTATAATGCCATCAAGGCTACTGACTCCCAGGGCTATGAGATAAACACTGTGCGTTGTTCTAAGCTCTAGAGTCCTGGTTATGGGTTAGAGAGAAATAGTCAACCATTGCTCCCTTCCCTTCTGTTTGAAGTGAAGCTTTTGCTTAAAGCTCTCTTTGTCAAACTGCTGGGGCCAGGAGCCTGGGGTAGCTCGGAGTGACGTGGAGACGGACAGAGATCCCATGAGTCTCTCCAGGTGGGACCTCATCCATGCCATCTAGGCCATCTGCTTCTCTGGATCTCATCTTCCATCACCTTCTGTTGTGGGTTGAACTGTGTCTCCCAGAAAGTCAGGTGTTGAGGTCGCAACCTCCAGTGCCTCCAAATCCAGGCCTAACCAAGAAGTGTGGGTGAGCCTTTCTGCGTTTGTGTCAGGTGACCTTAGGAACTGAGAAATCGCACAGAGAAGCTGACAGTCATGGAACCCCCTATGTTTTGTTGAAAGAACACTGAAACAAACCTGGAGACCCTCTGCCTCCTGCTCTGTCCCCCCCTCTGTCCCTTGCTTGCTTTCTGTCCCTCTCTCACCCTCTCTATGCAAATCCTCAAACATTTTTATATGAACATTAGCTTTTAAAAATCTCTTCCTTTCTTTTCAGTTTCAAGTTTTAAAGGCACTGGTGAGAGTAGTCATCTGTGCATCTTATTTTTGCAAAAAGATATTTAATTGAATGGTCTTTAGTAGTTGGTACATAATAACAAACTTACTCACGCATGCATACGTGAGACTGGGTGATGTGTGTACAGACCCAGGGGCGCCAGAGATGGCCAGCAGAACCAGAAGCTGGGAGGGAAGCACGGCAGGCCCCCTCCACAGGCTTCAGAAGGAGATGAGTACCCCCTCTGCACATCTTGCCTCCAAAGCGTGGACAGTAAGTCTCTGTGGCTCAAGCCGGGGACTGTGGGCCTATCACTGACAAGATTCAGGAACCTTCTCTCTCCAGAGCCTCTCATCGCCTCTAGGTGAGTTTTCAGAATTGAACTGATTCCTCGGGCCGATGCTCAAGGACTGCACTGATGGGGACCTACTTCAGATTGTTTCTTCTCATCTCCACAGAAACTGCCCACTTACATTTTTAGCACACGCAATATCTCAGAGAGGAAAGACACACCTGTTTGCTAGCTCGGGGTGCTTTACACTAAGTTATTTCCAGGATTAATTTCATTTATTATCAAAGGTTTCCTCTTATCCTTCTGCCATTGTTAATAATTTTCATCAACATTAGAACATTTATATCCTCAATGGTTTGATTTCCACTGTTTTTTTTTAAATTTTTGTTTGTAAAGTGGTCAACTAATTCTATCTCTAGCATTAAAATGAAGAAGTTCAAGGTAGTTCTATCAGTTTCTATTTCACTTGTTATAGCATGCAATCATATAAAAATATAATCTATGTGTGTTTCTCTACGTATACTTACATAAATACAACGGATCACCTAGAGATAGGCACATGATGTAATATAAATGTACATTTCCTGATTAATTTGCCATATTAATTATATATATATATATATATATACATCTGCTTTACAAAATCAAGTTGATTTAGACTAGTTTTAGGACATTTTTATTTCTTAAAATAAGTACTGAAAAAAAATCACTGAGTAGTCTTTTGCACAAAAACTGACATCTATTAGTTCAGAAACATTTATTGACTATATACAATGGAGATAGAAACATTATAAATCATTTTAGAATTTTTCATGATCTTTCTTGGCATGAAATGCTTTCCCCTGAAAATAGATGGCATGTCCCTTCTGCAATTGGGTAGCCCTGACACGTGACTCGTTGGCGGAATTTATTGATGTGTAAATCATGCATGTTGTTTTTTTTTGTGAGAACAACATTTTATTCTGTTGCTCTGAAGTAACATTTCATAGTGTGATTGATGATATGACAAAAGTAATCAAATGGTGACATTTTAAATCCCAATTGAAATAGTAATTCTCTAAGTTCAAGATAATTCTGTGTAACTGTTTTTATACAAATACTAGTAATTTGCTGCTTATGTAAGTATGGAAGACTAAATTGAATTCAATATAAAAAGTATTATTAGCTTCACATGAGTCACACATATCATCAAAATGTCACTTAAAAATAAATGAAAAGTGTGTGGAGTGAAAGAGATTGGCACATGCCAATCAAAAGCAAATTTAGAAATAGAGGGAAAGGAAAAATCCTGCACAGAGCGATCAGTATTCCTGAGAATAAGAGTTTGTGCTTCAGAGGGGCTGCAGTAGCACATGATTGTCTTAATTTTGTCATTAACATAATTGATACTAGAAGACAGATAGCACTGTCAAGATATTGGTTGGCCAAATAGTGAAATATGTTTACTGACAATGCAAAACAGAACCAGGGATAACAGTCCAGGCACAAGCCACTGCTTCAGCAAGCCCCCTATTCAGGTGGAAGGAGGAAGTGTGCGTTTCTGTTGTGCTCAGGGAATGCAGGGCCACAGGCTTTGTGGGAAAAGGAATTAGGAGTGCATCATGCGTGCCCCTTCAATGTTGCAGGGCCGGTCAGGGAGCACCAGGTGTGAGAGGAGGCCTTGGTCTCCTGTTTGTGCTGTTGTGCACCCAGTGGTTTGCACTCCCTTCCAGACACTCAGCACTGGTTTGTGGGGGAATTATTCACATTCTCTATGTCTTCTTCTGGCTTAGAAAGACCTGAAAAGTTCAAAATATTTTTAAAATATTCCTCCCATCATTATAATCATTCTGTACCACCATAGAAGATGCAGGAAATTTCAGAAATAGAAAGCTACTCACTCATGAAGAAAATTTTTTTGTAGAATTCTTATGCAATCATAGGTTCACATCAACCGAATGAAAAACTGTTGCAAAAATATTTTAGAAACTTAGATCTGGACCATAGCTTTCCTGGGTCCTCCCTTCATATGACCCCCCAGAGTCATTCTTCACCGCATGGGATTCTTGATTTCTTCAGATGTAAACTATGAATAACAATAAAGAGAATTATATAGACTCTGAATAACAATAAAGAGAATTGCATAGAGCTTTTGAGAGGAAAATTCCTACTAAAATCCATAATAAACTTTTATGAAAGTTTTTAGCACAGTATATGGCATGGTAAATACTACTAGCCATTGCCATCCTGATTTCTTAATTGGACTTGTTCCTTAGGGTTCTATTCTAGATAATTGCTTTCCATGGAACTTTCTGTGATGGTGAAAATGTTCTGTCTGTTTTTCCCAACATAGTCACCACTGAACATATTTGAATACTGTGTATTTTAAATGTGGCCAGTGTAACTAATGAACTGAAGATTTTATTTCATTGGTTGAAGCAAATCCTTGAGTGTAGTTAGCAGCATCTGTGTCAGACACTGCAGTTGGAAGTCTTTCCTCATTCTACCCTCTCCACCTGGGTGATCCTACCTGTAACCACACATATAGGATCATCTATGTCAAAGCATCTCCCTAATCTTGATCTCACCATAACTTAGTATCTAGGATATATGGGACCCTCTTAGGTACCCCATTCAATTCAGTCCTCCACAGCCCCATGATATCAGCATAATTATTCTAGTTAAGATGCAGATGAGAAAAGCAAGAACAGGGTGGTTCGTGTTTGAATGAGAAGCTAGAGGAGATGAGCTTCATGGCTACTGCCATGATCCTGGCATATAAGACTGAGTTAAGCACTGTGCTTGAGGACTTGGCTATTTATTATAAAGCCAGGTCTAGATCACTCAGATTTCCAGTTGTCCACCCAAGTCTGATTTCCACTCTGTGCCACTGTAGAATGAAGTCTGTTGTATCAGCAAAACTATGGAAAGTCTTCCCCCAGGAACCTACAGATATGGCTTACTGAAGGAATGGAGTGGACAAATATGTCAGAGTGAGTCCAAAGTTGTTAAATTAAGTGTAGTAATGGCGATGTCACGTGACGGGTCTGAGGGTGCAGAGGGTAAAGCTCACGGTCTCCCTGCTTCTGTCCCTGTTCATCTGTCTGCCCTTCTATCCGTCTCGGTGCATGTGTATGGACATATGTAAATTAATGATTTATGCTACACACTCATAAATATCCATGTGCATGCACTGTGCAGAAATATTTTACAGTAACAGTAAAAGGATACTTTTTAACCTGAACTTTAAATGAATTGGGTTAGTAACTGCCTTTTCTAGGTTATCTGAATAAGCCTGCAGGTGTTAGTTCATAAGACCTTTATAGGCTCCTTCCACCTCTCTGATTGCCTGGGATGTCAGACATTAATGGGACTAATGTGAGGGTTTAAAAGAAGTCAAAGGACCCATGTGGGACCCCAGAGGGAGAGTATAATAGGATGTTTGCATGTCCTTTGTTCAGAGAGAATCAAACATCTCTTGAGGCTACTAGAAAGAACAGGAGAAAGGTCATTTCCCAGAGTGTAAGGCAAGAATGTACTGAGGCTCACATACACAGAGAATGGAGCGTCCATGCATCCTGCTCTAGCCCTGGTGCTGGTGTGCTCATTGTCAAAGAGGGTAAATCAAATGGCAGACATCTTATAAGTGGTCTGAGGTCAGCTCTTAGGCCTCCCAAACACACAAGGAAAAAACGCCATTGGCCATATCAGCAGGAAAACACTAGCTTTCATTATTGGCAAACTGTTAATTTATTTTTATACTTGTAAATGTTATCAAGTCTCTTAACCAGTGATTTGGTTTAAAGATATTCCATTGTCAATATCATTAAAGGTAGAAATCAGAGAACTCTGCCTAGAAATATTTCTTTAGAAAGACAACATTCATATTCTAGTAAAGAAAACATTCTTCATAACTGCAGACAAATTAGAGTTTGTTGTTTTATACAATTTTACAAATTCATTTCTAGTGCCAATGTATTTTAAAAACATCAGGATTTATTTTGGATTTTCACAAGTATATTTGCCCAAATGAGCAGTTGTGTTGGCTTTGAATGAGGTCTGGCTGTGCTTTCTGGATTGCAAACACTCGTCAGCGAACTTCGCAGCCAAGAGACCCTGTGAGCAGCACTGAGGCTTGGAGCTATCAGGTGCCATAACCCAGGTTTCCCGCCCTGGCCACGGTTCACCTCTGAGAGCATTCACAGACCAGAGCAGCCCGTACGCTGTTCTTATGCCATGTCAACACATGAAGGACCCGCAGCATCAGAGCGTCCTCATGCCTCTCCTAAAGTTGTCACTTCTGGATTTCTTCCTGTTAGCTCAATGATGTAAACAGACATTTTCTTTCAGGAAGCTGCTCTTGAGCACCACAGAAACTAGTCTGCGAGCCCTGCCTCTGTCTAACAACCTAGCCCAATCTCTGTCCCTGCCCTTACCAGGTGACAAGAGTCTTTGTCTTCCTCAGTCTGTGGCCTGGAAGAGTTTTCATTGCAGAGGTTGAGAGTCACTTTCAGTCCCCCATCGGTTAGAACTAATTCGACACTTGGCAGCTGCTTAATTAAATTTTGCTGGGAACTGAACACAACGGAAGAATGAGGGGATGGATATAAAGTTGGCTGCATGAAGACCAGTGACAGGACTTCAGCTTTGCCAAGGGATTAGAAAGAAAACCAAATACTTCACCAGCTCAAATCCCATCAGCATCAGAGAAAGCTGAGAAGATGAAGAAAACCAAGTGCATGTATGATTGCAACTTCACTTTTAGGAAATCCATGTCACTCCATTAAACATGGTTACAAGTCTCTAGAGAGTCTCCTTTAATGAAGACGACAATCATCGGGGCTTCTCAAGCCACTAGGACATCAAATAATTGATCATTGTTTAAAAATCTGCACATGTTGGGCAGGCCAGTATAAAAGTGTCTGAGAATCAGGAAATGCACCCCAGAATTGGGAATGAACGTCTGATGACCCTGAGTGAGAAAATCATAATGAGGGGCTGATTGAAGAATGACTGAAAGGGAATAAAAGATCAGAAAAGTAGTGCTACCTCCTGCCTGAAGAGCAGAAAAAAAAAAAAGGAAGAAACCCCTCTTCCTCCTGCTTGCCTCTTTCCTTTGGTCATGATACATGAGATGCAGATGGAGAAGGTCTGAGGACTCTGACAACTCTCTGAGCACCCGAAGTCCATCCTTGCACTCTTAGGGAATGAAGCTGACTTTAAGATGGAGGATGGGATGCTTATCCATATTCACATCACACAGCAGAATACATTTCTGCTGAAGTCAGGAGCTAAATGTAAAGAATAACTTTGAAAACGAAGGCGAATACAGTCTGTATATGGGTGATGAGTTACCAAACATAAATCGGTGCAAGAATTCTGGAAAGATAAATACATTTGATCATTTCTACTTTTTAAAGTTGAAAAAAAAATAAAAGGGCTACAGACGAACAGGAATTAGAAAAACACAAATTATACAAGTGTGATAGACAAATTCTTACAAAAAGAGGTTGAAAGAACCGTAAGACAAAGAAATTCATCATCTACCCGTGGGATTTTCCAGCCTGAAGCCAGCAGGCCCTCGGCTCGCTCTCTCTCCCCAGCCCTGCCTCAGCCTGGGTACAGAGCGCTGGTTCCGATTCCCATTCTTGGTCTCCTGCTGCAGAGGCTCTGGGTCCCCCCACCCCAGGTTCTTGTCCGCCCAGGGAATCCCTCCCTGGGGTCCAGCCACAGGAGACTGCCTCACTAAGCCTGCTCCTTCTCCCTGGGACACGCAGTCGGCTTCTGGTGGTTGACTTCTTTCCATCATCAAATGGAAGTCGTGGCAATTTCAAGTGCCATATGACAGAAGGTAATTTTCTGTTTGGATGCTGCCCTGGACTCGTTATGCAACCAGAGAGCCCTTCCCACGCTGTCTAAGGTGCTTATCTCCAGTCACTGTATCAAAAGCAGCCTTCCTCTCTGGGGCATGGCTCTTCCAAAAGCATCTTGATGGTGCTTGCGCTCCTGATCCCTGTTTCCTTCTCCCACAGGTAAGGACTGTGCCTGCTTTACCCTACTGTTTATCCACAGTCCTGCTCCGGCAGCACAAGGTAACTACTGAGTCCTCCTTCAAGAAGTGACTTGAAAACTGGAAAACCGGAAAACTGCCAAGAAAGCCCAATTCAGGTGCTTTTTTAAATCATACACATACAAAAGGCAACCATGCCAGACGAAGGGCACATGAATTTGCTTACTGTGGTAAGCATTGCACTATGAGTAAGAACATCAGAACAGGCCGGACCCAGTGACTCATGTCAGTAATACCAGTGGCTCTGGAGGCTGAGGCAGGAGAATCACAAGTTCAAAGCCTGCCTCTGCAGTTTAGTGAGGCCCTGGCTCAAAATAAAAAATAAATAAATAAAAAGGACTGGGAATGTGACTCACTGATTAAGCATCCCTGGGTTCAATCCCTAGTACCAAAGAAAGAACATCAGAACATCAGGATGTCCACCTAAATGTGTACAATAAAAAGACAAAGAGAAGACTTTGCCTTTCCCTGGATTGAGGGCAGACAGCTGTCAGTCTCCAATAGCAGTTTTCAGCCCCCCCTCCTCCGTGAGCAGACAGAAGCTCCTCTGTGGGCTGACCATGGCAGGCACATCAGGTCTTGGCCATTTGTATTCTGAGTGACATCTCCAAAATCAGTCTGCGTCCAGGGGACTGATTAGTTTGGCAGATTTCTCACTCCGCATGGTCTGAGTCCACCCTGCCCAGGGCCTGCCCCCTCCCATACCCTCTCGGGAGCTTAGGCTGCCACAGCCCAGGCTTTCTCTGAGCAGCACCACCCCTCCCATGTGGCAGGTATCACTCCTAGCAAACACCTGCTCTCCTGACCCGTCTTGGCATTATCCCCTGGAGGACAAAACAGACAGAACCAAAGCAGATGACCTGCAAATAACAAGAATGTTATGGTGTTCATGGCTCGAATTAACCAAAACCACTGAAAAGAAGGTTAAAGGAATTTGGAAAGGAAAATTTGCAGAAAAGCGTGCAATCTTATTAAGAATCAAATAACTTGGAAACAAACAAAGAAACAAAAAGCCAAATTAGCAAAATTGGAAAGAAACTCCACTGTTGCCTTCCTGGCTGAGGAGGGAATGAGTGTCTCTCATTTAACTGTTAGAGAAGTGGCGTTGCTCTTATCATGCCACCAAGCCTGGTTTTATCCATGCTGCACAGTTGTCCTGGTTCACAGCAGACCTGGTGAGAAGCTCACCAGGGCAGAGTCATAGGCTCACTTCTCTCTCATGACACTTGGGACCAAGCATGGAAATTCATTTAAATCCTGTTTTTAATTTCAAACATATCTTCCAAAGAATCTCATGTGACCAAAATGTTCTGTGTAGACAGCTCTGAAGAAAGGTTCAGAGAGCTTTCCTCATCCGTGGACAGCTTCCTAGTTCTGCTCAACTTCAGTGACATGAAGGAGTCGAGGAACCTTCCTGAGAATCTCCACAGATTTATAGTAGGAAAGTCAAATTTTAGAATAATAAGGCATTAACATTAAAACTCAGGTCTATTCTTTAATAAGCATAATGTGGATTAAGCCTCATACTACTCCATTTTAAAATAAATCTAAGAAAAAGAATATTCATCTCAAGCTCAAATAGGCCAACTTTATAGAAGATAAAATGTGGCAAAATGCCAGGAAGAAGTCCTAGCTTGAGATTTCCCTGGGTTTAAAAGTGACTTCTTTGAGACAGTATGACACAATACATTTTGAAGTTCTTTGTTTTCTTTAGTTTCAAATTATTCATATTTAAGTTACAAGTTACAAGTGATCATATATCAAAATACAATGGATGTCCTTCAAAATATGAAGAGTGTCTGAATCTTTAATGTTCTGCAGCCAGGCACTACATAGTAAGTTCTGCAGTTTAGAAAGAAAACAAAATAAAGAAACAAAATTCTTGATGGTAGACTGAATAGAAGAAAATTATTTAACTTGATAATTCTCACTTGTTTTCAGCATGAAAAGCTACTGCCACCTCTTAGTTAAAGAGAGCATCACTACAGCCTTCACAACATGGCTTTTAAAGGGCTTTGAACAAGACAATTCGGGAACAGGCTTATTGAAGAATTGCCCCTTGTTGAGAGCCAACAATTGGCTGGGCACAATTCAGGAGCCACTTGTCAAAAGAAACAAACTTTATTTTTAAAACTACAAACGCCAAACAAAACAGCTCCTCAGGAAAAACCCTCAGAGCCCAACTGCCACCACCGGCTTCCACAAGCCTCTCACACACAAACCCCACCACCTCCCACAATCCTCCTGCTCTTGAGGCCGATTGGCTGGGTCGCGTGGGCGGAGCCAAAGAAGTCCCCCAATGAGCAGTTCCGTAGTCTGAAGGGCAGGGAAACAGCCCAATGAACATCACCGCAGAGGAGCCAATCAGCTAGATGTTGCTGGGGCCGCTGTGAGCCAATCATCAGCTGGCAGTCTGAAGGGCAGGGAAACAGCCCAATGAACATCACCGCAGAGGAGCCAATCAGCTAGATGTTGCTGGGGCCACTGTGAGCCAATCATCAGCTGGCAGTCGGAAGTTTGCTGGCAGCTGGAAGTCTGCTGGGGCCCCTTTGGCTGTGGCTCTCAACAGCCCCTGCTATTCCCATGTCATATATTACGTTTGATAGCCAAGTACGTGCTATGTATGTACGTTAATATGGATAATAGTGCATTTTAAATTTACATAAGCATTGTATGGATACTTTAAAATACACATAATCCCCTTTCGTTTTATGAGTATAAATTTCAATAGTTTTTATAGTACTTTCACAAAATATTATTGATTGCATTTATGACTATTTTAAGTAAATTATTTACGAGGCATGGAAAATAGGATGATAGACTTGAGAAAGGGGAATTTATCTACTTCAAAGTTATATCAAGCGAGTTACATGCACACACTGTGCACAGGAGCATGTGTGTATGTATGTGTGTGTGTGTGTGTGTGTGTGCATGCACACATGCAAATGTATGCATATTTACATATATTTTACTACTTTAATTTGGAAAAAAAAAACCCTGTGATGCATAAGCGAATGGTTTATTGTTGATTCTGACTGTCCAGCTATGTGGTTTACAATGCCAAATAAGGATCATGCCATAATATTAACATGAAACATGATCTTCCATAACCAATATGAGGAATCTCCAGGGTTACAAACTGTGAGGAATCATGCTAATAATATTGTTAAGTTCATAACATATTTAACACCTGAAGCTTGAATGACCCTTTATTCAAACATAAAATATGCTCTTCTGTTGAGTATTTCTCAGAAGATAGGCTCCTACTTAGGAAGTAATAGGTTCTTTGTATGTGATTGTTTCAAAGACACATTTATCATAAGTCAGTGTAGTGAGATATTAGGTGATACACTCTATAATTATAGATTTTTCTTTTTTGTCAAAGTATTTTCTTGATATCCTCAACAATATCCCCATTTTACTGGCCTTTCTTTAAATATAAATTATTAAATTCTCAAATAAAGGTTTAGAATTTGTATTTTATAACATTCTACTTATAATCACAAATTCAATGATTAAATTCTTTAATGAAATGTTACTTTATGACAAAGTATATCCTTTGTTAATTAAACCTAAGATCTAAAATAAAAACATCTAGACTTTTTACAAATGTTAATTCATATAATTTACATTTTATTTTCTTTGCTTATATGAAAATTACAAAGCAAAGGATAAATGATAGAATCAACAATTGCCAATGCTGAGGACACTATTAGATAAGACTTTTAGAAGTATGAATTCTAAATAAAAATTCTCTCCTTCTAAGTTGAAGAAAAAAGCTTATACATAACAACTAAATAGTTTATGAACAAGTTTTGCCAAGTGTTCAAAGAACCAATAATTTACATCTCTTACAAAGTATTGCAGAGAAAACAATGGAAAAATACCCAAATCATTTTCTGAGACCTAGAAAACCCTGGTGTTGTGCCAGAAAATGATAGCAAAAGAAAGAAATCTAAATCCAACATCACTCATGAGCATATAAACCTCTATATAGAATTTTGCCAATTGCATTTAAAATATAATTAAATAAAAACCATTCAAGTTCAATTTGGATCTAGCTCTGAATCTACAATATGTCATCTTTTTTACATAAATAGCTTAGAAAAAATGATACAAAAACAAAACAGATGTATCTTTCAATATATTCATAATGTAGATATGTAAAAGCCATTCAAAGTGGATCATACCTAAATACAATTACTTGGGGAAGATGTTGACAAGTGAAAACTTAAAAATTGGACATAAGAATAAAAGTTTATAAAAATTTGAATGAAATACAAAATCCATAATTGTGTCCAGATTTTTAAAAAAGTACTTAAATTTAAATGAATTATTGTGGTATTGATATAGAAATAGGTAACAATTAAAAAAGAAACAGAAAAAAATGAGAGTCACAAATAAACTGGAATTTGATTTGTGTTTCTGGTAGCTTAAACTACACATGACTGCATTGAAGAGAAAACCCCTATAACACAAGCTTAAGCAGATCATCGCTCACATTTCACTGGGAAGAGGGTTCAGTGATGCTGTAGACACAGGTCCCTTTACTCTGTGTCCACCAGCCTTCCTGTGCATTTGGATCATATGCATCCAAGATGTTTGCTCCATGAAACACATGTTTATGTTGTAAGTAAGAAGAATGTGGCAGAGCCACGCTAATTAGACTCATGGATAAACCTTATTAGAACACCCCATTTGGCAATTTTCCTACAACTCCTTGACAAGAACTGAATCCCATAACCACTCCTACCTACAAAAGAATAAGGTAAGTGAACAGAAAAGCTCTCTGACATCCAGTAGAGAATGGAGCAAGGTGAGAAGGAAGTTGTGATTTGTGGAACCAACCTCAGACATACCTGAAAAAGTTAGCCAGGCGTGATGGTGCACACCTGCAATCCCAGAGGCTTGGGAGGCTGAGGCAAGAGGATCACGAGTTCAAAGCCAGCCTCTGCAATTTAGCAAGGTCCTAAGGAATTCAGATCCTGTCTCTAAGTAAAATACAAAACAGGACTGGGATGTGGCTTAGTGGTTGCGTGCCCTTGGATTCACTCCCCAGTACCAAAAAACAAAACAAAAAACCTGAAAAAGTTTGCATTAAAATCACTGGGGGACTTTTAAAACTGAGAGTATCTGTACAACTGTGTATTCATATGTAAAGATACAGACTCACTGAGCACGGCGTTAAAAAACACAGTTTTGAAAGATCACAAATCAGAATATGGAAATATAGGAAGAAAATATAGACATGTTTACAAGCTGAAACTATACAGTTTCTAAAACAAAACAAAATCTAAAAAACTGAAAGGAAAAGATTAATACAGTTTACTGCTTCCTGTTTAAAATTGCTCTATAAGAAAACAATGTAAAGTTAAAAGGCAAGTAGATTGAGAGAAATTATTCACACATAAATATCAAAGAATTCATATGCAGAATATTTTAAAACACTATATATTTTTGTGCAAAAATAAAGCAATAAAAGGACATGAATAATTGACTCCCAACACATGGTGGTGAGACCTAGGAGCAACCAGTAAAATGCAAACTAAGAAATAAAACACGCTTTTTCTCAACATTAGGGAGATTAACAACATGAATTCATTTTGAAGATGTGATAAATGCTAATAACATTTTTTTCTAAGTCATAATTCTTTTAGTGGGAAGTTTTTCTAACCTGTTAGTTCCCACAACAAGATGTTGTTCACACATCATCCAAAAATTCCAAAACTGTGTAGTTGTTAGGGTTAAAAAAATTGAACATATAAGAGAATGTTTATAGTGATATGCATTGCATGATATTTCTTGAGAAAAGTATGTGAATTACCCTAATTTCTACCAAGAGGTAGTAGATATAATTAAAATAAATGAAATTCTGTGCTAAGAAATATGAAAAATGTGCACAACATCTTGTCTTTAGAGTGAAAAGGAGCAAGAAACAATGCCATTTATATTTAAAAGTAACCTTCATCTATTGTGTCTCACTACCCTCTTCCAGTGCTCACTGTGTGTATGCATGTATGGAAATAATCACACTGAATCCTACTAATATGCACAGTTAATGCACTTCTAAAATAATAGTAGTAAAATACATTCATAAAATTTAAACATATGACAGAGTAGATACATGTATTGACTTATGTGCTTGACTTTGTGTGTGTACATATAGATACATATGTATAGTTGCAAAAGTTGGAAGGTTATATATAACTCAACATCATAGTAACGGATCTTTCCAACTTGGTAGATTGGTTGGGATTAGGGTAGATGTTTGAGAATCATCTTGATCATTTAATTTTTTCAATTGTTATATATATATATACACACACACACACACATACAGATATATGTACATTGTACTTTATATAAATATGTAGAGATAAATATATATTTGTATTATATAAATATTTTATACATATATATATATATATACACACACACACATATATATATATATATATTCCACCTGTATAAAGTATACTTGTATATATGCAAGTATACTTGTGCAAATAAATATATATAAGAAGTATGTACCTTAAGTCAAATTTAGACAAGGCCCCAAAGCCTTGGGAGTGTTCTTGTCATACAGTGTTCACTGCACGTAGCTCTTGTTCTACATTTGATTGTGTTTTGTTGATTGGCTGGAGCCTCAAGTTTGCCTCTGTGTCTCCCACTTGTTAACTATCACCATGGTCTACCTGTATACAGCAGTAGTAGAAAAATGTAAAAGAAGCTAACGCAATCAAAAAGAACTTTTAAGACAGCATTTTCTCTAGCCCTTTAATGGTGACAGAGTGGGAGGGGATACAGATCTGCAGTTTACATACCCACAGGTTGAGAAGCCACCACTGCAGAAGTAAGAAATGAGAGTCCTGACCCAGGAGCAGAAAGGCAAACCTCCTGCGCACCTTGAGCCAGGAGGATATTGCTCTCAAAACCAGACCATATCAGACGCTGCACAGCAAGGATCTCCCTGGGAGGACAACAAGAAACAAGACATTTTTGTCACCTTATAAATGTTCATCTGCTGTGAGAATCAAACAAAACAAAGCAGACTGCCTGGATCACGGACCTGTGGCATCAGGCTGTTATGAAAATGAGGTCAAGATAGAAACCTGTTGTAGCATATGTTTCACGGAGGTAGCTGGGATGTGCCAAAGTCACAGCGCTAGACTAGAGTCACTTCAGTTGGTTCATCCTAAAACATCAAAGAAGGTAAAAAATGAGAGAAAATGTGCAAATATACATATATACATGTTGCACAAAATTCCCCCCAGAATGATTCAAAGTATAAAACTAATGTATAAAATCCTGTTAAACTGCATTTGACATTATGAATACAGGAATATACAGCAAAGTATACAAACATTAGCACTGAGTAAAATTTAAATATTCAGTGTACCTGTTATCTAAGCATATTTTGTAGCATTTACTTAATTAGTTGAAGTTGTTGATAGAAAGGCTAAGTTTTCATACATCTACAATGCAGGTAAAATTAATCAAAATGCCAGAACCTGTCATAGAATTTGGAAAATCCGAAAGAAGTGATATCAACAGATGTTATTTAAGAAACACAGCCCTTAAATCAAAGTGCTCAAGCCCTAAAGCTTTGGGAGCATTCTTCTCTATACTGAGCTCTCAGCACGTGGCTCTTGTTTTGCATTTGATTGTATTGGTTGATTGATTGACTGGAGTCTAAGGTCTGGCTCTGTTTCTCCCACTTACTATCACCTACTCAAGTGAGTTGCTTCTTAGAGAACAGAAGGACGACAGAGGTTGTAAACACAGGGAAAAGTCTATCCTGATGTGGCCACACATCTTCTGCTGAATTTCCCAATGCCTCCGACAGTTCTGTGGTGGAAGAGGACCGGGCTTCACAGTGGGACCAAGCCAGGTGACAGTGACAGCTGCCCCGCCTGAGCAGTCACCCTCAGGAGTAACTTCCCGTCCTCTCACCTTTCCTGTTTGTTCCAACAGAATCATTCTATCTAGGACCCCTGGACAAGAGCCAGAGCCAGTCATGTCTCCTATTCCACGTAGCCTCTCTACCATGCTCTAAAGAATGCTGCTTCCCAACATAGTTGTCCAGACGTCCTGGGGTGGCCTTAGCATTCTACAGGAAGAGACAGGGGAGCCTTGGGAAGTCTTCCTGATATGCCGAGGACTTGTAGCTCTATCATGAGTCCACATATGGTGATCATTCCCTTCTCACTATCTTTAAATCTGTGAGCAGTTCAATCACCAGTAGATGCTCAGAGAACCATCAAACAGCATGTCCACAAAACAGCTGAGCAAGTACCGAAAACATTTTCCACAGAGCTAACCGTTTGCTCTCTGGTACAGGAGTTGGTATTTTGGGCAACAAAACAGTGTAACTGGGACTTTTTCCAGCCTGAGCACTGATACCATCTCCCACAGTAGCAGTTGGCATCACTTCCCCAGGAGACCCAGTTCTGCTCTGCACTGGTAGACCAGAAGGCCACAGTGCCCTTCTCCATGCTTCACACCAATGTACTGATTTCTTTCATACTACCTTCTGAAACCTTTTTAAACGGCCAAAGTCAAGGTGTTAGGAATACACTAGTAAAAATACAGCCATTCTTTAGCAATAATCAGGTATGAAGCCAATGCTGTTTGGAGAAAAAAAAATAGCTTTATTTCTTTTTCCTTCTTTTTCTTATCCCTTTCTTCCTTCTATCCTTTCTTCCCCCATACCTTCATGTCTTCCTGCTTTCCTGCCTTTTCCCTCTTGTTCAGATATTGGTCCTAATGGAGCTCCTGAAGACTATAAGAGTCAACACTATTGAGAAATAGGGTATTTATTGCCTTCAGGACTTTTCTTGCTTATCTGATTTCAAAGAAGAGAACAATGTAGACCTGGAAGAGTCAATGACTTAAGTAGTTTATGTGAGCTAGTCTGATTGTCATCGTCATTCTTAATCGCATGACAGATGTAATGAAGTCAAGTTCTTCAATTAGCAAGAACAACAAATGATCAGTCACAGCTGAAGTAGAAAAAAAAATATAAGTGAACAGGTAACAAAACAGAGCTTTTCCCTTGTCTAAGATAATACCCAATGGAGGTGACGAACTAGCACTTGTCGATACTGAACATGAACTTAGCACTTCCCTTAAATGAGGTTTGTCAGGAATTTAATCAAGGTGTACAACATTGTTATATCATACATTAAATTAAAAAGTGGCTTTGATTATTAATCAGACTTGTGGACATGAGAACTATGAGAATTGAAGAGGATACACCATGAAATATGAGCATTGTCAACACAACCTATTTCTTGATGAATTAGGGAATCAGTCCTAAGTGGAATGTCAGTACCTTCTGATGAGCTTCTGGTGGCTAATTTATCTTGGCCTTCCTGCATAGCTAATCAAATTATTGATAATAGGAAACCATTGAAATATTAATCTACACCAAAATAATTGTGATGTTTTTGATACTCTATAAATTGAAAAAAAAAACAGCATTTCTTTGGCATGTGGGGAGATGTTGAGTGATAGCTAATCCTTGGGTTCCTTTTGCACATCATAGTGGGACTTAGACTGCAGAGGCCGACAGCGGGTGGAACCTGCTCTCTGAGCAAGGCTCAGGCAGATGGCTGGGAGCTGAGCCAGCAGGCTTTGCATACACCCTGGGTTTCCAACTTAGGTATTGCATGGGGTTGGCGAGGTACCAAAATTAATTTGTTCCTGTTCAAATATCAGTAAATATTGAAGTCACGTCTTGTCGTAAGTCACTGTATGATTTTAAATAGGAAAAGAATATGGCGTCAAACTGGTGACGAGTTGCTATCTTTGGGGTCCTGAGACCCTCCAGAGGCTCATAGTGTTCCCCTGGGGGCGCCTTGGGGTGAGGGGACCTTAAGGGTGAGGTCTAGCACCAGGTCTTTGGGAGACTGGGGAACACCCTTGATGAGGGTTGCCCAGCCTCTTTCTCTTTCTTTCCTTCCTTCTTGGCTGGAAAGTGAGCAGCTTTGCTCTGCTTCAGGCTCCCAGGATGCGCTGCGTCACGGCAGGCCCAGAGGACAAGCCAACATGGAGGACTGATGGGAACACAGATCCAAGACTGGGTAAAGTTTAGTCTTTTCTCTTTATAAGTTGGTTATCTCAGGTGTTTGTTGTAGCAGTTGAAATCTGATTAGCACATAATAAACTGGTTACCACAAGAGGTAATCAGATAATGTATTTTCCTTTAAAAATAATAAAACATTATATACCCTAGAGATTAGTGCTCTATCTGATGTGTGTGTGGTAAAAATTGGCTCCCACTCCACAGGCTTTCTATTCACCAGCACAATTCACAATAGCTAAATTGTGGAACCAACCTAGATGCTCTTCATTAAATGAATGGATAAAGAAACCGTGGCATATATATACAATAGAATATTATTCAGAATTGAAAGAGAATAAAAGCATGGGATTTTCAGTTAAGTGGATGGAGTTGGAGAATATCATGCTAAGTGAAGTAAGCCAATCCCCCAAAAAACAACTGAATGTTTTCTCTGACATGTGGATGCTGATCCATCATGGCGATGGGGGGAGTATGGGGAATGGAGGAGCCTTAGATATGGCAAAAGGGGAGGGGGAAGGGAAGGAAGGGGGTAGGAGAGATGGTGGAATAGATGGGCATCATTACCCTAAGTACATTTATAAAGACATGAATGGTGTGACCCTACTTTATGAACAACCAAAAACATGAAAAAAATAGGGCTCTATTTGTGTACTATGAATTGAAATGCATTCTGCTGTCATGTATAGCAAATGAGAATAAATAAGCAAATTTAAAAAATAATAATAATAAAACATTAAGTAATGTGCCATTTTCCCCTCATTTGTTGGCTCCCTGTGCCTAGGGCTGCTTTGACAAAATGTATGGCAGGCATTACTTTTCTATAAAATAGAGAAAAACCAGAATAGAATATAGCTCTCTGAGGACAAGCACTTCCTTATTCAAATCAAAACAAGCCTCTGAATCAATCCTTCCATGTCTCTGAACATATCTTGAAAAGTACACACACATTTGCTGGGTGCTGTTCTTTTTTTAATCATTTATTAATTTTTTAATTAGCTGTACATGACAGTAGAATGCATTTATGCACTTTGATATATCATACATAAATGGAGTATAATTTCTCATTTTTCTGATGGCACATGTTGTAGAATCACATTGGTCATAAAGTCATATATGTGCATAAGGCAATAATGTGTGCTGTTCTTGAAGCCTTTAAGACTTTGGGTTGCATTTTAAAAATATATAGATATCCCCAAGTGAGTTGGCAAAACAATGTGTTTGGGTGCATAAAATAATCACATCTTATTTTACCCTTTTTAAGCAGAGAACCACCTGTTACTTGTACGTTGGCACATCTCAGGACAGGCTGAATTATTACAAGGCAGTGAATAGCCTACAACTGTTTTCTGGAATCCATTAATTTTCAGGACCAGGAATGATAAGTAATATTTATTTAAAACCTGAAGGCCAAGTACTGGCTCTCACAAATGGAAAGGTGCGTGTTCTCAAGCACAACTTGATCCAGGACTCAGACACTCTCAGGATCCATGTCATGACTCATCTCCTCCTGGAAGGTTTATTCTGGGGCATAAATGGTTTCTGCAGGCCCAGGCTTTCCATGGATGGGGTGTGGTCTTTGCCTCTTCACCTGTTCTTACGTGGCCAAGGCCATGCTAGACCCAACTGCAGCAGCAATGAGAAGGAGAAGTTCTGGTTGTTTTAAATTGGAAAAACCCAAAATGACATCAACAAATCTGGGATGGTTGGTCACCAAAGAAATCTGCAGTCCTGTCTCCAGGAGCATGGGAGGTAGATTCTAGGTAACGAAAATGAATCTGTTACAAGTGACGCCCACCATCTCCCTATAGCACACACACTCTTCAGATATCTCCCTCTGGCCACTTGTGCTCCCAGAGGGTGATCTGCATGAGTGCCGAGATGACTACTCCTTCTCACCTGTCTCTCTCCTTTTCAGCACATTACTTGATAGAGACTTAAGTACCATGCAAGAATTAAGACTCTTTAATTGAATGAATGAATGGATGAAGGAAATATCAAGTAAGCAGGTATAATGTGGACAGGCATTGGACAGGGATCTTGTAATGAAGTGGAGAACTATGGGAGGATCAAAGCTGAGTTAAAGAAAGTAATCCAATTGCTCAGGCTAGGAGCTATGATGCAATAACAGGCACATGGTACAGACTTCAAGTCTTTTCAAAAACATTTTGTGAGGGATTTTTGTTGTTACCCAGATGTAAAAGTTGGACATTCATAATCAATAATTCTTTTTAGCAGAATCTTCACCTTGTCGACATTATGGTTCATTGCTCCAGGTGAGGTGTAGGTCAGTCTCCTGCAGGTCTGTGTGGCTCTCCTGTGCTCCAGGTGTGCAGTTCACACACCCACCTGAGCACAAACACAATCTCAGGAGCACTGCTGCTGGCGAAGGGACTCACTGCCAGGTAGGTTAGCTGTGCTGGGCTTCCGAGTATTGTAGTTTGTCTTTTTCTATTACACCTTATCTTAACATCTTACCTTATATCCTTGAAAATGTGTTCCAGCAAATATGAGTTAAAGATAGGAGATTTTACTGAGAGAAACAAACAAGCCTGCTCTCTTCTGCAGTCTATCTCTTCCTTGTGCTAACCCTGACATTACCTTTTATAATGCCCCTGCCTTATCTTTTGGTATTCCAGCTCAGCTGTTACAAAACTGCCTGGCACCAGGTGGCCTAACATCCAAGGTGTCTGTAGGCACCACACAGAAAGGAAGCCACCATCTTCCTTTCTTGCCTCTAGTGTCTTGCTATAAACTTGTCCACAGGGCTCTGCATGATTGAACTTATGAAACATGGCTATTGCAATTAGCTGACAAAGGTACAAGTAAAGGACAACTATTTTAGAAATGACAAAAACATCTGTCTTTTAATCAAGAAATTGAACTTGAGCATTTTTTCCCAGAGTTCTTGCAATATTTTATCATTGTCATCAGTCTTTTCTCCAATGACTTAGAACCCAACATGCAAACTTAGCAAAGACTTTAACATCCAGCATCTAATTAACCATTTCCAGATTTTAGAGACATGCCAAGAACTGTGTTCACCCCTCCTGAGTGTGCTCACCCACTCCTTCAGTCTAGGTCAGGTTCCTGAACACCATTGCCTTTTATGCTGTACCTGACCCCAGCATGTTGCCCTATGTACTGGTACCCAAACTAATAATGAGAATCTGAGATGTCTCCTAAATAGGTATTGTTGATTATGAAATTTCTGTAGCCTAATTAGGAAGTCTAAGATCTTTTGTGGTTTCTCAATAGCTACTATTTTCCTCATGTTTATGTAAGAATATGTAAGCTCCTCCCTTTTCTTTACAAATTCTCTTTCAGAACTGTGATTTTGAAAAACAGTCTCAGCTTCAGCAATATATTTCTAAGCAATTAATAATTGATTTGACAAATAGCCTATTTGCAACTCAAAAATCAGCTCTGAATTCTGTATTTTGAATCAGGCAAACCTTTAAAAAGTACTGTGACTTCTACATAAATGGTTCGTTCAAGTTCGTTATAGTCGACATGAAAAGCTCTGCAATCCCTGTCCTTCCAGGGAACTCTCTAATGGCTTTGCTGACAAAGCATTTTCTAAACGTGGTGAACAGCGTGACTCAACATTCTCATCTGCTCCCAAAACCAAGTCAATGTGTATGCATTATTTTTATATTCATCTTCTCCAACAGTTTTGGATCAAAATTGATCTGACAGGTTTATTGGTAGCAAAAGAGAAAACACTCTGGAGAGTGTTGAACTTACAGTCATACTGACACACAATGCCAATAATTTACAATTTAATTTTTTGTGTTGCTTTAGCAGAGATAACTGAGAAGTATCAGAGATAACTGAGAAGTATATGGCTATCACCATATACAACAAATAGTGATATGCAATAGGTATCTATAGACAACAAAACACTTTCGTAGAAGAAGCATGTATGACTTATAAACTTGTAACATTTTCTTCCACAGATATAATGAAAAGTACACTAGAGTTATTCTCAATCTAGTTTGTCTCTCAGAAATTCTGAAGTCAGGTTAAATAATCTACATCTTTAACAAAACCTTGAGATGATGCACTTTGAGTCCTGACTGTGTTAAAAAAAATTTCCTTGGTTTAAACATTGAAGGTAATTTTGTGATCTATAAACATGGGTTAAATGTAACGTGGGATGAGATCATAATGGACTGCATTTTATGGAGACATTAATTTATCAGTTCTGGAACCAAAGCTGACCTCACTTGTATTGTTGACCCACCATGTCTGGGATCTACCTTCTGGTGATATTTTTAAATTATAAAAAGAAGTCTATTAACATTCAATGACTCTTGCAGAGTAAAAATCACATGCAGCTTATTAGAGATTGAATCAAAATTATATGTGGATAAAACTGTAAAGAGGATTTAGTGTTACTCTGACCGAAGTATCCATCGGCTCTCAACGAAGCAACTGGTGAGGCCATCTGCCAGACAAAGCCCAGAGCCTTCTGAGTGAGTCTCTTACAGCACTGCCCTGTTTCTAACTTTCTGGCCCTGGTCAGGGACTGATGCTACTGGGACTAGAATGGGTCTTTCTCTAGACCACAACTTATTGGCATGGATTGCGCAAAATTTTTTTCTCTGTCTATTGTATTTCAAATTTCATACTTTGATGTTCAAAGTCTTCCTGGACTACATTTGCAACACCCCATTTTTCTCATTTGCACAGACAGGATCGATTTTCTTCTCTCGGGTCTGCTTGCTTTCAACTGCTACACACTGGGGCATGTCAGTACTCGGTGCTCAGTCATTCCAATTTTGCACATGATATCTTCAGCTTTTCCACCTCTTTCAGGTGTATGACACCAACACCAATGATGGTGGAGCACCTGGATTCTTGGTAGGAAGGTACCATTACCACGGAGAGTGTTTTCCAGAGAAAGGTTCCCTTTTACGTAGAAAACAAGGAATCCAGAATGTTCCTGGGTTGTGCATCTCGTTCACCCCTCTGGGCTCTACCCTGGCTGTCAAGACAACAAAGCTTCCGTGGTGGAATATGGGTTCACACGGAGTCAAGAACGGGAGCTTATTCTAAACAATAACCTGAGAAGAAACCTTTCAGGAGGACTGTCTGATGCAGACCCTGGAGGGCAGCTGTGGGAGGACGTGGTGTGCTGGGTTGCCTTGAGCCTGGAGGAGGACTGAGGCCTTGATGAGATTTGCACACTTACAATGAGAAAAGAAAAATAAGTATCGTTGTTCTTCCTGTTCACCTCAGTATCTTGCACCTTATGATGAGAAGAAGTTGGGTAACATCCCAATTAACTGTTTGTGTTTATTAGATGATAAGTAACCCTCCGGAGATCTGTCTTCCTCTGCAAGTCCAAACATAGTAAAATAAAGCAGAGTTTTAAAGATGAAAGAAATGCTCCAGGTCAACTATGTCCAATATCCTCATTAAATCACCAGAAAAAAAAAAAAAAAACAGGGAACTGAACGATTGCTGCCTGTTAAATGTCACACTTTGGGCAAGAACCCCTGCTTTTTAACTTCCAGGAGGGTGCTCTCTTCTATTTTGACTTCTTCAGTCACAGACACATCAATGTACTTTTCTCTTGGTAGGAAGGCGCAACCTGGCTTTTCTCTTCTGTGGGAGTTACCCAGGTAGTAATTAATCCTACTTTGGAAGTTCAAAGCCTCCTACGTTTGTAAGTTAATATGTCAAAGCGTCACTGGACCCTGGACCAGGCTGTAAGTCAGGCACATTTGTAACAGTGTGCAGGACCCTTCCCTGACGTTCATCAGGCTGAAGCAACCTACCTAGCCTCTGTTGGTAGCTAGAACCCAAACCCTCCTTTAACCTTGAACCTCCACCCTCACCTGGTGTCACTCCTCCCAGGACGTCTGGACTGGCCTGCTTGCTGGTTCATGAATGTGAAGGAGGGGACTGGGGTGTACCAGGCTATGCCCAAGGAGGACTCATCCCTCTTGAAACACCAATATTTTGGGTGCTCTGAGGCACCCTGGAGGATGCTCTGCTACACCATTGATACACCACATATGTAACCATAAAGAGAGGCACTGGATCCTTTATTCTGACTAATAACTAAATCTTCTGCTGTGATATTGTATGCATGGGCCTCTATTTTCTGAGCCATGCTGGAATATTGTTTCAAACAAATCTGTGATCTCTCTCAGTTGCCTCATCTCATACTGACCCATCCAGGTAAAAGCAAGCCCTGAAGATCCCAGACTCAATCTTACATACTCCAGATTAATCACTACCTTTGCCTGATGGTAATATTAGGGGAATCCACCAAGAAAAGAGAGAGGATCTGCCTTCGTTATTTGAAATATAACTGAATGTTCTAGTGGTATCTAGAATGTTCTAGATACCACTAGAACATTAAGATACCTTCCACAGGAATAAAGATAGGGGACTTACACCTCAGGAAAGTTGCCATGCACTCCCCCTCTTCTCTAATGATATACAGGTTAAGATGGTTGTTTGTTGCTTCAATACGGGACTAGAAACTCACATCATTCATCCAGTGGCAATGGGTTAGCAAGCCGCTGCAGAAGTGAAAGATGTACTAGCTGGCCACTACATGGTCTGCTCAGGAAACAACGCACAGAGGAAGCTAGGATTTTATCAGATTTAGTCTCTCAAGTGGAATAATAAATGAACAACAAGAAGAAGAATGTAGGGAAATTCGTGATATATATACTGATATATATATATATACACACACACACACACACACACACACACATATATTCCCTATATGATTTACATATATATCCCCTATATGTGTATATATATATCCCCTATATACATGAATATATATATGAATATATAATATATGTGAATATATATTCCCTATATATCCCATATATAGATATATAAATATATATATATATATATATATATATATATATATATATATACACACACACACACAAATTTAAACAATTTGTTCCAGCATATACGCTAAATAAATGGATTAGTAAAGAAATTCAAGAGGCTCTGTGGAGATGACCTTAAATAATAATGCTACCAACTCTGCATTCAATTTAGCTTGGGAGGCTAAGCCTGCATAAAATGTATCAGAAGTGCAGCAACTTTTACTGGTTTTGCAAGAATGTACCTGAGGCGTGTGAAACAGGGAGTAGCTGCTCTTGATGTTGACTGCAGTGTACTGCTGATGAAATTCACTGGTCGGAACACATCACTCTTTTTGTTATTTAATGCAGAGACAGTGGGTTGCCAAGTCTAGTGGACAGCTGGAGTCAGTGATGGCATCTCTATACTCCAGTTGAAGTACTTTTTTTTGTAGAAATGACACTGGACCATCCAAGCTTGCAGGCCTGATCAGTGGAAATTTCCCAGCCCTGATCGAGCTGCTGTGACCATGTGGAAGCCTCACGGCTGCCATTTAGGAAATTGCAAGGACGGCTGACTACATGGCACCTTCGCCAAGTGACTTGGTTCGAGTCCAAGTGCTGACTCACAGCAAAGACAGACCTCAGGTGTAGGCTACAAGTGGCTGATGCTTGAACACTCAGGTTTCTGCCATGTTCACAGCAGGTGGTGGAGAAGAATATGAAATGAGTATGATGAGAACCGCTTACTGTTCATTGAGACACCAGGTCAGTGTGTTTCCCATGCCTACAACATAACTAATGACTACATTAGCCTATCAGAAGGGTTTTGAAAATTGCAACATTATTTCAGGTCACCTATCATCTATTTTTGGTGTTTTCCTGTATTACACCAAAATGTGTACACATGGGGATACACATGTGTGTCACACACTCACCTGTGCTCATCTATGTGGCTGTCATTCCCAAAGCTCCAAAGGTACAGGCCTGTAGAGGCAATAAGTGTTGGTGCTTCTCAGGCCCCAGGATCTATTCCACATGACCGGAAATTTTAACCTAATAAGAAAGACACTAGGCAAACAGTGTTATTGAAACACAAGGAGATGCCAAAGATAATCCCATTTGCATGGTATTATTATTTAATTCCATCCTTCCTTTGATGAAGATCATTTTCCCCTCTAAAATATAGTAATATATATGTTACTGTGCATATATATGTCACATGTGTCTTACTATTTTATATATAGTTCAAATTAGCAAATGAGAAAAGAGAAAACAAGAAATTGATAAAGTCTTCAATTATAATGTTGAGGCAGAAAACAAAACGATGTGTGAATAGTAGGCACACAGCATTTAGATTGCTTTCACCTTTTGGCCACAGTTAATAGGGGTTTGGGAGTATCTCCTCTTGATCCTGCTTTCGATTCTTTTGAAAATATGCCCAGAAATATCCAAATGACTCTTGTGCATGGTGAGTGATGAGGATCCAACTTCACTGAACACATGTTGATTCTTGTAATAATTACAATTTTTCGTACCAGGGATTCAACTCAGGAGCATTTAACCACTAAACCACATTTGCAACCCATTTTTATTTTTTATTTTGAGATAGGATCTCACTATGTTGCTTAGAGCCTTGCTAAGTTACTAAGGCTGGCCTCTATCTCCTGATCCTCTTGCCCCAGCCTCCCACACCATTGAGATTATAGGCATGAGCCATTACATCAGGAAATAATTACATTTTGTATTTTTTTTCTTTTTAGCAACCATCACATTGTTTTCCACAGTGGCTGGTCCATTGTGCATTCCTACTGCACAAGAGTTCCAATATCTTCATATCCTTGAAATAATTGATATTTGCGAAATATTTTCAAAAGGTCCTTAGAATGCTTGATATCTTCCTTTTATTTATTTATTTATTTATTTATTTATTTATTTATTTATTTACAACAGCTACTCTAATGGGTGTGGAGTTCCATCTCATGGTGATTTTGATTTGTATTTGCATTGATGAAGATATTACAGATCTTTTCCTATGCTGTTGGCCATATGAATATAACCACTGAAGAATGTCTATTTAAGTCATTTGCCTTTTTAAATGGATTCTTTTGTTGGTGAGCTATTGTTGTTGAGTTTTAGAAGGTCTTTACACATTCTGGATCTTAAATTTCAATCAGGTATATAATTTGTAAATGTTTTTTTTCCCATTCTGTTGGTTGCCTTTTCAAAACAGACTGTTTCAGAGCAGTTTCAGATTCACAGCAACATTAAACAGAAGGCTCAGGGATTTCTCACTCATTATCTTCACTCATGCGTAGCTGGCCCCATTTTCAGTCTCCCCATGAGCAGGCTCTGTTGGCTACAATTAATGAGCTTACGTTGACACACCGTTATCAGCCACAGTCCATAGATCACATTAGGATTCATTCTGGATATCGCACCTTTTATGGGTCTGTACAAACTTGTAACATAACGACATGGATCCACCACACAGAGTATTTTCTCTTTCCCAAGCCCCCCGGGCTCTACCTATACCTGTCTCTTGTCCCAGCTCCTGACAACTAGTGGCCATTTTACAGTGCTCAAAGGTTTATCTTTTCTGGGATATCATATAGTTGGAACTACACCAGGTGTTGCCTTTTCAGATTGGTTCCTTCCACTCAGAAATATGCATGTATTTTCCCCTTCTTAGTGGCTTGGTAGCTCATTGAACATGTTCTGTTATTTGGATGTAGCACAATGTACTTGTTCATTTGCATACTGAAGGGCATCTCCATTGCCCCTAATTTTGGGAAACTATGAATGAAACTTCTACAAACATCTTCAACAAATGTTACTTGTGCAGAAATTAGTTTCTATTTCATTGGGTAAGTAATAAGCAAGATCACTGGATCATATGGTATGAATGTGTTCTCTAAGAAACTGCCACGCTATTGTCTATGTGGTTTGCATTGAATGAGATTTCCTGTGGTTCTGAGTCTTTGTCAGCATTTGCCTTTGTCATGTTCTGTTCTTTAGCCATTCTCCTAGTTAGGTCAGGAAACTGATTTCTCTGCTGTTTGATTAGTGTGTGTCTAGTTGCTTATTACATCACCATTAAAACATTCTCACTTCCTATGTGTGCATATTTTATTTTAAATGTGAAATATAAAACATTTCCAGTGTTTTATCTCACTATTCACTAGGTGTGTACTCTGTTGATATTAGCTTCTCTCTATTTATTTCTTGTTTAGTCACACCATGTTCCTACCTATTTATATCTTTGTAATTTACTTCTCACAGAAATGCATTTTGCCAGCAACTCTAACTTGGTTTACACATCAGGTGCTAAAGACGTAGCTGGGAGATGTCAGCAACCACCTGCTCCATTCGTGGTGAGGTAATTTGACGCGTCAAAAGATAGCAAGCTCAGTGATGTCTGATGGAAGTGCAGTGCATCTCTTATGTCACAAACCTCCTCAGGTGACAGGTACCTACAGCTAAGCTGAGCTCTTTTTCTGCTTTGGAAAGCCTCTCCCACGCACCCTCCCTGTCACCTTCCTCTGGGTAGCTCCTAACACTTCCTGGTGACGTTGCAACTCTGACAAAGCCATGGGATCCCATATTTTCAGAGGATTATGGTTCTCTGACTCTGGAATCTTCCTCGCTCCAAGGTGTTGCTTGCTCTTATCTTCAATCCCTAATGCTGCTGGCTTTGATCAGTGGCCTTTGGGGGATTGGTGAAGTGTTTAGTTGAACAAAATTGTTTGCTTTATCAAGTGTTTAGGGATTTTTAATGCCAACACTTTGAGGGATAGTAAAACATACTCAAATAGAAAGACATTGTTTGAGTTTATCATTCTAGCACAAGACTGTAAAATGGTATTGCAATTTTAGCAAATAAATCAACTAACGTACAAATGAATCTCACCTACAAAAGTTCACATGGAGAAGATATTCACTCAATTATGATGACATGGCACAAAATATTTTTAAAAACATATTGTATTTCAAATTACTCAGTGAACCCTTAGTGGTACTCATCATCTCTTTAATAATCTTGAGTCAGCTCTTTTTCTCCACACTGGCTGTTCTAAACTCTGCACTTTCTCCTGCATCCCTGATGCATTTCTGTAGTTCCACCTTCAAATGACCTTGATTCCTGCTTCACTGAAAACAAGTGGGTGCTCTGCATGAAATTTCCCTCACCTTTACTCTGCTGAAAACAAACAACAACAATAACAACAACAACAAATGCTTGAGCAATTCCTACCTATTGGGTCCTAGATCCTAATAAGAATCCTATAAAAGTCTCTTTAGAAAAATGTCATATCAACTGTCAGCCAATATCCAACGTGAAGTCTGACTGCCTATGGTTCCTTCATGCTTCCTCCTTCTATAATATACAGAAGGATTAAACTTAAATGCTGCTCAAACTTTAAAGCCAAAATTCTCTGGTTCATTGTTCCAGATTCTTCACACACTAAAATCCATATTTCCAAAACCAAATTCATAATCTTCGTGCTCAACCGCTCCCCTTCCGAGAGCCTGGTTTTATCTGTTACTGAGTTTGCAATACCCCTTGTCATTTGGTCTTGCTTTTCTCGCTTTGGCTCTGGCCCTACTCCCAGGTCTCCTGGCTCAATTCCAGCCTGGCTTTTCACCCAGCCGCCAAACCGCCATGTGGGAGTCACGCCAGCCTCCTTCTTTCGCCCTCTTAAATATCCATCTAAGCCCAGCCTGTGAACACCACTGGCAGTCCACACTGCCCGCCCTCTGTGAGGACCTCAGGCTGGTGTGGGTGCACTAACCCTCTCACATTGCCCTGGAGCCGCCTCCCTCAGAAGCTGGACTTCCTGGAGGAGGCCTCTGCTCAGGTCCTCCAGCATGTCTCCACTGAGGCAGGATAAAGTCTGAGCAGCACTGTTTGTTAACGGTCTATGAATCCTCTTATTAAGTGGTTCAAGATCCCACCCTGGCCAATTTTTTAGAACATATTTATATATAAACCTTCATCACTTTTTAAGTGCTACATCGTTGATTTGTGACAAAATACATAACTTGTTAGGTTCATTTTGGGGAATTTTAACAAAAGATACACCCTAAAGGTGAGGGAAATTTCATGCAGAGCACCCACTTGTTTTCAGTGAAGCAGGAATCAAGGTCATTTGAAGGTGGAACTACAGATACACCATAGCCCTCAGTGAAGAGAAAGAAACATTCCCATCATTCCCATCGTTCCAGAAGGTTCTCTGGTATTCTTTTCTGATCAATCCCTGTGTCACCAGTCATCATCCCCAATTGGCATTAAGAGTTCTGATTTCTGTTACTAGAGATTAAATTATTATGTCTAGAACTTCACATGTGTATGTCGGGTTTTCTCCCTCATTATAACATCTTTCATTCAAATTGTTGAGTACACATGGCAAGCTGTTCCTTTGTACAGGTCTGTACGGTTTCATTCTGAGTATACCACAGTTTATTCATGCAGTTTCCTCTTTGAACGTCAGTGTTATTTCCACATTTGGACTATTACAAGCCTCCTGTGAATATTCTCCTACATGTTATTTGGTGTAGATGACATCTTATCTCTTAGATACAGTCCACACGGTGAGATTCTCAAGTGTTACGGGACCTGTCAATGCACTGTGCTGCTTGAGAAGAAGATGAGGGTTTTTCCCCCCTTATTTGTCTTAATTCTTGCTCTCCACCCAATGATTTAGTGACATTCATTAATTCAGCAGGAAAATGACATATCATAAAACAAAGAATTATGTTCCCGAGTGGATATTACAACTAACAGAGAGTCCAGCAGGTAGAGCCTTGCTGATAACGTGAGCCCTTCAGACAAGCTGCTGAGGCAGCAGCATAAATCTGTGCTATGAGCAGAGAGAGAGGACCACGGGGTCCTGGGACGTTCTGTGAGAACTCAGCTGGAGGTGGGTGAGAGGCCCTGGGCCCCGGCCAGGCAGGAGGCAGCTCTGAGAGCAGGGAAGACACCTGGGCTGGGGAGAGGGAGTGGAGGAGGGCCCTCAGTGGAGCCTGACAGGAGGGACATGTCCTACAGGGTCTGACACAGAGCGGGCACCGATGCCCAGCCAGCCCTGCCCTCCCACAGCAGGGATGTGGAAGCCTCTCACTCACCCCTGGTCCAAGGCTTGACCCGCCCCCAGGGAGAAGGAGAGGACAAGGGAAATGGGGAACAATCCAAATTTACCATTCAAAATTGTCCTGTTACTTTCTAGAAACTGAGCTTTCCACAAATTAAGATTCCAAAGTGAAGTTTCTTAACGAGGAAGTGAAGGAGCATACTTGGCAGATCTGTTTATGATTCACAAAATCTGTGTCTATCACACAAAGAAGATGATTTTGTCATCTTCCTCGGAAAGCCCTCATCTCTGTGCACGCCCCTCACTTTGTTCCTGGTGTCCTGTGGCCTCTGGTCTGAGGTAGACTCCACCTTGGAGCAGACATAGCCACCCGCACTACAAGCCAAGTTGTGACGGAGGGCGCCTCGGCAACCTTCCAGCTCTGCTTGGTCTGGGTTGACTTCCCAACCCCCTGGTTTGGAGGCCTTGCTGCTGAGCCTCCCACTCGCTGTGCTGTAGAGGACTCCCCTGACTGCTGTCACCTGACGAGCTGAAGGCTTTCTTCTCTGGAAAGTTGCATCTTGTTGTCTCCGGTATTCTCCCACGGAAGATGCCTGTTTCCTGGGGACTCACCACAGAGTTAGCTCTTCCTGGGAAAGGGAACTAAAATACATGCGTCATAAAACTTCCTCATCAGTAACTTCTCTTTAGATTCAAAGGATCCAGACCATCCAGTGATCTACAGATAACAGTCTGTGGGTCAAAGGAGCAAGCCACATGAAATTCATAACCACCTGTCCCCCACCTTTCTGATACATCTCCTGTAAAATCCCTATAAAGCCCTGCGCCTGTCACCCCTAAGCACTTTTATCTCCTGATCGCTCCAGCTTTGGGCTTCCCTGGACAACAGTGCAATCTTGGGGGATTACAAGGTTTGGGAGCATGGAGTCCTCTGTTCTGGCTGGTAGTGGAGGAGCACCTATGGGGAGGCCTCCGTGTGCTCACCTTGGAGGCAGCGGCTGTGCCGTGGAGCTGACAGCGAACTGGGAACGTGGCCCTCTTCTAAGCAGCCCGGGGCTGGGTGCAGTGGGTGTTTATGAACTTAAATGTGGTAAGAACCTCCCAGCCACTGAGGTTCCACTCTGGAGAAGGCAGACAGTCCTGGTGAGGATTCCTCAGGAAGTCTCCAGTGGAAACTTCTCTATCTAGACAAGGGTCCAGACTCTTTAAAAGAGTTTTATCTTCTAACTTTTAACTCTGAAATACCATCTTTTTCTCAATTATAATCTGGCCATTAAGATGGTTAAAAACACTTTGCTGCTGGGCTATCAAGTATTAACAGGATTTATTTGCTTCCTATCACCACATTAAGATGTCTAAATCCTCCTTCTCTCTCCTTCCATCTTCTAAAAGTAGAATTATTGCTTTAATATAATAAAAAGTTCACACTGGTAGATCCTGCAGGGCTCAGCTCTTCTTCAGCTTCCTCTCATTTGACCTTGCAAAACTCTGGTTGTTGCCAATATCAGAGACAGAGGAAGAAGCAGGAAGAGCAGAGGAAAATCCACCCTGGGCAGCCAGTTCTTCTCCAGTCCTCTATTAAGACTTCTCCAACTCCCTCCACTTCCAGCTGCAGCTGGGGACGAGTGGACGGAGGATTTCCTCCATCACCTTCACCTTCATGCCCATGACCCTCACCAAGTTTACAGCGGCGGGCCCGATGGCCACCATGTCTGACATGGAATAAGGGGAAGAAGGGTAGAAGTGGGAGGGGAAGGGAGAGACCTGAGAGCAGCTAGGGAGGGCAGTAAGAAGCGCTGGAAGGGAATCTGAGGCAGGCTCCTGAGCTGCACCTGGGGCAGGAATTCATTCCCCAAACTCCAAGTGGGCTGATTCATTGGCCCTGGATGGCATCAGGAAGGGATGGGGGAAGAGGGTCTGACCCAGGGGATCTCACGAAGCCAAGGGACAAGCAGTCAGCAGAGACTGTTCCTTGGAGGAGAATTATTCTGTAGCTCGGGCAAGGGAAGGTTTCTTACAAAGTGTAATACTTTAACAGCACAAAAGTACTAATAATCAGAGATGGTGAGTTGACTCAGTGTGTCACAGGATTCCCGTAACAATCCATGGGACTGACACTTGGAAAGGCAGGAGCCTTGGTAAAAGAAAGTGAAGGGGAGAATTCCATGGAGATGAGACAAGAGACTAAGACATGCTAGCAAAGAGCTTGGGGACCTTTAAGGGCAGGCTCCCGGGAAGCAAAGCCCTGACCTGACTGTGTGCTGATGCAGAGTGTCCCCGTCCTTGAGGCCGAGTCACAGGGAGGCCATGGAACAGGACTGCCAGGCTCACAGCTCCCACTGGGGAAGACACTTGCAGCCTAGGCAGGGGGTGTGGGGCGCCTGGTGAGAAAGCCCTGACATGGGCGTCACCAGGGCTCAGGGCACAGGACTCAGGGACACAGGGTCCTGTCAGGAGCCGGGATGCCCCCAGCCTCTCATGCTCCCCTCTCTCAGATCCCCAGGGAGCTTGGAAGAAAACCAAGACCACTGACTTTCTCATGTCTCACTCACTTCTTCTCCACAAAGCAGAGCCAGAAGGCCCGGCCCCTGGGGGGAAGGGTCGTGGTTATGTGCCCAAGCTGGTCCCTTCCTCCACCTGTCCCAGGGCCACCATCCCACCTGGAGGAAACACACATTGCCCAATGGGCCTTATTGATAGTAAAACATATATTTTGATATTAAAACGTGTGATTTCTGCCTTTAACAGGTAAAGGGTTGAGGACAAATGAATAGATATAGAACTATGTGTCTTTATGACTGTAGCCAATACGCAGACGTATCCTCTGTACCACTTCATCATTCCTAGATAGACACATACATACATACATACAAACTTAAGTGTTAGAAACACAGATTACTTTGAAATGCAGTATGAGCATGTATTCCTAATTGAGGATGATATGTTAAGAGAGTCAATGAGACACCATAAAGCTTTAAAAATGTTTACCCAAGTACAGAATGAATCCTGACTGGTGCAGCTTCAATTCAGTAGTGTTTGGGAGCCTGACGTTCACAAGAAGGAACAAACATCTAAAGAGAAAAGAAGAAGTGATACAAAGAATATATCTTAATGGTTTTGGTCATAAAGTTACCTTGTGTGATTTGTCCCACTGGAAAGTGGTAAGTACATCAATTTGGTGGCTGTATCTGATTGGTTGAGTGTAAGTTCTGGATTTCTTTTGTCTCTTGGAAGAAACAGCCCAAGTTTCACTTACATCTGCAAATTGAGCAGGGTTAAGGTCAATTATGAGGCTCAACTGGATTTGTCACTTGCAATCTTCGGGCCTCGTGCCCATTTTAATTTATCTAACACAGAGAAGACTTCAGTCTGCATTTTCTTCATTTAGCCTCAGAAATGCAGTGTTGGATTTTCATGACCTGCTCCAAGTGAGATTATGGTGTCCAAAGGTGCAATATGCCTTTTGGACAACCTTCCTCCCCAACAAAGCACAAATCATTCATTTTGTGCTCAAGTTCAACAACAATGGTTTGTTTAAATGATTTGAGAAAAGAATGCTCTGTTGGACAGATGGAGGAGGCACTCTACCACTGTGTGGGAGCTAAGATATTCTGAAGAGCAACCTTAACGCTCTCTGATTTTCTCCTTACGTGTTGATATAGAATTTAACTTTAAACTTAAGCTAAAATTAAGTGGTTTGCATCAATTCAGAAAAATAAAAACAGGTATTTGACATGAGTTCTGACTATGAGTCTGTGGTTATAAAAATGGAAAAAAAAAAGAGAAAAACACAAAAAGTCACTGGAGGGAAAATGCGGTGCCTGGGAGCTGGGTGGGAGACAGGGTCGTCAATGACTGTGTTTACGATCATTCTGTCATGAAGAGGCCACCAAATAAGATGATTAGGAAGAAGGGGTGGTCTAGAGAAGTCAAGAAGCTTGAGGTAACCCAGGGTCAGCTAAGTGGGAGATGGCAAGGAACTGTCCCCAGCACAGGACACCTGCACCATGGGCTTTTAGAGAAGTTGAGGACATCCATGCCACTCACCCTTTGTCACTCGCTTTCTTTCCCACCGGTACCTTAATACCTTTTCTTTGCCACTGGTACCTCTTAATACCGTCCTCCATATAGGTATTAAGAGTTAATTTGGAGATATGTCCTCCATGATACGCTGCTAGGAATTTTTTGAGATAAATATGAATTCTCACCAAGAGAAAGAGCCATTAAACACAACGTCAGTGCCAGCCTTACCCTTCACTACTAGTATAAAGTAGACAAAAGTCCCCCAGAGACTTACTAGACAAATCCTCCAATGCCTAAATTGGTGAATAAGAGTCGTATCAGAGGAGGAACATGGTCATCTTCTTCAAACTCCAACGGGCCCACAGGGAGCAACACCAGCATTTTATAAGGTGCTTTCATCTGAGCTTTAGTGCAAGAAACTCTCAAACAGAGAGCTGCTGTGAAAGAAAGAAAGGAAAGGGGGAAAGATGGGAAATGGAGAGGAAGAAGGAAGGAGGGGAGAAAGGGATGGAGAGAAAAAGGACATATGGATTCTTACCTGGGTCTGTTTACTCTTTTAAAACTGACTCATTGAAGTATGATCAATATGCAGTATAGACACACACTACTTACTGTATACAGCCTGATGAGCTGGAACACAGCATAGAACCATGAGACCATCGCCCCAGGCCGAGCGCCAGCCGTGTCCTTGCCTATGAACGTCCTGGTGCTGGGTTATGAGGCAGGCTTGCCAGGGAAGGTGGTGAGCTGTGGGGTTTGGATAGTCCAGCAACATGTCAAAATCCTGGGCCTGGTTTGCTGAAGGGAACTCTAATAGCACTCAACAAATAGCCTCCTGGACAAAGGTAAATAAGGAAGGAAAACTGTGCCCAAGGCTGCTGCTCTGGGGAGAAAGGCCAAGGTTCAGCTAGAATTCAACACGCAGAAGCGCTGGGACCCCTGGGGCAGATTAGTTCATCTGTGTTTGCCAATTGCCTCAGCAAAAGGAAAAGTAAACGCCATCTAATGTAGGAGGCAGGTTTACAGAGGGAAGCTCAGAAGTGAGGCTCCTAGTCTCCCTCAGAGACAGGAGACAGCACGCTATCTTCCTCATTTCAAAACTGTGGCTCCGTGTGCTTAAAAGAGAGCCCTGGGCTGCACACCAGGCAAGGGGCTTTTAAAAAGGTCTGTGTCTCAAAGGGGCAATCACAATCACCAGTTTTTTAAGTGAATGTTCTCAGAGAAGGAACCAGAGAGACCTCTGTGATGCAGACATCTGGATTCCTTTAGGCTGGGAGATGGGGCTGGGACCGCTGTTGAGAAGGCTGTTAGTGGAGGAGAACGCTAAGGCAGCCGTGGTGCCTGGACCAATCCAGCACTCATCAGAGGCCCCTAAGGTGGAGAGGGGAAGAGGTGTGGGGCTTAGGACCTGACACTGAGGGCCATTCTCTAGGCTTTTTCTTTATCTCCCCTATGTCCCTGACTTGGAGCCAGAGATGCCAGGAACCTGGAATCAACAACAGGCCCAGACCAAAAGAGAAAAGAAAACAAACAAACAAAACACCTGCTTCTCTTTGGACAATGTGCCAAGAAAGAAACAGACCAGCAGAGGCCTGGCAAGGAGATCCACACCTGAACCCAGCTGGCAGGCGGGCTGCACCAGCCCCCGCAGGGAGAAGGAACCCTCCTGACTGGGGACCAGCAGAACCAGCACCCTGCCACCCTGCCTGCTGGGAGGCATGAGTAGCCCATCGGCCAGCGCAGCAGCACCAGGTAGGCTGAAGTCCCACGGCCCTCCACCCAGCAGTCCAAAGTGATCAAGGACCAACTCTTCCTAAAGCCCTTCTGTCAGAAAGCAAACCAGGGTCAGTGTTTCTTGAACCTCCCACCTACCTAAGGCACCTACAGAGATTGAAATGGGAGACCCAGAGGCACCAAAGGAGTGAAGCAAACAGAATAGCTTGGCAAGTGCCCTGAAGAATAAATTGCCACTGCATAGAAAGCTTCTGCAAGTGGGCCAAGACCTATGAGTTAGCTTAGGAGAGCGACTGCCTGCTAAAGGAGTCTAAATATTTTAACATCAGGAGTCTGCTAATGTGACATCCCTAATGTCTAGAGTACCGCAGAAGGGAAAATATCATACCAAGAACCAGGGAAAGCCCAACAGGAGTAGAATACAGCCATGCCCAGGTGCCAGTGCCTAAGGAACCTGAGATGGCCATCATCCAAATGTTCCAACATTATGACTCAAAATAAATGGAGAAGCGAGAAATCTCAATAAGGAAATGAAAGTTTGTTTTTTAAGTCTCAAGTGCCTGGCCCAATATCCTGTGTGCAAGGGCTATTGCTCCCCATTCCAGGCAGGAATGGCCTGCTACGTGACAGAGAGGCCAAGCCAGGGGCCCAGCAGCACCCTCTCATCAGCACACATGCATCACCATGTGGCTGCAGCACTTGTGTGTGGGCGAAGCAGAACTTCTGGCCAGTGACAGGTCTTAGGAGTCACCTTCCCCACTCCCAGATGAGAGGCTGGACCATCCCCTCCCAGGTGGGAAGCCAAGTCCTCTCGGTGCTCAGTGTGCACACTGACCTATTCCTGAAGGTGCCCACGGCCTCTAGGAGAAAAGACTCAGCCTTAATCTGAATGCAGTTTCCTTTTCAAAATGGAAACTTCTTGGACTTATCCCACATTGTGCTCCATCACAAGATGAGCATGGCAGATCTGTCTCAATTCACACGCTGGGGAAACAAAGTGCCCCTGGCTGAGCAGCGAGAAGGCCCTCAAAGAGGACAAAGCCCAAGAGCAGACTCCTGAGGGCCAGGGGAGCACCTCGGGAGTCTGGGCAAGCCCTAGGCAGACTGCACCTTGAACCCAGCCACTTAGAACCCACCAGAAATCTTAAGAGACAGGGCTTCTCCTGAAGCCTCAGGTGTCTTCCCAGGGAGGCCTAAGCTTTGCTCCACACTGTTTTCTAATCTTGGAATCCCTTTGACTCACAAGCAATCATATGCTGCCCTTATACAAACTGCTTCCAGGGGAGTTTTCAATTTATATTATAAATTATGGGTAAATAGTCAAAGGTCTGATCTGCTAATGATTTTCTCTTATTTATTTATTTATTGGCACTGGGGATTATCCCAGGGGTTCTCTACCGCTGAGCTATACATCGAAATTCTTTTTATTTGATTTCAGGACAGTGTCTCACTAAGTTGTCCAGGCTGTCCTTGACCTCGTGACCCTCCTATCTCAGTCACCTGTGATTATAGGCATGTGATATCCTGCCATTTAAATAATTTTAAAATCAGCTACCATATATGCAAACATTTTCTTAGTTATCTGTAAGGTATTGATTAATTCTGTCATTAATGTAACTAATTCATGCATTTAATTTACAAGTATTTTTTTCTGAAAATCTAGAATTATTTTCATTACCAGGGCCCTATTTATTAAAGGTGAACCTATTTCAGTTATAATGAGGGACAGCAGTGACTAAAAGCAGCCCATTTTCTTCTGGTTGCCAACTGTTCTGGTATTTTGGTAAAAGGATGTCTTTTCCTGTTTGAAGCATCTCTTAGCCCTAAGCAATGCACAGGTTTCTGGGAGAAGCCTTTATGTTTCAGTGCCTCTCACTTGGTTTCAGGCATGATGAAGCGCAGGAGAATGCAAAAGAGCCTAAGGAGAGAGACTTCCTTACAATCTAAAATCCACAACAATATAGCAGGTTTGTTACTTTTTATTAATTAATTTTCCTATAAAAAATCTAATTTGTTCATAAAAATAATCTGAATTTTCATTAGATTATGAAACAGATTATATTATTATTATTATTAATTATTATTATTTTGATGAAATTTGTCAATATTTAACCTTTCTACTTTAAATAAGTTGCTTCTCAAAAATTTGTTTTAAGTGGGCATTCCAAAACGTATTTAGAGGGGAATAAAAATATCCACATTTTTATATAAAAGTTTTGGGTTTTCTCACCTTGATGCCATGTCTAAACAAGCTAACTAAACATGCAAATACATTTTTTTGGTTACTTAAACCTGCCAGCTCAAAGTGCTACACTAATTAAACTCCGAGAGATTATATTAGGGTTTAAAAAGACACATACTGTCCTTGCTTTGCAACTCAAGGTCATAAATAGGAGCATTGATGATATTTCAGCTGCACCAAAATAAAAATACAATCAGGCTAAGTGGCTTCAAGATCCTTAAAAGCAAAATGAAACTGTCTCTTGATGGGGTTCGTAGGGCTTACACATACCATGCACATTAAGAGCATTCTGGAGATAGTGAATCCATGATAGAGATAACATCAAAAGCTTCAATAAGATACGAAGTTCCTTGGCTTTTAATGTATCTAAAATAAGTCAAAGTACCTCAGATTAGAATGAAAATTAAAGATCTTTTAATCCACTGGCTCTCAAGTGCCAGTGTGCCCATCAGAATCACCTGGGCTGAGAGAGCACACAGCTGGCCCATCCCTGAACTGGGCTCTCATTCCTTGGGGTTGGAGTGGGACCCAATATTCCTAAGCTCTGTAGTCCCCAGGGGATGCCGATGGTGCTCAGGGTCCAGGGATCAAACATAGATCACTGTTGTTCTAGAGCATTAAATGTGATAAATACCAGGAGCCTGGTAATGCCTCAGTAAATCCCAGCTAGCTAATAAAACCAGTCAAAGCAGAAGCAGCAGCAGGAGAGAGAGAGAGAGAGAGAGAGAGAGAGAGAGAGAGAGAGAGAGAGAGAGAGAATCTTCCCTAAGACTACAGGAGGAGCAGAGCCCTCTTCTGCAGACCTTTCTGGTTGTTTTTTTAGGCACTAGTATTTTCTACAATATGTTACATTTCCAGCACAAAATCCTGCAGCCTCCCAGTAACTGGGCTGCACTGGGCATCCTATTCCCTCTCCTCTCTCCTTGCTCTGACCCAGCTGAGCACTGGGTTGCAGTTTAGCCATGGAAGCAGCTCCAATAGCAGCTGTTGGCATAGGTCTCAGTCCTAACCCTGGGAACCTGGGAAGGTGGGCTCTGCCCTTCACCAGGACAAGACTCTCCATGGGGCATTTAAAGTCTAAATGAGCGGGAGAAGCAAAATTCACTCAAAGTCATTCTAGGAACAGAAGGCCCAAGTCAAGTCTAAAAAATAATTGCTGCCTTCCACTCTAGACTCCAGTCTTTGCTGTAAACTGCCCTCAAACTTCTCAGCAAACATTTTGAAGAGGAGCTAAGAAGAACACAGGGCTCCTGCTTCTGTCGGCCCTTCCTGTTTGGTCATGTGCTGAGAACAGGTGGCTGGAGCTGCACCCTGGTCCTGTCCTTGAATTAGGAAAAGGCAGTGAGTCTCTCCATCCAGCCTGACAGCAGCTACACCTGTTTGTTCATAGAAGCCTTTTACACCAGGTAGAAAAACCTTTTCCTCCCTAGGTTGGGAGATATTTTATCATAAATGAGTGTTGGATGAATGGTCTTAACTTTCGAATGTTAAATCGGACATCATATCAGGTGACTGGATACACATTGCTAATGATTTGACAAAAGTTCTTTCCCATCTGTATTAATGAGGGAGTTTGGTCAATAGCTCTCTCTTTTGTAATAATGTCCTTAATTCATCTAAAATAAGAGAAAAGCACATCTCAGCATGAGTTAGGGAAATGATCCCTTTTCCTCAATGCTGGGAGAGTTTGTGTAACACTGTGAGTTTTTCCTTAAGTGTTTGATACAAATTGTCAAGAAGGACATGTTGGCTTGATATTTTATCTGAGGAAAAGTTTGAATTAGGAATTCAATTTATTTAACAAATATAAAACTATTAAGACCTTCCATTTGTTTCCTCCAGTCAATTTTAAAAATGTGTGTTGGGAAAAGATGGTGTCCGTGTCATTTAAGGTGTCAAATGTGTCGGCCTGGGCCAGGTACATGCCTGTTGTTCCTCAAGGCTGAGGTGGGAGGATTCCAAGTTGCAGGCCAGCCTGGGCAGCGTAGGGAGACCCTGCCTCAAAATAAAAGTCAAAAAGGCTGGGGCTGCAGCTCAGTGGTAAAGTAGTCCTGTGTCCAGTCCTCTGCACTGAAAGGAAGGAAAGAAGGAAGGAAGGAAGGAAGGAAGGAAGGAAGGAAGGAAGGAAGGAAGGAAGGAAGGAAGGAAGGAAGGAAGGAAGGAAGGAAGAAAGAGGAAGAAGAGAGAAATGCCCTGGTTCAAAGTGTTTATTCCTATTAATAATTTAACTAAAAACCATGCACGTTCTTTTATTACTGATGTTGGTAATCTGTTCTCTTCTGCTTCTTTATATAAAGGTTAACCCATTTTATTGTTGTTTTAGTAAACCAGCTTTTGGTTTCATCGACCTATTATTTATCCATTTTTTATTTTATTTTATTTCTATTTTTTGTTAGTATTTCCTTACTTCTGCATACCTTGGGTTTTGTTTGGTCTTCCTTTTCTAATTTCTTAAAGGTGGAAATTTAAGTTATTGATGTTGACTTTTTCTTCTTTTCTAATTTCACTTTCTATACATAAAAATTTTCCACTAAGTTTTAGCCGTTTCACAAATTTTGATATATTTTTCTTTTCAATGTGCTTCAGCTGAACACATTTCTTAATTTCTCTTTTTCTTATTTTGAGTCATGGATTATTTTAAATTGCATATTTTTAATTTCTAAATATTTTCTAGATAGCTTTAGTTTTATTTTTTCCCCCATATGGTTTTCCTCCTCATTGGATTATGCATATATATTTTTAAAGCGCATGTATTCTGCATTCGCTGTGAGGAGTGTCTAGGAGTGCCCACTAACTCGACTGTGGAGTGTGTTGGTGAAGCCTGTGTCTTCAGGAGTTGGCCTTGTGCTCTGTTCTGGCCCCGCCTCATACTGTAACCACCTGGTAAATGAGGATCAGCTTTGGTACCTGCATGCCGAACGCCACCCCCTCTCTTGACACCCAACAGCTTTCCTCTGGCAAACTCCCCTTCTCTTTTGCACCAACTTCCCTGTCAGTCCTAGAAGGTGACAGCTGGATTTAATGTCTTCTTTCTCTAAAAATTGTCCCTTTCACCCCACATCACCTTAAATCTACCCTCCATGTCTATGCTCCTCTTACACCAGAAGCATCCTGGGGAATAGCAGCTGAGTGTAGGACTTCTCTGTGCCCTCTCGCCCTGGTCTTCTGCAACTTCCCCAGGAGGTACCCCTGGTCCTTCCACCTTCGAGCCCTCGATGACACCTGCTACCCGTCCGGCTTCTGTGGCAGCACACTCTCCTGTGTTCCCCTGGGCGGCTCTGCCCTGCTGTTCCACTCCCCTCCAACCTCACAATGCCGCAGTGCTCTGGAGTCCCCGTGCTGGCCCTCTGCTCTTCCCTGCTTTGCTCACCGTCCAGGTAAGGTCGTATTGTCACTCAACATCACCATCCTCTGGTTCATCAACACTCATGCTTATTTAGCAGACCCTGACACCTTTCTGGATCCACACCCCTCTTACACACTCAGAAACCCTATTAGAACATCCATCCCCTGGAAACTTCAAAGTGGGAGGGACATGGCCCTGGTCACCTTGCTGCCCCACTTCAAGCTGCACCTACAACGCCCCTCCCTTTTCAAAAGGGACCCCAACTTTCTCCTCAGAGGTGGTGCTTGTGTCTTCCTCTTTTCTGGCACATACATGAATCAAGCACAGGCCTCCACCTCCACAGCTCCCACCGTAATCCACACCATCACAGCCTCTTTGGGGCTCCCACAGTCAAACCCTTACCTCCTTTTCTTCTCAGTGGTGTACTCTCCACCCAGCAGCCAGAGATCCTTCTAAAAAACACAAGTAAGATGATGTGCTATTCCCATGTGCAAGACCTTCTAACAACTTCCCCTCAAGTGTAAAACCAACCCTAACCTGCAGCTCAGACTGAGCTCCCCTCCACACCCAGCACCCACTCCCCAGCCAGAGCCATCCTGCTCCTCCCTCAGCAAGTGTCCTGGTCTGGATGTGAGGTGTCCCCCGAAAGCTCACATGTGAGCCAGTGCAAGAAGGTTCAGAGGGGACATGATTGGGTGATCTCATCCCCTGATAAGGATTAACAGAGTGCTAACTGAGGTGGTGGGTGTGGCTGGAGGAGGTGGGAACTGGGGCGCGGCTTTGGGTACATGTTTGTATCTGGTGAATGGAGGCCCCTCTCTGCTTCCTGATCCCTGTGATGTGAGCTGCTTCCCTCGGCCACACTCTCCACCAGGCTGGTCAGCCTCATCTCGAGCCCTGAGAAAGGGAGCTGGCTTTCTATGAACTAAGACCTCTGAAACCGTGAACCCTCAGATGAACTTCTCCTCCTCAGATCCTTTAGTCGCAGCAGCAGCAGCGCAGCTGATAAAGCTGCAGGTTGGGTTCTGCTGCATGCTGGGCTTTCTGCTGCCGCGTTCTCTCCTGTATCCTGGATCGGTTCATTTCCTTGCTACTTGAAGTTTCTTCTCCTTTATGACCTTCTTAGGTTAATATCCCCTCACCTAACAAGCCAGCCCACAAACCTCGCCCCCAGATAGAAACTCTGTGTGTTACCTGAGCCTGCTTTTTTCCCACAAGACTGATCACTACCTGACATTTATCCATTTCTCTATTTCCTTGCTAAACTCTATTCAACTAAACAGCACTGAATTAAACAGCACTTAGAAAGAACTGTTGTTTATCTTATTCATTGCTTCGTGCCAGGAGCCTGGAAGAATTATTTACCTGTAAGACACTTCAATAATGTTGCCGGATGTTGCCGGATGTTACCGTAAGCCTGGGCAGAACAGGTCCCAGTGGGTGTTTACCAACATAGACCGGTCTTCCCACACTCTGAGCCATCTCAGAGTTCTTCACCCAAAGGACAGACTGCCACAGAGGAACTTGGGAGCCCAGGTCTCAGCCCTGAGCTCTGTAGTTGTTATGATGTGGCACAGCTTCTTCTAAAAGGTGCAGAGAATCACAAGCAGGTTTCCGTCTCCACTCCACTGCAAACAGTGTGTTCTACTAGCACACAATGAAAGACAAGCTGAGTTGCAAACCCGGTGAGGCCCCATCTAGTCACAAGAAAAAGGACATCAAGAGCAGGTCCAAGATGAAAGAGACCACTGTGTCATCAGACAGCACAGAGCCACAAATGCAAAGAAGACAATGTGTCCTCCGTGTGCTCCTGTGAGTAAAGCTTGCAAGTGTTTTGAGTAAGACTCTTCAGCAGTTTCCAGCTAAGTCGTTATCCAGAAACGCAATGCTCTGACAGCACGCTGCGCTGTGAATCAACCCACATCAATACTTATTGAGTAAATGCTTTGCAGAAGACGCTTCTCATGAAGCTTTTCAAGCATTAAAATGTACTGCATCATTAAAAGGAAGTAAATTGTTTAAGTCTAAGATGCAGCTTTTAAATTTTCCTGCTGGCCATTTGAAAAGCCAAACTGCTTTTAGAGGAATGAAGCCGGAATTCCTAGTTTTCTCTAATGAACTTGAGTTTGTAACAAATAAAAAAAAAAAAAGACTTTTTAAAAAAAATGTTATTCCATTGATGTTACTTATGGATCTCTATGGCTCACTGCTTTTCTTGCTAAGGTGTTTCATTCACTAATGTGGGGAGGTCCTCAGTTAGGACAATGCCAGTGAACCCTAGAGGAGGCTGATGAAAGAGGTACTTAGTGCCAACTGCAGGCTGCTTTGAGTGAGAAGCAATCAAACATTACAGGAGGAGGGAGGCTAATGATGAACCTGGAAACATAAAATGAGAATTGCTGAGCCCAGCGTGGGGGTGCACACCTGTAACCCAACAATTTGGGAGGCTAAGGCAGAAGGAATGCAAGTCCATGGCAAACCATGGCCACTTAGCAAGACCCTATCTTAAAAATTAAAAAAAAAAAGGTTGAATTGAAAAGTTCAGTTGTTGAGCAGCCCTAAGTTCAATCCCTAGTACCACAAAAAGAAAACCAAGACTTGCTGACAGTCCTCTTTTTAAGGAAATATTAGCTATGGTTTAACTCATATACTTAGGCAAGCCTAATAGAAAAAACTCAGAATACCCAGAATCATATTTAACATGATTTCAAAGAAGAGATTCTTAAAATTTCGAGAGAAGCAACAGCTGAATGACAGATGGCTGGATGGTGATAATGCTGCTGCTGCTGCTGATCCGTGCTGGACAGCTCCTCACGCTGGGGGCCTCAAGGCGGGTGAGTCATGACCTTCCTGAGTGTCCTGCAGCAGTGTGCTGCAGAGAAGGTAAGGATCCGGTGACAATTTCTCCATTGTATTGCTCGAAATATACAACTGAAATTGGCCCAGTGACTTTCCAGCACAGACAGTGGTGATAATCGCACACCAGAGTCTGACAGGCTGCTCATTCTATAATCCTACTAGGCTCTGCTCGTCTTCATGACAACCAGATGCAACAAGGACACTTACTCTGGGCTCAGTTTCTGCTCTACAAGCAGCACTCCTACATGTTTATTCTACACTGAGCATCAGATCTGGTAAAGCAAGACCACAGGAAAATAAAACATCCCCTTCCATCAGAATTGTATTTTGCTATGACAGCAGGCATCAAACTATTATATCCATTTACATACTAGTCAACAGGTGCATCTACTCTATTTACTGTATGTGCTCATCTATGAATAACAAATGTGTAATTATAGATCTGCTTTCAGCAGCAGTGTATCTGGAAAAAGTCTTAAAACTTCCCTGTGCCTCAGCAAGTTTATCTGTACAATGGACTTAATAACAGTTTCCACAATTGTTCCAAAGATTAAATGGGAAAATGCATTTTACACACTGTTCTAGACAACCAAAGATTGTCACCACTATTGTTACCAATAATATTTACTATAAGTCTATAGCACAGTGCTATTTTTACATAAATGAGATGGATGTGTACAATACAATACACTGATACAATACAATAGTTATGGAGGAACACATAACTTTATTCAAATGCAAATTGTGTTTTATATAACTTTCTCTCTGGCCTTTGCCAAACAAAATCCCAAGGAATCTTTAAGAAACATCAACAAATCATTGAATTAGATCTAAATCTATTTAAGATGTGAACTTGCTTTCTACACACAATGGTTTCTCCTTAGTTGTGTTCTATCTTTAAAGTTTCTGCTCACAATGAATTTGTAAATACAAAACTGCTCTTTCTAAGGGAAGAACAGGGTTCAGTTCATTTTGCCCACCAATCAATACACAGTGCTGCTCTGTGTCTTTCTATTCAAAGACGCCTTGTTTAATCTAGCACTGAGCACGTAGCTGACAGGTCTACACTCGGGCCTGTGGGACACCCACCTACCTGTGTTTCCTTCACAAGGCCCATGGCAGACCTCAGCAGCAGGAGCCCTGGACAGGTCAGCACCCTGCTCAGGAGCCCCTTTAGAGCAGAATCGCCAATAAAAGCCCAAGGGTGTGATGAGCACGGCCCTGACTCTCCCTCACAAAGAGCTCACCCCACAGTCTGCTCTGGAAAGGGAAGGCAGCGTAGCCCTGTCCGCCCTCAGGAAGCCCAAATGTTCTACCTTCTGTGAGCTCCTGAGAATGACCCGAAGCCCTGAGTACGGAGTTTGATCTAGGAGGCAGATTCACAGGTACACCTTCTGTGCAATCATGAGGATCACTGTGCCTTGATACTGTTTTCCCCTAAGTGAAACTTAAAGAAATTCAGAAAGAGTTTGGATAACACAAGTTGCACTAAGTGGCTAGAGAATTCTTGTCCCCCGGGGGTACTGTGAAAACTTCGAGGCTAACATGAAAACTCTTGTGAACACAAAAACTACCTTTTACTGTACTTTGGACTATGGCTCTTTAATTTAAGATGGAAGATGGATTTATTTGTTACATGCTGGGTGATAACCATGATCACCTGGCTAACTTTGTAAAATATGTCTCAAGACTCAGCCCTGTGCTGAAGCACAATCTTAGGGATACTGGGGAAAGAGACATTTTATGTTTTTAAAACAGGCAAATTTAGGAAACTGTCTAAGTCAATTATTATAAGTAAAAGCATCTCAATACCTCATACAACATCGTGTTCATCAATTACATGTGCCAATAATCATCATGTGTGTACAGAAAATATATCCTGGGCCACCATATAGCTAAGTGACAGAGAACTTGTGTAGCCTGAGCAAAGCCCTGGGCTTGGGCCCCAAATCTGCAAAACAAAACAAAACAGAGCCAACAGAAGGTGTCCTCTGGGCTCTTTTGAGTTCTGAGAAGCCTTAAGAGTTCAATAGGTAATAAAAAGATCTCAGGATGTTATTTGAAACCAGTGCAATGTCTCAGGCTAGAATTATTAAGATCTTAAAATTCTAAAGCAACTCATTCTTTTATAACAAGTCTCTAAACATTTTTAACACAGAACAAAAACAAAGGTACTCTCTTGAGACAGAACTTTGATACTGCATTCTATGATTTATGCATCTCTGGATACAGGTAAAATGAAGGTGTATTCCTCTGTCACATATGCATATGTTGTTTTACCTAAAAATAAGTGTCATTTAAAACTGTATAATGTTAAAATCTGAGTAATCTCTTCTATACTTGAATCATTTTCTCATTTTACCCTTTAAGTAATTGTTCTTTAATTTTCCTTGCTTCTTTTATCTTTCCTTCCTTTTTCTACTTATTAGGTAAATCACTTTGTAATAAAATGAATCTTTCTGGCATCATAAAAATGCAAAAGGGGTGTATGTTTGTGCTTGTGGGTGTACACACACACACACACACACACACACACCTGTATACTTCTGTGTTTCTGTTCAATTCTGTCTTAAAATTTTAAGCCCGAAGCAATGATGTGGTGGTTAAATTTGTTATTACCACATTCTACTGTAACTCAGAGTGTGGATGGGTGGGTTCTTTGTCTTGTGAATTCAAAGAATAAAATTCCCATGAATTTCCCAGGCAGTGATTTTTGCATTTATTTTCCTCAGTGAAATCTGCCCTTTGTTGATGTGAAAGGATGTCTACCTTGGAAACTCTGCTTGCATTTAAATGAGGAGGTGAAAACAACCAAGCCCTGGGCGCTATCATTCTGCCATGGCTTCTCCGGAGTGGCTAAAATACTGCACGTCTTGGACCATGTGGTACTTGGAGCTGATCTACATGGCTTGGTGCTGTCAGCAAATGTGAGACCTGCCAATTATAATGTCCCGTGTCTGCCTCCTGTCTTAATAAAGCTGATTTCTCCTGGAGAAGGTCTTTTTCCCTAGAACTTCATAGTCCACAATCTGTAATTTTAAACACTTCAGACTTGCCACAGTAAGATTCACATGCACTTCTGAATGACACAAAGTATCTGCCCTATAAGGGCAAAATACACAAATGGAAAACAGATGTGGAAATAAAAACTTGCAACTGTTGTGATTTAATAAAGCAGGAAACTGCAGCATGTGCACAAGGAGAATCTGATTAGCATGAGCTCTGTGCCAGACTCTGAGGTAAGAGTTTTGCAATGTATTTTTTCATTTAATCACCACAGAAACCCATGTGACAGATTGGGTTTTCTACTCTCTCAGGATCAGTTTAGTCCTTGTTAGGAAGAACTGGACACAGGCATTCATCCAAGAACCAGAGTCACCTTGGGGTCACTGACTCAGCCTTACCTAAACCCCATAATACTCCATGATCATGGAAAGAAAGGACATTGTTATCTGAGACTGAAATCCTGAAAGATACTTGGATCAACATGAAGGTGACCCCCAACAACCCCCTAGCAACAGTCTAACTGCAAAAATTCCCCCTCCCTCACTCCCCTGTAACTACCCCAGCTCTAAGAGGAAGGCGGGCCTCAATCTCCTCTGGGCCTCTCTACAGCTGTGTCCCAAATAAAGCTGTGTACTGCTGTGCCCCCTCTCCTCTCTGTATTCCTGCATTTGGGCCTTTCCTTACAGCCCATTCACTAGACTGACGACATGGAAACTATGTGGCTGTCCACCAGAAGGACACTACTCCGCTGGAACACAGAAGGAAATCCTGCCATTTGCCACAGCATCATTGAACCTGGAGGACATTGTGGAAACGAAATAAGCCAGACACAGAAGCAAACCATGGCAGGACTTCTCCCAGGTGTGACCTCTAAAAGGAGTCGGATCCAGAGAAACAGAGGAAATGGCGGTCACCAGAGGCAGGGGAGGACCAACGAAACATTAGTCCAAGGGTCCAGCTTGTGGTTGTGTAAGAAGAGTAAGGCCTGGGAGCCAAAGTGTACCATGAGGCTGTGGTCAGTGATGACGCCTCGCGTGCTGGGAAATTTGCTGTGAAGTTAGGTTTCAGGTGCTCTTACCACATACGTCCACCAGCAGGTAGATACGTGAGCTGATGGATCTGTTCATTGGACTGACAGTAGCAGTCATTTCTCTAGGAATGTGTGTATCGAAACATTTAAGGTGGTGTACATCTACAATGCATTGAGTAAAATAAAATTAAAGCAACAAAAATGCATGAACAGAGAATAATAAGAGCAATGACCACTAACAGGAAAAGGAATTCTTTGCTTAAGAATACTCTTGTGAAACTTCACATTTACCATACACTGTGTCTCTCTCTATATTATCTCAAATATATTCTCATGTTGACCATTATTCCTATAATAAAAGTTTAAAAACTGAGGAGTAATGACATAGTGATTTTCTGAAGCAGGGTTTCTGACCCTGGCATTGGATGCAGAGTTTTCTAATCCCCTAGAGCTATGTTCCCCTGCAAGCTCTGTCTATGCAAATCCTCCATCTTACATTTCTTAAAAGGATTAATTTTTCAAAATGAGAGGCCATTACTGACTCAGAAAGGTTTTTTTTAGCTTGGTCAGGGGGAAAAAAAAGACCTTGGGGACAAATGTAAGGACACCAGCCATGCCTTTGTCTTTGAAAATCCATGACTGTTTCAAACACTAAGCTTCAAGGTCTGTTGCTTCCAAACTTTCCTCTTCTCCACCTTCTATCATAAAAGTGCAGGTTCCATGAATAGAGAAAGGTTTATAGTCAAGTATAGACCCACTGGATGGAGCCACAGCACTAAACCAAGACACTAGGAAGTTTATAAATGTTGTGCTTATTAGGTTTTATTATGCTTGGTGCATAGTTAAAACAAAAAAAGGAGGAGGAGTCTGAGGGGGAGGGGAAAGAGAAAGAAAGTTTGCTGAAACAAAAACTGCCATCAGCATTTCTTAGAAAGGAAAACCAGTCCTGTAGAAGAATTTTCTCTCAGAAAGAAAATACTTCAAATGGTTTAGAAGAAATTTCACCTTTCACCTTTCAAATTCCAAATGAAACCAAAAAGTGTGTGCTTCAAAATAAATAAATAAGACAAAATGTATTTGCTTAAACTATCATCTTTCTGTTTTGTCCACATTTCTAGATTTGTTCACCCCATGATTACTAGCAAGAGTCCCCGTATAAGACAGTGGATCCAAGTAAGCTTCTATTTATGCCTTCTCTATTCATTAGCTCTGTGCTCTCTGTAATTGAAAATGCTCTCCCAGCCATCTGCCAGCATGATTCACATCCTAACCTCCTGGCAGGCCCTTACCTACTTCCACACAGGATTTGTGCACGGGCCAGAGGCTATCAAAATTTTAAGCAAAAAAATAGCATTAGGAATGCTACTGGGGGATGGTTATCGGTGGCCACTATTTAAACACAGGGTATTGGCCTTTCATGATGCAAAACTATTTCTTTGGCCAGGTGTGGTGGTGCATGCCTGTAATCCCAGTGGCTTGGGAGGCTGAGGCAGGAGGATTGCAAGTTCAAAGCCAGCCTGAGCAAAAGTGAGGTGCTAAGCAACTCAGTGAGATCCTGTCTGTAAATAAAATTCAAAATAGGGCTGGGGATGTGGCTCAGTGGTTGAGTGCCCCTGAGTTCAATCTCTGGTACCCCCCCCCCAAAAAAAAAGAAAAAAAGAAATCATATCTTAGAGTTGATTCTGACCTGGGTTTGAGAATGGGGAAATGAGAGATGGTGAGTGACCAGGGGGAGATAAAAAGTTTTGTAGTTATCAGAACTTTGCTAAAATAAAAATAGTAAAAGACTCTACTTCAGCAGTCATCTGAGATAAGAAGTTAGCGTTATAATATTTTATGTTTACAAGGGAATATGTATGCATGAGTGTGTATGAAAATAGTATTTTATATGAGGAGGAGCATCATAAGTTCTCTGGTAACACTGTCCCTGAATATTCAAGGTGTGGTTCATCCTGTTTCCTGGATTGAGAATATATTCAACTCCAGTTTCCCTAAAAGTGTTTTGAAATTAAACTATTAATTTCTAATATCATTATAGTAGTTATAATTTGTATCATATCATATCATATCATATCATATCAATGCCTTAATATTTTTGTGTCTTTTCTCTAATGCTTTCATGAATATGGCTCTCATCTAACTGGAGATTTGGAAAGGAAAATCTAAGTGTGACTACAATGCCTTAAGCTCATTCTTGCTGCCTTCAATCCAACTATGGTATGTGCATCAACAGACATATCAATGGAATCAAATTAAAAGTCCAGAAATAAGCCCAACTACACTTAGATCTCTATTATATGATAAAGATGCAAATCTAATCACTGATGTAAAGAAAGCCATCCTGGAAAACGTAAAATTAGATCTCTTATTCATAACATGAAAGAGAGCAAATTTGAAAGGATCAGAAATCCAGATGTGTAAAGTGAAACTACGCAAGTACTGGAAGAAAACATGGATACATTATATACACCTAGGGTCTCAACAGTGGTATTCTAAGTTTTTCTGGAAATACCAGATACAATAAAAAACTAGACGTTTTAATATCTATTGATTTATAATGACAAGAAAAAATTCCACCCTGATCAAAGTGAAAAGACAAGTGACTAATTGGAAGAATTAGTCCTGACAGAGATCACAGATGAAGGGCGGGAATCCAAATGTCAAAGAAAACAAACAAACAAAACCCCACAAATTTCGGAAGAAAGACTAAAACTTCGATAGAGAAATAAGTAAAACATAACCAGTTAATTCACAGTAAAAGCTATTAAAATAGACTCTTGACATGAAAAACATGTCCAACTACTCATGATAAGATGAATGTGGGTTAAAATGACACCGAGGGACTACTTCTCATGCCTCACACAGACAGGGCTTCTCATCCTGGACAGCGCTCTGTTTGGCCAGGTGCAGGTGCACCCTGGGGAGGGGAGGCAGCTGCCCTCCACACTGCCCATGGGAATCCCTTCTGGCAAACATTAAGCAACACCTCAGGATGGTGTCAAGCACACATGTGGCTCCTGCGGGGCACTCAGTAGCTATCTTCAAAACAGGACAAAGGTGAGAGCACTGAATGAGAAGCTAAACCCCTTTCTTTTCACCTGATTTTAAAAGTCTGCAGATCATAATGAAGTTAATGCAAATCTGGACCCTATTGGCCAACTTGGTTTCCTTCCATTTATATTACACTCCATCGGATAACAGGGGGCCCGGGGGGGGGGGGAACACATGTTTAAGTAAGAATTAAAAATTCCTTAAGAGCATAGGTTAGGCCACTAAGAAAGTACGATCTTAACAAGATTGAAATTACATAGTTATTAGTAAGTACTAAATGATTCTTGAAACTCTAAGTATTTGAAAATTATCATAATTACCAGTGTCAAAGAAGAAATCACAAGGAAAATTTAAAAACATTTTCAACTAGATGGAAATGAAAAACAAAATAAAAATATGCATGGAAATTATGTGGTTAATGATTGTATTAGAAAAGAAAAAATGAGTTGAAACCAATTATCTAATCTGTCCCCTTAAAAACCTACAGAATAAAAGAGCAAATGAAACTCAAAGAAAGAAATTATAAAGATAAAAATAGAAATCAATGGAGCAGAGTGCAGATGAACAATAGTGAACATCCTCAGAGCTTAAGTGTGATCCTTCAAAATAGGGACTAGGTTAATCAACTCACTGCCATGATCAAGGAGCACAGGGAAAAGACAGGAAGTGCCAGTATCAGAAGCCAAAATGAGCACTTCATAGAGTTGATTAAAAATTAAAAAAAAAATCTTTTTGAAGAACTCAATTAAAATGAAATGAGGCAATTCACAGATTGGGAGAACATAATTACAAAACATATCTACCAAAGAATATCCAGAAAAACTAAATATTTATTAATCAGCAATGACTTAACCCTTTCTAGTTTTTTGGGCAAGCGAATACTCTCAGCTGCTTCTCCATGATGTGCATTCGTGGGTATAGACATGCTGCTACAATCAGACCTTGCCCAGCAGTCTACTGCCTATGACTCCGTTCTAGTGAGGTTGAGTTTGCATATACCCCAGTCCTGCTCCTCCATCAGGTGCACAAGACCCATGCCCTAATTCCCAACATGTTCTTGTGAAGTTCCTATTAAGCATCATGGACATCACTGTGATTAAAAAATATGCTTTTATGTGTTATGTTTTTGTTTGTTTGGGGATATCGGGGATTCAACTCAGGGGCACAGCCACTGAGCCATCTCTCCAGCCCTATTTTGTATTTTATTTAGAGAAGGGTCTCACTGAGTTGCTTAGCACCTTGCTTTTGCTGATGCTGACTTTGAGATTGTGACCATCCTGCCTCAGCCTCCCCAGCAGCTGGGGCTACAGGCGTGCTCAGTAGCACCCAGCCTTTTATGTGTTATGTACTTCTATTTATTCATTTTATTTTTGGTAGGGTTTCCAGATAATCTGCATGCTTAAAGTTGATATGCAGTTACAATTTCAATGGTTATTAAAAAAAAAGTGTTTGTGGCTTTTCCATTTATATAATTGTCTGAACTTTGCACATTACAAGAAACAAATATTATACACTTGTTCATCACATCAATGTTCCATAACTCAGCAAATGTTTATTGGTTACTCTTATTTATAGGGCACATCTTAGAATAATAGAATTTTGCAAGCAGGGAGAATCTTCCTGCTCATCTTGTCTTTTTGTGTCACAGGGAAGAGAGTGAAATACTGAACTGTCCTCCATCCCAAACTGATAGATGGTACACGAAGTGAGAATCAGCACCACGGTTCCCTGATCCCAGTCCTGTGTTCCTCTTCCAACACCTCTGACTGCATATCTTCCAATCATTTAAACAAGGACAATGTAGTCAGGGCCCAGTGGCACACACCTGAATCCCAGCAACTCGGGAGGCTGAGGTAGGAGGATAGCAAGTTCACAGCCATTCTCAGCAATTGATAGTGATCCTGTCTCAAAATATAAGGCCTAGGGATATAGCTCCCTGGCAAAGCACTCTTGGTTTGAGCCTCCCCTACAAAAAATAAAAACAAGCCCTTGTAAAGTGCTTTACCTGGAGAAATCATTTTCTCCAAAAGAAACTAAGCTCTATCCTATTCATCCTCACTGTAGAATTTTATTTCCTGACCACGAGTATAGGTGTAAGAAATTGTTCTTCAATCCCCACAGGAGCCAATCCTTTAGTATATATGAGAAAATTCACTATAGAAAGTAATTATATTGCAAGGTCTAAATGCCACAGTTTGACGGTTTTCCAAATGAACCTAACTTTCCTTAATGACTTAAAATTAGTAATGTTACATGCAAAACTTTTCATATATTTGTCACTTAATTTCATTCAATCTCTGTAATAATTCTAAGGGAATCATTATAGTGCTGCTTATTGAATTTTTTTTAGGACTTTATATTTTTAGGCCAGTTTAAGGAGGGTACATAGATTTCTCCGAAGCCCTCTGTCATACCTTAAACATGCATGGACTCCCCCATTATCAATCGTCCCAATGAGAGTGACATATTTGTGGCACAGGTGAATCTCCACTGACACAGCATTATCACCCAAGTCCACAATTGAGGTTAATGCTCACTCTTGGGGCTAGACCTTCTGTAGGTTTGCACATGCATAAGGAATTTACCCATCATTACAGTAGCATCCAGTCTTTTCACTAAGGTCCTTTGTGCTCCCTCTCCTGAACCGGGTCAGCCCCTGACAATTCCTTCTCTTTGCACTCTATGTGGTCTTGCTTTCTCCAGAATAACGTATGGTTAAAATTATCCAGTATGCAGATTTTTAAGATAGGCCACTTTCACCTGCTAATAGGCATTCAAGGTTTCTCGTCTTTTAATGGCTTGGTAACTCACTTCTTTTAGCCCTGAATAATAGGTCATTGTCTGAATGCACCACCGGTTGTGCTTATCCATTAACCTGCAGAAGGGCATCTTGCTTGCTTCCAGGTTTGGGCAACTGTAAATAAAGTTGAGATAAATATCTGTCTGCATGTTTCCATGTGGACATGACTTTTCAACCTCCCTGGGTAAATGCCAAGAAGCCTGGTTGTGGATCCTGTGTGAAGAGTAGGTTGAGTTCTGTAAGACATCTTCCAAAGGGGCTACACCAGGTTGCATTCCCACCTGCTGAGAGCTGCCGCTGTGCCATGTCCTCTGCAGCATTCGGAATTGTTGGTTGTCTGGATTACAGTCACTTCAATGCTGTGTAGAGGCATCTTGCTGTTTCAATCCCTGTCTCCCTGGTGGCATATAACATGCAGCATCTTTTCATATGGTTGGTAGCTATTTGTCTGTCTTCTTTAATGTATAGTAATGTAGAGTCCATTTCTTTTGGTCCGTTTGTTATTTAGGTTGCTTGTCTTCTCATTGTTTATTTGAAAATTTCTTTCATATATTTTTCAGATGACAGTCATTTATTGGATGTGTGTTTTGAAAATATTTTTTATGACCTGTCCTCATTCTTTCAATTTGTCTTTTACGAGCACAAATTTTCTTCTTTTTTTCAAAAGTGTTTGTATTTTTTTCGTATTTACTGTTGCTATTTTGTTTCATTTTTATTGGTGTGGTATAATTATACATAACAATAGGAATCATTGTGCCATGTTTTATATGCACCTAAGTCAGTTTGATCCCTTTCATTTCCCTCCACCTCCCTCCCTGATCAACTTACTCTTATAAGCCCTCTCTGTTTTATGAATTATTACTTTACTTAATGCAATATAATTGCATATGAAAGACATAGTCCTTATGGTATCTTTGTACATGGACATAGTGTAATTTGGTGTTTTTCATTCTCCTGCTCACACACCCCTCCTCCCTTTCTCTAGACCCCCTTCCTCTACTCTATTGGTCTGCCTTCTGTTTTTCTAGAATCAATCTCTCTCTCTCTCTCTCTCTCTCTCTCTCTCTCTCTCTCTCTCTCTCTCTCCCTCCCTCCCTCTCTCTCTCTCCCCCACACACACATATAAAAAAATTGAGTCTTGAGTTTCTGAGTCTGACTTTTTTCACTTAGAATGATGTTCTTCAGTTCCACCCACTTGCCAGGAAGTAACATAATTTCATTTGTCTTTAATTACTGAGTAGAAATCTATTGTGTACCCAAGTAGCAGATTTTTCTCTATCCAGACATCCGTTATGGGCACTTAGGCTAGTTCCACAGCTTGGCTATTGTAAATTGCACAGTTGTAGACATTGGTATCCATGTATCACTGTATCCATGTATCACTGCAGTATGCTGAATTTGATTCTTTTGTATAAATACCAAGGAGTGGGATAGCTGGGTCATAAGGCAGTTTCATTCTTAATCTTTTGAGTAATTTTCATAGTGTTTTCCAAAATGGTTGTACTAATTTGTCAGTCCCACCAATGAAGCATAACTGTACATTTTCTCCCACATGCTTCCTAGCATTTATTGTTATTTGTATTCTTGATGACTTCCACTGTGGGGGTTCTGTGTTTGGGATTGGGGTCCCTGATGACTTCATGGCTGTGGCATGCTTGGTACCTGGGACAGTTTCTGTGCAAAGGCCTAGGATGCCCGGTTGCTATGGCAATGCCCTCCATGCTAGAGTCTTATCAGCTTCCACCTTAATCTTACGCACATAACTCCTGCAATAAAGGAACTTGCTTGCTTGAAAGCTAATGTTTCACCAAGCTCCAGTGCTCCTAGATCTGCTGGCCTAACAGCAACTTCAGACAGTGAACTTTCTTGAGATATGCACAAAGCTCCTGATGTTGCATATTGTAATTGTGAAATGTAACTGCAGAACAAGCAACTTCCTGATACTCTAAACAATAGTGTGGTTATGGTACTAATGACCTAATGTAACCTATTGGTATAAATAAACGTGGCTGCTTGGACAAAGAGCCACTCTGCTACCTCCCCTGCCTCTGCACCTTGTCTCTGTCTCTTTATTATTATTCCTTACATGCCATCCTAACTAGAGTAAGATGAAACCTCAGTGTAATGTCGATTTGCATTTCCCTGATTGCTAATATGGATGACCATTTTTTGTATATTTGTTGACTTCTGTACTTTTATTTTGAGAACTATCTATATAGTTCTTTTGCCCATCTATTAATTTTTTTCTGGTGTTAAGTTTTTTGAGATCTTTTTATATTGTAGATATTAATACCCTGTTGGACCTGTTGGAAGAACAGCTTCAAAAACTGTGTCCTATTTTGTAAGCTTTCTTTTCACACTCTTAATTCTTTCCTTTGCTGTCTTTGCAGAATATTTTTAACTTAATGTGATTTCACTTACTGATTATTGGTCTTATTTCTTGATAGTAAAACCAATAATCAACAGGTGAATGTATGAATTTCTACTCAGTCAGTAAAAACAAATGAAATTATGTCACTTTCTGCCAAATGGATGGAACTGGAGAAAAATAGTTTATTATTGCCTGCATCAATATGTTGGAATATTGTCTTTATGGGTTTTTTTAGAAGTTTTATTATAATCTAATTCTTAGATCTTTGATACAATTTGAGTTGATTTTTGTGCAAGATGAGAGAGAAATCTAGTTTTATTCTTCTACATATGGATACACAGTTTTCCTAGCACTATTGTTAAAAAGTCTTTCTTTTCTCCAATGTATGCTTCTGGAAACTTTTTCAAGGATGAGATATCTATGTATATTTTTTCTATTTCTTCTCTTCTCTTCCATTGATCTTCACGCCAGTTTTTGTACCAATACTGGTTTTGTTACAATTGCTCTGTGGTGTAATTTGAGATCAGGTGTTGTGGTGACACCAACATTGCTTTTATTGCTATTCTCTTTTGTTCTTCCACATCAATTTTAGTGTTGTTTCTTCTAGTTCTGTGAAGAATGTCAAATTTTCCTTTGAAAAATTTAGTGAAGTTCAGCTTGTCAACTCTTTCTTTCATGGATTTTGTTCAGCACCATTTGCTGACCAGGCTGTCTTTCCTCTGTGGTGTCATTTCATGCCTTTTAAAAGGTCCTTGACTAAACCTACACAGGTCTTTTCCTGGCCTCCCTCTTCCCTCCCATTGATCTATCTGTCTTTCATTGGCATGCAAATTGCAGTAGTTCCACGTGAGTCTTGAGGGGGGTAGTGCAGCTCTCTGGTTTCCTTCTTCTCTGAATATTGCACTGGATGTTCTGAATCTTTTGCTAGTCCATATAAATTTTAGATCCACTTTTGTTTATGACCACAAAATAAGTTGCTCAAATTTATCTGGAATTGGATTGAACCTATAGATTCATTTGAAAGGAACTAATATCTTAAAAATATTGTCTTCAACTCCATAAAATGGAATATTTCCCCATTTATTTCATTCTTCTCTTTCTTTCATCAGAATACTTTAGTTCTCTTTGTACAGACCTTGTACATATTTTATAAATTTATACTTAAGTATAATACAGTGTTAATATGTTTTTAATTTCAAATTCCTCTTATTTATTACTGGCATATAGGAAAATGATTGGCATGTGGATTAATGCTGTATCCCTTAAACTCGCTATAATTGCTCACCAGTTTGGGAGAGGGGTTCTTGAGTTTGTCAGATTTGCTGTATAAACGATGACATCATCTGCAGGCAAAGACATTTGCATTTCTTCCTTCTGTGTTTGTAATCCTTTTATTTATTTAGTTGTCCTATTGTATCAAATTCTAGCACAGCCTTGCCTGATGATGTGGCCGAGTTCATCTCTGTCCTTTGTGACTATTTACCTCCTGGATTGGTCCCTTTCCATCCCTGTGCCCCCTTTTCTGAACTTCTCTCTAGCAGAGAGGTTCTCCCCGCTGACTGTATATCTATCGGAATCATCTTGGGGATGTGCTGTGGTCTGAATGTGTGTGTGTGTGCGTGTGTGTGTGTGTGTGTGCAGGTTTATGATAGGAATCATAAAAGTCAGAGTCTGTAACTAAATCTGCTGATCTATCTTCATTGGTCTCCAACTTATACTCCAGTTCTTCTACCTGCTCAATCTCTCCTTCTGAATTGGAACCTGAGCTCCACGTTCTTTTACCATTTCAGGGCTGGAATTACGACCTTTTCCCCTTCAGCCACTTGATGCTCTTCACACTGCAGCCAGGGAGGTCTTCACAAAGCACACCCAGGACCCCGAGGTCCCCTGAGCTGTCTGGCTCCTGACCACCCATTTGTGCCACTTCAACAAAGCCCGTCTCTCTTCCATTGTTTGGCTGTGTGTCCTTCCGCCTCACACAGTATGGCTATCTTACCTTGACAAATCAATTTCTTGTTAATATTACCCTGTGTTGTGGCACATTCCACTGAAACCATGTGAGTCAAACAGGAAGAAGTTCAAGCTCAAGGAGAAGATGGTAATAGTCATACTTTATTATTTCTAAGATGAATATAGGTTATACGAATATTAAAATTTTCTAATAAGTTGGCAAGAAGAAAATGAAGAAATCCCTTGTAAAATTCTAATATGCACATAAGCTTAGAAAGGTATTAAAATAAGCTTTCATTTAAACTAATGAATTAATTATTTTATCTTTCTGCAGCCTGGGAATCAAACCCAGGGCCTTGTGCATGCTAGGCAAGTACTCTACCATTAAGCTACATCCCCAGACCTGAAATAGACCATTTTTTAAAAATATATATTTTTAGTTGTAGATGGACACGACTTTATTTCATTTTGGTTTTTTTTTTTATGTGATGCCAGGGATGGAACCCAGTGTCTCATGTGTGCCAAGCAAGTGCTGAACCACTGAGCCACAACCCCAGCCCCTGACATAGACTTTTAATATATGGTCACACACGGCATGCATATATAAATATATATATATATATATATATATATATTTTATTTATATTTTAACATCATATATGTGTATATACAATATATACTTCCTTAACTATATGTATTTTATGATTACCAAGAGCTAAATAGTATTCTAATATAAGAAGATAATAAAATTGGTTTCCTATTGGCATTAATTTAGGCGATTTTCAATTTTTCATCATTATAAACCACTGAGATCAAATTCTCATGTAGTTATCTTGTATTCACTTATGGCTATATGCTTAGCATAAGTGGAAGTAGAATTGATGGATCCTAAGGTAAATAATAGTCTAAGATTATTGATTTTCTTTTGAAGTCAGACTATTTATTATTTACATATTCCACAAATGCATACATAAGTAGATGTGTTCCACAGATACATATGTAAATGTTCACTGCAATATTACTTATTATGATTCAAAGAGCCGATGCCCAAGCATCTTTTTAAATGTTTTTCATTATTTCATTATAGTTGTATATAATATTGGAGTTCATTTTGACATAATCATACAAACATATTATAATATTTTTCCTTATTAATTCCTAGTAATTCCTTTTTCCCTGCCCTCCTACCTTTTCTTGATTCTCTACTTCTACTTTATTTCTATTTATTTATAATTTCATTTTAATTAGTTCTTTATATATATACAAAATAGTAAGACTCACTGTGGCATGTTCATATGTTCCTAGGCGTTCATAGCATAATTTGCTCAATTTTATTCAATAGATTCTCCCTTTTCCCATTCCCCCTTCCTCCCCTCCACTAAACTCCCTTCTATTTTCATGAGTTCCCCCTACACACACATACAATTCCCTGACCCTCATCCCTTGTATTTGATCTAGCTCCTGCATATGAGAGAAAACATTCAACCCTTGACTTTCTGAGTCTGGCTTATTTCACATAACCTGATGTTCTCCAGTTCCATCCATTTTGGCAAATGCCAAAATTTTATTCTTCTTTATGGCTGAATAAAACACCATTGTGTGTATATACCATGTTTTCTTTATCCATTCATTGGTTGACAAGAACCTGGGTTGATTCCATAATTTGGTGCTTATGAATTGTGCTACTATGAACATTGAGGTGCCTGTATAGTGTGATGATTTTAGTTCTTTTGCATAAATATCAAAGGTGGGCTAGCTGGGTTATATGGTAGTTCCCCTCATAGACTTTTGAGGCACCTCTACATTATTTTCCAAGATGGTGGTACTAATTTGAAGTCCCACAAACAAAGTATAATTGTACCTTCCCCCCACATCCTCTCTAGCAATTGTTTTTATTTGTATTCTTGAGTGATTTGAGTGATTACCATCCTAATTATAATGAGATGAAATCTCAAGGAAGATTTGATTTGCATTTCTCTGATTGCTGAAGATGCTGAAATATTTTTATACATATTTTGTGGGGGATTTTGAGAAATATCTGCTTATATCATTTGCCCATTTATTGATTTGGTTATTTTTCCCTAGTGTTAAGATTTTTTGAGATCTTATATATTGTAGATATTAATACCCTGTCAGAAAAACAGGTGGCAAAAATTTTCTCCCACTTTATAGGCTGTTTCTTCATGCTCTTGTTTCCTTTGCTGTGCAGAAGCATTTTTATTTTATGTCATCCCACTTATTGATTCTTGGTTTCGTTTCTTGAGATTTAGAAGTCTCCTTAAGGAAGTTGGTGCCTGCATCAATCGGTTGGAATGTTGAGTTGACTCTAAGTTTTCTTCTAAGAGTTTCAGTGTTTCTTGTCTAATTAGCAGGTCTTTGTCCCACTTTGTACAGAAAGAGAGATAAGAATCTAGTTTCATTCTTGTCATATGGTTATTCAATTTTCCCAGCACCATTTGTCAAAAGGTCTATCTTTTCTCCAATGTGTGCTTTTTGAGCTTTGTCAAGCATCAGATGACTGTATCTATGTGGGTTTGTCTCCGTGTCTTCTGTTCTATTCCATTTTTCTATTTTTTTAAAGAGAGAGAGAGAATTTTAATATTTATTTTTTAGTTTTCGGCGGACACAACATCTTTGTTTGTATGTGGTGCTGAGGATCGAACCCAGGCCGCACGCATGTCATACGAGCACGCTACCACTTGAGCCACATCCCCAGCCCTCCATTTTTCTTCATGTCTGTTTTTATTCCAATATGATTCTGTTTTTACTACTATAGCTCTGTGGTAGAATTTGAGATCAGATATTGTATACCTCTAGAATCACTCTTCTTGCTCAGGATTGCTTTGGCAATTCTGGGACTCTTATTCTTCCAAATGAATTTTAGGACTATTTTTTTTTCTAGTACTGTGAAGAATATCATTGGTATTTTCATGGGTATTTCTTTGAATCTGTATATTAATTTTGGTAGTATGGTCATTTTGACAATATTAATTTTGCCTTTCCAAGAATATGAGAGGCCTTTCCATTTTCTAAGCTCTTCTTCAATTTCTTTCTTCCTTGTTCTATAATTTTTATTGTAGAGATCTTTCACCTCCTTGTTTAAATTTATTTCCAGTCTTTGTTTTTTATTTTTATTTTTCAGGTTATTTTGAATGGGTTAGTTTTTCTGATTTCTTTCTCAGCATATTTACTATTGGTGCTTAGCAAACAATTGATTTATGAATGTTGATCTTGTACCCTGCTACTTTGGAGAATTCATTTGTCAGTTCTAGAAGTCTTCTGGTGGAGATTTTTGAGTCTTCTAGGTATAAGATTAGATTTTAAGAAATGATGAAAATTTTTCACTAAAAAATTTTCTCCAAAAATATTATTTGCAATTGTTTATTTCCTTTTATGCTAAAAATGATGATAACTTTATTAATAAAATTAATTGCCAATTTGATAGTTCATAATATTTTTCTCAATGTGAAATTGGGATTTACTTATATTTAGATGCATTCCAAAAATATCACTTAGAGTTTAAGTAGAATTGTCTAATATTTTGTTTAATTTTTAAGTAATAGTACAGAATTAGCAGCTATAATAATTCTGTGTCTAATTGAGAAGTATAGTTAAGTAGCATTCAGCAAAGTTGTATAGTATCTTTACAATAGTTTTCTTGTTATATATCATAAATATTTCTTAAGCTTATTTCTAGATAATTTGTATATTTTATTCTGTTGTGAATGCATATGGTTCATTACTGGTATGCATGAAAGAGGTTGTAGCCTCCTTTGCATGGTTTCTAATTCTTTGTAACTACATGTAAGCTGAAACTCTTCAACTGTCATCTAACATGCTGCATAACTGACTGTAGAGATGAAAAATTCTGGAAATGACTGCAGACTCAGCACAAATAATTTATGTGGCTTCTCTGCCCTGAAGAGGCTTTGTGTAACTAACTATTCCTTCATAGTGTGTCACATCTACTGATATCTTACAAAGAATACGTTTGAGACTGACAAAGAGTGCGAAGTGCAACCTGACAAACACTATTTCAGCCAGGTGATCAAGAATGACGCCACAATATCAGAACATTGTTGGCACCCTTGACATGTCACTTGATGCCATGTGATAAAAACATTGCCTTTGCCTCTGCCACCCAAACCCATGTCCACTGTCTAAGCATGATGGAACAGTGAAAGCTGACTAGTACAGCTCTAAATTATCACAGAAATCAGAAAAGAAGAAAAGTTCAAGAAATGTCAAAGCCAAGAAGAGCTATGGAGACTGGGGAGATTAAATATAGTGTGGGATCCCCCAAAGAGAAAAACATTAGTGAATCCTGAGAAAACCTGAAAAAAAATGTGTGTGTTACTTTAAAATAATAATTGCTTTAAAATAATAATTACTTTTAAATAATGGTTTGTTAATTGAAGCAAATATTCCACACTGATATAAGATGCCAATTACAAGAAAAACTAGGTATGAGATGAATAGGAACTCCAGGCTGTCTTCATATTTCTGTAAACACAAAACTGTTCTAAAATACAAACTTTATTTTTAGAAAAAATTTAAATGGACTCATTTGATACAAAAGAAAAATTCAGTGGTACGTAATGGACTTCGTGTACAAAGTTTGAAAATCAAGGGTTGGTATTAAAGAGCAATGCACATATGCAACTATTCATAGAAATAAACCAGACGAGGTAATGCTACAGTAGACATAATTAACTTCAAGGCAAAAAGTCATGCTAACAGTGGATAATAGTCAGTGATTAACTAACACACCAAGAACTCATTCCAGTTGCCCTGTGAGCACCTAGAATTTGTCATTCCTTGCATTAAAATGAAAACTGAAAAGTATAGAAAATCTGACAAATGCAAAAGCAAAGTACAGGGATTTATACACCCTTCCAGAAAGAAAGAGCTCAAGAAGATAAAAATTATGAAGCAAATAGGTTTCAACAACAAAACTAAGAGGTGTTACCTAACATGCACACTATGTGAATATATGACTCTGGTTATACAAATATGGAATACATTAAAATTCAGTCGCTCAGTGGTTCACAGGGAAAAGTTTGTAATTAAAAAAAACTACTATCATAGAGACCACATACATATGAATTAGAGGTCTGCAATTAAATAACTAAATGAAAAGCCCTATGTGTTGGGAACATATTAAAAGGCAAGCCTTTCTGTTTGCTGGTTAATGGAAGGAACTGGAAGCTAACATGCTAAGTGAAATAAGCCAGTCCCAGAAAGTCAGACAGTTGAATGTGTATTTTTTTCCTAATATGTGGAAGCTAATCTAAAATAAGGAAAAGGAGAGGAGTCGGGGAGGAAAAGAGGGGTGAATTCTATTGAAATGAAGGAAAGATCAGTGGAGCAGATGAAGGGGACTGAAAGCTAAGAAGGAGGGATGAGATACAGGAAGAACAGCAGAATGAATCTGACCTAAATTTCCCACACCTGTATTTCCTATCATGACTATACTATAGTGAATCTCACTATCATATATGTCCACAAGACCCTGATTTAAAAATATAAATAAATTGCAGAAATCCCAGTAGACAGAAGGGCAAGAGGAGGGAGGGAAAGGGGGAAGTCCTGAGGACTAAATCAGAGCAAATGATATTCCCTGCTCTCATAATCATGGAAAAATGAGTCCAATTTTTGTATAACTAAAAAGAACTAATAAAAATTCTAAGATACACAAGCCTTTCATAATATTGCCCTTCTACTGTAAAAAATTTCAAATTTATCTGATACAACTCAATACAAGGGCGGTGCCAATCTGACAAACACGGGGTTGTGTTCACTCCCACAGAACAAGAGAAACCAAGTCAGTATCTGCCTTGCAAGGCAGAAAGGGACCTCATACCAACAAGGTTTGCACTATATGACTTTTTTAACTATAAAACATCTTTTTATCTGCTTGCTCAGCATTGGGTACATTTTCCAGATGAATACCACCACCGAATTTGAGCGAATCCAAGATGACATTAATTTCTCAATTGAAGGAGTAAGGCTAATTCACATTTATATGAAATTATTCCAATCTAATCAATTAAGTTGCTGTTATGAATTAAAACACCAGTGAAGATACATTTTGAGCTACAAGGAAACAAATAAACCTGTGATATTATGTCAGTTTCTTAGATATGACTATTATTTCTGACTTGGTAAACATAATTACTCACACCAAAGAAAGGTCGAGGACATATTCTTGCATTTTGATCGATAAAGATTTTTCAGTATGAATCATACCCTTAGGGATATTAGCCATTTGCTGAAAATTATCCATGACATATCCATTTGCCCTCAACTTTGAAAGGGAGAAAAACATTACAAGATTTATGAAAAATATATACAATCAAATATCCTTTTTATTAAATATTCAATGAAGTATATTAAAGCTGTCAGGAATAATGGATGGTTAGCATACCAATTCACTACAGGCAATAGAAAGAGTCATGGAAATCAGTGAAATATAAAATGATGAAAACATAAAATGCTGAAAGAAAACATGCAGATTGCGGTTAAAACTTTTATTTTGCTGTATTCCCCATCAGTCACTTTTATTTTCTTCTTTCTAAAATGGAAAAAAAAATAGAATCTCTGCTTCTATAATAAAATTTAGGAAATTCAATGGCAGACACAATTCTCTAATGTACCTGTAGCATCACCCCATGCCATGAAGTATCCTGCAACTAGTGCCACAGCCCAACTCAAGGGTGCAGGAGAGGATAAAAAGTGGGTTTACATTGATGGTACCATAATTTGGTGTGGTCCATTAAGGTGGTAAGATTCAGCAAATAGACATACATGACAGCTAACTAATTTGAGTTGCAAGGACATTTTTTTAGAATTATGTGCCACATATTGCAACTATATCCTGTGCAATATTTAAGACATATTTCTACTAAAAATATGCATTCACATACCTCAAATGCAAATGTAACTGGGTCTCCACTATTTTATCTGACAGCCCCAAGTTCAGGGAAACCCTGAGGATTAACTTAGTAGAAGAAGGAAGAAACATATGGTCCACTGAATGAGGAAAGATGGAACATTTAATCATAAGCACAAGCCAATTGAAGCAGGACTCATAGGAAGTTAAGTATACATGGACATGCATGAATACTGAAGATAACCAAGGGAGTCCAGCCTTTAGGGATTACGCTGTACATTCCGCTATTCAGTATGTGGGTAACAATCCACCTGTATGAGCTTCCTTAGCCTTAAGCTAATTATGCTTAAAATGGAAATAATAAGCATAATGCTTTGTCTTTGTTATCTCAAAATTGTCTAATAAAAATAGATATGATATAAATGATCTACTCCTTTTCATCTTGAGGAGGTCTCCGTGATTCCAAAATCTATTCCTTTTTGTGAATTTTTTTTTTACATTCCTATTATGAGAACACTTCTTGACTATGAAATATCAAGCCCCTTTGGAAATGCAAGCAGTCTAGGCAAGTTGACAACTCTTCCAGGGGTCTGCATCTTAGCCTGGGAGATGTCAGGCCTTCGTGGGAGAAGGCATGACTCCAGAGTGCCTGGCAAAGGAGGCGCTCTGGCAGGGCAGAGAGAGGCGAGGAGGTCCAGCCCAGATCACCATTCCATAACTGGTCTGGGCTTTCTGGACTACGGAGGCGTGTGTAGACAGCAATGTGACTTCTTTGTGCAGTTTTCCTCTGTGAAGGATCTACAATAACCCATGCAAGACTGGAGATGATCATCTTGGCCCAGGCTACAGGGCGTCTAAATCCAAGTTAGAAGAACGATCCTGTGCCTTCGTGAAAACTCTTGGTCAGTCCTTTGTATTGTTCAATTTTATTAGAACTTACATGTTCCTGGGGCTGAGTGTCTGGCAAAGATTTCAGGCCTTTTTATATAGAATCCTGTTAAGCAGCTCTTGTAAGAAATTTCAGAAAAAGATTAAAAGCTTAAGAACTGAAAGTCATGGATCACCTTTAATGTTCTTGCTGAGATTCAGATACAATATGATGATTTCTCTTCTTAATATTTGAGATTTATGGACTGAACATGTGTTAGTGGAATTCTTAAGATGGGGCACTGGTTCTCCCCAAGTACATTTCAGAGGTGCTTCTGAAAACAAAAATGTACAGTCCTACACCATCAAAGGATTCTCCTCAGACGGGATAACTTGGTCAGAGCTAGAGAAGAAAATGAAAGGCAGCATATTTTAATTTTCAGTTTTCCTAAAGCCTAAAATTCCTAGCATAACACCTAAAATGTTCTGTTCCAAATTAAGGCCAATGTCATTTTTTAGTTCTTCATCTGTAAGATGCATTTATTTATTAAAATGAGTTTTCTAACAAGTGTCTATATATCAATCAGGAGGTAAAGTAGTGAAATATATATGTGTGTGTGTGTGTGTGTGTGTCGCGACCCCTTGCCCGCAAGGAAGACGCAACTCAGGAATCTTCTTTCAGCAGTTTATTCAGGTCCTTGATACTTTTTCTTCTTTCAGCTGTTTATTCAGGCCTTTGTGTTGACATGTCTTTTAGCTTCTACTGCTACTCCTACTGCCACTACTACTACTCCCGTGTGCCCCAGCCTTAATAAAGCAGATAAAGCCCCAATGCACAACTGCCACGTGGACTTTTCTCATAGGGTGCCAAGTCACAGCGTGCCAACTCATTCTGATAAGGAGTTGTTTGTCACAGACTACAGGGGAAACCAGCGCCATCTTGTAATGGCGGCCACAGTTCACAGAAACGGCTCACCACATGTGTGTCATAATAGATTTTATTGGTTTCATGTTTTAAAAAGGCTCATTTTTAACACATGTGGAAATTAATTTCTGTAAATCTAATTGATGAGGAAACATTTAAGCAAATGTTATCAAAGACATCTCTTAGTTTCTTCCCATCAGATTGTCTACAGTGACATTCTCTGAGAGGTGCTGTTGCCTAAATTATGGGAGCAATTTTTGAAGTGCTAACAAGTCCTCTAGGACTTTGATTAATGATAAATGTACTGGGTTTTGAGATGTAATTTGAATTAAATTCAATAGCTAAAATATTTTGATAACATAAGTTTACCAGGAATATATTCCTAGGTGTGAAATAATATCTTATTTGTTGTATTTTATTTCATATAATACTAGATCTCTGGAACTCACTACTACTATTATCTAACTGAAATTTTGTGCCCTTTGACCAACACCTCTCCAACTCCTCCACATCCCACCACAATACCCGAGTTCTTGGTAAGAGATTCAGCATTCTTAGGTGCCACGTAAGTGACAACTGAGAGTGTTTGTCTTTCTGTGCCTGGCTTAGCTCACTTAGGATAATGTCCTTCAAAATCATGAATGTTGTTGCCAACCACAGGGTTCCACTCTTTATGGCTGGACATTTTGGTGTGTACGTATAGATAGATAGACATTATGTTTTCCTTAACTCATTCATTCATCCATTGATGGACACTTAACATCAATTCCGTATCTTGGCTGTTGTTAGTAGTGCTGCAGTAGTCATGGAAGTGTAGTTCTCTCTTCAACATAATGATTTTATTTCTTGGGACACAGACCTAATAGAGTCACTGCTGGATCATATAGTGGTTTTGATTTTGATTCATTAGTTGACCTCTCTGCTCTTTTCCATAATGGATGTTTTGTCTTGCATTCCCAGCAACACCATGCAAGGATTCCCTTTTCTTCAGATCCTCACTAGCATTTGCTAGTAATACTCAGTTTTACTGGGGTGAGGTAATGTCTCCATAGGGGTTTCATTTGCATTTCTCTGATGATGAGTGGTTTCATATACTTGCTGGCTTTTTGCATGTCTTCTTTGGAGAACTATCTATTCAGGTCTTTTTTGCATTTTAAATTTTATTTTCTTGCTATTTGAGTTGTTTGATTTATTTATATGTTTTAGAGTTTAACCGCCTATCTCTTGTGCCCTTTGCAAATATTTTCTCCCATTCTATAGGTTGTCTCTTCATTCTGTTGTTTACTTTGTTTTGTGGAAGATTTTTAGTTGAATGTGAATTCATTTATCTTTTTTTATTGCTGCCTATGCTATTAGAATCTTTTTCAAAAATTTTCAAAAATTGCTGACTCGGAAGTCCTGAGCATTTATCGCTTTCTTCTAGCAGTTCCATAGTTGGGAGCCTTACACTTCAGTCTTTAATCCATTGGGTTAATTTTTGTATTTGGTTTGAGATATAAATTTTATTCTCCTGAATTGTTTATATATAATTTTCCCAGGTTCATTTATTGAAGAAATTGCCCTTTCTCTGTAGGAAGCCATCCGTGAAATACATGAGGACCTTCTTTCTGTATGGAAGCCAGGGGGGACAGGCCTGGCATTGGGAACTTTCCCTGGCTCTCCCGCCGCCGCAGTCAATTGCCCAGTGCGCGTGACCTTTCCCTCCGAAGTGCTAGTGCACGGAAGATGGGCGTGGCCCATTAGGAACTGAACAGCCCACCTTTAACTATTTGGGTAAAGAACATTCTGTGGAAGGCCTTTGGTGTTCCCCGATATAAATGAAGCAGGCACGAGCCCACTTTGTCTAGAAGCTCCATCGGTCTGATCAGCTTGCCCGTCTGACCCCCACTTTTGAAATTACTTTCTGTGTTCTGGGTTTTTTGTTGTTGTTGTTGTTGTTTTTTTAATGTGTTATTTCTCTTAGCTGTTATTTCTCAGCCAGTCCATTCCACAGAGTGGAACCCCATTCCCACCGCCTGTGCGGGACGTGGGGGGATTTCCCCCTTGTATGTTCTTGGCTCCTTTGTTGAAAGTCAGTTGGCTACCAATGCAGGGGTTTCTTTCTGAGCTCCTACTCTGCCTGTTGGCATGGTCTACATGTCTCTATGATGCCCTCTCAGGTTTGCTGTAGCTTAGTATTATATTTGAAGTCAGGTAGTCTGATGCCTCCAGCTTTGTTCTGTCTTCTTAAGATTGCTTTTGCTGTTCAGGATCTTCTGTAGTTCCTTGTGAATTTCTGGATTGTGTCTTCTTTTTACATGAAGAATGCCACTGGGATTTTCATAGGGGTTGCATTAGATCTATAAGTCACTTTGGATTTTATGGACATTTTAACAATATTGGTTCTTTTAACCAGTGAACTCAGGATATTATTTCACTTATTGAGATATTCCTTAGTTTCTTTCACCAGTGCTTTATACTATCCAGTGTACAGGTCTTTCACCTCTATGGTTAAATTTATTTCAATGTATTTTAGTTTCATTTATTTGTAGCGATTGTGGGTAGCACTGTTTTATTGACTTCCTTTTCAGATAGCCTACTATCAGTGTATAGAAATGCTTTACTAATTAGTAAATCATAGACTATCCTGCTACTCTACTGAGTGTATTAATTCTAAAAATAAATATGAGTTTATTGGTGAACTCTTTAGATGTGTGTGTGTGTGTGTGTGTGCACGCATGCGCATGCTCTTCATGTGGGGGCTGTGTGATTTTCTTTTCCAATTTTGAGTTTTATTCCTATTATTTTTGAAGTACCTAACTAGGTAAATTCTTAGTAACGTATTTTTTTAAAATTTTAAAAGCAAACACTTATAAATTTCAACTGGAAATTACTCTTTAAAACAAATTATTATTTAAGGAGTTAAAGATAGAGCTCAGTGGTAGAGTATGCATAAAATAAAATAAAACAAAATGAATTGTATTTATAAGATATGTTGGATTCTTATTGTATAAGGTAAAAATATTGAACAATGTATTAATATGTTTATGGGAAAACAACTGTAGACCTAAGGCATGCATCTGAGTAGTTATGTTATTTAAAAAATCCTTCATCTTTTAAAAATATTAGCTAATGAGAGATTAATATTCGCTTATTTTAAAAGATTACTTTTTCATCTTATATCAACAGAAAATGTTGTTTCATGTCTTCTGAGGATCCTTAGCCTAGGAGTTGCAGGATTTTGTCCCTTTGCAAAGGAAATAGGACTAGTAATTTCCTTTAGAAATCACATTTTTATTCAAAGCATCAAATTCAGAGACATTTGAGCTTTCTGCAAGTGGAAACTTACAACGAGGTTGGAAGGTAGGTGACCTTTGATGAACAGTAATTTATGCTGAATTTCTGGTGTCTTCCTCTTCTACACTAGAGAGGAGTTCATTGTGATTTTTCCTCCTTTTCCACTCCATTCTGCTCTGATTTATTGCTAGATTACTCTGAGAAATTTGATTTCCCTTTGTTTCTCTACCAGCTATCACAGCCTTGAGAGTAGGATTAAATTATGACTGCTTCTCTTTTTTAATTTCTTTGCTGTTACCTGGCAAAGGATTACTCATCAGCAGATATGTGAGTTGACAACTCAGCTTGTTGGAAAGGAATTAGTTATACATGATAGTACTGTGCAATAAACTTTATAACAAAAAATACATTCCCACTTATAGCACAATGAACTTTGGCTTCTTATTGCTGTGACCATTTAATTTTTCTTTTAATTTTGGAAATTATTAAAACTATTTTATTCAAAAAAAATCATCCCATGATTGACCTTGTTTTGGAGATTTCATCAAAATAGCTTAAAAGTAACTTGCAATGCACAAGGTCCTGGGTTCAATCCCCAGCACCATACACACACACACACACACACACACACACACACAGTAATTTGCAACTACTGTAAAATATTTAATAAGCTTGTTACATTATGAAATAGTTCTTCAGAGTGTTTTATTCATACTATCAATACTATCATCCCCAAGTTTTTTCCCAAGACCAACAAATTTTTATTTTTTTAAGATAAACAAACTTTTTTTCCTTTAAAAATTTTTGATTTAGTTTAGAAAATATAAGGGATTTTTTGACAATGTAATTAAGAATAAACAATATAGAACAAATGTTATTTTAAGGAAAAATAACTGTAAAAATCTTGCATATGAATGCATTGATATACACATTCACACTTTGATTACACCGTCACTATTTTCATTTAAAGCACCATTGAAAGGAGTGCAGATCAGCTGTTACAGAGCTACCTGTGCTTCTGGGAGCATGGGATGCTATCAGTTTATTATTTCATTTCATAAAATTTTTTATAATATATGTAACATTTTCTTGCTTCTCTACTGAATCCCTTAATTTTCGTAATACTTTTTAATTTTTATTTTATGTTATTTTAATTATTTACTGTTCATTTTATTTATACATGACAGTAAAGTATGTTTAACATATTTATACAAACATGGAGTGTATCTTGTTCTAGTTGGCATCCAGTCTGGTGGTTGTGCATGATGTGGAGATTCACTGTGGTGTATTCATATGTACATAGGAACGTTAAATCAAATTCCTTCCTCTGTCTTTCCTATTCCTACGCCCACTCCTTTCCCATTATTCCCCTTTGTGTAATCCATTGAACTTCTATTCTTCCCCCACCCACTCATTGTGGTTTAGCTTCTACATATCAGAGAGAACATCCAGTCTTTGCTTTTCTGGAATTGGCTTATTTCACTTAGCATGATAAACTCCAGATCCATCCATTTACCAGCAAACGTCATACAGTCATTCTTCTTTATGGCTGAGTAAAATTCTATTGCTGACATCCCAAATTGAAAATTGAGCAATATCATTACATTTTCAATCCTCCACTGCCATTTCTATTCAAGATTCCTCCGATATTGTATGTAACGTTTCAATGATTTCTATGATTTTTTTGTTGATGATTTCACTCTGTCCCATCTCACTCCCTGGGACTAGTTCTCTCACTGTTTTTCTGCTCACCAGACAGTGACTGAGAAGGTTCTGTCAGAGAGTAAACTTTCCCTCAACTGTACCTGGGCTGAGACCGCAATACCCAAACACAGGTTCATCCCAATGTACATCAAAACTCATAACTGGAAAGTCAGTAAGAAACAGCTCACAATTAATTGCAGGAAACAGTAAAAGCTACCTGCAAGATTGGTGCTCTAGTTATAAGAGATTTAAAGAGCTACTTGATGTTGGCCAGCTGCACAATATTAAATTAATGCAACTGTCAGAGTTACAATGTGATAATTTCAGTCTTCATATCTTACCTCATGCTTGATTTCCCCGGTTAATTCTTAAAAACCAAGTCTGGTAGCTTTTATTTTGTAATTTTAAAAAAAGTCTTTAAATTTCTCTAACGTGGACTGGGTCCATGACAGCTGGACAGTATTCCAAGGAAAACGGAGCTCTTCAAGAACGGTTACAAATGCTTTTGATCATTGAGCAGCAAAAAAGCAAAACCTCTTTGCTGATTGCAGTGACCATATTTGATTTGTAATTAGAATCACTTACTTGACAAGTAAAAGTTATAGAACTTGCAGGATACTTAGTTAAATATCTTTTATATAAGTATGCCTATGAAACATACAAAACATACTTGCAAAAAATGTAGGTTATTTATGTGAAATTCAAATTCAACTGAGGTTCTTGCATTTCATTTGGCAGTATGGAACATTTACTGTCCTCTATAGCTTGCACTTTAATTCTCAAATCAAATAAGCTGTGTTTATAAAAGTCAATTCAAATGCCACGTAAAAGAGGGTTTTATTAAAAAATAAGGTTCAAAGAGTAAGATCACAAAGAGTACAATTCGTAAACACCCTAGTAATTAGCACATAGACCTAGATACAAAATATTTCAGTACCAGAGGTACATTTAGCTGTGTCCCAATCAAACCTGCCCAAAGATAATGCTACTCCAAGAAACTTCTTTTTATACCTGAGACGTTTGATAACTGCATCCAGGTTGAATCAGGGCTTTTCAGCACCCTATGTGATGTCCATCATAAAAGAAAGAATAGATACAAATGGTGGATGAATATTTTAATAAATACGAAAAATACTAATACCTTAATTTTTTCAAGGAAGACTTAGGGTATCATTATTCAATCCATTCATTGAAGAGGTTTGTATTCCTACTTTGAACATTGTTCTGCTCTGAGTCTAAGTTTTTAGGCTGGCTGCAGAGAGTCCGTAGGTCGTAAAACACATTGTTGTTCAGAAACTGTGTTCCTGGGAGGAACTGCTGCCACCACTCACTTTTCTTTTCCCCCCATGTTCCATGAGGATGGGCAAGGAGGAGGATGGACAGGTGAGTGATTTCGCCGAGCAGGACTTCTGCTTTACAGTTTCTCCTTCTGTGTTCCACCCTCCGTTTGCCGAGCTCTATTAAGGTGAAGGTCACAGAATGGATTGGCTGGATTGGATCGAAGCTGGGACTTTGACAGAGGAGCAGTTGTTCTGCCCACGAAAGGGCTGAGACCCCTGGGCATGCTGCAGAGCCCTGGAGGCTCACCGCCTCAATAGCAAGGCAGATGCCAATTTAGGATGGTCCTCCTCCCCAGATCCTTCTCACAGTGTGTGTTTACTACAAGATGAAAAAGAAGCCAATGTGATTTTCTAATAAAATTAAATTCAAACATGGAGAGAATCGTTACTTTAAGTATGAAATGCATTCATGATTTGGCTCTTTAATAAAACTTAGAAAAAAATGGGCATGTTTGTACAACCATCTAGGTTAAGTGTTTTAATGGTTGGTAATTATGCTGTGGTCATGCTTCAATCATTTTATTAATAATAATGTCACCTTAATTCTGAACCTCACAAATCCTGATGTATAGTTTAATGAAGAGTAAAATGCAGTTTTAATCTTTTGGACAGTTATAGAGAGTAGAAATGGGCATAATAAAGATATTTAAAAGGTCAAAAATAAGAATGCACACATTTTGATATAATGATTTACCTCATTCTCTCAGCTAAGTAGTTTTAAATATATGAACAGACAGAGGGAGAGCATCGAGGCTAAACTCCAAAAGATAGCAGAGGCATCCCCGAGGTGCAAAGGAACTTACCCCTGGGGAAGGCCTTCCATAACTAGCAGGGGACACTACGGAGCCCTGGGAGCAGTCAGGGCGCCCACGACTCACCTAAGACAGTGGGCGTGTCCATGCCCTGGATGTGATCATTTCGGTGTGAAAGTGCATCCACCATCATGTTGCACAGCACCAATGGACACATCTTTTATGTGTCGATTACAACCCAATCAAACTAAAAATTAAATAAACACCATACCCCGGCCCACGCCCCCAAAATAAGTGGCCTAAATGGCTGGAGGAAGAACTCCCTTTCTCCGCAGGCTCCCTGCCCTAGAGGCTCCTCTCTGAATCACCAGGTGGCACCAACCCTCGTCCCACCACAACAGGGGTCCCAGCATGAGAAGCCTGCTACTCTTGGAGATTTCCACCACTCCTACACACAGACCCAGGCCATGTGCGCTGGTTGGAAAGCCCTTGCCCACAGCCACATCCAAAGGAAATGTGTGTGTGATGAAGTTGGAGGGGACCCAGGTGGAGACCATGTAACCATGTGCTTAGTGTGAAAGGAAGCAGAGACCAGAGGTCAGGGTACAGCACCTCAGAAAGGACCTGACCACCCTGCTGCAGTTAGAGTGGCAGAGAGGCCAAGGCAAGGAACACACTGGGTCTCCAGAAACCTCCAGAAACCAAGGAAGGCATCCTGTCCCGAGCACTCAGAACACACCGCCAACACCTGCCCTCAGCCTAGGAGCATGTGGGGGACTTCTTATCTTCAGAACGGCATGGATTTTTACCTGGGATTATTAAAGCCACTGAGTTTAGAGTGATTGCTAATGACAACAATAGAAAATCAATACACCAGAGAAACTTCCTGATCCTTCTGGGGTGAAAATAACCCTTTCTGGCCCAGGTGGCATTCCCAAAGGAACCTCCATACAACAAGTAACCTGGTTCAGGAATCCTCTTTGTCCCCACAAGCCTGAGCCTTGTCCTAGAGACATGGGTGGTCAGTGAATACTGCTACAGGAGCTTCCATTTTCTACAGGTGACCCAGAGAAAGCTGTCTATCCAAGGCAGAGAGATCTCAGCACAACAGACCCTCCACCAAGGATGAGGCTGCCTTCCTCCTCCAAGGGACGGTGGCCCTGTTCTAGAGCAGCCTGGAGGAAACAGGGTGTATTTCAGTTTGGTCTAGAAATCATGAAGAGGCACAGTGCAGCTCTTTGTGGTGTTAACAGATCTTGGTGCTACTGGCACATCTGAGGATTCTTTTGATCAACCCTAGACAGAAATCACGAAGAGGCAAACAATACTCCCCCTTGGGCCTGTGCTGGAGGACAAGGGGACAGTGCACAGGTAGGGTTTCCAGATGTGCCCTCTGAGGACTGACTGCTCACATGGGTGCACAGTGAGCTGCTGCACACAATCCTAGATTTCCTGCACATCTTGTTAGTTCTTTGCTCTTGGCACCAGGATTTGCAGTTTTCACTGCAATCTGTGCACACATGTCAGGTGTGTCCCCTTACTACCACCTCAGGAAGGTGACATATTGGTCAAGCTCAGGCCTGCTGCATGGACGGGGTGAGGCCGTGCTGGAAAGCTTAGAGGAGGAATCAGCAGCCCTGAACCTGGTCACTGGTGGAAACAACTCTTAGAAAACAGCTTGCCTTAGGAAAGAAACCTTGGTGGGGGGAACCAGGGCTGTCCTGGCTCTTTCTCAGCCCAACCCGAGGAAACACCTGCTGCTTGTCAGGCAACAACAGAGACCACTGGGAACCAAAGCAGCACCCAAAGACCAAGCACCAAAAGTGATGCAGCAAAGTACCTGAAAGTTAAACTCTCATTCCAACTGCAGCCCCCTAAAGTGAGCTAGGTCATGTGTGCTGAACACAACATTTTGACTTCCTGTTGAATACTAAGTAGGACTCAGGGTTGGCATACTAGACAAAATGTCCAGAGCAAAATTAAAAACTAAGAATCAAGAAATCAAAACTCAGTAAGAAAGGACAATCAACAATATTGAGACAAATCACATGTTGGAACTATCTGATAAGAATTTTAAAAACCATGTATCATAAGAATGTTTCAACAATCATATAAGTTTACCCAAGAAACATAAAATCTGAGCAAAAAAATAGAATTTATAAAAAATTAAGTTGGAAATTGTAGAGCTGACAATACAATAAGAGGAAGAAACTTGCTGGGTAAGTTCAGTGGAAGAGTATGGAAGATGAATGGCAGATTCAGTGAGTGCAGGGATAGAAGGATAAAATACACTCTGAACAGCAGAGATAAAACAAATTGGAAAAACAGTGTCAGGACCTGTGGGAATGCAACAAAGTATCTGCCATTCATGGCATTGGCATCCCAGAAGGACAGGAGAAAGAGGCAGGCAAGAAAGATATGGAACTGCCACCTGACTCTGCGTGGTTTAGAGGAAACAGCCCTATCAATACCCAATAGAATACAGAGTGAAAGGAATTGCTAGAAACAAAGATACAGCCATATCACATCAACTTAGCAACTGATATGTACAGCACATAAAAATACAAAAGGATATAGAAGATATAGAAGATCCAAAAAATAACCATTCAACAGGATCGAATTAACATACACCCTTTAATCAATGCAAAAATACACTTTTATTTAATCTTGAGTCCTTCATCAAGTTAGATAAATCCTGATCCATAAAACAAATCTATATGTATATGTGTGTATGTACGTATGTTTATATATGTACACTGGTATATATCTCTATCTTTGTACACAAACACACACACACACACACACACAAATGCATATATATATATATATATATATATAGAGAGAGAGAGAGAGAGAGAGAGAGAGAGAGATTTATATTAGTTTTAAATCTGCAGGGTGTTATCTATCTGACCATGATAAAATTTAACTAAAACTTAATAACAGGATGACAACAGGAAATCTTTAAATACATGAAAAATAACAATAAATAACACATTTTAAACAATCCATGGGTCAAAGATGAAGTCTCAAAAGAAAGAAAATACATACAAATAAGTGAAGATGAAGCTAAAATAATCAAAATATGGGGCTGCATCTAAAACAGTACTGATAAGGAAGTTTATAGCACTCAACACACGGGAAACAAGGAAAGCTCCCAAATTAATATATATAAGGTTCTACCTTAGGTAAACTATGAAATAAATAAATATAAACACCAAGCTAAACACTAAGGCAATATTAAATATAAAAACAAAAATCATTTAAATCAAAAACAGGAAAATAGAGAGAAATCAATGGAAATAATCTGGTTCTTTGAAAGTGAATAACACCTATAAACCTCTAGCAATATTGACAAAAATGAAAACAGAGGTATACGTCACAAATATCAAAAACAGTTAAAGGTAGAATTACTGACACTTTAGCCAGTAAAAAGATATGAGAGTACCACATGAAAACTGGACAAATTACAAAACTTAACTAGAGCAAGACAGACCATTCAAATAGTCTGGTAGCTGTTATTGAAATTCAATTCATTATTTAAAATACCCTTGAAAATAAATTTGCATGTACAGATGGTTTCATTGGAGAATTCTATCAAATATCTAGAAAAGAATCTCTATAAACTTCACATAATCATTTGCGGAAAATAGGGGGAAACCATCCCAATGCATTTGATAAGACTGTGACTATCAAAATTGAGCAATGAGGAAAAAAGAAAGAAAAATAGATGAACATTGTCGTGGGAGTATGATAGAAAAATACTCAACAAAACTAACTCCAATGTTGCATAAAATAAAATATATACAATTAGAAAGTGAGATTTATGGAAGTCATGGAATGCTGCTTTAATAATAAAAATCAATTATCATAATCCACCCTGGAAAAAAGCCAGTGAATAATTTTTAGAATCAAATCAATTACCACACAAAAGTCATCTGAAAAGTCCAATATCTATTCAAGATGAAAACTTTCAGAAAAATAGGAGTAAAGATAATTGACTTTATAGAAGTTGCACATGGATAGCAATCATAAAAAATGATCAAAAGCATACCCCAGGCTGGGAACCAGGCAAGGGTATTCACTCTCACCAATCTTTGGAGCATGGCTGAAAGTACTAACCAGTGCAATAATGCAAGAAAATAGAAAGGTATCAGGTCTGGAAATAAATAAATAAAGCTGCTTATTTCCAGAGTATATGATTATCTACAAAGAAAATCTTACTTCTGAAAAATAACTCTTAGATCTAAGAAGTTTGATCTAAGTGGTTTAGCAACCTGCAAAATGTATGAACAACATGCAAAAATCAATTAATTTTTCTCTATAATAACAACGAATATGCATGAACCAATTTAAGAATAACATTTAAAATTGCTTTCATGACAACTGAATACTTCATATGCATTCAACGAAATATGTACAATATCTATAGCTTCAACTACAAAACACTGATGAGAAAAATCAGAGATCTAAATAAAAAAAGAAACATATCAACATAATAAATTGGGTGACTCAAAATAGTAGATGTCAATTCTGACCAAAGTGATCCATAGGCTTAATTCAATTTCCATAAAGATCCTTGCAGGAAATTTCCAGGCTTCTACCTTGCTCTGCAAAGTTTGAACTTGCCAGTCCCCATAATGTCATGAGCCAATTCCTTAAAATAAAATAGATAGATTAGAGAAAAAGAGAGAGAGAGAGAGAGAGAGAGAGAGAGAGATATGAAAGGTAGATAGATGGATGATGGCAGGTATTATCTTGGTTCTGTTTCTTTGGAGAATCCTAATATGATGCCAAATTATAAAAAGTTCAATTCTCAAAGCATATCTTTTGGAATTTTCAGAAAATATCTCCCATGAGCTTAGGTTTTCATACATTTGATTTGTGGATTTTAATGTAAGAAGTGAAATCAATCTCAGTTTATGATGTAGAATATCCTGGTGAGTAGATTCATGGGATACAGATGGACTACATTTAAATCACTCTCCAAAATGTCTAGATGTGTAACCATGAGCAAGATAGTTGATTTATGTTCTTATTTACTTCCTCTGTAAAATGGGATAATAAGAGAATCCATCTCATATGGTTGTTGGATTAAATGAGTTAAAACATAAAGTTGTTCAAATGGTGCATCACACACAGGAAACACCGAAATAATTTACTAGACATGATGATGAATAAGGAGGAGGAGGAGGAGGAAGGGAGGAGGAAGAAATTTGTTCAGCAGGGACCATTGAGGGGTCTTTTCCTCTATTAAAATACATCTGTATAGCATAGATATTCTAAGAGGTTACAAAATGATACTTGATTAGCACTTCCTGAACATTCAAAAAGCAAGCAAACCAACCTTGACACTCCAGTTAACAGCAGTTTTCAGTATGGGAAAAAATCCAGACCAGACACCAAACCTCCATGAAGATGTCTGTAGCTCCTCTGGACAGTTCACTAGCCTATGATACAATTTTGACACAAAATAGTAAAACCAGCTCTTACATTTTCTTCCAAATCAGAGTTTCTTTTACTTCAGAAGTAATTACTTTCATTAATTGCACCAATTTGACTTCATCTCATTAAAAATTTAAGGGTCATTGTAAGATGGTATGCAATTGCAATTTGAAAGTGCTTGGAAGAGTTCTGAGTAGCGCTGTCTTCATTCTAAGATATTGCTGCAGTCTTTAAAAGGCATGTGTTTATCCTGATAAATACACAAGGCAAAGCAAATTCTCTGCACTGTGATTCTGAATCATGGGACCACATAGTAGATCAAGTGCCATGCTACCTTCAGAATCCGAGCTCCAGAGAGGGCCCTCACCTGTTGGGTCCTCGTACGTTATAAGCATGATCTCCCTATTACCACGTGTTAACATACAGAACGTCCTTACTAACATCTGTCACTTGTTTATTACAGTGTTGCACTGGATCAAAGCACATAAAGGCATTCAGTAGTTTATAAAACACGATTCAAAGATAATATCTTAGTTTGAATCACCCTACCAACCAATAATCATTGATTTGTAATGTGTTTTAAGACTTCCTGCCAATAAAATATCCCAGATTGCAAAGCCCTTTTTTAAAGAAATTACTGTTGGAGAGATTTAAAGCACCACAGAATTTCCAGAGTAAGCATGACTTCATTACAGCGGGAGTCCTGGCAGGGCCAGTTCTCACTCTGTCTTCATAAAGGAAACTGATGGTCTAACCATGACGGTAATACAAAACATCCTAAATTCATTGTTTTGACCAGTGAGTTTTTGTTTCATTTAGAAAAGTTTCAGAAGTACTTTACATTCATCTGCCAATCTTGTTGCCGGAAAATTCTCTGATTTACATGCCCCTGCCATCATTTATTCTCCGGTGGATAACAGATAGAGGGGGAGATTGATTACAAACTTGCAATTCAATATGTGGGTTTTGATGTTTATGATATCGTCAGTACCTGGAGATTAAATTACAACCTGCAATCCATCTTCCTTCTCTTCTCCCATTTGTTTTCCTAATGTGGGAGAGATGCTTCTGACTTTTGTAAACACAGACTAAAATGAAAAACATACATGCTAAAGTTTCCAAAGTAATGTAGAGTGGTTACAAGGAATTAAACCAGTTTTTTTCTTTAAGGGAACAGACCGATGTTAGTCTAACATAAACAAAAATCAGCAGAGCACTCATTAGACTCGTTTACTTCATTAAATTTTAAGCTTTATTGAGAGAGTTATAAGACCTATACTGATAATAACTTTTACCAACTTAACATAGCTTTTTCTGGTTTTTCTGCACAGGAGTATAACTGGTGATAGCGAATCCTTTCTGGTCCCCACCATATGCATGGCCCTATGGTTGCACTCTCTCTGAGCTTCTCAAATCTTAGCTGCACTAACTGACTCTAACTTCTTCAGTGCCCTCTTTAAATGAGAGACTTGCCCAAGATCATCTTAAGTCTTCCTGCCATTTAATACTGTGTGTGAAGACAAAGTTGGCTGATATCTATTCAGCAGTCTTTGGCAGAATAGAGTACCTCAAAATTCAGTGTGCATGCAAATCACCAAAGGTCTTTTTCAAAATGCACAGCACTTCAGAAATATGCTTCAGAATCTGCCTTTTTAACCAGCAAACTATGTGATTCCAAATGTTCTGTATTTTGAGAAAAATGAGTCTGGAAATGGAGCATTTAATGAAAGTATTACAAAGGAACGATTGGCTTCAATCTCATATCTCTCCCCATTAGTAATTGAGGATAGAATTGAGGAAGGTAAAAATGCATTTGTCTTCTGAATCAAGATGTTGTTTTTGAACTGTACTACATTGTTTCTAAAGATGAAAAATTGTTTTCTCTATTGCTAAATCAAATGCACTTAAATAAACTGACTCATTATTCACACTCCTTGGAAATGTTTCTGCATGTTGGGTTTTAGATGCTACAATTATTTGAAGATCTGTCTTTATAGAAAATTCCTTTCTTTTTAAACACAATAATTGAACCATCTTCATTCCCATCTTCATTCCTCATATTTACATTGTATCTTTACACTTACTATTAATAGACTCCTTTTTCCTCTGCAGCTTTTTGTCATTTGGTGGTTTTCTGCAAGAAGAGTTTATTAAAGTGATTTCTAAGTAAACTCTCTCAAAAGCATGTACATTGAGTGGTGCTTATGTCCAGATTACTGTCTCATATTCTACAATACAATACAAAAAGACACTTAAACATATGCACCTCATCATGTCTCGTTTATGTAAAAATGGGGGAAAGCCAGTGTTAGCCCTAGAGGGATCTGGAATGAGAAATTCAAGAGGAAGACACAGAAACAGTGGGTGAAGAGACATGGTGAACAGAAGAGATGGAAAACAAATGGGAATCGTGATCTTGACGTTGGGTAAGTGGAGAATGCCGTTGTGGGTGAGTGCAGTGGGTGGAAGCCTATGGAAAGTAAGTGTCTTGCTGTGGAGGCTGGAGGTGGGTGAGAGAGGAGTGAGGGTCCTTAGACTTCAGTGCAAGTGGTGGAGCCCTCAATGTGGTGCAAGATGCAGCTCGAATTAGCAAGCAGTCAGGAGTTTGTTTAAACCCCGAAAGTCAGCATTTGTCCTATAAAATAAAAGGATGCTGATCTAACACTAGTAAAAGGAGAAAGCAAGTGAGCAGGACCAGGAGTGGTCCTGCATAGAAGTCTGGATAAGTTACTCTGAACTCCATGTCAAAAAAAGTGAATTGCAGAAATGTGAGAATCTGTGACTGTTCAATAGAGACACTCTGGAAAAGCACTCTACCTGCCCCAAGACACAGCCCACCCACTAAATAAACTCTGGCCTTGGCCTTCCTCTAAGAGACAGCTTATGATTTTTCTCATTGAGCAAACGACGGAGTGCAACTGGAGTGAACCTGGAGGGAGCAGGTGGTTCCCTTCTGCAGGAGGTCTGTAAGGCAGAGTCAGCACATCTTGACGTCTTGAGGGCGCTCTAGATTTCCACCTTCCAATCAGGACACCCTAGTGAGGACCTGGGGCTGGTGACAGGAGGGTGTTTCAGGACTACAGCAATCTTTCATGAGCTCATGTACCAGGAGAAGCAGAAAGCCCAGCTCAGCCATGCACCTCCCTCACCCCTGCACCCCGCTCACCCCTGCCCTCCATGTCTGCAGTCTGGCTTCTCTAGCCCAAGTGAAGGACATACTAATTGTATCTTCACCATATAATAATACCCCTTACTTGCTCATTTTAGGAGAGTGGGATTCTATTACACTCTACCCTGTTTTGAATCAATTAATCAGGGCCACAGTTTTTGTGAGGAGGTCATCTATCAACCTAAGGCAGCTTGGCATTGTATGTTTAGGATGAACTTTGAAGCCAGACTACACAGGCATGAATCATAGCACTGCCACTTAGCCTGAAGCAAATCTCCTAACCTCCCCAGGCTTCAGATGCCTCATTGCTAAATCTGGGGTCATCACAGTACCTAGTACTCCCTAGCACTGCTATGAGGATTAACTTAGTGTCTACTAATAATGCCCATGCATAGGAAGCACTGCAGAGAGCCAGGAATTGTTATTTATAGCCTGTACCCACTGACTCGGTTCTTTCCCACAATGCAATGAGGAAAGTCTCCGTGAATTTCAGGTGACCTGCATGTTTGCGGACGCCCTCCTGCCTTGCTGAGTCAATTCTTCTCCAAGCGCAGTAGCCAGTGGTCTTCCCACACAACCCTCAGGGAAGGGCCTGAGACCTGTGAATCCCAGCTCCTCTCTCATCTCTCACTTCTGAGAGTCTTGTACATTTTCGAAATCAACTTTGAAGTGTGGCGTGATGCAGCATGAAAATTACAGCTGGATGAAATCATTAGCTTCTACCTTCATCTTAAAAGATAATTGCACAACTATATATTTCATAAAGCAAAATGGAAATAACCTTTCAGAAGATCCATCTGAGGAAATGAAGAAGAGCGGAAAGGGCAGAGAGCCCGGGGACCAGACGCAGTGTCTAAACTCAGAGGCTGAATATACTACAAATATGACCTTGGGACATTTGTTTTCAAAAGTCATAATGCTTACTGCTAATATAACTGACTAATGAACACTTTGTTACTTTGAAAATGGAAACAGGATTTTCTCTACCATGTGTTTCTTTCACAATTGCTAAAAAAAACTCTAAGGGAATATATTATCTAAAATCCCAAAGTAAACTTTTCCAGCAGACATCACTTCCATATTCTCCTTTATTGGATTTTCTTAACAACATTTAAAACTACATGACTTCACACAGTTATATTTTTTAATTTTTTATTTCTCTGACCCATTAATTGTCTATTCTCTTCAGAAGGATAGAAACTTCAGTTGTCTTTGATACCACTAAATTTTTTTAGCACTTTATAATTTTCTTTATTTTCACCTTCCATGTTTTTATTGGTGCATTATAGTTGTACACAATGGGGGGATTTGTTGTTATAATAACCCTTAAATTTCAATGTTGGTGCATAGTAGATGCCCAATAAATATGTGTCAATTGAATATTTGGCAAATGGCAGTCACAAAAAAAAGATATTTTTCCAGATTAGATTATGAAAGCACAGAGGGTGGATATCTACTAAAAATGTCCTGTAAGCAGTTAATAAAAGTTTTGCAGAAAACTCTGCAGAAACTCCAAGTATATAAGAGAGATATTCTTAAGAAATTGGCTGTAAAGTTTTGCACAAGTGACAGAACAAGCTGACACAAAAATCTATCCTTTGTTTTTCTCTGAATAGGGAGGAGGTCCTGACTGTTTGCAGAGCACTCCACTGCCCCACGCCTGCTCCCTGTTCCACAGATTCCTCTGCAGCAATAGGGGGCCAGTTAATGAAGCTGTGACCTACTGGAAGTGAACTAGAGTGACATGTGCCCTTGTTGGGACTCTTCCTGCTTGCAGCAATCAGAATGGCTGCGACTTGAGAGGAGCCATCTTGAATCACGCAGATAAGCTCACTGGGAATAGCACTCCAGGGACAGAGGAACGGCAAGGCAGGTGCAGCCTGAATTCCCGGCTCCTGACAGCTTCATAGAGCAGAGGCTCTGAGCCTGAGAAATAGCCACCTGTCTTTCTTTTCAAAATAATTATTTGGGTTGTCTATCATACCCCAGACAGATTTACATCCTGAATATAAATGCACACCGCCAGTGCGCTTGATAACAATCTTTGCTCATCTCCTTGTAATTTTAGCCACTAAAAGCAGAGCGGGTGACATACTGTCTGCTGCCCGTACATGACTAACTTACCTGTTTTTGTTAAGCATGTCGTGATTATCTTCTGCTAAAATAGCAGTTAGATGATGATGATTCTAGTGGAGAAATAGTAGTTTAAATTTTGTCCCCAAAATTCATGTCCACCCAGAACTTTAACATGTGACACCTTATTTGGAAATAATGGCTTTGCACAAACCACTACTTACGTATCTCAGGAGGAAGGTGTCTTGATTGAGGATGGGCCTGGATCCACTGACTGATGTCTCTGTAGGAGAAAGGAGAAGGACTTACACCTAGAGCCCCACGGAAGGCTGTGTTCAGATGGAGCAGGAGACAGGCAGACCGCAGTGGTGCCACCACATGCCAGGGCACCTTGGGCCACCAGAACCTGCAAGAGCCCAGAAGGGATTCTTCCCTGGAGCGTTCTGAGCAAGTGGGCCTTGCTGCCATTGCAACTTTGTGTTTCTGTCCTCCAGAAACTGTCAGTGTTTTTAATCCACCAAATTGATATCCCAGGAAACTAACAGAGGAGATAACATGGATTATCTGAAAGATCTCTTTAAGACCTTCCAGTCTGGCTCCACACGACCCTGGGGCCCAGCAAGAAATAAATGACAACTGATGGAACTTACGGTTAAGAGCAAGGGAACCGACAGGAGCCCTGACACATTAGCAGCAGGGGAGACTGCAGCTGCCCAGAGCTGAAGCTAAGGCACCATGTGCAGCATTTCTGGACTTGTTGGCTCTGAGGAACTGTGGCCCCAGAGGAAGGCATCAGATGACATGAAACAGGGCAGAGCTCCACACACACCCATGATGCTCTGCCACCCTCTGACGCACAGCCCAAGGGCTGTCTTCAGCTAAAGGCGGGGACACAACGTTAAAGGGTCTGAAGCCTTCAGCCCTAGGGACACGAAGTGGGGTAGAAAGGGGCAGAGAAGGGACCTGGCCCTGATGCAAATGGACAATAATTGCAGAGGCTCCCAGCGTCATCTGGCAGAATCTGTTGCCATTCCAAAGGGGGAGTGAGGCAGTGACCCTGGAGAACACACAGGGAAGACATTCCATCATTTTTTGACAATCCAAGGATGACCACAAAGCTTGGCAAATAGGAAACCTCATGAATCTACTTACATAGATGGCCCCCTCTGGAAGCAAACACCATTTATGCCAATTGTTACTACCTGGAGTAAGAATATACGTCATCTAAAAGTTTGGATACTCGACACAGGATATTAGGGGCATGATATATGAAATGTGTCTGCCAAGTGAACATATTTGCTATACAGATGAAGAATATTTAATAATCCCACCTTTACACTCAGTAAATAGTATTTGAACACATGATTGGTGGAATACAGATTACTCCGACTGTGCCTTAAACCCCTGAAAAAAATACCCAGCCTTGCATGCTCTTAGCCAATCTAATCTGCTTGAAGAATGCTCTGTATTCTCATAAGAACGTTTTTCCCAAAGCACAGAGACGTCACCCATGCACAGTTCTTATAGATTCCGACTTTGAGGGTTTCAAGGAAATGAGATGGCCATGAGCCCAGCTAAAGGTAAGACCCCTTATCACCCAACGCCTTTCACCTCAAAAATAATTGAGCTCTATTTCCAAGCAAGCTCCCCTTGCAGATGATCCGTGAAGCGGTACACACTCTGTAGGTTTAAGTGAAGAAAATATTAATAGAATACATCATGCCTAGAAGTTGAATGGAAATAGTATGTGCAGAGAAACTGGGGGAAAATGAATTAGAAAATTGGTCAAATATTGAAAGGAAGAAAGAAGACAGCACATCCACTCACTCCTCTTAATTGATTTTTTTAAAAAGCGTCATTAGATGGACTCAGCATTGACTGACTGCGCAGGCAACCTTGGTAGGAAAACGGGGAGTCAGAGAAACATCAAAGGCAAGCGCTTCTCCTCCTTCCCCAGCTAGGTGATCCCAGAAGGAGGTCAGAAAGCAAAACCCCACAGCTCTCCAGGGAAGCTCCGTGGGCTGTGAAAGAGCCCTGAAATTGAGGGGGTCTCACCCTGCCATTAGGTCACCCACAGAGTGAGAAAACATTTATTGAGTACCTGGTGGATTCTGAGCTCTGTGTAGAATAAAAAGAGCCGAATTTCGAGGTTTCCCCTCAATCAAAGACCTGGTTTAAGAAGAAAAAAACGGTAAGTAGCACCCTGATCAAACTCACTGTGCATGCTGCTGCCTTCAGAACCCGGGATATGCGCCAAGAAGATGTGACCCCCAGAGGTCAGAGGCGTGGACCAGCAGGGGCTGAGCAAGGGGCTGTGGGAAGGAGGGCATACCTGGTGGAGAAATTTACATACACAGAAGCAGGAGGCATGAAAAAGCGGGGTTCTCAAAGACAGTTAAGGCAGACTTGTAGGGTCAAAGGGGCGGGGCATGGATGCTGAGAGGGGCGGGGCTTTACAGAGACGGTTCTATTGGGGGTGGCTACAGTGTGGGCGTGGCTATAGCCAGTGGGCAAGGCTGCAGTGTGGTTTGAGAATATGAAAAAAATATGAAGATAAAAATAGTTGGAAAATGAAATATGTAATGGAATGTGTGAAATGGATAAATGTCCAGATTAAGAAATGAAACTATTCTGGAGGTAATGGAGTGCAACTAGGAAATTTATACTTCAGACAAATCTTTAGCCACAAAAGAGCAGATCAATCTGAGCAGAGGACTCAGGGAAGACCAGGAAAGAGGAGACTCTTCAGTAGCACAGCAGAGGGATATGGGGGTGTCAACGAAGAGAGTGGGAAAGGAGGCGACTGAGAGCAAAGATGCAGCCATTTACAAATTTTATTTTTTCTCGGATGTTTTTCAAAAATATATTACTTCAGAATGTCACACTGCAGATGCCCCATTATCAAAATCTCTCATACTTAAAATTCAATCCCACTGTATGTGGTAAAGAAATTATATTTTGATAAAGATTTTGAATTCGTAATATGTGCAAAAAAATTACTACCGAAGACACAGAAGTATAACCATACATACCCAAACTAAATATGCCAAAATAAAAAATAGTAGTGAAGAAAACAAATAGAACAAAAATAAACTGGTTGAGTTAAGATAACAATATGGAAACTAATGCATGTGTGTCAAAAATAATGATGAAAAATATTATAAATTTTGTTTTTTAACTTACAGAAAATGAAGCACATAAATTCTTGTCCAATAAGTGTTCTATGGCTAAATTATACTGTTATAATTTATGTATAGTAGGACTTAAAGTTGAATCAACAGCCGTAAGATACATTCCATACAATGATTTCTTGGAATTCAATTATTCACTCATTACAAAATCTCCTCTTTCATAAATGATATTTTAATTCGTGCATTTTATATTAAAGAAAGGCTTCATTTAAGGTAGGTTTTCAAAGGCAGTGACATAATCTGCACATGATTTCCAGCTCTCCTCAACACATGTTTCCTCAGGACTTCTCACATGCATTTTCTCCCCCATTACACACTGGCTGCAAAACATTTGAAGCTGAAAGTGCAGTGTATTGAGGCTCCTGACCTATGGATTGCCGCTCTGAGACTGTGATGCAGGTACCCGATTCACCTAGTTATTTTGAAGACTAAGTGGTGCAGTGGTGCAGAGTTCTCACCACTGACCTGTAAACTACACCTGCAGCTGGCGGAGAGGCAGTTGGCGCTGCCTTGGAGGCAGGTGGAGACACTGAGGCAATGAGAAAGGAGGAGCCAGGAGGAGCAAGAGAGAGCAGCGTCCACTGTCCCCACATCACCTCCAACGAGTGTGCCTCAATGTGGGACTGAGGTGAACGGAAAATGCACCAGGGTTCCCCGGGGGTGGAGGGTGGGGGGAATGCTGATGTTCACACCAGCAAAAAGTCCAACTTGACATGAGGAAAAATACTTCATCAACTGAAATTTTCTTTAGAATAATTGTTCAATCAATCTTTTGAATCAAGATGAAGCACACGCAAGTTATTATTTCAGACTACATAAAACTAAGCCATAAGGACTCTTTCTTATTAAGACACATGGCTGGTACAAGGAACAAGTAATAAACGGGTGCCCTTTGTGACTTAAAAATAGCTGCAGTCTGGGCAAAGCCCTTGGATGACAGAAATGAAACGAATTTACGTCTTTCACAACTTCTGATTAACTTTTCATGCCTCCCAAACACCAATAACTGGAAACTAAGAATGCTGCAATGAGCCGAAATATTTATTAATAAACATGTAGTAATTTTAAGAAGACACAAATCAAGAGCTATAAAAAATGTTTTCTAAATCCTTTTCTTAGCCTAACTCAATGCATTAAACAAAGGAAGTAACCACAAGAATGAATTTTGCTTAAAAAAAATATCATCCCTCCAACCAAGACGGCTTCTTCCTGGGGTGTTTGTGGGATGTGTGTTCTCAAGTGTGTGAGTGTGGTGTGTCACGTCACTGACACCTTGCTCAGCAAGAGACTGCCTGTATGTGACCCCTCACTCACTGTAGGGCACGGAGGAAACCAACACCTCCGAGCTCAGTTCCTCTTAAGTAAGATTGGCAGAAATTCTGCATGTGTCTAGCAAATGATGCCCTTCATAAATGGTTCTCACTTAGGTCTGCTTAATAGAAACACACCAACATCTCTCTTTAGCTCTATGTCATATATGTTCAATTCACCAGAAAAGATACCAGAATAACAAAATAGGCCTTCTCACAAAATGGGATGTGAAGTATATGTTTACAGTAGGTCAAAGTGAGATGATGAAGTGCAGGGACTTAAGCACAGAAAAGAATTATTGTTTTCCAAAGTAAAAATGAAGTTGTTTCTAGTGAATAACTAACAAAATAGATGTTTGCTTCATGTGACTCAGCACTATGAACTTCTAATTATTAAAAAATTATCAGATACTTTCATAAAAAGGAAAATGCCAAAACTAAAAGCAAAGTTTTCTAAAACTCTACAGTCAAGTTTATCTCACATAAAAGTTAATTTTAATTTCTACCAGCTCCAGTTCATTCAGTAGCAAAAACTGGCAGGAGATTCACATTTAAATACACATAATTTTAAAATTTCCCTTCCTTACCAGGGAGACCATAATCCTTTATCCTAGTGTTGGTTAGTTAGTAAGAAAGAACACGTTTCAAGCACTAGGCTGAACAGCAGTGGTCAAAGTGGGCGTCCTTGTCTTGTTGCTTTTTTTTAGGGGACAATCTTTCAGTTTTTCTCAATTCAATGTGATATTGGCCTTGGGCATGTCATAGATAGCCTCTATGATTTTGAGGTAAGTTCTTTCTATCCCTGGTTTTTCTAGTATTTCAAACTTGGGGACAAGAATGCAAAGAATAGCAACATGAGAGATTGTATCAGATACTCCAGGCGAATCCAGGATGCTGAATTACAAAACGCAAAGTGGGAACTAGAAGATGAAGACGAAAGAAGAGACTAGGGTGCTTGCTGGAGCTGCTGGTCAAAGAACAAGAAGTTCAAGAGATCCACGTACTGTGTGCAGACAGCAGGTGGAAAGTTCTGAGGGACTAGATTTTAAGTGTTGTCACTCATGTAATTATGTGAGGTAACGCCTAGGTCAATCAGCTAGGTTGACGTTGTGTAATACACGCGTGTGTCACAACACCATGTTCATAAGTACACACAATGATTCCTGTCAATCAAAAATAAATTGAAAGGAAGGAAGAAGAGAGGAGAAGGAAAGTAAGGACGGCTACAGGCTGATGTCCCTTCCCGGAACATCCTTATCCATTAGATACGGATAAAGAGGATTCAAAGAAAAGCATCTGTGAAAATCCTCAAATACAAGTCTATTTTCATATAGATATTTAGAGGTCCTTAGTATTTTCACAAAATGCAATTTGCAATTAAATGCAGTGACTTTAGCATGGTAGAGCTCCAGGGACCAATAGAAAAACTTAAGTGTATAAACCAGTTGAACACAATATAAATGCCAGGCCATAAAGAAACACCACCACAGGTACAGTTCTAAGGAGCAAGAGATGGAAATTTTAAAAAATTAAAATAAAAATCAATAAAGACTGAAAATAAGCCACCCCAATTGAAATACTGCAAAAATCAAATCCATAATAGCTGAATATAGAAACATGTAATGATGACAATGTGACAAAGAAAGAAAATAATAATATAGAAGTAAATATTCAAATTGGGCTTGCAGATTTGGAAAAAGGATTTTTATAGATGAAAAATTTGAAATGACAAGAAAGAAGCAATTAACTAGAACACAGAGTTGAACAGATTGCTCATTAGGCACATTAGAGAAACTGAAATACGGAAACAGGAAAGCAGGCTGTCTTAATGGAGGGCCATCCTCACACACTGCGGGCAGAGATGAGGACGGCAGATGCACGTGCTCCCACGGGATGCGTCTTAGTCCTAGCCCATGTCCATCGAGGCACCTCTTTTGGATAGAGGGCTCATCTGGTACATGAACCCTTCCCCAACTCAGTGATTCGGCGTGTCCTTACAGGAAGAGCAAAATTTGACGACAGAAACAGACACCTAAGGAAGAAATCGGTGCAATGAAGACAGAGGCAGGGGGTGGAGGGATGTAGCTGGAGGCCAGGAAATGCCAAGGAAGGTCAGCAGCCGTCAGAAGCCAGGGAGAACCCTCCCGAGAGCACCCACAGGTGACACAGTCCCGCCTGTGTCTCGATCTGATCCTGCACTTCCCTGTCCACGCTGCAGAGAATACATTTCCGTCATAGGCCAACCAGATAGCAAGCTAAGGTAGCCCCTGGAAACCAATAGAGGAGAGATTTTTAAGAAGCCTAGGCTATTCCCAAGCCTGATAAGATAGATTTTAATAAAACCACAGCTCAAAAGAACAACACTCATCCAAAAATTAAAAGTAAGAAAACACACCCCAAATCATTTTGTGAAACCAGAATTAGCCTAGTCCCCAAATCAAAGACATCAGAAGAAAGGTGCTGATCAATAAGCCTCACATATATTGACAGAAAAATCACCAACAAAATCCTAGCAAACTGAACCTCACAATATATTAAAAATATTCTACACCATGACCAAATGGGATTTATCCCAGGAATGCAAACAGGGTTCAACAGGACAATATTAATATAATTAATATAATTCACCATATTACAAAACATAATACAAAACCCACACATTCATCCCAAAAGACGAAAAACAAAAAGGTTTTTGACAACATCCCTTCATGACAAACTCTCAACACAATACAGATAGAAAGTAACTGTCTCAATCTGACAAAAGCCTTTTCTGAAAACCTCATGACCGACGTCATATTTATTTATTTATTTATTTTTTTATTATCAATGAAACTTATTTTTTTTATTTATTTTTTAATGTTGGTTGTTCAAAACATTACATAGTTCTTAATATATCATATTTCACATTTTGATTCAAGCGGGTTATGAACTCCCATTTTACCCCATATACAGCTTGCAGAATCACATCAGTTACACTTCATTGCTTTACATATTGATAAACTCATGTCTGTTGTATTCTGCTGCCTTTCCTATCCTCTACTATCCCCCCTCCCCTCCCCTCACCTCCCCTCTTCTCTCTCTACCCCCACTACTGTAATTCATTCCTCCCCCTTGTACTGTTTTTCCCTTTCCCCTCACTTCCTCTTGTATGTAATTTTGTATAACCCTGAGGGTCTCCTTCCATTTCCATGCAATTTCCCTTCTCTCTCCCTTTCCCTCCCACCTCTCATCCTTGTTTAATGTTGGTCTTCTTCTCGTGCTCTTCTTCCCTAGTCTGTTCTTAGTTACTCTCCTTATATCAAAGGAGACATTTGGCATTTGTTTTTTAGGGCTTGGCTAGCTTCGCTTAGCATAATTTGCTCTAATGCCATCCATTTCCCACCAAATTCTATGATTTTGTCATTTTTTACTGCAGAGTAATACTCCATTGTGTATAAATGCCACATTTTTTTATCCATTCGTCTATTGAAGGGCATCTAGGTTGATTCCACAGTCTTGCTATTGTGAATTGTGCTGCTATGAACATCGATGTAGCAGTGTCCCTGTAGCATGCTCGTTTTAGGTCTTTAGGGAATAGACCGAGAAGGGGAATGGCTGGGTCAAATGGTGGTTCCATTCCCAGCTTTCCAAGAAATCTCCATACCGCTTTCCAAATTGGCTGCACCAATTTGCAGTCCCACCAACAATGTACAAGTGTACCCTTTTCCCCACAACCTCGCCAGCACTTATTGTTGTTCGACTTCATAATGGCTGCCAATCTTACTGGAGTGAGATGGTATCTTAGGGTGGTTTTGATTTGCATTTCTCTGACTGCTAGAGATGGTGAGCATTTTTTCATGTACTTATTGATTGATTGTATGTCCTCCTCTGAGAAGGAATGGTGAAAGATGGACAGCTTCCCCTGAGATCAGGAGCAGCATGAGAATAGGTTGCCTGTCCTCCCAACCTGAATTCAATCTGAGATCATGGAGAAGAAAATCAAGAAGAAACAATGAATAAAAGTCAACTCTATGAGACCTCCATCCCCCATCTTCCTGGTCAGTTTCTCATAGGGCCAGGACATCATCCCTGGACGAGATTCTAGGTGACCTCTGGGGTTTCCCAGCATCCCTGGAATACCGCCACCTGACTCAAGCTCCTTGATGTACGAGTACAAAGTACCTGCTTCTCCAAACAGGATGCCATTGCTGCTGCCTCAAATGCAAGGAAATGAAGCAACAGAACTCTTCTTCTGGAACCCAGTGCCAAAGTCCATCTAGCCCAAACCTGGGTTCAAGAACTTGCTCGCCATCAGGATAGCCCAGGGTGAAGGAAATGGAACCAGCACCCACCTTCTCTCTGGGACTTTCACTGCAGCAGGTGGCACCCCTCATGCTCACCCAAGACGGATACTTCACAGCTGATAAGTAGGTCAAGCAAAACTTGATCATCTTACTCCCCACAAAAACCGGACAAATTCACTATCATAAAAATAATGTAACGCATCTCTTTCAGTGATTGGTACATCAGTGAGGGGAAAAGTACAAGTGAATAAAGAAAAACATTGAAAATTAAAATTGATGAAAGTGTCAGATATGGTGCCTTGCACCTGGAGAATACGCATTCATTTTACATGGAATACCTATGGAAATTGATCTTACACTAGGGATTGGAGGAGCTGTCAATAAATTCCAAAGCACTGAGGTCACAGAAGGCATCTAATTACATGATTATAGTACAATTATGTAAAAAACAAATGTTAATATGTAACAACATATCTATTTGAAATAAAATAGTATTGGATTATCACCCAAAGTACTAAATATATATCCAACAGTTCATACTGTTATAAATAAATGAATGGAAAAAAATGAAAAGGAAAAAGAGAGACACCTATCTTGCAGAAGCCTTCCAAATGATCCACACAGACACCAGGAGGCGTAAGACACCCATGACCACTCCCCTCGTGGACATGGCTCTTAGTGACTTCCTCCAAAAGGCACAGTAAGGAAAGAGTGAAAAAAGCGGAGCTTGTGGAGAAACCGTGAGAAAATCTAAGGAGCGGTCTCAACCGTCATCAAGGTCAACATCAACAGTCAAGTAAGGACGGTGGTTCTCGTCCTTGATAGGACCTATCAACCACATGAACCGCCGTCCTTTCTTGTCCATCCTTGATAGGACCTGAGGAAATGGCACCTTGAAGACGTTCCCCCAAATCCATAGTCAACCTCATCATACAGTGAACGTCAGGTTGACCCTCAAAGAGGGCTCCCAACAGTATTCCTTCCTATCCGACACTCCTCAAGGTTGCCAAGGTCACCAAAAACAATGACAGTCTGAGAAACTATCTCCACCAAAAAAAGTCGGAAGGAGACACGTGTGTGGTGTGTGGTGTCCTGGATGGGATCCTGGAACAGAATGGCAGTGGGCAAAATCCAGGGAACTCATGTAAGTAGACTGTCGGTTATCTGTAACCAATGTAAGTTACTGCGAGGCGCCAATAATAAGGGAAACTGTGCACTTATTATCCTGTGCATCTAAAACTGCTCTAAATGTAAGCCCTGTTTAAAAATAAATGTTTTGATTCTAACAGCATGATTCTAGATAATCCCTGGACCTAAAGTAAGACATTAATGGTACTGAAAATGCTAAAGGTTCTTCTGAGAAGCAAAAACGTCAGTGACACATGTAGATGACAGGAGAAAGCTAGAGTGAAGAGCCCTGGGGGAGGAAAGGAAATAGTGACGGTGCCGTGAGGAATAAAGAGGAGTCTCAAGAGTCTCACCTCTGTAGAAACTCATCAGGAAACGAGAGGAAAGTCGACCCCCAGGAAATACTTTCTGCCATTCAAAAATTGTCTACTTGGATGATTTCTATTTGTATTCAAATTACTTATTTACACACAATTCTTTGACACAACCCACATCTGGGCACTGAGAATACACGGAGAATCTGATGGTTTTTAAAATGTTGCAAGCTCTGGGGTGAGGTCTTCAATCCTGCTAACCCCCTCTCATGCAGGCACGCCTGCTGATTTATGTTCCTATATAAACGCCACCCACCTGTAGGACACATTTTTTAAACCCTCATGTGACCATGTGACCACAAGTGGAGCCTGTCTCCCGGGATCTAGGGAGCAGTGTGACCCTGGTTCCCGCTGATATTCTCTGTCTTCCTTTCTCATTTCCTGTGAGCATTGTTTATAAACTTTGAAATACAGCATTTGTCAGTTATTGCCAAATGCCTCATGTCCACTGGGATTAACGTTTTATGGGAAATATTATTTCTAATGAAAACTTAAGAGAAAAACCATAAAGGATAAGTAAAACTTAAGGTTTGCAAGTTGCTATGATGTGTTCAGTCTCAGAAGGATTCCAGTCCTGGGGAAATGAGCAATCTGTACTAAAAAGAGTGTCCTTAACCTGGGTGGCTGAGAAATAACTCAACACTTCTGTATAAAACCTTCTTTCTACTGCTTTACCCACCGCAGGAAGAAAGGGATCCGAGAAATCCAGGACCACCGAGCTAGGACAAGCGCACCCCGTGCCCTCACCAGTTCAGAGCCCTTGGGCAGCAGAGCCAGAGGGCAGGCAGCCTCCTCAGGGGTGGCTCTCAAGAAGCCACCACCACAGGTAGCCACCAGGACTCGCCGTGCATCCTCCACGCAGGGCCAGGTGCAAAGGCCGAGTGGCTCAGGCCTCCACCAGAAAGGAGCAGGAAGGAGGCCAGCTCCTTCCTTTCTCAGCCTCCTCCCACGGCCTCTCTCAACTCTCTCACCTATCAACTGCCCATCCTAAAGCAAGAGGCGCCCTTGCCCCCAGTCCACTTGCCCTCGCAGTCTTCCCCTCATCCCCCTCCTCGTGGCTCTCCGTTCTGTTCTCCACTTCTCACTCAGAGCCTCTTCACTTCTCCCTCGCCTCCGAAACTATCGCAATAATAGGTGGCTTTGCAGGGGAGGAACTAGAGGACAGTCAGACAGAGATGGGAACCAGCTGTGGATGAGGTGGCCAGGGAAGGTAGGAGGTGGCAGCTCCAGATGGTGCTGGAGGGCAGGAGGGTGTGCTGGCTTTGAGAGAATCAGAGGGGAGGCTAGTGGTGTAGACTAGTTGTAGTTGGCCTTAATTAAGGAGATCCTGTGATTTACTCCAACACGGCTGAACCTGGAGCCTGACAGGGAAGAACAATACTGCATGGTCTCACTTACATGTGGAATCCCAGACCAGTCCAATACAGCAAAGCAGAAAGCAGAATGGTGGATACCAGGAGAGGGGAGGGTGGGAATGGCAACTGTCAATCAAAGATGCATTATACAAGATGAGTAGTCTAGAGCGGCAAGGTGCGCGGTGATGCCCATAGTTAACAAACTCAGAGTATAGACTGGAAATTCGCCGCTAAGGTGGTAAACTTAAAGTTGTTCTGACGGGATAAAAAGAAACTATGGGAGGAGGTGAATGAATTAACTTCCTGTAGGCATCGTTTCATGATGTATATGTAGACCCAAACTTACCATTGTACACCTCAAATATAAACGACTATTTTAAAAAACATATAGATTTTAAAAATAGATGAAGTATTCCCCCAAATAATGCTTTTCTAGAAGGATGCAGAGCCCTTCCCGTGAGCGCTGACCCTGCAGTACCTTCCTCTGACACGTCCTTCCCCCTTCCTCTCTGCGCTGCTGTCCCCTGGATGTCCTCTGCCCCTTGTCTGTCCATTTGTCTTCCTGGGCCTTCGTTTTTCTCACTGGGCAGAGAATGGCATTTCTCCAGGCGGAGCTCTCTGTAGCCTCCTGCCTCTTCCACTCTGCATAAAGTTCCTGGCAAACTCTTCATGGTCCAAGCGATAAAGACTACTAGGCTTCTATCCCTACTCCAATCCTATCACATCTGCTTGACATTTCTATGTTCATCTGTTCTGCTTTCCACCTATGAGAATACTCATTCATTATTCACTGACTTCGTTTATTTGTACATTTAATAATTCATTTAAAAACTTGACCTAAATTTCACAAAGGCAACCTTGAGAAAATAATCCTACGCTCAGACATGAAGGACAAAGAGGTGTCCTCCTGCTGTATGGGGGACACGAGGTGGTAGGGATGGAAGATGGCATCAGACAGAGGAGGAGACTCAGATATCAAAGGTTAGAGAGAGCAATGCGCGTACCAAGAGCACCACACACTGAATGTGTTTGGAGAAGGGAATGCGTGACAGGCCAGGAGGCAGTGGGGACCAGTGGAATTAGGTCTCAGAAGAATTAGGGCCATCTAAGGAAGCAATTCTGGGAAGACGAAGACGTTGAAGACATTGCATTGTATAAAGATGCAAAAGAAGGGTGGTTTTCTGGAAGGAAACGAGTGTTTGACCACTAGAGTTTCAACACCCTCAGGCTCCTCTCTATCTCCTCAGGTTTCTGCCGCTCCTCTCAGATTCCAGTCCTGCACAGCCAGTGCCTGGACCTCGGCACAGAATCTGGTGGAGTTGAGCACCTGCGTGGTTTTGCAACCCTGTGCCATCCAGCACAGTCCTCAGATTTCACCCTTGGCCATGCTGGCCCTGAGACTACAGGAGATGAGCCCAACTGCAAAGTGACAACCTTCTGATTCTTCACTTATGTTGAGACCAGAGTCCAAGGTTGTCACTTGTCCCTATCCATTGAAAGGTGAACATTTCCAGGCCCATCTGAAGCAGCAGGACAAGTACAGTCTTAGTGATCACTGATATCACCTGATATCACCTGCAGAGGTTTAGAGTGTGCCCACAAAATTTTTGATCCTCTATTCCAAAGCTTAGACCTAACCCCTGCCTCATAGGGGAGGGGTAAGCTACACTTATTGGCTTACTTCTGATGGGTGGAAATGATGGTTTGTAGCCTCGACATCACACACCTCCATGATAGGAGCAGGGCATCCTGGTACCTTCTCTCTAGGACCACAGCTCCATGCCCCAGACGCTCGGTCAGCCCCTCTGGAGAAGCCTGGGATGTGATTAACTGAGTAAGTCCTCCTTCTAATAACCAGCAAGAAATGGAAGTCTCCTACCAAAACTCACTGTTGTGAGGTGCCTTGGAAGCAGATCCCATACCCAGAGGTTATCCTGACGATGGCCTCAGTGAAGATCCTGAGCCAACACTACCTGACCAAGACACTCCTGACCCACAGAAACTGAGATCCGCGCTTATTGCTTCAGGTCACCGAGTTTTGGGCTTCCTTGTTATGCAGGGATGGAGAGCTAATAGACCCCCATCTGTGTCGCACTATTTTGGTCTCTACAGCAGCTCCTCCTTCCTTCCACCCCATGCTACCACCCAGATAAACTTGAGTAATCTTAATATTATTTTGTGAGCTCACCAAATGTGTGAGTGATATGATTCCACAATTTCATTTTGAAAGTCATTTTCTCAAATCTAGGGAACAAGTGTTGTGTCCTCCATGGACCAAGAAAGAATTGCCAGAGAGAAATATAATTAAGTAAGAAAATATTTAAAGAGCTACAAAAAGGGTTCAAGGCACTAAGAAGGAATAGTGATGTATCCATGCATTAGAAAAACAGGAACCCATTATTTCTGCAGAATCCAAAGAGTTATAACTGTGATCCAAAATGAGCTGTAGTCAAGGAGAATAAATCTCCTGGCCTCTTTCTCCTCCCACCTTTCAAATTCTTCTGTGACCTCCAACTGGCCAAACTCAACTAGAAGCTTGAAGGTCTCCAGGCATGGTATAGATGAGAGGAAGAGTGAAGGTCTCAGTCTGTTAAAGATGCTATAACAAAATGCCACAGACTGGTTGGTTTATAAACCACAAACGTCTCAGTCCCGCAGTTCTGGAGGCTAGAAAGTTCAAGATGGAGGCAACAGCGGATCAGTGCCTGGTGAGAGCTGCTCCTCCTACTTACTGCCTTCCAGCTGTGTCCTCATGCAGCGTGAGGGGCGGGGCAGCTCTCTGAGTTCTGTATCAGGACTCACATCCCACCCAGTAGGGTTTCTGCCCTCATGACCTATCCCCACCCAAAGGTCACACCGCTTCATAGTTTCAATATGTGAACTTGAGAAGACACATATTAATACCAGAACAGGGGACAGTGGCCCTGGGGGAACAAAAGGAGAAGGACAAGCAGATGGTTTAAGTAGCCACAGAATCTCTGCAGTCAGGGAATGCTCACCGAGGATGCCAGGGTAAGGAGCCTGCCTCTCCCACACGCACGGCAAGGCACTCCATGTTCCCTCTCCCAGAGAGGACTGCAAACTGAGGGGAGCCTGGGACCTCCCCCAGAGAGTCTCAGAGTCTGAATTTCAGATGGAGCAAAAGGAGAGCAGAAATAAGAATGTTCTCGTTGTTGTTATTGAACTCATAATTATAAAACCCAGTTAATAATACAAATAACAAATTTCAAGAGAAAGTATAATAAAATTAGTACCCAAAAAACCCATTTAGAATGTTTTCTTACGTATGAGTTCTTAATAACAGCCCTGACCATTATCTAGGACATCAAGACATGTAAGGCAGAAAACCTCGAAATTGATAATTTCTCAACTTTTATTAAAACCAGAGAAATTACATTGCATGCCTCAAAAAAAGAAAAATTATTCCTTTTATTGGTATCCTGAAGTTTTGCTTCCCTCATAAAATACCAGGAAATCTCTAAGTATCTTCTAACAAGCAATGTTGTGTCCAGGATGGGGCACCACTTCCTATTTCTCCTCCTACCTCAAGCTCTACCCTATACATAAACCGTATGAAATTGACCCAAGAGAGAAAGGAGACTCTGAAACATCAAAAAGCCTTTTGTAGCAGTGACACATTTAATTGCCTAAAGGAGTGAAAGGGAAGCAAAGACGAAGCAGAATGACTTTAAATGTTCAGGGTCTAGTTAAGGGAATGTAGATTGTTATTTCTTCTCTTACTGTGCTAAAACCAGACGACAAGCTGCAGTGTTCATAACATCTAAAATGTGCAGATGACCAAAGAAGAATCACGTAATTATTGGCTTATAACAGAAATGTTAATAGGAGGGCTGGCCCCAGGCAGAATCAAGGTGGCACTTCCTGACGTCAATGGCTTCACTGTTTTCAGAGTCCAATCCTCTCCTGCACTGACCCTCCACACCTTTCTTTACATGGGTAGATATTCAGATATCTCCATTATCCTTATATTCTCAAAACACCCCTAATCTTAGCCTCACTTGGTTTGTCTGAACCCCCAATTCATGTTGGATTCTGTGATTGCTACAGAACCTGTAGCAAAAAAAAAAAAAGGAACTCACAATGTGAAAGTCAGGCAAGAAACATAATTTTAAGAAATCAATGTGACAAGAAAGGTACAGAGAGCAGTACAAGCAGATAAAAGAGGAGGAAACACAAAACAGACAATGCATAAAAGGGTCTTGAAAAATCCATATTGGCCACAATATCCAGCATTCTGTTGAGTAAACAGATACCATTCATTGTACTTAATATATTAAAATATCACTTTTCTTCACATGAATCATATTTGGTTGATATTGAAATTATTTATTTTGTTGATAAGCAACTGAGCAGTCCACAGACACAAAACTGTCCTTGAGACCCGAGGGCCCTTCCAGGAGAGGAACAAGAGGAATGGAGAGCCATGGAGAACAGAGTCCAAAGGAGAACTTTTGTGCTTCGTAGACCGGCAATCTAATTATGTTAACAGCAACTCCTGAACCAGACAGATCCCTAGACAGGAAATCAACAAGCAAACACTGCTCCTAAACTACAGTGGACTCCAAAGAGACCCAATGGACACACACAGAACCTTTCATGCAAGGGGACACATGCCTATCAAGCACCCAGAAGGATCCTCTAGAATCAACGTCGAGACACTAAACCAGACCTAGCAATGTAAGAAGTCTGAAATCATACCAAGCATCCTTTCCAACCACAATGTTGTGAAACTAGAAATCAAGAGCAGGGGTTGCTTCAGAATATTCACAAATACACAGAAATTAAACAACATGCTTTTGAAAAACCAACGGATAAAAGAAGAAAAATTAAAGTATCTTGAGACAAATGGAAATGGAAACACAACATGCCAAAACTAACGGGATACCACACACGTGTGTTCTAAGAGAGAAGCTTACACTAATCACCTTTGTCAAAAAAAGAAGAAAGTTTCCAAGTAAAAACCCTGAAGTTACACCTCGAGTGGCTAGGAAAACAGGAACAAGATAGGACCAGAGTTAGTAAAAGGAGAGAAGTAATAAGGTAGGCATAGAAATAAACAAAATAGAATCAGGAATAACAGAAAATATCAAGAAAACTAAGAGTTGGCCTTTTGAAAAGGTAAACAAAATGATGATCCTTTCTTTAGCTAAGTAGAAGAGAGAAAGAGAGAGAAAGGGAGAGAGAGAGAGGTATGTCAAATAAAATTAGAAATGCAACAGGAGACATCATGATTGATACCACCTAACTGCAAGAGACCCTAAGAGATAGCGTGAACAATGGAGTGCCAACAAATCTGGTGGCCTGAGAGAGATGACAAATTCCTAGACACACAGAACCTACCAGGATAGAATCACAAAGAAACAAACAGAAACAGACCAATAATGAATAATGAGATTAAATCAGCAATAAAGAGCCTCCTGTCAAAGACAGAAAGTCTCAGCAGCTGACAGCTTCAC